>NC_143553.1:67333333-68029166 GCF_054136105.1 Typopeltis vanoorti | reverse complement strand
ATCTCAACTGATTTAGTTACCTCCCTACCATTGGCATTCTTTAAAATCATTCTGCCATGTACATTTTTCCTTTTACTTGCTACATATCTAAAAAATTGTTTAGGATTCTCTTTAGCCTGCATGGCCAATGTTCTTACGTAATCCTTTTTTGCATTTCTTACCACACTCGTCACCCTTCTGGCTTGCGCTTTATACCGTTTGCCTGCCGGTCACCTTTCTCCTTAAATTCCCTCCATAGTTGTTTCTTTTTTTTGCAGCTCAAGCTTAATGGTGTTATTCATCCATTTAACCCCTACTTGATTTATTATTCGGACTCTAGGTATACAGTCAGCCATTGCTTCATGCAAGCACTTCTTAACTACCTCCCATGCACTATCAACTTCTAGTCCTTGCAGCTGTACATGCCATGGCATGTACAGCTGCAAGGACTAGAAGTTGATAATTAATTGAAAATTCTACACCTTTAGCCACCTCCCAAGTCAAGACCCTATGATCACTCTCACCAATTGGTGGCAATGTGGTCATATTTGTTACAGCCAAATCCTCAGATGTAATTACTAGGTCAAGCACTCTCTGACCCCTAGTATTTTCCATTACATGCTGTCGCAAATAGTTATCCCTTAATAACCGCATAAAATCCAATTCCTTCCTCCCGTGTGTCCTCTCCTCACTCCAATCAATGCGACCATAGTTGAAATCTCCCATAATAATCACCCTCCTTCCACTCATTTCTTCTATTTGCTTGTGCATACTGTCACCACCATCTTTTCCATCACCTGGTCTATAGCAGCACCCAATTGTATATTTAGTTCTGGTAGCCACAATCTCACACCAAATGGCCTCAAATGTGCTCTTTTCTCTATCCTGCAATTCAACTTCTATTCTCCTTGGCTGTAGCTCATCAGCTATCATCAACAATACTCCTCCCTCCCCATTTTATTCTCTCTGTCATTCCTGAACACACTATACCCATCACATTCAATCCCACTAGCTATATCATCTACAGTCAGCCATGTTTCACTAATACCAATAACCAGTGGTCTGGAAGTGCCAACCATGGCCAAAAACTCTTCCTTCTTGTTCCTAATACTCCAAGTATTAGTGTACATGAATTTAAGACCCCCATTAGCCCCAACCCTACCTTGATGCCTTATATTAACTATCCCACTCTGATTTGTTGTCCTTATTTGCTCTGGCATATTATATTCATTCTTACATTCAACTGCCTCCCTAAGGACTGTATATCTACTCCCCCCCCCCCCCCCCCAACAAATCTAGTTTACCTGAATTTGCACATCCACTACATTCAGCAACACTTTCTCAAGTCTTCTTACACCGTAACCATTCAAATGCAAGCCATCCATCTTATATAGATCCTTTCGCCCATCAAACTCACTCCACACGTCCACAAATTCCACACCACTCGTCATACATAACCACGCATAAAGTCATTCGCAATTATGGCCCTCCTTTTAAAATTTCACTGTCATACCGTGGCAAAATACTAATCATTCTAACTCTCTCACTCTTTTCTTTTGCTACCTCAAACAATTCATTCAGGTCTTCTATCATTTCCATTTTATCTCCTTTCAAATCATTCGTATCTGCCACAACAATCATTTCTTTCACCCTTTCCTTTTGCTCTCTAATAGACTCAGTTATATCCTTTATGGTCACACCAGGTTGGTGCGATTTTGTCAAATCCTCTACTAACACACCTCGTACTAACGAGTCTCCATACAGCAATGGATCACCTATTAGGCAGACTACCTCTCTTGTTCATAATCAACTATTCTTAGAGAGATTTCATGTGCATTACCTCAAATGTGAGAACAATATTCTAGGGTTGAACGGATTTGGAATTTATAAAGTGTTAGGAGTTGAGCAAGGGAGAAGAACGTTTTTGAACAAAAAAAATGATGAGTTTTCTAGATGCTTTATTCTAAGATAAGCTAAATGTGAAAGTCAGCCCAAAAGAGAAACTCTTCTTTACTGGAAATCAGAACATTACATAAGTACAGGTAGTGAAAAAGAATCTTTCTTCTTCTTCTAGGTAACAAGACAGGGCTGTGCTTTGATAATATTAAAATTCGCATTGTTATCTTCTTCCCACTTGAGGTGAGGAGATCAGTGTTTAAGATATTGGTTAAGAAAGACTTTGAAGCATGAGTACTACAAGGTTTTTCAAATGAAGAATTGAAACTATTGTCATCAGCATAACTACAGACAGGATTTGAAGTTTGTGAGTGTGAGAGAGAATCACTGACTGAATGAGGAACAGTGCACACAAAAGTACAAAATCCTGGGGTGCTACAGTGATAAAGAAATCTGATGAAAGAAAAGTTATTCATGATGACACATGATGGATGGCCAGACAGGAAACCAGAAATCCAATCACAAAGAGCATGAGGAGACCATAAGATAGCAGCTTGGTAAGACCCTGATGCTAGACACAATCACATCTTGAAATATCAAGAGCAACTATGTAAATTTCTTCAAATCCTTCCATGGCTGTGTCTAAAGGTTAACAAGGTTATCAAGGAGATCTGCTATAGAGAGAACAGCAGAATCTAGACTGGTGATCACTAATTAAATGAGTCTCAAGGTAGTGAAGAAGTCAACTGCTACTGGTCTTCATCAGTTTTGAGAGCACCAAGATAAGGGCAATGGAATAATACTTCTATGACTGACTTATTTCCCATTGTCGAAACAGGATTTAGAGTCAAGAGGGTAATATGTGGTCTGAAGAGTGTGGTTCTTGCTGACAGATGTGTACCTATGAAAAGTTGGTAAAACTGTTTATTCCTATCAAGTCCAATGCATGCATGTCCTTGCCATGGCTCCTTGGCAGTGTTTTTACAGCTAAGTTGCAAGGGTGAAAAGTGAGTTCCTGATGCATTAAAATTTGGGACTAGTCAGCTAAGGGAGACTACCCTAACAGAAAATATCAATCCTTCAGGACTCATACAAGGCATCTACAGTGGTGTAATGTAATTAGCAATTATAGTGCTGATCTCATTCTGGAAAAAATATCTTGTTACCAAATCTGAGAAAACAATTGCCAGATGGACTGAATTATGATGAAATGACAAATGATGAAAGGACTCAATTGGATTATGGAATATACAACCCCCCCCTTTCTCTCTCTCTAACTTGGAGCCTTAAGAATGTTGCTTGAGAAGTCGAGTACAAATTACGCAATACTGCAAAATGAGAAATGAGATGGAATTATAAAGAAGGACAATATAATATTTTACAGCTGTCTAAAGAACTTATGTTTGCAGGTGATTCTAGGTGACATATTCTAGGTCATTTTAAAGCAAAATCACCTAGAATAGAATATGCTGATTTTAGAGGACAGTTTCTCAATTACAGCATCATCTGTACTCTTACTCCAAAAATGTGATTGGTGTTGAAAAAGTCTTGTTTTTATGACAACTGAGATAAGACCTATGGGGGAGTACCCATGGAGAACAGGTCAATCATGCAGCTTAATGAGGCCAATGACAATGGAACTAGACTGATCAACTAGCCAAAATATGGTATCTGGCAATACAATGTTTAATCATAAAGTTATCATAAAATGATCTGGAAGTCTCCTGACAGAAAGACCTTTAATCAAAATAATCACCGACCTTCACAATAGATGCAATGCTCAAAATGACAGAAATCAGAACCTACAGAGGAACAAATACTAATTCCGACCATTCATTATTTACTGACACCAAAGATCAGAAGCCAAATCCCCAATGCAAGATGTAAAGATCCCATGTTAGAAAGTTTAATAATGAAAGACTGAAAGAATAAGTTAAAGCCAGATATTGTGAAAGAATTAATAAATCCCAGCCAGGTCTAAATGACAATAAGAGTCAATAAAGCACGAGAAATTCTGAAGGATGTTATAACAATGGCAGACATAATTCTAAGAAAACAGCAAGAGATGTATATAATTATTATTGGTTTTTGGTTTAATGCAGAATATGAACAAGTGATGGCATCAAACAATGAGGCATACAAAAGAAAACAGCAAGAATCACACTTGTGAAGCTGCAATGGAGTATTGTATGGCCAGAAAAAAAAAAGTGCCCAAGAAACAAACAAATATAACATACATAAACTTAAGGAATTGGAGCATCTTCAAAGCATACATGAAAGATCTTTCTATCAAAGGTTGAATAAGAGTTGGAAAGATTTTCAGCTTAGGACAATATCATGTAGGGACAAAGAAGACATAATTTGAGCAGGAATGAAATGGTACCAGACAGAAGCATGAAATATTTTAATGAACTACTGACTAACCTAACCTAACATAGTAGATGGCCTGACACTAATAAAATAGTGAGTGGATCTAGAAGAAAATCTAGACCATCAATAAACTCTAGAACAATTGATCTGATATAAGCAGACCTTAAAAAAGCAGGTATAGAATATTTCAAGCAGCTGAGCCAACTTATTGCCAAGAACTGATCAGTGAAACAATCCCAAAAGAATGGAATTTCAGCATCAGTGTGTCCTATCCATAAAAAAGGTGTTGTGATTCCCCAAATTATAAGGGAATTGTATACTAGCTATAAATTTTTCTCCAACATTTTATTCAAGAGACTTTCCACCAAGCAGAGAATGCCATTTATGATCATCAATGTGGATTCTATCAAGGAGGATTCACAAGTGACCAGATTTTCAATGTATGCCAGATACTTTAAAAACGCAATCAATCTGGAATTTAAATGCATCACCCCTTCACAGTTCAAAGACAGACCTAATTTATATTGCAATGAAATAACAGATCCCACAGCAATTCATAGCACTAGTCAAAGCTACAAAATAAATGACATAAGATTAAAATTCAGAATATACTTTGTTTAAGTTAAGGGATATTATATCCCATATAGTTTCTTAGCCGAATAAGAAACTCAAAGAGTTTCATGCCGAATATAGTAAAAACTATATATAAAGTTCGGCGATTCCAAGCGTAAGCAAATACCTGGATACTGCAGCACTGATCCCAAAGGGTAGTAAAAGCTGGGGCAACTCGTGGTAGAGGTGGAGCGAGCTCCGATCACTATTCTTGATATTTGCCCATAATGTGAACTTAGCTCCTAGGAACTGTATTTTTGTTCACATTATGAGAGAAGGTCACTACCCAGACCGGTTTCGACCTTTATTGAGGTCTCATCAGTGAGTAGCCAGACCTAGTTAATATCAAGTTTGTAGCGAACAGAACTTGTACCCCTATTACGAGTACTGCCGTGAGGTGCTCTAATAAATTATTAGATATGTGAAGAGCCAAAGGCTTCAATTCGGCGACATATAACTTGTTTAAGTTAAGGGATATTACATCCCATATAGTTTCTTAGCCAAATCAGAATATACTGTCTGGTCGAATACTTAGAAAAATAGTGTTCAATAGTGGGGATGCCTTACCCAACTTTCTGTTGAATACAACACTTGAAAAGGTTATCAGAGATGCTGGGATTAATATAAGATCTATCTTCTAAGAGTCAGTAAAAATTCTGATACATGCTGATGATATAGACATTATAAGGACAAAAACAAGAAAGAAAAAAATAATTTTAAAAAAAAAATGTTATCAGTCTAGAAAAGCAGCAAAGAAGCTACATCTGTAGATTAAAATAAAAACAAAACATATGCTGGTAACTAGGAAAGCTTGTGTTGCTGATTCTTCTCAAACAGAAACTACATCCCATAAATTTGAAATTTTACATAGTTTTACATACTTGAAATAAGAGAAATAATGAAAAAATGACATTGGTGTTGAGGTCAAAAATAGTCTTTCTGCAAAAAAAGGTTTCCATGGATTTAGAAAATACTTACCATTGCATTTAATCTCAAGCAAAACAAAAAAAGTAATGATGATGTATACAAAATACTTGCAACACCATTATTAACATATGTTGTCTGAAATCTGGGTATTATCAAAGTCAAGTGAAAGATTAGGTTATTGGGAAAAATGGTTCTCATATACATTTTTAGCATGTGGAGGAAAAGCTATAACCACAAATTATACAAAGTATAAATGAGTCAGATATTATCATGTTCCTTAACATCAGCAGATTAGATTGGGCTGGACATGTTATATGGATAGTAACAGGACAGTTCAGGTGTCCAATAAACATTAAAACATTACTGAAAGGGTTATTATTTTACAGGACTGATGCAGAGAAAATATTTCAGCACTTCTCAAGAGGAGAAACAACAAGAGACTATACCTAAATTGAGTAAGAGTTTGGTTAGCAAAGGTGAAGACTAAATTTTTTGCCTGGAGAGTGATGAATGAGCAGAATGGGTTGCCAGAGTTTGTTGCGAGTGCTTTGTCTGTCAATGATTTCAATGTACAATATATATTGTATGGATAGTTTGGGACTCTGCAATGAGTCTGCAGACCCCATAGAAGTATCTGTACAATAATAATAATATCAGACTAGAAGGAAAAAGGAAAATTGGAAGACCTTAAACTAAGATGAGAAACTGGTGTAATCTGATATATTAAAGATGTGGGAGTGAAAAATTTTAGCCAAGAATAAGGAAGATTGGAAGAAATTAGTGAAGAGGACCACAATTCATAAACTTTTGTCTCAAACTGTTCTGGCATTGTTGGAGAACCAGGGATCCTCCAACAAATATATATGGACCAAATAGCAGATATAGGTTCACTTGAACCTATATAAGGACATAAGAAAAAGGAATGGCTCCTGGATACAGCCAAGTGTCTTGTAGTTTTGATAGAAGATAAGAGAATCTCAAATTGAAAGATGGTGAATCCATATGTAAAATGCTATTTCTCATGAAAAGGATCTTTTAATTTGATTCTAGTGGTAAGACTTATACGTTGGTTAGACATAACTGGTAATTAATTTACGGAATTAACAACGCATATAAAGTAAATTAATTAAAGATAACTTTAATGAATCACTTCTATATTTCGACAATGTCACATTGTCATCTTCAGGAACATAAAGATATGGTATGTGCACTAAAGGAACTAACAAAGCAAATGAGGAAGAAATTAAGACACTAATTTTGTTCCTAAAGTCCTAATGGTGCCCTCTTGCGGGCTAATTTGGTAGTCTTGGCCGTTGGGCTGAAGTTCTCATAATGAAAGTCTCCCAAATTTGGGGCAGTTTCATGCACCCAAATTTGTTGAGGTTAGGAACGTTTTTTAGAGCTGCTGAAGATTCTTTGAATAATCTTTCGTATTTAAACTTGCTGCGATGAATTATTTTTGTCTTCTTCCAACGAATTTTATGGTGGGTATCTAAGGCATGGTCTGCCAGCCCAGAGCAGCTGTACTGGTGAAACCGGATGTAGTCTTGGTGTTCTGAAATCCTGATATTTGTTGTTCTGCCTGTTTGGCCAAAGTAGGACAATTTGCAGCTGCAAGGGACCTGGTATACACCAGGTAGGTCTAGGGGAAGTGGTTGGTCTTTGGTAGAGCGGATAAGGGATGCCAACTTTTTATATGGTCTGTAACAGGAAGTAAGGTCATATTTCTTGAGGATAATAGTTATTTTTTCAGAGGTGCCCTGGATGTAGGGGATAGTGATAGACTTGGTGTAGTCTTTATTGTTGAGGGGGGGAGGGGGGTTGTGGTTTTCAGGTTTTAGTATTTTTTGGATTTTTTTGGGGTTATAGCCATTGGCTAAGAAAGTGTTGAGGATGTGGTTTAGTTCCATAGTCAGGGCCTTGTCATCTGAGCAGATTAATTTTGCCCTGTTATATAGTGTTTTTATCACCCCATATTGTTGTGAGGGGGGGGGATTGCTGATCACCTTAGAAAAAGAGGAAAACAACACCCTCCCCTTCCTAGACACTTTAATCACCCGCCAGCTTGATGGATCTTTGGTTTTCTCTGTTTACAGAAAACCCACCCACACTGGCAGATACATTCACCAGCAATCCCACCCCCCCCCCCTCACAACAATATGGGGTGATAAAAACACTATATAACAGGGCAAAATTAATCTGCTCAGATGACAAGGCCCTGACTATGGAACTAAACCACATCCTCAACACTTTCTTAGCCAATGGCTATAACCCCAAAAAAATCCAAAAAATACTAAAACCTGAAAACCACAACCCCCCTCCCCCCCTCAACAATAAAGACTACACCAAGTCTATCACTATCCCTACATCCAGGGCACCTCTGAAAAAATAACTAATATCCTCAAGAAATATGACCTTACTTCCTGTTACAGACCATATAAAAAGTTGGCATCCCTTATCCGCTCTACCAAAGACCAACCACTTCACCTAGACCTACCTGGTGTATACCAGGTCCCTTGCAGCTGCAAATTGTCCTACTTTGGCCAAACAGGCAGAACAACAAATATCAGGATTTCAGAACACCAAGACTACATCCGGTTTCACCAGTACAGCCGCTCTGGGCTGGCAGACCATGCCTTAGATACCCACCATAAAATTCGTTGGAAGAAGACAAAAATAATCCATCGCAGCAAGTTTAAATACGAAAGATTATTCAAAGAATCTTCAGCAGCTCTAAAAAACGTTCCTAACCTCAACAAATTTGGGTGCATGAAACTGCCCCAAATTTGGGAGACTTTCATTATGAGAACTTCAGCCCAACGGCCAAGACTACCAAATTAGCCCGCAAGAGGGCACCATTAGGACTTTAGGAACAAAATTAGTGTCTTAATTTCTTCCTCATTTGCTTTGTTAGTTCCTTTAGTGCACATACCATATCTTTATGTTCCTGAAGATGACAATGTGACATTGTCGAAATATAGAAGTGATTCATTAAAGTTATCTTTAATTAATTTACTTTATATGCGTTGTTAATTCCGTAAATTAATTACCAGTTACTTTTAATTTGAGAAAAACCATAAATTAAAATAAGGATGTGCTTTCCTTGTTTTTAAATGCAGATATAGAAAAAATATTAAATGTTCCAAATAATATTAAACACCATTATCATTAGGAGATCATCATCATCTTCAGTTACATTTATTATTTACCTTGAACATGCTCTATCTTCTGCCTGTGCAGCCCTCAATAATCTTCTATCCACACTCATCACAGTGTTGATCATGTCCACTAAAATTTCACCTAACTACAAAAATATTCTTATATTTGTATTTTAAATTTAACTTATCAAAGTTATATTTCTAATGAGTATTTTTTGTATCAGCTTACATATCAAGTGCAATAAAAATAAATAAATAAAAAGATCTGTAGTGCTCTTCCATGCTGATATACACATAAGATATAAAATTATATCATAAGAAATTATATCATAAGATATAATTTCACTCATATACCAAAAATACTTTTACAATACTTTTCACTTAACATGGAAAATATGTATAAATAAGATACCCACTTCAGAACCTGACCTAATGATGCAATTATTCTTACAACTTATAATCCAAAATTTTAAAGCAACTCAAACTAAAAGCTATTCAATAGACCAAACACCTGGCATGGCATAGAATACCTTCTATAGCTAGTGTGTCTACCCATGTTGGTCTATTCCAATTACTGTATTTCCTCATACATTTTTATCTTTGGAAAACATCCTTAAATGAGCATGGTACCAAAATATAATGTAACTTTTTAAGCAGTGAAAAAATCTTGTAAAATAATGAGAAATGGAGAGACTGAAGGGAAAAAAAAAGTGATTTTAGGAAATATAAGGAGAATGTCGTCTCTGACATACTGGTCTTCAGAATGGTGTCAATGAATCCACTATCTATATGATTCACAAGTTGAAAAAGATTGCACTTAGCCATTACTTAGCTTCAAAATTACATTTCAAAATTAACAGAGAAAGTAATCATAAAAACCTCTACATGGATTCCTAAAATACATAAGGAGGGATTACTACCTACTTAAGCAATGTGATTCACTTTTTTTTTGCAGGATGAAGTTAGAAGCTTAAGTCTCAGAAACAATAACAGCATTACTGCAATCATCTGTGATTCTGACATCTAACCAAACTTTGAGAATTATATTCTGTAGTTGCTCAAAATTTTATTGCCATATTTAAGCATTCATTATTATTATTACAGCAGATACTCTATAGAAAACACCACTATAATGAAATCATATTATAGAACTAATCACATAGCAAACCATCAAATACAATGATTCAATTTGATTGGATGACTTTTTTTTTTCTTTACCAATGAAAATTAAGTAGCTATGTATGCAAACTAACATATGACCGAAATCTGCATCCAGAAACTGTTCATTTGCTGAAACAGATGTATTCACTATAAATTAAGTAACCAAGGGAAATTGAATTGCATTATATAAGAACACCTCACTGCATACCTCCTCTAATCCTTTACCAGCAAGCATTAAGAGTTTGGCTACTATATATTATCTCATGATTGCATTTCCCTTCCCAATATTTTGCTTCTTAAAATTTGTGTTCGATTAACATCTATCTTATGTCATCTTTATAGTCTATCATATTCATCCAGCATTTATACTACAGAATGGAAGGAATCCAACATTCAAATCAGTGATTGAAATTGCCTGAATTCTCTCAAAAATAACTTTTTTACTACCAAGAAGTCCAAGTCATTAATGACCACCAGTATGACTTTCACCACTTGGGATTCAAAACAGATCTGGATATCACTCACTTTTGGACAAAAGTCAAGGATAGGTTTAGAGAAATCTGACTGGTTTCTCTCAACATTTGCAAAGCATATGATTTGGTTAGGTACAGCAGCTTACTTACGTAACTATTATCTTATGGTACTTTCTTCCTTCGCAGATGGATCACCAGATTCCTCTCTGGTCATTTGCTTTGTGTCCAAGTATATAGATGACTTCTCTTTGTCAATAACAATCAAACATAGGCTGATTTTTGCAAAGAATAATCTGAGAAAGAACCTGTAGTCATCTGTTCTATGATGTGTGATGTGTGGATTGTTTATTTATACTAAGATTAGAAGAGGGAGCAGTATTTTATGAACATACTTCCTTCAACATTTTCAATTTGTTCATTAACGATATAGGAAAGGATCTGAGAGGAAGTGTTCACTTGTTTGCTGATGATGCAAAGTTGGGTAGAGCAATAGTGAGTGCACAGGATGTCAAAATTTTGCAAGATGATTTGGATAGTTTGGAGGACTGGGCTAAGGAAAACAGATGTCGATTTAATGTGGCAAAGTGTAAGGTTATGCATTTTGGGGTGAAAAGATTAGCAGCAGTGTACCACATTGGTGGAACCGTACTCCAGGAGATCGATCAGGCCAGGGATTTGGAAGTGTTGGTGGATAGGGAGTTGAAGTTTAGGGGACACATCGCAAAAGTGGCTAAATCAGCTCATCAAATCACTTGGTTGCTGAAAAATACTTTAACAAACAGAGACAAACAAGTTATTGTTCCTCTATATCAAGCCTTGATAAGACCCCATCTAGACTACTGTGCCCAGATATGGGTGCGAGGGTTTCTTCTTGATGGGCAGGAGGTGGAGAGGATCCAGAGGCGAGTGACCAAGATGATAGCAGGTCTATGGAATGAACCTTATGAGAACAGGTTGAAGATTTGTGGGTTGCAAAAATTGGTTGATAAGCGAAAAAGGGATGATATGATTGAGACATTCAAATTACTGAAGGGTTTCTATAAGATTAATTCAGAAGATATTTTTGAAAATATGACTGGTGGTGGGAGGACTAGGGTCCATACATGGAAGCTGGGCAAGAATGTGGTTAGCAAGGGTGTTAGAGCTAGTATTTTTACTTGGAGAGTGATGAATGAGTGGAATAAGCTCCCAGAGTCTATTATGGGTGCTACAACTGTGAATGAGTTCAAGGCGAGGTATGATAGATACTGTGTGAATGTCGAATAGTTGTTCTTGATATGACGTTAGGCCTCCCCTCGATGAATCTGTTGACTCCTTGGAGTTGCTCGAAATAATAATAATATGAAAAAGAACACAAAGATAATAAAAGTTTCTTCCTTATCCCTGGATTTGATATATGGAGCAATCGCCATCTAGTTTCGAGCAGTATAAAAATTTCTTTAAATTAACACAAAAAAATAACAAGGAATAAACTTCCTTGTGACCTGCTCATACTATTTGTTCTATACTTCAACCATTACAGCAGGAACTCTTAAACATCAAATAATATATGAAACTCAATGGTTTCTCAGAAAGAACTATGCAACAGCTGTTTAATTCCTATAATCCTACCTCAAATAATAAGGAAACAGTATCAATTTCCAATCACATACATTTCTGGCATCTCAGAACCCATTTCCAGAATGCTAAAGAAATAAAATTTAGTGGCTACTTTTTTTCATATCAACAAATTATCAAGCATGGTATCTAACATAAACAGTCTCCTGTAACTCTCCCTGATGTCTACCTAGTTCCTTGTGACTGTCATCATCTTACTTTGGACAAACTGGATGCTCTGTAGAAAACAGAATACAAGAACACCAATCTTATATTAGCAACAGTAAATCTGAAAAATCTGGCTTGACACAGCACTCAATAGATACAGACCACAACATCCTATGTTTTGAAACACACGTCATCGATGTCAGTATAAATTTTAACATTTGTTTAAAGAAAGAGCTAAGGCCTTACTTCACTGTCTGAACTTAATTTTTTCTTATTTTGTAGAGTTTCCAGTATTGAGACCACATGTTTTAAGCTAATTAACAAGTTGAATAAAATATAATGAATCTGAACACAAACAAATTTGAAAACACACCCCAACTCAACATCACCAGAGTTAAAGATCAGTACTATCAACATAAGAAGTCTGAATGACAAAGAAATGGAGCTAGCTGAGGAATTAGATAAGTACCAGATCAACAAAATAGGGGTGACTGAAACAAAAAAAGACAAAAACTGGTGAGATCTTTCTGAGCAATAAATACAAAATGTTATATTCAGGCAATGACAATCAAGGAAAAGAAAGAGTAGCCATAGTATTCAACACAAAATACGAGGCTAATCTTCTTCAATGGCAGTCAGTCTCAAGTAGAGTAATGTGGACAAATATGAGAATGGGGAAACTGGACAATGAGACTTATTTGTGCCTATGGTCCCACAGAAGGTTCTACTAAGGTAGAAGTGGAGGAATTTTTTGAGGCTTTAGAAAAAGCAACTGACTCAATGAAAAATGAAAAGTTGGTCCTTGTTGGGGATCTAAACAGAAGAGTAGGAAAAGGTCAGACATACAAAAATAGTTGGGGAAAATTTGGAGAAAATAGCAAAGCTAACAATAATGGCAAATACCTGTTGGATTTCTGCTCAGGACATGGACTGGTTATTTCTAACAGCATGTTCCAACATAAAAATGTGCACAAGTTTCACATGGAGAGAAGAGGCAAGGAATAAGAAAAGTCTCATTGACTACGTTATTGTTGAAAGTGATGTTTTCTCACTGGTGCAGGACACCAGAGTGTACAGAGGATTTGAAATTGGAAGTGATCATCATTTAGTCTTGAGCAGGATAAAATTGAATTTCATATTGAAAAGAAAACATGTAAGAAAGTTTTAAAGCAAATAAAAGTTGACCAGTTCTCAGATGTGAACTGTAGAAAAAAATACACAAATATTATTCAAGAAAAAATGAGAGTTTGAGAACAGGAACCAAACTTTGGAGATTCAGTGGCAAGCCCTGAAGAAAACATTTACTTATTCAGCCAGAGAGGCATTTCGTGAGGTTGTCTGCAAGGATAGAAAAATCAGAACTCCATGGTGGACACAGGAAGTCAAAGAGGCAGTGAAGGAAAAGAAGAAAGCATATCAAAAGTTCCTGGCATATAAATCAGCTTGTAGAGAATACAGAGACAAACGTAAGAAAGCTAAACACAAGTCATGAGAGGACTTTGGTAAGAACACAGAAAATAAATATCAAGAAAGTGTCAAAATATTCTGGAGGATGTTGAAGAAGCTTAGAAATGGAGGAAAGAGTACAGTAAAGGAGTTAGAGATGATAAAGTCATACGAAAACGGGAGAAAAAGATATCCTGGAAGTATGGAGAAATTACTTCTAAAAATTGCTAAATGAAACAAGCAGTGATAGTACAGTGGTAAAAAACACTCAACAGGCAAATAGTCAGGAATACATATCCATATTTGAAGTAGAAAAAGCCATCAAAGGCTTGAAATGTGGAAAGGCAGCAGGAGTAGATGATATTCGACCAGAAATGCTGAAGTATGGTGGTATAGAAGTCCTACAGTAGCTGCACTGCATAGTTCAGAAGGCCTGGACCGAGGGACGAATTTCCGATGATTGGAGTAGAGCTCTCTCATAGTACCCATATATAAAAAGGGAAATGAAACTGAATGTGAGAAGTACAGAGGTATTTCATTACTGAGTGTTCCTGGTAAGATTTATGCCAGTATACTTGAGAAACAGTTGAGAAGAATTGTAGAAGAAAAGCTTGGTGAAGAACAAGCTGGATTCACGCCAAGTAGAGGCTGTCAGGATCAGATCTTCACTTTACGACAAATAGTCGAGAAAGCATGGGAATATAACAAAGATCTGTATTTAAGTTTTGTCGATCTGAAAAAGGCATATGACAAGGTGCCAAGAGAGAAGCTATTCAATACGCTACAGTTATATGGTGTCAATGGGGCATTATATCAAGCAATACTTAGTCTGTATTTGAGTTGTAAGTCAGCAGTTAGAATTGAAGGAAGTACAGGAAGATGGTTTAATGTTAAATCTGGTGTGAGACAAGGATGTACATTATCCCCTCTGTTATTCATTATCTATATGGATCACATTATGAAGGAAAGTGGTATTAAACATGATATCAAAATTGGAGATGTTAATATCTTTGCTTTATGTGGACGATGTTATACTTCTAAATAAATCTGCTACAAGTCTGCAAGATTCCCTGACTAAATTGAATAACTGTTGTAATAGATATAGTATGAAGGTCAGCAATAAAAAGACAAAGACAATGAAAATAGGCAGAATCGTTGAATATGTCAACTGCCTTGTGAACGGAGAACCTGTGGAACAAGTAAAATGTTTCACTTACTTAGACACGATTTTTAGTGAAGATGGTAATTTAAATATGGAAATTGACAACAGAATCAACAAAGCTGGTATGGTAGGAAGTCAGTTGAATAAATTCATATGGAATAAGAGAGAAATTAGTCGGAACACTAAATTAGCTGTATATAAGATAGTGTTCAAACCAATTTTAATTTATGGATCTGAGAGCTGGGTCAGAAGTAAAACACTTGACCAAAGACTAGAGACTGCAGATATGAGAGTCCTGAGAAAGATTAGAGGCATAAAACAGATGGCATCAATGGCAATATCAATATTAAAAACGAGGATATTAGGAAAGAACTTGATACTGTCAGCATCCAGGAATGCGTTAGCAGAGAACTAATCTCAGGTGGTATGGTCATTTCAACAGAATGGGCGAGGAGAGATTAGCAAAACAAGTGTTCTCTGCCAGGTTGGCAGGAAAACAACCCAGAGAAAGACCAAGATATAGGTGGATTGATACGGTACAATGTGCCTTAGACGATAGAAATATAAGATCTGATAATGTTGGAGTCTTGACAAGTAACAGACTGATTTGGAGGAAAATTGTAGATAGGAAGTTAGTAATGATGTAAATTTTTCATTTAGTACTATCATATCCTGTACACCCCCTTGAGGGCACATGGCAGGAATTTGATGATGATGATGATAAAATATAATGCTACAAGTTCTGTAAGTCATCAGACTTACATTATCAGGGGTACTAATAAAAAAAAAAAGTTATACATAACAAAAGACCAAAAGCAATTAATTACACATATTAGATGTTATCAGAACTTCATAATTCATACACCAATCTGAATATTATAATATTCAGATTGGTGTATTTATTTATAATATTCAACTGAATATTATAAATAAATAATCTGAATAAAAATATTAAATTAATTAGTGTACATGTGTTGGAACAATGCTAGTTGCTGTTGTCACGTTCTGTAGCATTATACATATCATATACTTGGTCCGTGACAGATTTTTAATGAAAGTAGACAAAACTTGTTGTAGGATTAAGCCTTGATTTTTTGTTAAATTGTGTAGGATACACAACATTTGTGAGGCTTCCTTGAACTTTCTTGTAAAACATTTATGATCAATATGAGCCATGTTTGCCTCATATTGATCATAAATATGAGGCAAACTACTTGATAGCCTGTGGTAACTGTTTGGGATGACAAACCTGATTTATACATTCATTACACAGAATAATTCAGAAAACCTAATTCCTGATAATTGGAATAGAGTTATCATCCTTCTATTTTCAACATCTCTTACGTGTTTAGAGATGCAGATATTCTCCACCATTCCCATCTGTGATATGTAGCAAATGCCACAACAGCAATCAATCTCATAAATGTCTGGTTTTTTTCATGTAATGATGTGGAGGTTTTCGTGAATGTAAGAATCTGGAAATTTTATACAAAGGTAAAAAAGCCACTTTATTGTTGTACTCATGGAGTCACTTTGCCATTTTGTCTATAACATTCTTCATGCAAGGTAGAAAGATTGCATTCTTAAAATCTTTTTTAAATACAGAAGTTGTAGGAGGTATATTATTATTATTATTATTATTATACAGACACCTCCATGGAGTCCAAAGACTCATCGCGGGAAACTCAATCTATCATACCTCTCTTTGAACTCATTAACAGAAAAAGCACTCGCAACTGACTCTAGCAACCCATTCCACTCATTCACCACTCTCCAAGCAAAAAATCTAGTCCTCACACCCCTACTTGACCACACCTTTATTCAACTTCCAGGGATGACCCCCTTGTTCTGGTCCCTCTAGCCAGATGCTGAAACATTTCCCCTGTATCTATGTTATAAAATCCCTCAGGCAACTTAAATGATTCCACTATATTCCCTCTTTTTCTCAACCAACTTCTGCAATCCACACACCATCAATCTATCCTCATAGGGGACATTCCATAGGCCACTCACCATTTTGGTCACTTGCCTCTGAATCCTCTCCACTGCTTCAACATCCCCAAGAAACTCAGGAGACCAGACTTGATCACAGTAATCCATATGTGGGTGTATCAAGGCCTAATAAAGAGGAATTACAACTTCCTTATCTCTACTTGTTAATGTGTTCTTTAGTAACCAAGTAATCTTATGTGCTACCTTAGGAATACGTCCTCTAAACTTTAACTCTGTCTACCACCTCCACTCCTAAATCTCTAGCTTCATCTGTTTCCTGGAGTACAGTGCTATCAACGTAATAAACAGCTTGTAATCTATTTATCCCAAAGTCTATAACTTTACATTTCTTGATTTAAACTGACACCCATTATCTTTTATCCATACTGATAGCCTATTTAAATCGTCCTATAAACTCTCCACATCACCTTGATTAACTATTACTCTACCTAATTTCGCATCATCAACAAACAACTGAATATTTCCTTTCATGTTATTTCCTATATCATTTATGTATAAATTAAATAGCAATGGTCCCAGCACTGAGCCTTGTGACACACCACTAGTCACCTACTTTCACCTTGATTCCACCCCTCCATATGCCACTTTTTGATATCGGTCCAGCAACCACCCTCTTATCCATTTAACCAGTGTCATATCCATCACCATTTGTTCTAATTGGTGTAACAGTGTTTCATGTAGTATTCTGTCAAATGCTTTTGAAAAATTAAGAATTAAGAATGTTAGTGATAATGCTGGGTTCATAATAACCATTGAGGAAAAGGTTATGCTTCAGGTAGTGTAGTTTTTAATTCTCAAGTCTTCCTATATTTCATTATTTTTCTATATTTAATTTTTAAGCTTTATTTTAATCACCTCCACTCCTAAATCTCTAGCTTCATCTGTTTCCTGGAGTACAGTGATATCAATAATCAATAATTTTTAATAGCTAATAAATAATCAATACTGCAATCTTTCCTCATTTATACCATTATGTTGTTTTGTGTATAACCATCATGCAGCTCTTACTTTTTCAAATCAATCAGTTGTTCACGTTCTATTTTGTAATTTACTATTGTCACCACTGATGGCCTGTAATATTCAAACTGAATATATGGCCTTAAATAAATAGTATTATTTATTCTTTGTGTTTTTCGTGTTAATTTAAACCAAACTCTCATGGCACAAGTATCTTTTAAACAACAGTATAAAAATTTGGATATATCCATCTCCAAAACTGAAAAGAAATTTACCAGTTTTGGAGATGGATACCAGATATACAAATATTGCAGGGAAAAAAAAGTTTGAAACAAGAACCAGACCTTAGAGACCAAATCTCAAAATCTAAAGAAAACACTGATTTGATTGATTCAGCATGGAAGCATACTGTCCACAGGTATTAAAAAATCATAGCTTCATGGAGCTCTGAAGAAGTTCATGAGTCACTCCTAGAAAAGCAGAAAGATTAAGTTCCTGGCAAATAAAAAATTGTAAGAAAATTAAGTCGTGTGAAAGTAACTAAAGTTATAGGAACACTTTGATAAGAATGTAAAAGATAATATGAAGGCAACAAAATACATGAAGACTATTGAAATAGCATAGAAATGGAAGAAAGGATACTGTAAAAGTAATCAGATGATAGAGGTGACAAAAGAAAAACTGAAGACAAGGATTCAGGATGCACACAGCAATTACTATGAGAAATTTTTAAATGAGATGATCAGTGACTGAATGGTAATACAAAATGAAAAATATATTAATATCTATAGTAGAAAACACTATAAGAAACCTGAAATATAGAAAGACAGTTGAAGTAAATCACAGTTGACCACATACACTTAAATATGAACATATAAAAATTTTACATTCATTACACAGAATAATTCAGAAAACCTAATTCCTGATAATTGGAATAGAGTTATCACAGATCCCATTTTTTAAAAAGGAAATGAAATTAAATGCAAGAATTAGAGAGGAAAATACACATATTCTTTCCAATGAACTTCACTTAGCAAGAGCATAACCAACTAGTCCAAGTATACGTTGGACATCTCTAGGTCATCTCAGATGTTGAATTCTATAATTAACTAAAGACAGCTGTTGAATAACCCTAATCAACAAGCAGTTTTAATAAACGTCTGGGTTTAATGCTAGCAAATACATATTGATATGAAGATCCTGATTCACTTGGTAATAGTGACACATACCTTTATTCGTGGCTTAGCATTGAACAGAAGCATGATTCAGGTTTTCACACTTTTTTCAGGTGGAGGTCAACGTTAAAAAAAAAAAAATTTTTTTTTAACGTTGACCTCTACCTGAAAGGTGCAAGGCTTACAATACTACATTGCAAAGTGTGGAAAAGTGATTAATATGTAGCCTGCTGGTATGTTCCTTAAACAGTGGGAAGTTGTACTCATTGGAAAAGAGTGGGAAAAAGTTGTACTCATTGGGGAAGATTGTTCCGAATGTCACAATAGAGGTGGATGTAAGGAAGCTGACAAGAATTAGTTCGGTGTGTTTGGAACTGGGCAGTGTATGGGTGTTGGCCAGTGCCCTAGCTCTTCTATGGTTAGAAAGTAAAGAAATGGTAGCAGCCAATGCAGAGAAGCAATGCCCATGAATGTACCTACAGAACAGGCACAGTGCTGAAACAGAGAAACAGAATACCTATGATAAAGTGATTGTAGGGAGTCTGTAAGGGAAGGGTCATCTATTAAGCATATTGCCCTCTTTTGAATAACATAAAAAATTCTTAGAGAGGTATTGGGTGCTCCATCCCAAATGTTGGAAGTGTACTCCTAAAGTTGGTCAGATCAGAGACTTATAAAATGTTAGGAGTTGAGAGGAAGAGAAGTAATGTTTAGAGCAAAAAATAATACCTTTTAGAGGCTAAGGATGCTATGTAATAATATGTTGGTACCAGGATAAACTGAATGTGACAGCCAAGCCAAGAAGAGAAAACTGAATCTTGAAAGGAAACAAACATTATCAAAAGTGAGAGGGGATGAGGTGGGATATTTTTTTTTGCATTGAAATTTATTAAGTTGTCTTTGCACCGTTTCGGAATGTTGAGGTGGTCAGTATTTAAGTCAATGGTTATGGAAGATCTTGAAGCAACCAGGTTTAACAAATAGGGAAGAGGAATGAAGAGTACTGTCGTTGGTGAAGCTGTGAATATGATTTGAAGTCAAAGAAAGGATATCATTGATGTAAAAGAAGAAGAGCAGTGGGTGAGAGCACAGAATCCTGGAGCATTCTAGCATTGATGGGGAAATATGAGAGGAAGCCATCCATCATAACACACAATGAAAAGACCAGGGTAGAAGCTGGCAATCCAATCACAGATTGTATAAGGGAGGCCACAAGATGACAGATTGTTCAGGAGTTCTCAGAGCCACATATGATCATATGCCATTGAAATATTGAGAGCAATATATTTCTCCAAATCCTTCCATGGCCTGAATCCTAAAGTGGGTGAGATTAGCTAGGTGGTCGGCTGTAGAATGAGAATGGTGGAATCTATACTGATTGCTAATTAATTGATGAGTCTTCAGGCAATGAAGAAGCTGGTTCTTTCTTTTAAGATTACACGGTGGTCAGCATTCATAGTGAAGAATTTATGGAGATATAACACGCATGTTAGAATAATTACGTAACATTAGGAAAGTAACATTTGATGTTTCGATGTCTGTATTGAAGTTATCATCAGGAAAAATACATATGTATAAGATACAAGCTACATGACACTGCACTATACAAAAGCAAGATGAATCTAAATGCTTGTTAATCATTTAACCTAGCCAGACCTCTTGTGGGAAAAAAAAAAAATTAATTAATTAATTAAAATAAAATAAATTTTTTTAATAAAAACAAAATATAAATGGAACTACATTAAACATTTCTGAAGTCCTCTGGTATTGAGATTTTCTTCTGTTTGGGCTTGTTCTTGTTGCTATACAGATTGCATGCGAGTCTTCCACATTCTTGGAATGATTAATCCACCATTTTTGTTCAGGTTTGAATAATGTTTCAGCATTTCACAAGTTTCTTTGAATTATCTTTCAAACCAGGTTTTGGTGAGGTGTAGGGACTTGGTGCTTTTCCAGTCAATTCTGTGGCATGTTTGGAGTGATAGGCCTGTTTTACCATAGTGGAGGTATTTAATGTGTTGTTTGCATTCATCTTTTCTGATTGGGATGGTGCATCCTGTTTCCCCTATGTAAGGTAGGTTACAGGTACACTGAATTTTGTAAACTTCTGGGTGGGCTAGGTATGGAAGAGGATCTTTGAAAGAGCTAAGTAAATTTCTTAATTTTGTCGGGGGTTTTAATGTAGTCTTAATGCTGTATTTAAGCAGTGTTCTATTTTTTTCTGAAATGTCCCTAATGTAGGGCATGGCTAAAGCATTGTTGTAATCTTTTTTGTTTTTAGTGGCATTTTTATGGAGGATCTTGTGAACTGATTTTTTATTGTAGCCATTTTTTTTATAAATGTTTAGTTAATGATTTCAAATTCTTGGTTCAAAGTTTGTTCATTGGAGCAAATTGTTATGGCTCTGTGTTTGAGGATGCTGATGACTCCTAGTTTTTGTGTTGGATGGTGATATTTCTATGTATGTATTGGCCTGTGTGTGTAGGTTTGCAGTAGACTATGAAGGAGAGACAGCCTGAGGGAAGACCTATGATGAGTGTGTCTAGAAAAGAAAGAGAGTTGTTTTTGATTTTAATGGTGAATTGGATACATTTGTGTTGTTTGTTGAGGTGGCTTAGGAATGCATTTAATGTTTTGCAGCTGTGGGGCCAAATGGGAAAAATATCATCAACATATCTGAGCCAGCTTTGGGCTGGCTCAGATATGTTGACCTTACAAATCTGGCTCAGATTTGTAAGGATTTACAAAATACCTGGAGCGGAGTACATGGATAAAAAGAGGGATGTGATGTTGGGTGGAAATATGTTCTGTAAAAGAATAGTATCACTGATCAGGACATTAGTGAAAATGGCAATTATGTCAAAGCTGACTAATAAATCTTCGTCATTGAGCATGATGTTTCTAATTTTGTTTATGAAGTGCTGTGTATTTTGTGTGTGTGTGTGGGGGGGGGGGAATGACCCACCAACTCCTTAAGTGTGGCCACTAATTTCTTAGCTAAGTGATAATTAGGGCTGTCAATGTTTTGTGCATTTTTGGCAGGCCATAAATTCTGGGAGTGCAGGCATAATGCAGTATTAGTTTTTCGGTTGTTTCTTCTCGCAACATAATCACCAATTTGATTAATTCTGTTGTTTTCTTTTTGATGTGGTTTGTAGGGTTGTAATTCACCATTTGGTATGTGTTGAAGTCAGATACCAAATGGTTCATTTTTTTCTAGGTATGCTGTCCGATTGAGGACAATGGTAGCATTACATTTATCTGCTTTTATAATAACGATGTCTTTGTTATTTTTTTAAGGATTTAGCGGCTAATTTTTCTACTTGGAGGTTGCAGCTTAGTTGTTTGTTAGAGCTTAATATGTTCGTATTTTGTCAGCTAAATTGGAGGGGAGGGATCTTAGACTTCTTTCAATATGATAAACGAAATCTAATTTGTTAACTGACCTTGGTGCAATGGCATAGTTCAGGTCTTTTTCCAGAAGTGCAAGTTCTCCGTAGTTAAGGTTGTAGCTGGATTTGTTAATAACTTGGCTGTAGTCCATTGGCTGCTCCTTGTATTGTTGGTTTGTAATTGGCTGTTCCTCTGCATATGGCATCTGGATTGTTTGTTGCTTTCTTGTTGTTTTAGTGCTTGAAACTTTGCTATTAATTTTTCTTTGTTCTTAAGTAACATGTGCTTAGCTGAGTCGTCTGTAATCCTATCTAGAATTTCCTAAATATCAGGATTAATGTAGCTGGATAGCTCTAATTTTTGTTGTAAAATGCTGGCTTGAGTAATTGCTAAGTTTTTGCAGGTCTCATGGATCTGTTCTCTAACAAAGCTTTTTCCAAAAGGACATAAATAAGGAGCGCTTTAGCTGAAGTAAACCTTCTTTTTTTAACTTAATGCAGTTGGAAATTAAGTTGCTGTCTCTACATTGCTTTAGAAAGGCTATCTGATTAATTAACATAGAAACACAATAAATTAATGACTTAATTTGGGTATGTTAGTCAAGTAAATAATTGTTTAATATCTGACATGTTTCACTCACTAATATCTGTCAGCATTTTCAGGGATACACTGGTAAGCAATGGAAAGTAACAAAAACTAGGAAACTAACCGACAATTCTAAAAATGATATAAAGTTATCACTGTGCATGATACAATACGCATGTCGCAAGTACAACGTTTTATTTGTTGAGATATTTATTGTAATTTTCATGAAAGTTCATTTCTTTTTGGTTGAATAATCTAATTAGAGTTTTCCATATATCTGGTAGGATTAGGCCTTGATAATGGACGAGTGTAGCAGCTTCTTTGAATGTTCTGGAATGGTAGTTCTCTTCTATGTAGGGCATATGACTCATATACCATTCAATATTATGGTTGGTAGAGGTGAAGTGATAAGAAAGGCCTGATATATCTTGTCTGTTATTCCTTACATAGCCTATGTGTTCTTTCTTTCTTGTTTTAAAACTTCTAGATGTCTGTCCGATGTAACTGATGCCGCATGAACAGGGTATGCTGTAAATTCCAGAGTATTTGTAGAAAGAATGGCTATCTTTCGGGGATCTTATAAACTTCTGAATGGTCTCAATAGGTTTCTATTCATAATATGAATAGAAACACCAATTTTCATCTTACCGTAGTGGCTGCATTGCTTGCGAGTCAAATCTCCATGGATTATGACAATTCTTTCTTTTAAGGTTACATGGTGGTCAGCATTCATAATGAAGAATTTATGGAGACAACACACATGTTAGAATAATTACTTTACGTAACATTAGGAAAGTATCATTCGACGTTTCGACCTCTGTACTGAGGTCATCATCAGAAAAAATACAATATGTATAACATATGTTCTTATAAAAACTTTACCAAAC
Source organism: Typopeltis vanoorti (assembly GCF_054136105.1). NCBI lineage: Eukaryota > Metazoa > Arthropoda > Arachnida > Uropygi > Thelyphonidae > Typopeltis > Typopeltis vanoorti. The sequence continues at coordinate 68,005,207 of NC_143553.1, read as the reverse complement.
CTGAACAAGCATGATGGATTAATCATTCCAAGAATGTGGAGGACCCATCTACAATCCGTATAGCAATAAGAACAAGTCCAAACAGAAGAAAATCTCAATATGAGAGGACTTTAGAAATGTTTAATGTAGTTCAGTTTATATTTTGTTATTTATTTTTTACACTTGTTTATGTATATTTTATTTTATTTTATTTTTTTCCACAAGAGGTCAGGCTAGGTTAAATAATTAACAAGCATTTAGATTCATTGTACTTTTGTACACCCTCTGTCCAAAAAAAAAAAAAAAAACCCGAACTTTTGATAGAAAATAAAACACAGGCCAATTATAATTATTCAAATCATTTATTCCAAATAATATACTCTCCCTCAGCTCAATACAGCATTTAGCATGGTCAATTAATTCGTTAAATGAGTTTTTTTATATAGGTTTTCGGAATACTGTTGAGAGTCGTGGTTACTGCCACTTGAATGTTTTCAATGGTATCGTATCGCTTTCCTTTCATTGGCAAATGAAGTCGGGGGAAGAGAAAGAAGTCACAGGGTGCTAAATCAGGTGAATACGGCGAGTGATCCAACACACAAACTTGGTTTTTGCTCAAAAACTGTCTCACAATGTCGAACGATGAGATGGTGCATTATCGTGCAAAAGTGACTGGCTGCCTACATCATGATATTCATGCTATACGTGATGAATTCTCGCTATCAATCACTTCAAAATGTCGAGATAAAACTCATCATTAACTGTTTGGCCAAGCGGAACAAATTCTTTGTGGATAATGCCCTTGGAATCGTAGAAACAAATCAGTATTGTCTTTATTTTTGACTTCTCCAAGAGATTTTTTTCGGATGCCCCTCTTCTGGTGGTCTCCACTCAGCAGTCTGTTTCGGGCTCATACTCAAAACACCACATTTTGCCACCAATAATGATCAGTTCAAGGAAATTTCCTTACGAGCAGTTTTATTGAGGTCCTTGCAGTGTTCAATTCGATACATTTTTTGGTCATCGATCAACTTGTGGGGAACAAATCTCGAATTCAATTTACGAAGGCCCAAACTCTCAGTCAAAATGTTGTGCACAGTTGATTTTCGAATCCGCGATTCATCTTCAATTAATCTCATGGACGATTTCGGGTTTTCTTTGATGAAATCATGCACCATGCCCTTTTTGGATGTTAACTTCGTTCAGTCCAGTTTTTGGATGGCCCAGCTTTTCGTCGTCCTCAAGAGTCTCACAACCACTTTGAAATCGATTAAACCACTCGTAAACTTGAAGAGGATATGCTTTTTGAAGCATTTGATGTGTTTCAGTAAAACCTTTACCAAATTTAACACAAAAGTCAATCGCAGCTCACTGATTGAAACTCATTTTCCGATCATTCGTCAAAACACACTGTCACTCTTGGCACTATAACTCGGCTTCTAATGAAACAAATGTCATAAACAGTTGACACAAAACTAATGAAGGCTGCCACTTTCAACAACAAAAAGATACAACAGGTGGCGCCACTAGTTTCTTCTATTATCGAAAAGTTCAGTTTCTTTTTGGACAGAGGGTGTATAGTGCAGTGTCATGTAACTTGTATCTTATATGTATTTTTTTCTAACGATGACCTCAGTACAGATGTCAAAACATCGAATGTTACTTTCCTAATGTTAAGTAAAGTAATTATTCTAAAACGTGTGTTGTGTGTCCATAAATTCTTTACTACGAAAGAAGAAGCTGTTGACTCCCTCAGTTTTGAAAGTACTGGGGTGAAAGCAATGAGATGATAGTTATATGGCTGACTTTTGTCTCCCTTTTTTGGGTAAAGCCTGGACATGGGTTGCTTCCATGCTGTTGAGTAGATGCCAGCAGAATATGAAAGTTTATATGGATGATATAGGATGGGTGCCAATTCTGGAGCACAACCTGAAGAATACCATTCAGATTAGGAGCTTTATTAGTATCAAGATTAATGAAGGTTTTGCTGATGACCTTTGGGCAAAAGTTTAGAGGAGGCATACAGTGGGCAGATTGTTGAAGTATCGGAGGTGATTTGCTTTAGTTGTCCTGCCGGGAGTTGGAGGAAAAAAAACAGATGCCAGAGGTTCATCTTTTCCATGGGTGAGGTTACCATAGTGCCAACAAGATGCAAGAGAGGTAGCAACATGGAACGGTAGAGGTTACGCCAACAGCTTTTGCAAGGAACCAGAAAGTTTGACTGCCAGTTGAACAAGAGGTGAGTTTATTGCATTTCATTCTTATGCAGTCTGCTTTGGAATCACCAATAACCTTTTTTAGATGTTTCTGGTTGTTGTGTAAGCTGAATGAGAAGCTGGAGCTTTTAATTTAAGCCATCAAGCATAAGCTGCAATTTTATTATGGATGGCAGAGGCACATTTTTTTTTGAGAACCGAGGCTTGGATATAGGTTGAAGGATTGCAGTGGTGTAGGGCTCACATTCCAGTAAGCATTATTTCGGTTACTAGTTCCAAGTAACCAGCTCAGTGCAGTCATTGAAAGTTTTTTCACTTGGTTTTACTATAAATTAAAGATACCAAGAAATTATATACTTGGTTTAATCCTTTATCCAAGTGTAAGCAAACAAAGTTTGCACCTGAAGTATCTTCAGGACTAGGGCAACTCGTGGCAAAGGTGGTATATGACTTCACATCACTTGCCTTAGTTCTTCAGGCACAAACTTTGTTTGCTTACACTTGGATAAAGGATTAAACCAAGTATATAATTTCTTGGAATCTTTAATTTACAGTGCAGGTGTTTGAATCATGAGAGCAAAAGTAGTAATCTGACCTTGGAAAGGAGGGTGAAAATTCTGGAGGTCATCACAGTTGGCACAATTATAGTGTCATAGGGTATGAGGCTGAGATTTGCTGGGAGTAGACTTGAGTAAGATTGTGGTTAGAGTTCACAACGACAGATGGCTCCGCACTCTCCTAGTAGGACTCACGGACACAGGCTCTCAAATAATCAATACCTACAGAGGACCTGAGAACCAAGAATATGAGCTCACTCTTAAAAATATGCCAATTAAATATAGAAGGTATAAGTAGGGTTAAATGTGAATTTCTTACTAAGACCCTGAACTACCATCAAATAGATGTAGTTGTAATGCAGGAAACTCATACTAAGGACGATCTAGACCTACTAATGAGAGGGGAAATACATGGATATAATGTGATCAATAATATAAACCATTCCAAATATGGTGTGGCAACATATAGAAAAAATGACATTTCAAATTATAAGATCTGTGAACCAAACATCAGCAAGTGCATCCATTATAATATCTGGTTATACTACAACTAATATGTATAAACCTCCTTAGTTAAATGGCCTGATCAAGTACTGTCCCAGCAACAACATCCAAGCATAATCTTGAGAGATTTTAATAGTCATCACTATAGAGAGGATGACTTAAATGGCACCTTATTAGTGAACTAGATGGAAAATCAGAACCTATATCTGATGCCAAAGATAAACAGAGTTTTCTCTCCTCTAGATGGGAAAGAGGACATAACCCTGATTTGAGTTTCTGTACTGCAGACGATAATGGCAGCCACATAGTCATCTCTAGGAAAGTATTAGACGATTTTCCAAATAGCCAACATCGACCTATAATCGATGAAATAAATAAGTAGGCCTAAATATTCCAATCATAAGAACAGTATTAAAACCTAGGTGGAATTTTCTCAAAGCTGACTGGGAATCTTTTAAGAAACAGATTGATATAAGATTTATAAAGCCTACTGTAAACAACTACAACAGATTTGTTGGCATTATTATTGTTGCTGTCAAACAAGCCATTCCAAGAGGTTTTAGGAGAAATTATATTCCAGGATGTAATAGTGACAGTGAAAGACGCTATTCCATCTGTCTTTGATAGAAGACACAATTCTATCAAAGACACTGTACAAAGAATTCTCTACTAATAATAACCCTACAGTAGCCACTGAGCTACTCTCAACAATGCTAGGAAAGACAAATGGATTAATTTGTCTTTGAACAATCTAAGACAATGAACAATTTTAATTTTACTCATTCCAGCCAAAAAAGCTTGGTCCCTGATTAGGAAGCTTGACCCTAATACAAGGACTTCTGATAAACTACTCACCACAGATCCAAAATACATCGCAAGGCATATAGTTTCAATGACTAAATATTCTCAAGATAAAGTAGCTACGAGAGAGAGGCGAAACAAAAACTAAAAAATCTTAAAACAGATCTCTCACCATCATCACTATCTCAGGCTTTCACTTCCCAGGAACTCACCCAGGCAGTCAACTCATTGAGGACTGGAAAGGTAGCTGGGACTCGATAACATCTACCCTGAATTCATTAAGAACTGTGGACCAAAAACTATTGAATGGCTTACTGCTATGTATAATAATATCCTGGACTCTGGCATGCTTCCATCATTTTTTAAAAGATCTAAAACCATTGCCATTGTAAAACCTGGCAAAGACCCCACAGTTGCTTCCAATTACTGTCCTACTGCCTTGCTAAGCATCTGCCTGAAACTTTTGGAAAGAATGATATACAACAGAATTTCTCCAAGTATACATAATAGAACTCCTCAGGAACAAGCTGGCTTCAAACTTGACAGAAGATGTTGTGATCAGGTACTGGCCATGACAACCATCATAGAGAACGGCTTTGAAAAATAATTGAAAACAATAGCAGTATTTGTGGACATCTCTGCCGCCTATGACACAGTGTGGTGAGAGGGTCTCATTTTAAAATTCTTAGAAACTATCCCATCACCAAAACTAGCTAACCTATTTAATCAAACACTAGCAGACAGATGAATACAAGTATTGTATTCATCTGTCTGCTAGTGAATACAGATATTCACTAGCATCTGTATTCAGATACTAGGGAATAGTATCGGTAATTTTTTGTTTTCTAATATCCATTCTCATTAGCCCAGACTTCCAATCTGTCTAAATCATCCTGCAAAATTTTGACATCCTGTGCACTCACTATTGCTCTACCCAACTTTGCATCATCAGCAAACAAATGAACAGTTCCTCTCAGATCCTTTCCTATATCGTTAATGAACAAATTAAACAGTAGTGGTCCAAGAACAGAATCCTGCAGCACACCACTAGTCACAGGCCGTCTTTTGGCCTCTACTCCTGAATAAACTACTCTTTGATATCTCTCCATCAACCACCCTCCTATCCATCTCATCAACCCTATATCCATTCCCATGTGCTGCAGTTTACTGATTAGAACTACATGTCGTATCCTGTCAAAGGCCTTTGCAAAGTCCAGCAATATCACTGTAAACTATATGTGAGCAAGTTACTCAGGCATGATCTACTCTTCACAAAACCATGCTGCCCACCCATACAGCATCCCCTTTCCATCTATCCAGTCCTGTATTTTGCTCATGACCAACTTTTCCAATACTTTGGCAACAACTCCTGATATGTTGATTAGTTGGCAATTTCCTACATCAGCCTCCTTTATGCAATGGAATTATTTCCCCCTCTTTCCACCTCCTCGGGACTAACCCAGAGCTGAGACTTTGATTAAACAATATGATCAAAGGCACTGACAATTCCTTTGCCACGTCACATAAAACTTGAGCTGGTATACCATCCAATCTCACAGCTGTATTCATATTAAGGTTCTGTAATATGTTATTCACCTCAATTCCTATATAAGCCTTTGGCTCTCTCATGTGGTATCCTGTCAATACAATATCACCACCTGGATGATATTATTATTACGTGACACCTCCAGGGGGTCCACAGACTCATCGAGGAAGGGCACCTACCCTACAACTGTCTCCAGCACTCAATCCACTAACTACAATGAACTGCAACTACACCAACGCCATCTACTGCCCACCATCACCACTAGTATTTTCACAGATAATCACAAACATCCATGCCCACAGCAGGATTGGATTCGATCCCATAGCCTTTTGGCTGGAGAGCAGATATGCTAACCACTAAGCCAACCAGGCCAGCATATACTCTTGCGAAGTGTTCACATAGTAATTCTACTATTTCAACTGATTCAGTTACCATCTGCATTCCTTAAAATCAATCTGCTATATACATTCTTTCTTTTACTTGTAGCATACTCAAAGAATTATTGGGGATGCTCTTTAGCCTGAATTGCTAACCTCCTTTCATATTCTGTTTTTGCCTTTCTTACTACACTAGTTACCCTACTGGCCTGTGTCTTGTACTGTTCATGTGCCTGCATGTCACCTTTCTCCTTAAATTTCCTCCAAAATTGTTTTTTTTTTTTTTTTTTTGCAGCTCCAGCTTGATGATGATGATATTCATCTATTTAACACCCACTTGATATACTCTCCTGAATCTGGGTATGCAGTCTGTTATTACCTCCCTCAAACACTCCTTTGCCACTTCACACTTTTGAATATTCCTTTACACTATCAACATTCAGCCCTTGTTACATGTTTTACATGCCATGGCACCGATCCAAGCAATCTCCTAAACTTGCTTGTCATACTTACCAGCCCTGTAATTTCATAATTTCACATATACTCCATCTTAACTGAAAATTCCACATATTTAACCATCACCCAGGTCAAGACCATATGATCACTCTCACCAATTAGTGGCAACGTGGTCATATTCGTTACAGACTCTCAGATGTAATTACTAGATTGAGCACTCTAAAACCCCTAGTATATTCCTTTACATATCATGAAACATGCTGTTTCAGATAATTATCCCTTAGTAACTAAACAGAATCCATTTCCTTCCTTCCATGTGTCTTCTCCTCCTCCTCCAATCTATGTTCCCATAGTTGAAATCCCCCATAATAATTACCTGTTATCTACTCATTGAGTCTATTTGCCGATGCATACTATCTCCATCACCTTTTCCATCCCTTGGTCTATACCAGCATCCAACTGTATATTTTGTTCTTCTGACCTCAATCTCACACCAGATAGCCTCAAATGTGCCATTTTCACATTTGAGGCTATCTGGTGTGAGATTGAGTTGAACTTCTACTCTTTGGTTGCAGTTCATCAGCTATCATCAATAAAACTCCTCCCCCCATTCTTTTCTTCTCTCTCTCTATCCTCCCTGAATACACTATACCCATCACATTCCATCCTCCTAACTATATCATCTTCTATTAGCCATGTCTTACTAATGCCAATACCCTTTGGCCAGGACGAGCCAACCAGTACCAAAACTTTCTCCTGCTTGTTCCGAATGCTCCTGACATTAGTGTACATAAAGTGCAAAGGTCCAACACCATCCTGACGCTTTATACTAACTATTCCATTCTGGTTTGTTACCAGTGGTACTAACTTAGGCATATTATACACATTTTTACACTCAACTGCCTCACTGATGTCTGCATATCCACTCAACAGCTTACCCCACCCCCCCAACCCAACTCTAGTTTTCCTGATTATGCACAACCACTTTCACTGCATTCAACAACACTTTTTCCAGTCTCTGAACACCAAATCCATTCAGATGCAAGCCATCCTTCTTGTACAAGTACTTTCACCCATCAAACTCACTCCACACCACTCCTGAATAACCTAAGCATTGAGTCATTTGCTATTATGGTCCTCCTCCGCTCCACTCTGCCATACCGCAGTAACAGACTCACTATCTTAACTCTCTCACTCTTTTCTTTTGCTATTTCCAGTAATTCTTTCATGTCCTCTCTCATACCATACTTTTTTCCTTTTAAATTCGGTCCAGCCACTACGATAATTTCATTCACCCTACCCATTTGTGCTCTAATAACCTCACTAACATCATTAATTTTCGCACCATGAAAGCACGATTTTGTCAAACTCCCATCGATCACATCTTTTATGATTGAATCTTCATATTTCTCTCTCTCCCCCAGTCAAAAGCCCTCATTTTTCTTATCTCGCACTTCTTTCTGTTATCAGTTGACCCACTCACCAAATATTTTTGCATTCACTCCAGCTCCTGCTTCACTATGTATCACTCTGTGCAACCAAACTATCTTCCTCATTGCAGCCAACTCTTCATTATCTACATCAGTCATACTATTCTTTTGTTCAGCACTTTTCTCTCTTTCAATCGTGTCACATTTAATCTCACTCTCAATGCTATCTGGCATTACATCACACACATTTTCAATCTGAGTTCCATCCACTACTTCAATCTCACAACCTGAGAGACACTTTTGGATCCTCACTCTCATAGCATTTTCGGCACACTTTCCCACCACTATCGTTTTCAAACCAAATTCCAGCTGCCTTTGGTAATGGATATATTTTCAGACATTGCACTACATGAAGTTCCTTTAATTAAATTCTTCAGACAATGACGACTTGGACGCAACTGTTCTGATTCACATCGGTGCCATGTGCTATGCTATGTATCTTACCATACAAAAGACCAAATTAACAATATTCAAAACAAAATTTTTAACCTAACTCCACAATACACTCTAATTCTAACACAATTTTTTTAAAATTGATAATGCTATTTTTTAAACTAAACAACTTGCTTTCGGAGCTTTCCAAACACGGTCCTATTACCACAAGCCACCTGACGGGATGAGGGAGAGTTGGTTAAGGGATATTTGGAGGGAGAGTTGGCACATCTTTTGGAGAACCAGGGTTTAGTTAGGGGATGGCAGTTCAGAGAAATGTGGGGAATGTATATTTCCATGCCAGTGAGGATTACTTTAGTGATACGCTCAGTGCATATGTTTGGATTGGAATACCAGAAACAATAGTCTAACCATGGGAATGAAGCATAATAGTCTCGGAGGCAGTCCCACTTGGCACTGTTATAATGCCAAACTACTCTTGAGGGGGAGGAGTGACCATGTAAGCATTGTTGCATGGAGAGAGGGCTCACTACATTCACTGTGTATTGGCTTGGGTTATCTGGTATTCTGGTTGGCAAGTGAACAATTTATGTAAGGTCGTTAGTGATGGCAAATGTTTCAGCATCTCTGCATGCAGGATCTGTAGAACTGGAGGAGGAAATCCATTAGTGTTATGGACATTAAAATCTCCTAGGAGGATGATTTCGCTGTTAGGAGAGTAGGACTGGAGACAATTTTTAAGGAGAGGAAATTAAAGAGCTCAGAGTGGTTTAGCATTAGGAAAGCAATAGAGACAGCAGATGAATTTGAATGACTGAGGAAGGGATATTTTCTACCAAAGGAGGTTAGAATTGGGTGATTCTAGGTTAGGTGATCTTTGGCAAGGTATGTCAGAGCAGATATATGCACAGATGCCACCCTTGGATCGAAAGGAGTTAAACAGTGTGTAGTTTGGAAGGTTGGGATGGATAGTGTTGAGAGAGGTGAGATTTGAGTTTCAGCTAAAATGAGTAGGTGAGGGTTTGGTGGACCGCAGATGGTAGTGGACACTATTAAGTGTTGGAGATAAGGCCACGGATGTTAGTGAAGTGGATGTGCATGGTTCTATGGGACATGGATTTGACTGCCAGTGTCTTGCACATTTCATATGCAGTCCCTGTATAGGTCTCCATGATGGCTGCTAGTGGTGTCATCACTTGATTTTTGCACTAATTTGACTTGTTTATTTATGGTTAATGATCCAATTGTTGTCTCCATTTCATTTTTTTTTCAAGTTGTCTTTGAAGTTGAAGTCTTTGTTTCCTCTGAGCAATTTAAGTCAGGTTGAGCACATATATGCAATAGGGGCAAGTGTCCTTATACTTGTTATTTATTGCCATTATTAATTTGGATATGCTTGTCGGTTTTCACAGGTCACTTTCACGAGACGTGGAAAGTTCGTCTATTTTTATTTTGTTTATGGGTCTGAAACAATGCCATCTAATGATATTTCTTGGATCGAAGTTGAATTCTCCTGCTAATTTGCTGACGTCTTCTTTTAATGATTCACCGTTTTCCATCGGAAAACTATATTTCAGCCTCGATCAACTCGTGAACCATTGATGCGATTAGGTCACGGAGTTCGTTAGTGAGCAAGGGTGCACCTGCGATTGGGTGCTGCTCGTCGAGTAGCTCGAACTTAGTTTCCAGCATTCAGATTTTGGAACAGAAAGTTTCAATCATAGTATTAAGCTGTTGTTCGAGGTTTCTGACTCATTTGCCTAAGTTCAGTAGCTGTTTTACAGAAGGAAGGCACAGTGAACAGAAAAAGGCTGGTTGAGATCAATAGAAAGCTTGTGCACCAATTCATCTATTTTTGCACAGGAAGCATGTAGCCAGTAGCAACAGAAATCGCACAATATATCTTTTTTTTTTTTTGGTAACTTCGGTTTTTCAGCTGCGGCACTTCATTTTGTCATTCAGTTTGTGGGTGATCAATGGTGCTAGGCTGACATGACTCAAGGTACTCTTTCATCGTTGGCCGTTGTTGATGCCATCTTTACTTTGTATGGTAGAGTGGGCACTTTCATGTGGCTGTTTTTTTAATTGTAAGGATAATTGATTTGATGGACTGCGGGTATTTACTGGTTGTGCGGAAGTAATCAGCTCCTTAATAACTTTCTGTTAGTTTTCTGTTTACTGATTATTTTGCATGAAAACACTTGCAATAACCATAGAAATGCTGTTTGAGTTCATTATCACTGGTGAAAAGTGACAATCCAAAATGACAATTCAAAATCTTTACATTAAGATTTTGAATAAAGCTGACCACATTAGTTCTTTGCACATATAGGTTTTCCAGATAACACCTCAAAGATTTTCACTTTTCTCTCATTGTGCATTTTATTCATAAAAGGTTGTAAACTAATTACACATTTTAATATCATGAATAAGATAACCGTCAACCTTGCTCTAGAAACTAAACGTGGTACTCCTTCAATTTGGTTCAGGACTATAATAATCAAGATGGTGAGGCCAACACTGGAAAAAACATGCACTGTAGTTGGATTTGAATTCTCAGCTTGGTGGTTAAAGAGCACACTGTACGTCCACAAAAGAAGGAGAATCCATTCCAATAATAGGGTAATCAATCCGTCTTGTGAGATGAGTTGTTTGTTATTACACGTCAGCAAATTAACTTTTCTTTTATGAACACTGTAGTTTTTAAAATGGTAACTATTTTGCTTGTATGACAGTTGGAAAATTTTACATATAAAGCATGTGATTTCGCATGTTGGTGACCAATTCGTACATCCTTTATTTCTTTTTTCCCTTCAGCATGAATTGACTCTTCTCGACAGGTTGTCAGACTAGGCTCTCGGATCTGTGGCCAGACAGTAGCAGCAAACCAAGCCACTTCATAGCATTATTATATCAAATGAATCCTTCTTATCACACTGTTAACCACAACAATACTTCTCGGATAATTGTCTACAGTTATCCAAATTAAGTACATGTTGCTTAGAACACATTACGTACTTTCCTTTTTTTTTTCTGAAGTACATCTAATATTCATTCCCTTTGATTCAGTTTCCCTATTTGCCAACATACCACTTTAGGACACACTCAAATTCTTACAAGACACTGTTAACTTGTTTAAATTCACTTCAATGGAGACTATTTTATGTAGCAGAATAAGTTATAGAAGTAGACTGAAGGAATAGCCAGGGACAGTCTTGTCTAACCAGCTTTGGCTGATTACACTGGCCAACAAAAAAAAATTTTTTTTCTGCTGATTATGATCTGACACTTGTTTTTTACTAATTTGGGTGCGCTGATTTCAAATATCAAACCCATTTTTCTCTATCATGTCAGGTTTTTCCTCTATGGCATTTTCTTTTTGCTAATTTGTAAGTTTTTGATAGTTTTAAGGAGGCAGTACTATTTAGAGGATCAAAAAAATCGATTTTTTAATATTATTTTCTGAAAGTATGTACTTTTAAAAATCTGTTCCTAACTTTTCATCAAGAAATTCGAAAAATTCCCAAAGATATAGCCTATTATTCAAAGCGGTGCACAGATCAGAATCGGAGCGCTCATCGCTCTCGCTTGTTAGTAAACAAATAAATGCGTAAGAACCTGCAGACGTACTGGCGCTTTGAATGCGAGAGAGGCCGATAACCGACCTAATACATTTAGGTGATGAAAAGTAGGCGATGACAACTGCCTAAAACAAATGAATGCTATATGGACAAAGAACGATCAAAATCAGTCAATCGTTAATCGATCGTGAAAGTATGATGAGCACTTATAACATTTCAATAAAGTCTGGTTTTTTTTGTCTTGTTAATTGCATGTTAATTGGCAGTAAAGAACATAGTTTAGATTCCTTCTGCTACATTTGTGGCAGCTTTACCGTTCCCAGTCAAAGGACAAATATCACTGATTTCGTTAAAAAAGTGTACTTTGCATACTTTGACGTAAAAATTGCAGATCAGGACAAGTCATGGGCTCCAAATAAAGTGTGTAAGTCATACATGGAGCAAGGGAAAATGCCAAAAATTAGCTTTTGGCATTCCAATGATTTGATGTGAACCGAAAAATCACGTAGATGATTGCTATTTTTGTTTAGTTCAGACTTCTGGTTATAATAAGAAGAATAAGAAAAAAATTGTGTATCCAAATCTCGACTCAGCAATTCGGCCAGTTGCTCATTCCAATGAAATAGCCGTGCCAATTTATAAAGGACTTCCTTTACTTGAGAACGAGCATGATCGGGATATGCCAGATGTTCTTGAGGAGCAAGACCCGGATGTTGATTTAGACAATGAAAATTTAATTTCTAGTTCTGGACCGCAATGTTTTACTCAAGCGGAATTGAATGACTTAGTAAGAGATTTGGGCCTATTAAAGGAATCATCTGAATTGTTAACTTCAACATTAAATGAAAAAAACTTACTGGAGCAAGATACGAAGATAATTTTTTTATCGTAGCAGGGAGAGTAATCTTGTACAATATTTTAAACACGAGTGTGGGTTTGTTTACTGTAACAATGTGTCTGGTTTACTAACTGAAATGAGTGTTGTACAATATCATCCAAATGAGTGGCGTTTATTTATCGACAGTTCAAGCAGAAGTTTCAAGTGTGTCTTACTACACAATGGGAATGTATATGGCTCGATTCCTATTGGCTATTCAGTCCACTTAAAGGAAACATATGAGAACATTAAAAAGGTTCTGAAGTTATTAAAATATACAGACCATAACTGGATCATCTGTGTGGATCTTAAAATGGTGAACTTTTTACTTGGCTTTCAAAGAGGATATACAAAGTTTCCATGTTTTCTATGCTTCTGGAATAGTCGAGTTAGAAACCAACACTGGAGTCAGAAACATTGGCCTCTTAGAATATCCTTAAATGTTGGAGAACAGAATGTTATAAATCAACCTTTAATCGACACAGACAAAATCATTTTTCCACCTCTACACATCAAACTAGGTCTTATGAAGCAGTATGTTAAAGCTTTAGATTTACAAGGTGACTGTTTCCAATACATATGTGAAAAATTTCCACGACTTAGTTATGAAAAAATTAAAGCCGGTGTATTTGATGGACCGCAAATTAGAACTTTAATGAGAGACCCAAATTTCATGAACTCTATGAACGAAACTGAGAAAGAGGCCTGGACTTCATTTACGATGGTTGCGAATAATTTTCTTGGAAACAAAAAAGCGTGCGATTACAAAGATCTAGTGGAAACAATGGTTGAAAATTTCCAGCGCCTAGGTTGCAACATGAGCATAAAGCTTCATTTCCTATACAGTCATCTTGATAGATTTCCCGAGAATTTAGGTGCTGTAAGCGATGAACAAGGCAAAAGATTTCATCAAGACTTAAAAACTATGGAAGATCGGTACCAAGGAAGATGGGATTCTCACATGATGGCCGACTACTGTTGGAGTATTCAAAGGGATTGCCAAAACAGAACACACAGCAGAAATTGCTACAAACAAAAATTTATTCCCTGAAACTCATGTGTAAGAAAAATTGTTAAGTAGTTATGTATCTAATTATCAGCCTCTCTCGCATTCAAAGCCAGTACGTGCTGTTGCAGGTTCTTTCACATTTATTTGTTTACTAACAAGCGAGTGATGAGCGCTCCGATTCTGATCTGCACACTGCTTTGAATAATAGGCTATATCTTGGGGAAATTTTCGAATTTCTCAATAAAAAGTTAGGAACTGATTTTTAAAAGTACATACTTTCAGAAAATAATATTAAAAAAATCGAGTTTTTTGATCCTCTAAATAGTACTGCCTCCTTAAAACTATCAAAAACTTACAAATTAGCAAAAAGAAAACGCCATAGAGGAAAAACCTGATGTGATAGAGAAAAATGGGTTTGATATCTGAAATCAGCGCACCCAAATTAGTAAAAAACAAGTCTCATATAAAAGTCAGCAAAAATTGTGTTGGACTGTTATTTAATGTAACATCTGGAAAGTCAACTCTTCAGAACCATTTGTCCTTTGGATTTGATTTATGAGTGAAATTTGATTTAAACTGTGAAATAGCTTCACAGTTTAGTTCCCCCTCAGAAATAGAATTACCACAATTTCTAGATAAAATATTTCCCCCATGCATGGTAAATTGCAAGTGCACTGAATACCTACTTACCTACCTGGGGGGAAACTGGACACACAATTCCAACAAGAAAAGAAGAACACAAATGGCACATCAAATTCCTCCACTATGCACTTCAAACATGTCACAGAATTAAGTGGAAAGGCACTAAGTCCCTACACTGCACCAAAACCTGGTTTGAAAGAAAATTCAAGAAAGCTTCTAAGATGCTGATTCATCATCCTAATTTCAACAAGTAAGATGGATTAGGAATTCCAAGAATCTGGAAGACCCATCTGCAATCCATATAAGATCCAGAACCCCCAACAAAAGAAAACCTTAAGACAAACAAGACTACAAAGATGCATTTAATGTAGTTCTGCTGTAATTTTTTTAATCACCGGTATGTTATTGCACTTATGTATTAAAAAAATTTACTGATTTTTATTGATTTATTAATTTTTTAAATTTTAATTAATTTATTTTATACATATGAGGGACATCCAGAAAGTAAGTTCCGATGGGCTGTCAGAGAAACAAAAATATACTCACAAAAAAAAACTTTACTGGAAATTAAAGTAGACATCTTTTACTGCTTTTTCTACATACCATATTTTCTGGTGTGTAAGACGCACCCAAGAAATTTAATACAGTTTTCTGGAAAAAACCTAAACTTTAAAGTATGATTTAAAAAAAATGGATAAAATAATAGGTAATTTTTAATAATAAACTGACCTTTCAGAAACCTGCAAAACCCATGTCACTGTCATCTGACTCTTCTCTATCATCATTAATTTCTTCTCTTTCTTCTTCCTCTTGTTTTTCACCATCTTCATATAAGAAATGATCTTCACTTCCATCAAGAGCGTTGCTAATTCCACATTTCAAGAAAGATTTAACAATAGTTTGTTCATTCATTTTCGACCAAGATGTCTTAACCCACTCGCACACTTGAGAGATTGATGGCCGTTTCAGGGCACAATTGTGCATCATGCAAATTGTACAAAATCTCCTTCTGACCATGCCAAGTTCTAATCATTTCTCTGTAGGGGGAGGTCCAAAATGTCTTTCAGCTACCCTATTCCCGTGTTCTTCCACATATTTTACAACCTGCAATTTGTAACTTGAAGTATATGAATGTCGCCTGTTTTTTTCATCACTAAAATCTACGGAGAAATATCAAACTCAACACAAAATATCTCAACACGTCAACTCAATACTGATAAACATCGGTAACTGATTACTCGGATAAGATATTATGAAACTTGAATAGGTACTCCCCATTCTTAGCCAATGACGCGCTAGAAGTCATGTGAAGGTCATGCATCAATTTGATTGCACCATTAACCACCTACAAAGATCTTGGAACATAAAAGGGAGTGCATATGACTTTGAAAAGAGGAAACAATCTTTACCTTCATTATATAAGATGCATCCCATTTTTAAGATGAATTTTTAAGGTAAAAAAGTGCGTCTTATACACCGGAAAATATGGTAATTTCTGCCATTGTTCAGGCACTTATCATAACGGGGCACCAAGAGTTATATACCTTTGTCGTAGAAGGTTGCCGCCTGTGATGCAAACCACATATTGACTGCTTCTTTGACCTCATCGTCGTCTTGAAACCGCTGTCCACCAAGGAAGATTTCAGATGTTTGAACAGGTGAAAGTCACTTGGTGCAAGGTCAGGACTATATGGAGGATGATGGAATTGTTTCCAGCCGAAGGTGGCGAGAAGTTATGTTACGCTGGCCATTATTATGAATCAAAACAATGCTCCTGGTAAGCATGCCATGTCGTTCCAAACCCTTAAAAAAACACAGTTTTTTTAGGGGTTTGGCAGTACATACTCATGTTGACTGTGGAGCTTTGACCCAAGAAGTCTACCAACAAAATTTGTCTGTCCCAAAACACAGTGTACATGATTTTCAAAGTGGAAACAGTTGTCTTCAATTTCGTCTTGACTGGTGATGAGGTTTGCCTCCACTACATGGACTATTGGATTCAGGGATTGCGTGCGACACCCAAGTCTGCTCAGGAAAGCATCGCCATCCTCATCGTAGCATATCAAGAATTCCAACGCACTGTCCAGCCGATTCACTTCGTGTTGTTCTGTAAACAACTTCGGCACCCAGTGTGCACACAATTTCCGATAAATCAGTTTCTCCGACAAAATTTCATGAAGATGTGAACGTGAAACTTCTGAAAATTGCAGCAAGTGACATCATAGTGAATCCCCTATTCTGTCTAATCTTCTCTTCAACTGAATGCACCAAATCTTCAGTCACTAAAGATGGTCACGTGCTCCGTTCATCATTGTGCACACCTGTCCTTCCTTCATTAAAAAGTCTTACCCATCTTCGTACCAGTGAATCACTCATTGCGTGTTCTCCATAAACCTCAATAATTTGTCGATGAATTTCAGCTGCATTAACGTTCCTCGCATTCAAGAAATAGATAACTGACCTAATTTCACATGCGGCAGGAGATTCGATTTTCTTAGACATTATAAACACACACCAAGAAGCGTATGCACTGCGAGAATCTCTGAAAATGGCAGAGGTTTGTTGATTCCTTAGCAAGGCTAAGGAATCAATGTGTTTAGTCAGTAGCATGGTAAGCAAGCCTCGCTTACCATGCTACTGACTAAACACAGAGTTCTTTGGGATCAAAGAACTCTGTGTGCAGTGTGATTCTTCACTCTATCTGACCATCTGTTTCTTGAAACTTGTGAAACTTTATAGCACTGTCTAAATTTTAACCATTCTGATTGTATGCAGTCTTAAAGTTTTGCAAAGTAATCATAATTAACGGCACATTTTTGTTTTTGTAAAAATAATAAGTTATGTAATCTTGTATTTGAATTAAAAAAGCCACCCATTGTTTTCCTTTGAACAAGAGCATATTTTCCTTTTTGACAGTTTTAGCATTTAATGTTAGTGTAATCATTCTAGTCCTGAAGAAGCCAGAGAGACTTAAGCTGGCGAAACCGGTAGACGATTATATACATATATTTATAAAGAATCATGGTCCAATAAAATCCAAAGAAAATGTCTCATATTTAGCATATTCTCCTGTTAACTCAAATGTGACATGGGCAAGCAAGCACATGCTATGTGACATGTTCTGAATGATGTCAATCTTTTCTCCCTTATGATGTCCTTGTAAAATAGGATAAAATATACTGGAGTTCAATAAATTCTATTTTTCCATACACGTGCCACTGTTATACTGGCGGCAAGGAGTGAAGTCGCTGCTGCTACTTAAGTATGTAGAGCTAATGCTCAAGAAAAGTTTGAATTACAGATTTTGCATTTCCACAGATGAATTATTTTCCCATTGACTTAAAATGTTTCCTCTTGACTAAAAACTGAAATAAGTTTACATACACAAGAGAGAGAGGGGGTTATTACACTGATGTCAGACAAATATGACACTGATATGACAATGGAGGTTTCAAATATATTTATAATAAATAAACAACATTTTTTTCAGGCAGGTATCATTAGAATTTAGCTAGCATATTTAAAAATATATAAACGAAAAGCATAAAAACTCAGTATAGTGATTAAGTTTTCTGATCTTCCTTTATATAACCAAGAAATTAAAGCAGACTTACCTCTTTAAAATGAGGAACAAAACGGATATAATTATATAACGTGTAACTTATAAACACCACATCCATCTTATCTTTTAATATGCTGCCATTTCCAGTATAGTTCCGAAGACCTCGAGCACTATCCAGGACATTAGCAGTGCTCAAACTAAGGTTTGCCTACAAATATAAATTAAATGCGTGAAACTGATTGGCATATATCGCTTAATTAGCTTATAAAATATATGACAGATTGTCTATTGTAAAGCTTCCCTCCACTAAATAAGGAAATTTGAATACGGAAAAGCATCACTTAATATTTATAAATTGCTCTCAAATGAGCCCACTAATGGAGGTGGTGATACACAACATATAACCTATCCCAGCTAAGCCAACTTATCTTCCTGTGGTATGGCTCCACAAATGAGGCACTGATAAGTATTACTGGCATAAAAGGTTACTTCTATAGATGGAGGAAATGCCAACTAAGCCTCTAGGTCATAATAATAAAAGATGAGCTACTTAAAGCAATAAACCAAATAAAAACATCCAAAACTCCTGGGGAACCATAAAATATTTATTGAAACTTTTTAAGCAAATTTTATTCTCAGAAGAAATGAGTAAGGATTGAAAAACTGGAATCATAATACCCATCCATAAAAAAGGTGATAAACAAAAATGTGAAAACTATCACCCTTTTAAATCATAGCTACAAGATATTCATTCAAATTATACAAAACCGCATGCACAAATTAATGGAAGAAATTGTTGAGGAGGAATAAGCTGGTTTCAGACAAACAAGATCTACAATTGATCAAATCTTCACACTTAATACTATAGCAGAAATGTGATGGGAATACAATCTACCACTGTACTGCAACTTCATTGACTTTACACAAGCCTTTGATTCCATAGACAGAGACAAACTGATCAACATCCTAAACTTTAAATCAACAGATTCCAAATTGTTGACCTTCATTTCAAACTTTTACAAAGATACAAACGCATTCATCAAATTTAATAATATGATGAAAAAAAGAATTTAAGATAGAAAAAGGAGTCATGCAGGGTTGCCAACTCTCAACTCACTTATTCAACACATATCTAAAGGAAATATGCAAAGAAATTCCATTGAACCAGGTATAAATATAAATGGAAGAAACATCAGCCACATCAAATATGCAGATGATACACAGGCAGGTGATATAGTAATCCTGGCGGTATCCAAGCTACAATTAGGAAAAAACAGTCCAGCTTCTAAATGAAGCATGTAAAAACTATGGAATGAGGATCAACAGCAGTAAGACCAAAATAACGAAAATGGGAAGAGAAGTTGAAAACATCTCAATAACACTGGAGAACCAAACCCCTAGAACAAGTAAAATCCTTTGTCTACTTAGGAAGCACCATTACACACAATTTAGACAGCACAAACAGTAAAACACAGAATTAACATTGGATAGTGGAACATGAATAAATTAAATAAAATATGGAACAATAACAAACTCTCAAAACATCTTAAAATCAAACTATTCAATACCATGATCATCCCTACAGCAACATATGGAAGAGTCATTGCAACCCATTAAGAAGGAACTACTCCAAATAAGTGCCTAAGAAAAATGAACAAAACACACTGGACTGAACATAAAACTACAGAACAAGTAAAGCAGGATCTCAACTACCCGGACGACCTCACAGACATTATAAATTAAGATACCAAAAAATTATATACTTGGTTTAATCCTTTATCCAAGTGTAAGTAAACAAGCTTGTGCCTGAACTATTTTCAGGACAGGGACAACTCGTATAAAGAAGCTCATGACTTTACATCACTTGCCTTAGTATCTCATAATGCAAAGCACATCTCCTTGTGGACATATATAATACTATGCATTATGGGAAGGGCCGGTATCCAGACAGATTTATAATTTCTTGTATCTTTATAAGTATAACCAAGTTGAAAAACTTCCAAACAACTCAGACATTATTCTTCAGCAACACCTCCGATGGTTCGGTCATGTCCAGAGAATGCCTCTTCACAGACTTCCAAACATCGTGCTAAATGGAAGAAACAGAAAAACAGCATCCACCTGGAAGACCAGGGAAAAGTTGGCTCAGATCCTTAAAAGAAAGAGGTGAATTCCCCGACTTCATTACTATGTTCGAGAAGACTAGAAATAAAACCATATTTGGAAACAGATTGTACCAAGGGAACCCAACCCATCACGATGGATGATATGAAGAAGTTTGTTCGTCACATCTGCTGGAAGTAAAATTTTTTAGCAGTCTACGTATGTTGTAATTTGTGTGGAGGTGGGAGTCATAATTTAGTAGGCAGTAGATGGATCAGTCTTTAAGAAGGGTGATCATTTTTATTATTATTATTAATATAATAATTAAATGGATTATTTTTTTTTGTTATTTCTTAGATGTAGAAGGGCTTTATATTCTATGTTGAGCAATTTGCTTGCAAACGGTTTCACCTGTGATAGCATGTTGACTACGTCAAGCCTAATCAATCTATATCAAGAAATCTTTGGTTGGTACGTGCCTAGGAGTGATGGCGAAGTTTTGGCTAGGGTGAGTGCATTGATACCGTCTGCTTCAAAAATAGTGGTGGATAGATTAACCACGTAGTTTTCAGGCAGTCCTGGAAGCGTTGGTAACTTTTTTGTTAAATTTTCGATCATTTTTGTGAATTCCTTGGCAGCTGATATGTTTGAGATAGCTAAAAGGATCATCCAAAGATTAGCATTCAGCATGAAGGAGAGCACCTCTTGAAGCGTATGAATAGTTTCATTGGTGTTGTCAAACATGGTGTGCCAATTTGCTCCCATAGTAGGGCAAAGTTGGTATGCTTATAAATGAAAAGCACCATGTTGAAATGGAACCGGTGTTTTAATTTTACACAATTATCTGCGTCAGCCTGGTTGGCCAAGTGGCTAGCGTATCTGCTCTCCAGCCAAAAGGCTGTGGGTTCAAATCCCGCTGTGGACATGGATGTTTGTGATTGTCTGTGAAAATACCAGTGGTAGTGGTGTAGACAATGAGTAGTTGCAGTTCATTGTAGTTGGTGGACTGGGTGGTGGAGACAGAGTTGTAAAGTAGGTACCCTCCCTCGATGAGTCCCTTGGATTCCCTGGAGGTGTTATGTAATAATAATAATAATATCTATATCTCCATGGATAATACTAATCCTGGTGTTTAGGCTTATACACTGATTCTCCAGAATCGTATATTGTTTAAGGAAATTAACAACGTAGACGTGATAACAACCAAAAATATTGAATTACTACTTCCTATATTTTTTTGAAATTAAATCGGCATCTTCAGGGATTAATACACTGGTATTAATCCCTGAAGCACATGCACACATCAGTAACCAATATGGAAACAGGAGAGATACAGGAAGACCTAAAGTCCTATAACACTCCACAAATTGGCAAAACTAATTTGCTCAGATGACACTGCTCTCAACACAGAACTCACCCACATAAAAAACACTTCTTTGACCAATGACTACACCTCCCACCAAATAAAAAGAATTTTAACACTAAATACCCATAACGACCCCCCCCCCCCACAAAAAAAAAAAAAAAAAAAAAAAACAGATTACAGCAAATCCATCTTCATCTCCTATATTTGTGGTATCACAGTAAAGATAACCAAGATCTTAAAAAAAAAACCACAATCTTGTGACCACTTATAAACTGCACAAAAAAACTAGCAGCCCTTATCTGCTCCTCCAAAGATCAGCTACAACCTCTGGATTTACCTGGAGTGTACCAGGTACCCTGCAGCTGTTCATACTATGGACAAACAGGTAGGAGAGCCAACATCTGTATATCAGAACACCAGGATTACATCCATTTTGCACCACAATGAGTGCTTAGAATTAGAAGACCATGCCCTGGATACCTGACACAGGATCTGGTGGAAAAAAGCCACCTTACTCCAAACAAAGCAAATTTTAGTTCGAGAGGCTTTTCCTCGAATCTACTGCAGCTCTTCCCAACTATCCCTACCTAAACAAATATGATTGTATCAAACTGCCCCTCATATGGGAACCCTCATCAGCAGACGGTCAGTTCAACGGCCAAAAACGCCCAACCAAAGCCAAAAGGTGGCGTAATTATAGGACTTGAGGTCTTTCTGTATCTTTCCTGTTTCCATCTTTGTTACTGAAGTGTGGCTGCATGCACGTGTTTAATACCAGTGTGTTAATTCCTGAAGTTGCTGATTTAATTTGCTGATAAAATATGGGAAGTAATAATTAAATATTTTTAATTATTATCAAGTCACCTACATTGTTAATTCCCATAATCAAGACACAATCCCTTTAAGTGGTGAACAACTTTCTCTTGTTAATAAGCAACACAGCATGAAGATGAAGTGGTATGCTCATTAATACAGATTTTTATAAACTGAAATATAAAAAATTAACTAATAACCTTATTTTTGACTTAAAACTTTTTACATTAAATAATTTTTACTTTATTCTGGTTTAATTAAGGAAATAAAAATAAAAAAAAATCAGAAATGATTAATGTGGTTTTAAAGTACAAAAAGTTCTAATGCAAAGAGTAGACTATAATTATGAAAATTTATTACTGAATTAATCAGAATTTAAAAAAAAAAAAAAAATCTTACCTTGGAAAAATGCTCTAACACTTTTGTAACTTCTGATACATAAGGACAACTAGAAGTATCTAGGTTTTCCCATACACCTTGGGAAGTGCAAGTATGATATGCATGTACTGGTAGATAGCTTAGACTACCTGTTGGAGTACCAATGCATTCGAGTTCAACTGTAATGCCTGCAAGAGTTTCTGGCCAAACATAACTGCCCTAGAGTTTAAAAATTTTAAATAGTCACTTTAATTGTATTTTTCATTCTGTACATTTTTTATTACAATTACAATCAGAACAAATATTAAAAATTCACTTGAATATACTTGAATGTTTGAAGAGATGTCATAAGAAATAAGTCTCTTCAAATGGTTAAAATACATTATTATTTAGAAAATACTGGGAAATACTTCACAGATCTTCATTTAAACTTGTCTATTGAGCCTACTTCATTTAAAGTAGGCTCAATAGGCAAGAATTTAATAATACCAAGTTCTGGCTTCAAAGATGATGGGTAGTCACACACACACACACACACACACACACACACACGCACACACACACACGATAAAAGTGGACTTCTTGTACACAAATGCATATCACGGGATAAAAGTGGACTTCCTGTAAATGTCAAAACTTAATAATCCATCAAGAAGACGATACATAAAAGGTAAGGAAGTGTGTTTTTCCAAGGAATCTGATGTATAAATGAATATTCATCTTCCTCAGGAAGATCTGAAGTTCATCTGCAGAGGACATGCTAGATGATAAATGCACTGTCTATGAAATCATATCAAACTAGGTTGGGATAAGTCAAGATTATAGCTGAAGCAGCTATAACTATGAGGCCACTGCATAATGTCAGTTAATTGCATATGTTCTTATGGCCAGTCTGGCAGAATTAAAAATTCCAGGAGGGAAAAACACTTCTGCTTCTATATTAGACTGGCTAACCTACCTTGACATGCACATTATAAGCTCTCTGCACCCTATCATGGACAATGATGTAACACTGCAGCTCACCACAAATTGGCTAACCAAAAATATGCTAATTTGAGATGGTTTCAAATGTTCCCATACAAATGTCCTGAGTGAAAACAAAAATTTAAATGGCTCAAAATGTTTTCACAAGATTCCAAATTTAAATAAAATAAATTAATCCAGAATGCAGAAATAACTTAGTATGCAGAAAATTCAACAAAAACAATTCATCGAAAAAAAAAAATAATAAATTAATTAATCAAACAACAGTTATTTGAAAAATAAATTCAACAAAAAGTAGTTCATCAAATAAATGATTTGTTGATCAGCAAGTCTTTGAAAAATCATCAAAAAATAAACAATTAATTGAAATTACAAATAATAACACATCACCAAATAATGAATTATAAAGTGCGAGGAAACTGTTTATCAAAGATAACTTTAATTTTTATTCGATTGATTATGATGCTGTTTGAAGCTCTCTTAGCAGCAGATTTAAGTATAAGAAAAAGTGAGGAGATAACTTGTTTTGTCTATACACAAATGAGAGGATCATTAGAAAGAAAGTAGTAAATTTTGTTGCTTTGGTGAATATGTGACCCAAAATTATTGGTATTAGTGAAACCATTTTCTCAGAACTAGATATAGTAACTGGGATTGAGTGTAAAGAGTATAGTATCTTTAGGAATGACAGAAGAGATAGGAGGTTGGGGGGGGGGGGGGATACCTCTAATATCACGACTTGAATCCAGATAGAACAGAAACTCATGAGAGCAATATTGGTAATAATGTACTGTGCAACAGTGATTTTGAGGCTATCTGGAGACGGATACTTTCAACATCTTTCTCTAAATCCAGAGTAATTTAATAAAAAAAGGTGGCAAACCTTTTGGGAACTGCTATAGGTAAAGATGACCTTGCTACTGCTTCTGCCTGGTATCTCCAACTCTGGGCCTGGCTCCCACTGAAGAGACCCCAATAAAGGTCGAAACTAGTCGGGGTAGTGGCCAATCCCTTAATTCATAACTTTATACATATCCACAAGGAGATGTGTTTTGCATTATGGGAGATACTGGAATAGGAGTGTTGGTAGCTTGCTTCACCTTTGCTACGAGTTGCCTGGTGTTGTACTACTTACCCAGGTAAGATAGTACAACACCACATTCAGTCCTGAAGATATTTTCAGGCGCAAACTTTGTTTGCTCTCACTGGGATAAAGGATTTAACTAAATTCTTCAATATGGTAGTATGAAAAATTTTCTTTTGCCTAATCCTGCTTCCAGCTTTTATTTTATTTTCTTTTAGAATTGGATGGTTATCAAACCCTGAAAACTTTTTAGTATCTTTAAAAGTTTTCTTTTGTCTAATCCTGCCACCACTTTTTTTTTTCACTTGGATTATTACATCAAACCCTGCAGAGAATCCTGAAAATTGCTGGCTAACAGGGCTCTGGCACACCTAATTCCATGAAGAGCGTCTGTTCTGATCAGAAAAGACATGAAAATTCAGCCAGACGGTACTAATAGCTATGAAACATGCAAGAACTGTCCAGGAGTTGAACTAACATCTGCCCATATCTATTATTTCCAGCAATTGCTGCTGCTCTAAAGAAAATTGACAATAATCCTAGAGAAAAGCTCTACTCCATCAAAGTTCAACAGATTGCCAAAGCAATTCTACAGATCCATGGTCATATCTAGAAGCTCTTCAATGGACTCTACAACAACAACATCAGATCTCCTGGGCTAAATCACCCACCCCTGGATGCATGCCATGAAAAAGTTTGGAAAAACCTGAGCTGTTGCACTTAATATTTCAAAGTTATTTGATAGAGTCTGGCATCATGGACTGCTCAGAAAATTGACATCTTATGGTTGGTCTTCCTCCTTTTGTGATTTGTCAGTTATTGCTCAGATCATCCACTACATGTAATGGTGGAAAGTACTCTCAATTCAGATTTCCCTGTTAATGCATGTGTTCCTCAGGGCATGTTATTTGGCCCACCTCTTTATATATATATATATAAAACACTCATTGATCTCTAACCCTATTCACAGAGCTGCTGATATGACAGCACTCAACACTCATTCTCCTCATACAATAAACCTTGCAAGAACTCAAATATCTCAAGTTTCAAGATTATCTACAATAAGCGCCTTGGGAAATTTGGAAAAGTTTCATTCACGACAATTTTTTTTTTTTTTTCAACATATATTTATTGCTACACCACAATATCAAGTTGCTCATTTATATTCTTCATAGGTTCTTCAATACCATTCTGCAATGGGACTGCAACCTAATAACCTTCAAATGCTTTCAAAACACAATTTTGGAAGCAACCATTGAAAGTGACTTTTGAAAATTGACACTGAAAGCATTGAAAAAAGACTTCAGTTCATCTTCATTTATTTTTGATAATGCTCAGCTTTACAGTCAAAACAGATCTTTCTCTCTCTTCTTTAACTCTTACACTAAGCCAAATCATGTTACTTCTGTAGCATCTTAAGTTTCCAAAAAACTTGGCATACTTTTTTCATTCAAGATATTACTTCTCTCCTGTCCAGTTACTTACTCCTACAATGTAAATCTAAAATCCACCAAACCTTGGAATACTGCTCACACATTTGGGGTGGTGTACCTTAGTACTCTCTGAAAATTCTCTCTTACAGACTTTCCTGATAGACAGTAAGTTTCTGCATTGTGTCTCTTCTACAGATATCTCCATGGTCACTGTTCAGCAAAAAAGAATCTGTTATGTCCCCATTTCTGTTAAGCCTACACAACACGACAGCAACTGCCCAAAATCCATTACAGTTGAATTGCTGACTCAGTGAACCTGCTATTCCAGTCACCTTTAATGCCATCTTCAGTTCTGTGGAACAGCCTGTCCCACAAAACATTTTCCAAAGATTACAACTTCCAGCTCTGTTGATAATGAGAATATTGCCAGCCTGATTGGCTGAGTGGTTAGCATATCTGCTCTCCAGTCAAAAGGCTGCAGATATGAATCCCACTGTGGGCATGGATGTTTGTGATTGTCTGTGAAATACTAGTGGTGGTGGACAGTGGATGGCAGTGGTGTAGATGATGCAGTTTGCTGTAGTTGGTGGATTGAGTGGTGGAGACCGAGAGTTGTAGAGTAGGTGCTCTCTGTCAATGAATCCTGTGCCTCCTTGGAGGTGCATGTAATAATAATAATATCAACTTTGCTCTTGAACAGAGTCCACACATGCCATTTATATACTATAAGCCTGGTGGCCTCTTATGTGTGGAAGTGATATAAAAAAATAAAATAAAACCTTTATGTTCCATAGTTTTAAGTTTCTTATTTTCACGAACTTAGATAGTAATTTCTTTGATGAAAAGTTAATCTGCCGATACTGTTATTCTGTTACTCTGATTGTATAGCATTTTTCAGATTTGTACTTTGCCTCTGAAGCTTAAACCTTTTTCATTCTTAGCAAGACTTCACATCCTCAAGTGTTAAGATGTGATGTACATGGATAACATGGCTAGTTGGGGACAGCCCTTCCATTTCTGTTTCCTTCTCTCTTTAAATATGTTTATATTCACCACACACATACACAAGTTGAGATGTTATTGCTGATAAGGAAGTTTCACACTTTTCTTCTTGCTAAAGGCTTAACAAAAATAATGTCCTTTACATCACAATGCTTATGAAAACACTAGACACAGCTGCTTATAATAATAATTTTTTGTAGGTATTATTTCATGAAGTGAATGAAACATCATCAGCTGACAAAAAATTGAGATTTATTTATAACTCAGCAAACAATGATGGTACTGGAGGGGTTGGAATAATGCTCAAGAAGGAACTAGCAGAAAAAGTAACCTCAACTGAAATATCTGAAAGAATTCTCCTCAAAACCATAAGTACCAACCCAAAACTGACAACAATATCTACATATGCTCCTACAGAAGGTGCTCCACTAGAAGACAAAGACACCTATTATAAAGATCTTTCTGAAACTGCCATGAACATCCCAGTTCACAAGGTCAGACTCATTGGTGGTGATTTTAATGCCCAAATTGGTAGACATTGCCAATACTACTAAAAACATGGGTAAACACACTTATCATGAAACTACAAATAACAATGGACATTCTCTTATGAACTTCTGCAATAGACATAACATGGTAATCACCCAGTCCATAGTCTTCGTTTAGGGAAACATCCAAATGGTTATCATTCCCAAATAGACCACATACTAATCAATGGAAAGTGGATCAGATCAATCAAGCATATAACACGGTTGAACTAAACTCTAACCAGAGAATAATCAGTGCTCACATTAAAATTTCACTAAAAGCTTCTAAAAATAACAAGCCTAAAAATAAAAACAATACAACTGGGACAAACTAAATAACCCATAAATTGCAGCATCTTTCCACAGCACATTCGAAGACAATATAGAAAACATTTTTAAAGATCCATTAATGAAAAGTATAAGGGTATCATTGAAGCAATAAACATAACATCCAACAAAATTCTTGGAAACTGCAACAAAAAAGACTCGGAAAAATGGATTACCCCCGAAATTGAAAAATATATAGATGAAAGAAATAAAGCAAGGAAACTCTACCGCTCAAACAGGAATGAAATCAATAAAGATAAACTAGACATTTTAAATAACAAGGTCAATGAACTAATGACCAGCGACAAAGAAAATCAAATAAATAAATACTGCGAGGAACTTGAAAATTATAATAAAACTGGAGATACTAGAAACACTTTTCAAATGATCAATCATATCTGTCACCATAAAACAAAAAGAAGTGGAAATATTGTAGCACATGACAAAAACGGTAGACAGCTATCAGTAAATTCTAGTAGCAAGACTTATACGTTGGTTAGACATAACTGGTAATTAGTTTACGGAATTAACAACGCATAAAAAATATAGAAGTTATTCATTAAAGTTACCTTTAATTAATATACTTTATATGTGTTGTTAATTCCGTAAACTAATTACCAGCTATCAGTAAATTTGAACTTGATGAAAGAATGGAGAAACTACTTTCAAGAATTACTGAATGTTGATAATCCCCAACATTCAAGTCAGCTAGCAGACCTGCATCTGACCACCACTCTACCAATAAATTGTGAAGACTTCACTGAAAAGGAACTAAAAATAGCAATAGATCAAACCAAAGCAGGAAAGTCCCCAGGGATTGATGGAATTAGAGCAGAAGCTTTCAAAAATGCTGGGTATAATACATATTCCAATCTTCTTGCTATAATGAATCAAACTTAAAACACTGGAATAATACCTCAACAATGGAAACAAGGCCTTATTATCCCCATACCCAAAAAGAGCAGTCTTAATAGAATGGATAACTACAGAGGTATTACTCTGCTATCAACTACAGTTAAAATCTACAACAGGATGATACTCAATAGAATAGAACCTTACTTAACACCACTTTTAAGAAAAAATCAAGTTGAATTTCTAAAAAAACGATGTACAACAATAGAACAGATACATTGCATCAGAATAATCATAGAAGGTTCACATGATAAAAACTTTATAGACTTCAAAAAAGCCTTTGACTCCATTAATAGATTATGGGGATACTTCACAGTATCCCCATAATATGTTTGGTACATATTATGGGGATACTGTGAAGTTTAACCCCTTGTTCAGGATGGTGATTTCGTCAGGGAGGGGTGAGGTTGTAATGTAATAGATTTATAATGGAACTGTTTTGTGTGGGTTGCGAGGTAGTAATATCCGAAGGGTTGGAAGTTGTGCATTTCATGAAAAAAATTGTTATCATCTCATGAAAAAAACCAGGCGTTTATGAGATTCATTGCTCTTGTGACACTTGCTATATAGACCAGACAGGAAGTGTCACAAGAGCAATGAATCTCATAGCTCTTGTGACACTTCCTGTCTGGTCTATATAGCAAGTGTCACAAGAGCAATGAGATTCATTGCTCTTGTGACACTTGCTATATAGACCAGACAGGAAGTGTCACAAGAGCTATGAGATTCATTGCTCTTGTGACACTTCCTGTCTGGTCTATATAGCAAGTGTCACAAGAGCAATGAATCTCATAAACACCTGGTTTTTTTCATGAGATGATATTGAGGTTTAAGTGGATGTAATGGGGATACTGTGAAGTATCCCCATAATATGTTTGGTACATATTATGGGGATACTTCACAGTATCCCCATAATATGTACCAAACATATTATGGGGATACTGTGAAGTTTAACCCCTTGTTCAGGATGGTGATTTCGTCAGGGAGGGGTGAGGTTGTAATGTAATAAATTTATAATGGAACTGTTTTGTGTGGGTTGCGAGGTAGTAATATCCGAAGGGTTGGAAGTTGTGCATTTGTTGTATTGGGGGAACTGTTAGGGCATTCCATTTTTTTGCGTGTCGAGTTTCTATTAATTGTGTGTAGTCGTTGATGTGTGACTAGGTACTTCCAGAAAAAAAAGTTTCGAAAAAAAAAAACGACTTTTTACTTCCTGAAAAAAAAAAAAACCTCATCAGCTCTTTACCCAAACGGGTCAAGAGCCAATGACATTTTAAACAAGGGGCACTCCTAAACGAAAGTAGGCTATATTAGCCATTGAAATAATTTTTTGTATCTAAATTCAATCCATGATAGGTTATAAGCCTATTGTTTCTTAGTACCAGTTAGAAAGCCTCAAAACTGTGCTCTAAGGATCAGATAGACGTTTTCCCAAGTTATTTCATTTCACCAATAAGCAGAGTGGTCTCTCATTAGACCTTGAAATTCAACTACCAACATTCACAAATATCTTCTTGTGAACAAAGGAATTTCAACCTACTGGCTGGAGTGCAGAAGTGCAATCTAACTGTACCAACTAGGCTAGCATATACTGATCTGTAGACAGTTCCGGTATTGAGATCATATATTAGATAAATAACGAGTTCAATAAAATTACTCCCTAGGTATATTGAGATGACACAGTGGACCTGCTTGTATGCCATTTCCCACCAGACACAGTAAGACTATGGAAAACATTGATTTTATATTTCAGGAAAAATACTGGGAACAAAAAAGACTTGCCATGAGGTCCCCCACCCCATCCCATTTTCTGCATTGGCCAACTACTTTATGGAAAATTTTGAAAACGAATGCTATTAAAAACCACCACAAGAAACCAAAATCTTGGTGATGTTACATTGACGATATTTTTAATGTTTGATCAAGAACAATGGATGATTTATTTCAAAGACTATCTAAACAGCTTGTATCCCAATATAAAATTCACTCTTGAAATGGCAGATCACAGAAAAATTACCATTCTTTGATATTCTTGTCAAAATAAATGAAGAAGAAAAAATATTATCCTTTTCGATATACAGAAAACCTACTGTAACTGGAAGATTTTCAAATGCCACTTCACACCATCATCCATTACAAAAGATAGGCATAATTAAAACAATTCATGATAGAGCATATTAGATTTCCATTACATAAATTAACAGGAATGAAGAGCTACACTAAGTCATAACCTCAGCCTCAGTGCTAATACACCTGAGTGACCAACGTAATTCTTAAAACACCCCAATAGCTTCTTGACTTAAACTAAATTTTAAGAATGCAATCATGCTACTGTACATCAAGAATGTTACAGAGAGAGTGGCAAAAGTGCTCTGTGAGTACAACATTAAAGTGGCTCTTTTACCACTGCATAAAATCTCCAGATTCTTACATCCACCAAAAATTCCACATCATCCCATGAAAAAAACAGTCATTTACAAGATTTACTGCTCTTGTGGCATGGTACATAGATCTCCCCCCTTGTGGCATGCAGATCTCCCCCCCTCCCGACCTTCCCATCTGGGAAGGTCGGGGGGGAGATCTGCATGGCTGAACACGCAAGAGACATCAAAAAAAAGAAGACAGCATAAAGCAGGTTTGGCATCCCAAACAACTACCACAGACCATGAAGTAGTTTGGCAACAAACAAAAATGCCTTATATTGTTCATAATTAAAATACAAATTTATTTATTACTGACCATTACAAAAAAAACAAACTACATTAGAGCCTACCAGTTTCGCCAGCAAACTGTCTGGCTTTTTCAAGGCGTTTACAGAGACATAAAAACTAGTAAATGCAAATTGGAAGGAACATAAAAAACGTTATAAACCAACTAGTAGCTAAGGTTACATGTTCACGTGACAGAGAGGACTTATTGTTCTTATTCATTATCATGCATGCGTGTTTGTTGTAAATGTGTAATGTGATTACTGGCTAGCTGTAGGTCAGATTGATTTAGAGAGAGGATCAGGTTTTTCCATGAATTGTTTCGGATTACACCCTGATTTCTGTTGAGGTTTCCACCAATTATTAACACTATTGTGGCTTCTTTGAATAAACGATGTCTGTAGTTGTCATCCAGATATGGCATGGAGCTGTTTTGTCACTCTATTGTGTGATTAGATGCACAGAAATGATGTGCTAAGCCAGAAGAGATACTTCTGTTGTGGTTTACATTACCAACATGTTCTTTTTGTCTGATTTCTAAACTCTGTGAAGTTTGTCCGATGTAGGCAAGACCACAGGAGCAAGGAATGTAATATACTCCTGGATATTTGTAGAAAGGCACCTTATCTTTTGGGGATCCTAAAACTTGTCTGATGCTGGTGGTTGGTTTGAAGACCACTCTGATGTTGTAAGCTCTTAGTATTCTGGCTATTTGATAAGAAATTGACTTGATGAAAGGGATCACTACAGTAGAAATGTGCTGAGAACGTGATTCTTCTTGTCTGGGGTTGTCACTGTATAGATATTTTTTATGATGTTTTGAGGATATCCATTTTGTGATGATAATGTGTCGGCTATTAGTGAGAGTTCAGTCTGAGTATCCTCCTCTTCTGATATAAACTTTCTGTCCCTATATTTCAACATGTGGATAATGCTCAGTTTGTGTGTCTTGTGATGGTTTGAAGTATGCAGTTGGTTATTGTTTTCCACTTCCAGAGTGAATTTTATCTTGTCATGTATTGAGTTGATTTTATCCACATACGATTTTAGGTTTTCTAAGCTGTCTTGCCACATAATGAAGATATCGTCAACATATCTCCGACATGTAGTCGGAGATATGTTGACGACGGTCTAGGGGAGATTGTGGAGATAATTTCTTTTTCAAGTTTTTCCATGAAAAGATCTCTCCACAATCTTCCCTAGACCATCTACATGGTGGAGATATGTTTACGATATCTTCATTATATGGCAAGACAGCTTAGAAAACCTAAAATCGTTTGTGGATAAAATCAACTCAATACATAACAAGATAAAATTCACTCTGGAAGTGGAAAACCACAACCAACTGCATTTTTTAGACATCTTGATTAAGAAACAATCAAAAAGTGTCAAATTATCTATTTACAGAAAGCCCACAGATACTGGAAGATATCTTCATTATACTTCAAACCATCACAAGACACACAAACTGAGCATTATCCACATGTTGAAATATAGGGCCAGAAAGTTTATATCAGAAGAGGAGGATACACAGAATGAACTCTCACTAATAGCTAACACATGATCACAAAATGGATATCCTCAAAACATCATCAAAAAATATCTATACGGTGACAACCCAAGACAAGAAGAATCACGCTCTCAGCACATTTCTACTGTAGTGATCCCTTTCATCAAATAGCCAGAATACTAAAAGCCTGCAACATCAGAGTGGTCTTCAAACCAACCACCAGCATCAGACAAGTTTTAGGATCCCCAAAAGATAAGGTGCCTTTCTACAAATATCCAGGAGTATATTACATTCCTTGCTCCTGTAGTCTTGCCTACATCGGACAAACTTCACGGAGTTTAGAAATCAGACAAAAAAAACATGTTAGTGATGTAAACCACAACAGAAGTATCTCTTCCGGCTTAGCACATTATTTATGTACATCTAACACACAACAGAGTGGCAAAACAGCTCCATGCCATATCTGGATGACGACTACAGACACCGTTTATTCAAAGAAGCCACAATAGTGTTAATAATTGGTGGAAACCTCAACAGAAATCAGGGTGCGATCCTAAACAATTCGTGGAAAAACCTGATCCTCTCTCTAAATCAATCTGACCTACAGCTAGCCAGTAATCACATTACACATTTACAACAAACACGCATGCGTGATAATGAATAAGAACAATAAGTCCTCTCTGTCACGCGAACATGTAACCTTAGCTACTAGTTGGTTTACGTTTTTTATGTTCCTTCCAATTGGCCTTTACTAGTTTTTATGTCTCCGTAAATGCCTTGAAAAAGCCAGACAGTTTGCTGGCGAAACTGGTAGGCTCTAATGTAGTTTGTTTTTTGTAATGGTCAGTAATAAATAAATTTGTATTTTAATTATATAAACGACCAAACATGTTTAGTTTAAGTTGTTCATAATTGTTTTACAAGAAGGTTCAAGGAAGCTTGCAAATGATGTAGATTCCCACAGAATGTAACAAAAATCAAGGCTTAATCCTACAACAAGTTTGGTCTGCTTACATTAAAAATCAATCTATTGTGGACTTAGGATATGACATGTACGATGCTACAGAATGTGACAGCAACAACTAGCATTATTCCAATGTATACAGTAATTAATTTGATGTTTTTATTCTGTGTCTTATTTATACGTGCCAACTGTGAAGCTCTGATGGCATCTGATATATGTAATTAATTGTTTTTAGTCTCTTTATTTTTTTTTTGCATAACTTTTGATAATACTCCTGATGATGACTTACTTACGAAACCCTACAAGTTTCATAAGTCTGGTGATTTATGTAACTTGTAGGGTTATAGTTGTTTCGTTTTATTAAAATCACTATTTATTGCTAAAACTCGTTAAAAACATGTGGTCTCAATACTGGAAGCTGTTTACACAACTGTTAAAATTACAGAAACTTACTATTCAAATTATACTGATGTTTCAATGTTTATATTAACATCTTTTGGACTGCATATATTATCGGATACTGATACTAATAACATAGTTTACATTTGTTGACAAATGATATAAATATAATACTTATTTAAATAGAGAAAGTTTTATGACAAAAATAATCATGCAAATTGTCATAATTGATTAATGTAACAATTAATAAATTCCTTGTTTTATAAATGTAATACTTATTTTCCTAATTGAGAATAAACACCTTCTTTGATCATAAACACACCTTCTCTGTTAAAAAAACTACTACTGAAATAATTGTGACAAGCCTGTCTGCAGTTTTGCTTTGGCGATGGGTAATTGGTGTATATTACTTCCTCATTACAGACTGCAGTGATGTATTTTTAAAAAGCAAAATATCAATAGACATTAAGTGATTCATTACATAATTCAAATTTTATTGAATGATTTATGGACTATGCATTCATTCGCTTTCTCTGAATATATGCTGCACATTTGTATCTATCCAGTTCTAAGAATAACATGCTTGAATAAATGATTATACATAATTGATTACACACCTCTATGGCAATTTTCAACATTTTAGCAAACAACACTTCAAATATGCTTCATACCTTACTCAGATGCTATGTAAGAACTGATTGAAAATTGCCTGCCTCTTCAAAGTGCATCAATAAAGGACATACAATGGCTTCTACATAATTATCAAAATATCAACAATAATCATGCAAATTGTTTTTCACATTACAGAAAAGCTTAATCAAAGATTTTCAGTAATGTGATAAAAAAAATTTGAGAGAACTCAAGAA
Source organism: Typopeltis vanoorti (assembly GCF_054136105.1). Taxonomy (NCBI): domain Eukaryota; kingdom Metazoa; phylum Arthropoda; class Arachnida; order Uropygi; family Thelyphonidae; genus Typopeltis; species Typopeltis vanoorti. Next base: position 67,969,841 of record NC_143553.1, on the reverse strand, counting down.
AAATAATGAGGATATTTAAATAGAATTATCACCAATAAAAAGGCACTACTTTTTTTTTTCAACTTTAAGGTTTATTCAGATTGTTATATAAAAACTAATAAAATGCCCAATAAAATATACTTTATACTATGAAAATAAACTGGTTGTCCATACCTGTTATTTCTTGCTTAAAAATTTTTCAATTAATGTCAAGAAATGAACATACATACATAATTTGTAAATCAATCAAATTACCTTATTATTAGAAGTTACAGTTCGTGGGCAGAGTAAACTATCTTCAGCGACCACAACAATCTGTAAACTTCGCGATTCGTTACCTCTAGAGGTTTCAACGTAACAGAGCCATGAGCCAGAATGATGTAGCTGAAGCTGCTCAATATGAATAGAACTAACAAGTGTGTTCCCATCTTGTGAGGTCTGTGTTTCCAATATAACAGTACCCAAAGGATCAGGTATTATCACGTTACCATCTAATAACCAAAAAAGATGTGTATCACGTTCTACAAAAGATACTTTACAATGAAGCATTAATGGATCACCTTCAAATACTAGCTGATTTGTAGATGGCATCAATTCAAATACTGGAAGCTGTACTGGCCAGTCTAAAAAATTACAAATTTCATTAATAAAATTTGTTATATAAATATTAAACAGATAAGATTCAAAATCCATAACAGTACTTCATGGTATGAAAAACACTAGAGGAAAATAATTAACTGAACTTATTAATATTTCAGGATCTATAACCAGCATCTTCAAACCATAATTATAAAAATGTGGTAAACACAATGCACTTAATTAGATAGTTGTGAAAACAGTTCAAATTGTAACGGAAAGGGAACTAGTGTCTTAACAAGGTGTCCCACAAGGACCAGATAAAAACAAAGTTAATTCAGAAAAGGCAGGCTAAATGTGATCTTAGAAGGAGAGACTCCCAGATATTTGGCAAATTAATACAGTCATATTTATTGAGCTTGGGGGAGTGCTAGCTAGCTGATGCTGATTCTAAAAATAGTCTCTGAGACCTATAACAACCTCAATGGAGCATAGCTGTCTTCTTCTTCCATTTAATCCTGTTGAGCATGGACTGCCATAAAGATGATTGTAAACAAAATTTTTTTTTATGTTGATCAATGAGGTTATTAACATATCTACTAGAATGTCAAAAATAGGCTAAGCATCAAGCACAAGGAAAGTTATACACTCCAGGATGTGCAAGGGGATGAAGTTGGTCCTTAGGAGAACAAATGAAGGTTGTTAGTTGGACACGTGGTTTAAAAGTTATATGGAGATTGTGAACTTGAACTATATTAGATCTGAGAACAAGGGTAATCAAGAAAGGTTGCATGTTTTGAGTGATGGTGAAAGTTGAGTAATTTTTTTCAAATATTAAATAATAATCTGTGGTAGTTTTTTTTTGTGAGTATGTGATAGAATGAGCTGCTTAGATTTAAGAAACACTTGTATATCTATGTTAAAGTAGATATAGAAGTTTTACATGGGGCTAAAACATCTCTGATGGGTGAATTGATTATGCGAGACTTCAGTGCAGCATGTGTGAGATGCATTTGTTGTAAAATGTGAAAGATTTGTGGAAGGAAAGTGAAACTGGTGAATGAATATGTAAGAAGTGTCATGAGAGTAAGTGCCAGTCATGTGAAGAGAGGAAAACAAATGACAGCAGAGTAGAGAAAATTGACAGAACCCTGGAAAATTTAAGTTGGTAACATTGTCATAGAAAGTTTTTTCACTTGGTTATAGAGTAAATTATACTTGACAAGAAATTATATTATTGTTTAAACCTTCACCCAAGCGTAAGCAAACAAAGTTTGCACATAAAGTATCTTCACAGCTAGGTTACTTGTATATGAATGCTGTTAACTTCATAACAGCCTTAGTATCAATAATGCAAAGCACACTTCCTTTCAGATGAGTATATTGCTATGCATTATGGGAAGGATCACTATCCAGACTAGTTTCAACCTGTATTGAGGTCTCATAAGATTGGGTCAGACTCAGAGACATACGACAAAGGATCTGAGTAGTGACCTTTCTCTAATAATACACATGACTGAAAAGTTCTGATAAACACCTAGAACGAAGACTGGTTTGTATAACGAGGGACAATTTTTTTCTCAAAGGATTGCAAATGATGCAGCAGCATTGTAATAAGTATATATTAATATATACTCATTATTAATTCTACATATTAATGGGGAATATGTAAAATAATGTGTAAGTTATATAGTTCTACCTCAATTCCTTCATAGTGATTATCACAACATTTCAGCACACCCTCATAGCAATATATGCACATCTGAATAGAAGTATGCTTTGCATTATGGGATACCAGGGCAATTGTTGTGAAGTCAATATCCTCTATATACAAGTAGCCTACTCATGAAGATACTTCACATGCAAACTTTGTTTGCACTTGGGCAAAGGATTAAAGAATATAATTTCTGGGAAAGTATAATTTATGGTGATGTTGAAAGGGTACTGGTGGAAGGTCAGAAGAATGAAGAGGGCCTCATAAAGAAATTGCACACTCAGATGCAGTCCTTCACAGGACAAAGCATGAGATTTAAAGATTGCAAAAATATCAGGAGACTGGTAGAGCCAAGAAGAGCAAGAGCTGCAAAATTACAAGAACTTATACAAGAGAAAGATGGTAAAAATAAAAAAAAATTTTATACTGATTCCATGATAAGAGCAGCACTTAACGAAAGTTTGACTAAACTGACTAAAATTTCCCTGCCACAAAAATTAATAACATTAGCGAAGCTCACTAGATGCAAAAAAGATAAGGAAAAAACTGTTTTTGCTGGCACAAATGACCTGAAAAGTGAAAATTATTACATAAGAGAAGAAAAGAAAGTTATTGAAAGAAACAAACAAGAAGAGTGAGAGGGTGAAGATGAAGTCTGCTGCATGCTATTATAGAGGTAAGTTGAGGATGGCAATGATTATAAATGAATCAATACACAGGTGATGCAGAAAGAAGCATGTGGAGTTTGCAGTCTATTATAGATTGCACTTGAATGGATCAGAGTTAAGTGTCTAGAGAAACTTGGTACACTAATAGTATGGAAGTGCAAAGCCAGGAAAGCTAAACACACTAAAGCTATTAGGATGGATGCAGAGGTTGTGTGTGGGGGAGGGGGGGGGGAAGGTGAGCAAGTCTAAGAATGAACGAAAAATGCAGAATCTAATTTCTTAAGTGAATAAATGGAATGAGGTGTCAATACAAGGAAGAAATGTGGTTGAGGACCTAAGGAGAAGCTAGAAGTATCAGGAATAAGAACTTCTCATATAGTGCAATCTTGTCAAAAGTTATAGGCATTAGTGAGAAGTACAGGGACAAAATATGAGGGTTTCAGTATTTATTGGAAAATAGAGAATATATGATGGGGATGGTACAGCTGATGATAACAGATGAACTGCAGTAAAAAAAAAAGTAGATCAGATAGATGAGTGGATGGCAGTTCATTTGAGACAATCCAGTGTGAAATAGAGGCCAACAGGACAAAATATACAGTTGGTTGTTGCCATAGGCCAGGCGATGCATGGAATGATGAGGAAGACAAGCATTAGAAAATTAGTATAATGAGTGAAGGTTGAGTAATTGTTATGGAGGACTTCAACTACAGAGATAAAGTGGAAAGAGGAAAGATCACATGGGGAAAGAAATGGAATTTATACAACTACTAACAGATAATTATATGAAACAGCATGTAATGGAGGAGACTCAGGCTATGAATGTGTTGGATTGGCCACATTGCCTCCAATAGGAATGTCATTAAACAGGAGCTACAAAAAAAAGTTCTAGTGGATACATAAAGAGAAAGTGATCAGCAAGCTCATGAGCAATACAAGGATCAAGCGAGAAAGATGACCAGCATGATAAAGAAGGCAAAATAGGATCTAAGAAGAAATTACGCAAGTGGACTGGATAACTTAAGGAAATCCCAAAAGTTCCTTTGCTATGTGGCAAGAAAAGTTAGAATGACCATGGAGGTTAACTTTTACCAATTGTAGCGAGGCGAGGTAACAGAAGCAGATGAAAGAGTTGAGTACCCACACTTTGCAAGGGTCTAGCATTCAAATGAGATGACACGAACTATGTGAGAACTAAGGTTGATGAATTTGAATTACTTAGGATATTTCAGAATCTCAATGCAAATATGGCTTTTGGGCTCCACAGGATGTCAAGCTCACATCTTGCTAGAATGCCCGAAAAAATGGATATTGCTTCTAACAAAGATGTTTAACTTGGATCTAGTAAAGTCAAAAGGAGGTGGAAAGAAAGCAAAATAGTCCCTATGCATAAAGGCAGCTCTTAAGACTCTACAGCAGCAAATTACAGACAAATCATTATCTCAGGAGTAGTGTTAAAAGTATTGGAAAAGTTGGTTAAAGCAAGGTTTCAAGAATGGATGGATAAGAATCTGATATTCTATAGGGAGTCAAGCATGGCTCCCTATAGAATATTAATTACTAAACCAAGACCCTATGATGGGGTCTTGGTTTAGTAATTAAATTTTTTATAATAGGCAGCTGATGATAAATTTAGTTTAATCCTTTATCCCAGTGAGAGCGAACAAAGTTTGCACCTGAAAATATCTTCAGGATTGAATATAGTGTTGTACTATCTTACCTGGGAAAGTAGTACAACACCAGGCAACTCGTAGCAAAGGAAATAAGAGTGCCAGATTTTGCAAAGGCATTTAACAGGATACTTCATGGAACTCTGTTACATAAATTGGAACAAATGGAGATGGATATGAAACTAATGTGGATATGATAGCGGCTGATAAGCAGATAGCAAAAAGTAGTATATGGAGAAACAGAATCCAGGAGAAAGCATTTGACCAGCAGTGTGCCATAAGGCTAAGTGCTTGGATCGTTACTGTTTAATTCGTACATACATTATATAGCAGTGGTGTTCAACCTTTTTTACTACGCAAGCAACTTTTCTATAAAAAGTTATTCGGTGATGTACTCTCTTATAAGTTATTCGGTGATCTACTCTCTTATATAGATCACATTCTCCCAACCTGATATCTGATTACGCACAAATAAACAACTAAAAAAAAAAAATACACAACTAAAAACTTTATTTGTGTATTTACAAATTTATTTATCACTTTTAATTATTTTAATACAACAAAAAAAAAAACAAATATATTGGAATAAAATATATTTATTTCTCTATTTTGGAAAACTGAAGTTAGAAAAAACAACTTGACTAAAAAAAAAAAAAAAAAGTTAATGTCAAATTTGGCATTGTTTGGACCTCGCAATATTTTCATAGTCAAGTTGATATGAAGAAGTGGTTAATTGCAGACAATCATCCAAATGATCATTTGTAATTTGGTTTCTTAATTGATTTTTTATGACGGTTATGTTTGAAAAAGCGGATTCTGACAAGTATGTTGATCCGAAACACGACAGAATTTTTTGTTCAATATCAGTTAATATTGGGAATTTTTCATGTACATACTTCCAAATGACTTCATTGTTTATTGATTTTAAATGTAAACTATTCTGAATGATTATTATCTCAAGTTCTACTTCAGCTTGGTTCATATCAAACAGCCCACTAATTTTATTTGAAATTTCTGTGATGTTCAAGTTTTCTTGAAATGGATTATTGATAAAAGATATAATCATTTCAGTTTTATTAAAATCTTGAATTTATTTCTTCCTCAACTAATTCTATTTCATGAATAAATTCTTTTAAATCATAGCGAAGCATTTCTTCATTTTGTTCAAAAAATTTTAATAAATATGGGAGATGTCTATATTCGCAGTCATTTATATTTTTCTTTAATAAAAGTAAGTATTGTTGGAAATTTTTATTGAACTTAACATGTCAACTAAATTTTTATCTCTACCTTGTTTATCACTCAATTGTGGATAAATATCTCCTTTTTCATCAAGAAAATTTTTTATATCGTTAATTAACACAAGAAATCTTTCTAAAAATTGACTTCCGCTGAGCCAGCGAACATTATTGTACAACAGAAGTTCCCTATCATCATCTGCCTGTAATTTAAATAACCATCGTTGCAGGGCTTTTCCTCGAACAGAATTTACAATTTTAAATGTAATATCCAAAACATCTTTTGTGTTTAATCTTTTACTACACAGTACTTGTTGGTGAATAATACAGTGTACGTTAAAAAATCTGGATATTTGTCATCGTTTCTACATAATGAAATGAAGCCTGATTTATTACCTATCATTGTAGGAGAGCACCATCAGTAGTAATAGACACAAGTTTTAAAAGCGGAAGTTTGTGTTGTTTCACAAATTCATCAAATGCCGAAAAAATGTCTTCTCCCCTAGTCCTTCCCAATAATGGTATAATTTTCAAACGTTCTTCTTTACTTGAATAATCTTGAAATACCATGCGAATAAATACCATTAACTGAGCAATATCAGTGAAATCATTTGATTCATCAAATTGTAATGAAAACGCAACACATTGGTGAATGTCTGACATAAACCTGGCCTGGAAACTTTTCTCCGACAATTGGAACTCTTCCTTTCGGCAATTTGAAACCTTGTCTGCAGCCTAGAAATAGTCTCTCTCTCCCGTGACGTCTCGAACCGAGAAGCTCCTTTCTGGAAGCGGAAAACTCCTCTCTCAAGCAACGTGGATCCAGGCAGTCTCTCTGACGGTGACCCTGGACTGGGGCCTCCTCTCTGACAGCAATTCTGGAACTGGGACCCCTTCTGCTTGCTTCAGTCCCTTTTTATTAGGCCTCCTTTGAGACCTGGCATGAAGTTTGGCAACCCCCAAAGAATCGGTATGAATCTTTCAAGTTCGGAATGCCTTTTGTTCTCCTCCACTTTCTTTTGATTATAAGTTGCCGGCCATCAGAAAGTTGTTTGAACTCTTTCTGGCTGACTTCGGAGATGTTTACACTTAGAGCCTGCAAGCCTTTCTCATACATACAAGTTTCAATAACAATCTTTCTAATGCCGCCATGTACAGCTTCGGCGACAAAAACATTGCCTTTGTTTTTAACACTCTAACATATTCTTATTAAAGCAGTATATACAGTTAGCTTCAAAAGAATAATTTACAAAAACATCTAATACAAACTATACCGAGACAAACAAAGTTTATTTTTTTACAATATTCACATGGGATTTAACCTAAGTAAAAAATCAATGTAATGTGCTTTGGAATATTTAATATTTAAGCTATAATCGAGTTTTTACACTTTGCTTATAATCATATTCACTTGGTTCGCTGTTTGACTTCTACTGATCCAAATTAATTCATTTACCTGGACTTATAAGAAAATTACTGATTTGGCAATTTTAATGAAAAATAAATAAACAATAGCAATATACTTAAAGTGAATTAAAAATAATACAAAATAATGATAAATAAAATATTATGTTTTCAGTTTTAATTAAATTTGTAAGTAAGGAAGAATACACAAGAGATCGACCAAAAATCGCTGCGCGATCGACTGGTCGATCGCGATCAGCGGGTTGAACACCCGTCATATAGGAAATGATTTGAAGAGAAATATTCAGTTGTTTGCTGATGATGCAAAATTGGTGTGTGTGTGTGTGTGAGTACTTGTCTGTCAATGAGTTAAAGGAGAGGTAAGGCAGATACTGTACTGATAGTTTGGGTCTCTAACAGTGGGTCTATGGACTCCATGACAGTTAATCACGACAACACATTACTTGGTTACTGAAGAACACACTAAAAAGCAGAGATAAGAAAGTTATCATTCCTCTTTATAGGGCCTGATACATTGACATCTGGATTACTGAGTTCAGGTCTGGTCATCTGGGTTTCTTGGAGATGAGGAAGTGATGAAGAGGATCCAGATGCAAATGACAAAGATATGAATTGTTTGTGGAATTCTCCCTGTGACAACAGATTGAAGGTTTGTGGGTTGCAGAAGTTGTTTAATAGACAGAAAGGGGAAATATGACAGAAACATTTAAGTTAAAATGTTTTATAGGATTGATGCAAAGGAAATATCTTAGCAGTTGGCTAGAACAGAGCAGAACAAGAGATCTTCCCTGGAAACTGAGTAATTTGCAAGGATGTGAACTAGATTTTTTACTTGGAGAGTGGTAAATGAGTGGAATGGGTTGCAAGAGTCATGTGTGAGTGCTTATCTGTCAATGAGTTAAAGGAGAGGTAAGACAGATACTGTACTGATAGTTTGGGGTCTCTAAGTAGGTCTTTGGAATTCATGGAGGTGCCCATGCAACAATATAATAATAATAATATTTTCTGAGGTGCCTTGAACATAGCAGATGGGAATAATTTGCTGTGATCTTGTCTGTTGGTTGCAGAAGGGCTATGCATTATTTTATCTAATTTGTAGATAGGGGTTGTAGTCATTGGCTAAAGAAGTATTGTAAAGTTATCTAAGTTCGGTTGCAAGAGCTGTGTCACCTGAATGAATAATCCTGGCCCTGTGTGCAAGTGTTTTAAGGATGCCACACTGTTGGGATAGGTGATAGTATGATTGCTTATGCAAGTATTCCTCCATGTGTGTTGGTTTCATATAAACAGAAAAGGATAATGAACCATTTGATAGTCATGTAATTAGGGTGTCTAGGAAGTTCTTCTTGCAACAGTGATAGCAGTGTTAATTTTTGAGCTTAACAAGGAGTGCTGCCAATCAGTTCACAGATTAATGTAGGTAAATTTGGCTTTAGTAGAATGAAACTTTTATTTGAATTTTAGACACGAATGAAGTTGGTACTGGTATCTTGGTATATTTTGAGGAAGGCAAACCTGTTGAGTTGTCATGCCAATTTTCGTTTCCATTTCCATAACTGACATACTTTATGTGCAATAGCTTCTCTGTGTACAATTTGAATGTGTACAGAGAGCCATAGCTGTTGGCTGTTATTCAGAACAGTGATTCACAGCATAAACCAACAGGCGTTGGTTTTAATTCATATTCAAGACACATTAGATACATTTTCAGTGCACTTAAACAGTCAACATCAATAAACACACTTCGCTATAGAAAAAGAAACTATCTCCCCTTCCCAAACACATGATTATCAGAGTTTATTATACTTTTCTGTTGATTGAAAACTCACACACTTTGGAAAAGAGCTTACAAAAGCAACCATATCCTCAACCATCACAGCAGTACAGCATCCTTAAAACAATTAAAATATCCTTAAAGGATAGGTAGATCCATTAATTTATCTATCTTGAAGAACATAAAAACTACATCTGCAATGATTTGTATAACATGTTAAGATGCAGACCATGCTCTGGACATTCATTTCACAGGATTACACAGAAGATAGGAGGGGAAGCATGTAGTATTTCATCTGTTTTATGGAGGTTGTAGCAGTTGGCTAAAAGTGTTAAGAAGGTACTTGAGTTCGGTAGCAAGGGCTGTGTCAACTGAACAAATAGCCATGGCTCCATATGCGTTTTAAGGATGATGGCTATTTGTTCAATTGACACAGCCCTTGCTACCGAACTTAAGTACCTTCTTAACACTTTTAGCCAACTGCTACAACCCCCATAAAAAAGATGAAATACTACATGCTTTCCCTCCTATAGTCAACACACACACACACACACACACACACACACACACACACACACACACACACACAACAAAACTATTCTCATCCCTTATATTGAAGGTACTTCAGAAAAGACAGCTAAAGTTCTCTGCAAATATAATGTCCATACCACTCTCAAACCACACATCCAACTAATAATCTTCATCGATTCTCTAATGATTAGCTTCATCCTCTTGCACATCCTGGAGTGCATAAAGTTCCTTGTGTCTGAACAACTTAACCTACTTTGGACAGACTGGTAGATCCATTGAGCCTCCGTAGCTCAGTCGGTATAGACGAAGCCGTTTGGTAGGAAAGTCCAAGACCTGGGTTCGATTCCCTTCAGTGACGTGAGGAACCTTTATCTGATCTCATTCGACGAAAGGTGAGTAAGCCAGTCTCATATGGAGGTAGGGGTTTTTTCACCCAGAAACTCTGGTTTTTCATCCCCCCAGAACAGGCAAATCGGCCCTGTGAACACACGCATCTACAGACATAGGATACGCCATGAGGCTAACCACCTTATCCTCAAGTTAGGGTTGCAGTTGCAAAGTCCAAGAATACTTGGAAAGGCTGTAGGTGCTTAAGTGCCTGTTAAGACCACTGATAGGAAAGGATAGGTAGATCCATTAATTTATCTATCTTGAAGAACATAAAAACTACATCTGCAATGATTTGTATAGCATGTTAAGATGCAGACCATGCTCTGGACATTTATTTCACAGAATTACACAGATGTGCTACACAGAAGATATTAAAGGTGAGAGGGACTATTTTTAGAATCAGCAATGGCAATGAAACACATCTCAAACCTTAACAAATATCAAGGAGACTATTATTCTAAAACCACATTTAGGCCTGTAGCATTTAGCCCTATAAGATCTCCCACTCTGTTACGACATTAGTTCCTTTTCAGTTATAATCTGAATTGTTTCTACATCTAATAAGGGCTGCATATTTACCACATTTGCAATTTGTGCTCTGAAGATGGTGGTTGGAAATCCAGCAAAATATTAATAAGTTCAATAAACTGATTATTAATTTTCCTCTGCTGTTGTTTATGCTGTGAAGAACGGTTGTGAATAACAACACCTCAAGCCCACCTATTCAAAATTATTTCAGAAAGATTAAATGTTATACATAAAAAATGTGACAATATTTTCTATGAACATGAATCAGTTAACAATTAACCAGCCTTAAAGTATCACTATGAATTCTGAGATTAATCAGAATGTTACCAATTATATTAATAGAGGAACTTTGCATAATACAGAATACCATTTTATACATAAAATAGTATTCCTCATTACCTGAAGATCCTCTACATTTTACTAATATTCCTTATTATTTAATATAATTAACAATCAATTTACAACGAATCAAAATTAAACCAAAATTTACTTACTACAGTGCAAATCTTTCCTTGCTATACGGGAAATGTGTAATTTTCTCAAGGGTAAAGGAAACTCGCAGACTGTTTCTTGTGTCATTCGAATGCGACTTGAACGTCCCCATTCAGCCAACCATTTCAACATGCAATCACAAATCAATGGATTGTTAGCTAAATCCCTAAAACAATGGCATAATCAAAATGAAAGAATAAAATAATCACAATTACAACTAAAAAAAAAAAAAAAATGCATAATTAAATAGAGTATAGTGCCCATAATGTGTTGGCTGGTGAATTTCTATATTATTAGTGCATTAGTATTAGTATTAATATTATATTAAAGCAATCATATTAATAGAGGAACTTTGCATAATACAGAATACCATTTTACACATAAAATAGTATTCCTCATTACCTGAAGATCCTCTACATTTTACTAATATTCCTTATTATTTAATATAATTAACAATCAATTTGCAATGAATGTTACAGATCTATCAATTTAGATTTTTTTTAATATATATCAACACGAATGAATTCATACATCCAGCATAAAGATATACACAGATTTATTTGGGTTAGGCATACAAGAGGTTTACGACCTATTATTGACCCTGTAATTACAAAAATGATAGAGAAGCTGCATTGCAAAAGAACATGCGAGTAGAGGTACAGAATGTGGTACAGACCATTACTTGTTACTTGCAGTAACAAATAGTGGTCCTGGAAGGAGTATAAGGAGAAATGAGCAGGCTGGTGACATCAAGCTACATGAACCATGATATGTGGTCAAATTTCTTCAAGACGAGAGTGTTAGAGGATTGTACAAAAAGTAGGATCAATCAAAGATTGAATGCATGTGTGGACTGGAGTGCTAATGAAATCTATAATCACATTAAAGAGGTTGTTCATCAGGCAGCTAAGGAGGCACTTGATTTTGAAAGGATTTGAATCACAGTGAGGTGGAATGGATGGCAAGAGAAGCTGTTGAGACCATCACTAAGAAGAAAATGGATATAGAGTGCATGTAATGCACATAATGCATATATTAATTTTTGAACAAAGGTAGATCAGAAAATCAAGTTATTAAAAGGAAAGTAAAAATAATTGTATGAAAATGTAAGGAAGAATGTTGGAACAGAGTTGGTTCTAAGATTAATCAGTCATTACGATATATCAGGTCAGTTCAAACATGGAGGACCATCAGATGCATGAGAACATCAAACCGTAGATCACCCCTCAGTGAGATTAATACCCATGGCAGTCTGGATAAGTCATTTTAAGGACCTTCTGACAGAGAATAGGAAGAAATACATTGAGGGAGATATAGTGATTTGAAGGTACAAGGAGCAAGCGAATCCATTTTTGGAAGTGAAAAATGATAATTTTTTCCTTGGGAATCCTTTGTACAGGAAGAGGAAAAAGATTGTGAATCTTCAAGATGAAAGTAAAAAGAAGAAACCTTTTTGTGGGATTTTTCTAGAAGGCACTGAAAGCGGAATGTTGACAATGTTCAAATTTGAGGACTTTATTGCCAAGTGTGAACTTTTCGTATATCCAACTAAGAAATGGAAATCTACAATTACTTCCAAGATAAAGTATTTTTAGGAAAAGAGCTGTTTCTGCTGAAGAAATAAAGAAACTGTTTCTTTCAAGAGACCAGATACATTTAAGAAACAAAGTTCTTTTTAGCTGATATATTTTTGGACCCAAAAACCAGATAAGATGTGATTTAGTAAATTATCTTTTTAGATTTTAAGTTGTGGTTAAAGTTCAGAATAATGTAAATTTCTTTTAATGTATTTTAGTATTATTAAACTGTTTTTTTAAAAAAACTGAAGTGTGAAGACTTAATTTATTTAATTACTGTTGAAGTTAAGATTGAATTTTGAGAATAGCAAATTACATATATCTAGGATCTTGCTTGTGCTTAGATTTCAGTATAAAAATTTGATACTACTCGCGAACTGCTTTTCAAACAGGTGCAATAGACAAGATTATTCATTTAAATCATTTAAATGATTTAATCATTTAAATCCTGTCTACTGGGCCTGTTATACTTTAACCACAACTTAAAATCTAAAAAGATAATTTACTAAATCACATCTTATCTGGTTCTTGGGTGCAAAAATTTATCAGCTAAAAAGAACTTTGTCTCTTAACTGCTGGACCTCTCTTGAAAGACACAGTTTTTTTATTTCTTCAGCAGAAACAGTTCTTTTCCTAAAATCCACGACAGGATTTAAAAAATAAATAATGAATTAAACTTTTTACAAATAATAAAAAGTTTTAAAACCTTCTTTAACCTACAAAAAGGAAGTGGGCATACCACTATCCCCTCCTACTGCCAACTTTCATATTAACAACAAGCTCTATCTAGATTCCTTTACTTTAAAACTCAAAAGTTGGCTCAGATATGGTGCTGATTTTATTTTATTATCTGGCCCTATGGTAGGCAAACTTTCGACACCTTCCTCTTCCACTTGAATTAACAGCACAAATGCATACACATCACCAATGAAATTGAAAGTCAAAATTCCATTGCAAAGAAAGACCATTTGGAATGATAACGATAAGTAAACTATATATAATACCATGTGAAACCATATACAATATATACGTGTGTGTGTGAGAGAGAGATGTGAAATCAAGAAATATGAAATGTGAGAAGATATGAAATAATTGCTGAAAGAAGCAAAAATGAGAAGTGAGAAAGTAAAATTGTGAGTCTGCTGCCTGGGTATGATAGGACTGAATTAAGAAGGTGTATGACAGGACAAAATTGAGAAGGGCTGATTGTTAATAAGATTGTGGCCATGATTGTGCAGGAGGAATAGTGTGCAGTTTAATAGATGTGTGGATTGAATTTGATGGACAAAAGGACTTGTATATGCCTGATGAACTGCAGATACACTTGTCATGTCTTCCTTCAAGCTGTCTAATCCTTCACTCATTAATGTATACATACCAGCCAATACATACACACAAACTCTTACCATCACCCAGCACAAACTGGGCCTCTTAACACACAGCTTTAAATGAGTTACTCCAATGAGTAAGCATTTAAGTATTAATTAAAAATTATCAGCAATATACTTTTCTGAAAAACTGCAACAACAACAATACTATCAACAAAACTCTTCATAAGCTACACCCAAGAATAAAAATTAGTTCACAATAAAACCATAGTCATTCCACACATTAAAGGGATAAAAGGAAAATAAAGAGAATTTTTTTTTTATGATGTACAGTAACAAGACCCTAAATAGGCACATTGGTACCCTGTGGGGAGCAGAATTGTGGATTGATATTCCTCTTAAGAGCTGAGGCTGGCAGTTGTAGTTATTGAGAAACACACTTTAAGGAAGTTCCAGAGAAAGAGATACATGAAATAAATGAGGAAGAAAAGAAGGCAGGAGAGGAATGTTCAGAGTAGAAGCAAGAAAAGTAAGAATGAGGAATGTTCGATGCATTTGCAGCTACATTGAAAAGAGATGGCAGGCAGATATTGCTCTTCTTACAAGCTCAAAAGAAAGCAAATATAAAGCAAGCCTCAATGCCAAACATGATGAAAAGCCATGGAGATGTAGACTTATTACTACTTCAATAATTAATAATTATAAAAATCAGCCATCAAAGCACAATGACTTTCCTTCACAAAACTGGCTAAGAAATCTTACTTCAAACTATAATAACCAAGTTTATAGGATTGGTGATACAAACATCAATTAATGGAACAAGATACTCCATCTATATAAAAATATCTGAATCTGATGCCCAACTATGCAAGTGTCATAACTATTACCTGAGAGGAAATTAAGGAAAATTGCCTTGTTAGCTCATGCATTTATCATATCAATGTATTTACACCAGACAGTGAATGACAAGAGAGAAAGCTGGCTATCCGATTACAAAGGGTGGCAGGTGGACTGAAGGAAGGCAGTTTGCTAAGTAGACCATGCGGCTAAACACCATCAAAAAGCCCTGGAAATGTGTAAAGCAACTGCATTTTTCTCCTAACCTTTCCATGGAAGTGTCCACATTGTCAAAATCCATACCAGTGATCACTGATTTACTGGAAGGCAGCCTCTAGTGAAGTTATTGAATATAAATAGCTTTCTCCATTATTTTGTAGAGGATTAAGGTGATGGTGACTACTTGGTAGTTAGATGGCAGACTTTTAACTCTCTTTTTTTGGAATGGATTGAATATGCTTCCTTCCATGTATTGGAATAAATTCCAGAAATGTACAGAAGATTAAAGAAATGGTAGAAGACACATGTTAGCTCTGTTTGAATAAATTGGAGAGATGCCTTTAGGCCCAGAAGATCTTTAGTATCCAAATTATTTAGTATTCTTCTTATGTCTTTTTGCCAAAAAACCATAGACACAGTGTGTGTGGTTTTTACCAAAAAACATACAGTCATCAGTTACTGATATTATTATTACATGACACCTCCAGGGAGTCCAAAGACTCATCGAGGGAGGGCACCTACTCCGCAACTCTCCATCTCCACCACTCATTCCACCAACTACTTTCATCATCTACTGCCAACCACCACTACTAGCATTTTCACAGACAGTCACAAACATCCATGCCCAAGGCAGGATTTGAACCCACAGCGTTTTGGATGGAGAGCAGATACGCTAACCAGGCTGATATGGCAGAAGGAGATTTGCATGTATCATCTATGCAAGTATTGGAGGAAAAGGGTGATGCCAGGAAGTCAGCTCTGTCTTTGGGTAGTACTATCCAAGTGAGAAAGAGAAGCAGAAGTGAACATGAGTAGAAGTTAGGTTCAATGGTCTTTCCAAGAGAACAGAAGTCAAGAGTTTTCTGCTATTGGCCTTTATGAAGTTAGATTTAGAGTTTCTGATGACCAAATTGAATTTAGTGTGTGCTACAGCATAAGAGTATAATAAATTTAGTTTAATCCTTTATCCAAGTGTGAGCAAACAAAATTTGTGCCTGACAGTATCTTCAGGAACTGGGTTAAGGTGGTACAACACCAGGGCAACTCATTGCAAAGGTGGAGCAAGCTACCAACACTCCTATCTCAGTATCTCCTATAATGCAAAACACATCTCCTTGCGGATATGTCTATTGTTATGCATTAAGGGAAGGGCCACTACCCAGACTAGTTTCGACCTTTATTGAGGTCTCTTCAGTGGAAGCCAGGCCCAAGTGCAGATATCAGGCAGAAGCATTAGTAGGTCATCTCCATCTATAGAAATTGCCAATTGGTATGCCACCCTTTTTTAATAATTTACTCTGGGTTTAGAGAAAGATGTTGAAAGTTTATTTTTCACTTGGTTAGAGTAAAATAAATTTAGTTTAATCCTTTATCCAAGTGTGAGCAAACAAAATTTGCGCCTGACAGTATCTTCAGGACTGGGTTAAGATGGTACAACACCAGGGCAACTCACTGCAAAGGTGGAGCAAGCTACCAACACTCGGATAAACTTGGAACTTGGATAAAGGATTAAACTAAATTTATTATACTCTAACCAAGTGAAAAATAAACTTTCAACATCTTTCTCTAAATCCAGAGTAAATTATTAAAAAAGGGTGGCATACCAATTGGCAATTCCTATAGATGGAGATGACCTACTAATGCTTCTGCCTGATATCTGCACTTGGGCCTGGCTTCCACTGAAGAGACCTCAATAAAGGTCGAAACTAGTCTGGGTAGTGGCCCTTCCCTTAATGCATAACAATAGACATATCCGCAAGGAGATGTGTTTTGCATTATAGGAGATACTGAGATAGGAGTGTTGGTAGCTTGCTCCACCTTTGCAATGAGTTGCCCTGGTGTTGTACCACCTTAACCCAGTCCTGAAGATACTGTCAGGCGCAAATTTTGTTTGCTCACACTTGGATAAAGGATTAAACTAAATTTATTATATGCTACAGCATAAGCTGAGAATGAAGCCAGGGTTCTTGATGCAAACTGCAACCTGTGATAAGGTAGTGGCTTGCATCAGTTCACTTTCTGTTGAATTGGGGCTTTGAAATTTAATGAGAATTTTGGGCAGAATGTATAAATGCTTCATGCTTCATAAGGTAATTCCTGTGACTTGCTCAAAGCAGGTGTGTGAGTAAGAGGAGTGGAAGAAGGGCAGAAATTCTGGTAGGATTGGTAGAAATACTGCAGATAGTGTAGGATATCTGCTATTTAGCAATATCTGATTATCTTACTTTTTTTTTTATTTTTAGTGACATTTGATTTTAAATAAATAAATAAAAAGGAAAGGATAACTTTCAGTTTTTATAATCATGAAATCTTTTCCTAAATGTATAGCAAAAATGCAGTATTTCTTGAAATTAGAAATTTATTTAGTAATGTTTTGGATAGTTACAGCCTGTTGTGAAATATTTGTAAAAAAGTTCACCTCAAATTTAGTTATATTTCTATAAAAAAACTTTGAAAGAAGAAAATACTGACCTGTCCAATGAAGCGCTCATACTCATAAATAACTATAGCTTTATTTATACAAGCAGTGCTTGTGCAGTGTTAGCAGAGCTAATCTCAGGTGGTATGGTCACTTAAACAGAATGGGAGAGGAAAGATTAGCAAAACAAATGTTCTCTGCCAGGTTGGCAGGAAAAATACCCAGAGGAAGGCCAAGATATAGGTGGATTGATACAGTAAAAAAGTCTCTTAGAAGATAGAAATATAAGATCTAATAATGTTGGAGTCTTGACAGATAACAGATTGATTTGGAGGAAAATTGTAGAAGGAAGTTAATACTGATGTAAATTTTTCATGTAGTACTATCATATCCTGTACATCCTTTGAGGGTACATGTCAGGAATTTCATGATGATTATTTACGTAAAATGAAAGTAAAATGATCACGAGTGATCATTTTACTTTCATTTTACGTAAATAATCATTTTACTTTCATTTTACGTAAATAATCATCATGAAATTCCTGACATGTACCCTCAAAGGATGTACAGGATATGATAGTACTACATGAAAAATGATTATTTACGTAAAATGAAAGTAAAATGATCACGAGTGATCATTTTACTTTCATTTTCACAGCCATGTTATTTGCTACACCAGGAGTGCACTTGCACAAAGTTTGAATTTACAAAGAGGAAGTTGATACAGAGAAAAAGAAAAATAGAACAGAGGGGAAACAAACAGTTCTCTCAAAATTAACGAAAGAATTTATTTTAAAGGATGCTAAATTGAGATGTAGATACGAGATAAGATTTACATAGTTTCTCCTCGAGCAACAGACAGTTCCTTTCTGATACATAAAGAAGCAAACTTAAACATGAACTTGAAAGTGAACTTTTTTTTGTGCTCAAGAATAAGAAAAAAATGTCCAGAAGAAAAAAATTATCAAGACATGAAAGAAGAAATATTATTTTTTAAGAAAGATTACACACAAATTGTTTGTTTTCATAGAAAAACAGGTATGAGTTAATTATATTTCAATGGTCATTTTTGATAGAGGAAGAAATTGCTTGATGAGCTTCAAGTTAACCACTTCTTTTTGCATGTCCTCATCAAATCTTGTGATGGTGCAACAATTGCAGGATTATTTCATGTGATCACATGATCATGGCTGATTGGGTGATCATCTATTTTCTTTATATATGATAAGTTTGTGGGCAATCTTCTCTTCAGAACATAAGATTTAGTTTTAATACAGAACCCTACTATACTCGCAAAACAAACATTTTATGCACTGTTATACCCATGCAATGCCTAAATTTACACTAATATTATTTGTCTGTAGATAAAGATATTAATTTTAAATTTACTTTGTCTCTTACTTAATCTCTGCAATTCTTAACTTATTTTCATAATAATTTCTGGATCCAAATTTGTGATACCAACCAAAAAGAAAAAGTTAATAAACCACTCTGGTACACTACAGATAAATAACAGGATTAGTGGTGCTTGAGATTATGTACAATAAATAACCTCAACCTTTTGCACTTTATGAACTTTGCCACCAATGCAGGAGTGCCTGCATTGGTGGTAAAGTTCAAAGAGAGTTCCATCCATCATGACACAGTAAATGGCCAGAGAGCTGGCTTCCTATTGGCAAGTAGACCAAAAAAAAGTTTAGGGTTTGCTAAGGCCATGATGCAAACATGCTGTCACTCTGGACATCTTCAAATGTCTTGAAGATGTCCAGAGTGACAGGATGTTTCTCCAAGCCTTTCCATGGCAAGTGTGTGGTGGTGGTTGGTGGGCTAAGAGATCAGCCATGGAATTCATGCTGGTGGTTGCTGATTAACTGGTGGGCTTCTAAGAAGTAAAAAATTTGATGTGATGATAACTCTCTCCATTATTTTGGAGAGGATCAAGGTAATGTCAATTGGTTGATAGCTGGACAGCAGACTTCTATCTTTACCTTTTGGAATAAGTTGGATATATGCTTGCTTCCCAACACATGGAAGCAAGCATATATTCAACCTATTCCATCAAGACAAGAATACTTTTTAGCATCAATATTATTAAATATTCTTCTGTATTTTTGCTGAAAAACAACAGAAGGCATACAGTGTTCAGTTACTGGCATGGTAGGAGGAGATTTGCCTTCATCATCCATCAAAATGATGACGACAAATCTATCTATGCAGAATTTGTAGAATAAGTGGGATGCTAAGAAATCAGCTTTATCTTTGGGTGCCATAACAGCGATAACAACTGGATGAGAGAGGCATGGAATCGCAGGTGAGTAGACATTGCATACAATAGTCTTTACAAGGGACCAGGGACCAAAGGCACAGCTTCAATTTGGATAACGGGCAAATTTTCTGCTGTTGGTCTTTATTAAGTCTGATTTAGATCTGTTGATGATAATTTTGCATGATTCAGGATATGCTGAGTATGATTTAGGGTGCTGATGTAAGCAAGCTTGTAAGTTGCTGACAGTGGATAAGAATTTTGGGAAGCATGGGAAATCAAGGCCTTCATGCTAGTGAGGATAACTTCTGCAGGTGTTTGGATCAGAGGAGTGGAAGCAATAGCCAGACCATAGAAAGGAAGAGCAGAAATTCCAGAGATTATCTTGCTTGGCACCTTTGCAGTGCCAAAGGACAAGGTTGGTGTGATTGGAGGAGGGACATTCTATGGGAAAAATAAGAGACTTGCACCAGTCCCACCTCTACAGAATATCTGTAAAGGTCACCTCTACAGATTTGTTAGTGATGTTAGAAAAAAGTGAGCCAGGTGGAATGGACATTAAGGTCGCCTTAAAATAACCTTACTATTTAGATATCTGGATTGCGGATCATTGAGCTTTACGAGAGAAAGGTTAAGAGGTCAGTAGTTTTTGGAGCCTGGTAAATAAAAGGGTACAGGAATAGGTACAGTATATAAAAAGCAGGCAGGCACCACATAGGAAATGTGCAAGACCCATGCAGTCCAACAAACGTCCCACAAAACCCTACACATCCACTTCGTCAACATCCGTGGCCTAAACTCCAACCTGAATAGTGTCCACTACCACCTAGTCTACCAAACCCCACCTACTCTTCCTGGCAGAAACCCAAATCTCAACCCCCCCCCCCCCAGCACCACTTATCTCAACCTCCCAAACTACTCACTCTTCAACTACTTTTGTCCCAAGGGTGGTGTCTGCGCATATATCTGCTCAGACATACCTTGCCAGAGAGCAGCTAACCTAGAATCACCCAACTTTGACCTTCTTTGGTTGAAAATATTCCTTCCCCACGCAGTTCAATTCATCTGCTGCCTCTATCGCTCCCCCCAATGCAACCAACCGCCCTGAGCTCTTTAATTTCCTCTCCCTAAAAGTCGACCTTCTCCAATCCCACTTTCCCAACAGTGAAATCATCCTTCTAGGAGATTTTAACATCCACAACACTAGCTGGCTTTCCTCCTCCAGTTGTAGAGATCTTGCAGGCAGAGATGCAGAAACATTTGCCATCACCAACGACTTTACACAACTTGTCCAGATGCCAACCAGAATACCAGATAACCCAAACCACTCCCCAAACACCCTAGATCTCTTCCTCACCAATGACCCCTCCAAATACACAGTGAAAGTAGTGAGCCCTCTGAGCAATTCTGACCACAACCTAGTGTTCATCTCCTGCCCCATGCAACAACATTTACACAGACACTCCCATACAAGAGTAGTTTGGCACTATAACAGTGCTAAGTGGGACAGCCTCCGCAACTTCTATGCCGCATTCCCATGGTTGGACTATTGCTTCCGGCCTTCCAACCCAAACATATGCACCAAGCTTATTACCAAAGTAATCCTCACCAGCATGAATACTTACATTCCACACTCTGAACTGCCATTCCCTAACGAAACCCTGGTTCTAAAAAAGATGTGCCAAGGCTGTAGAGATGAAACACCAGACATACCACAACTGGTTGAAATCAAGAACCTCATCCTCCCTCAAAGCTTACACTGAAGCCCATAATAGATGCAAAAAAAAACGATCAATGCTTCCAAAACGATCAAAAAGCAGGAAACAAGCAGCCTGTCCAAACGGCAGCCGAGCTTTTTGGTCTCTTGCCAAAGCAATTGGCCGCAACCTCTGTCCAATACTATTCCCACCCCTATCACACCCTGATGGCTCTACTGCCTCATCACCCACAGAAAAGGCCAATCTTCTGGCCTCATATTTTGCTTCAAATGCATGTATAACTGATGATGGTAAATGTCCCCCAACCATTCCAGACACCCAACATACAATGCCCCCTATATCCTTTTGCCAGGATGAAATCAGAAAAATACCGTCCCAATTAGACACAAAAAAATCTCCTGGCCCTGATGGCATTCCCCCAATTGTTCTGAAAAAGTGTGCTCCAGAACTGACCCCTATCCTACATATACTCTCCTACTCCACTGAAATCTATCCCACAAACTGGAAATTGGCCTATATTCAGCCCATTCCCAAGAAGGGTGACAAGTCACTGCCATCCAATTACCGCCCTATCTCACTTACCTCAGTCCTGTCAAAGGTAATGGAAAAAATCATCAATTCCCACCTCCTACACTATCTTGAAGACACTCACCAAATAAATGACCGTCAGTGTGGATTCTGCCACTGCCAATCAACAGGAGATCTACTCACCTACGTCACCCATCTCTGGACAAATGCTATGGAGAGGTTTGGCGAATCTCAAGTGCTTGCACTAGATATCTCAAAAGCCTTCCAATGAAACTACCATCATTCGGTGTGGGCCCAGCACTTCTGTAGGTAGATTGCCAGTTTTCTGTCTGGACGCACACTGTGTGCGATGGTGGATGGCTCCCTATCCTTGCACCACTCAATTAATGCTGGGGTCCGACAGGATTCTGTCCTCTCACCAACGTACATCAACGGATAGGATGGCTCCCTATCCTTGCACCACTCAATTAATGCTGGGGTCCCACAGGATTCTGTCCTCTCACCAACGTACATCAACGACCTACTGCAATTGACCTCCAACCCAATACACAGTTTTGCAGATGACAGCACACTACACTCTTCACTTGCATTTGATAAGCCGCACCCTACACAACTCACCTCATCCTATAGAACATCAACCACCACCCTGAACTCTGATCTCCAAGCCATCCTACAATGGGGTTCGGATAACCTCAAAAATTTCAACGCCAACAAAACCCAGTTCTGTACTATTTCCCATAAAAAAGAACCATTTTTTTCCAATATCCTTTTTAATGATACCCAAATCTCCAGACAGTTTGAGATCTCACTCCTTGGAATCACCCTCACATCAAACCTCTCCTGGCATAAACATTCTCAAACATTGCATCCTCAGCCTCAAAAAAACTAGGATTTCTCTTTTGCTCAAGAAGTTACTTCACCCCCGAACACCTATTAACATTATACAAGTCACAAATCCGCCCAACTATTGAATACTGCTCTCACATATGGGATGGAGCCCCAAAAAGCTTTCAAAATGCTCGATTCAATACAGAGGAGAGCAATTAGACTTATCAGTGATCCATCCCTTACCGACTTGTATGGTCTCTGCAGTATGTATATTCTACAAATATTTCCATGGGAAATGCTCATCGGAAATAACATCAGTAATTCCCCCACTCAGTACTAAGAGCACTAGAACACGTGTAGCTGCTGCACAACATCCCTTCACAGTACACCTAGAAACAAAGAGAACAAATTTCTTTTCCTCTTCCTTCATCCCTGCAACTACTGCACTGTGGAGCAGTCTCCCACCTGTTGTGTTTCCCAATGAATACAATTTAAAGTCATTCAAATCAAATGTAAACAAATTCCTCCTTTCCCAACCCACCACCCATACATGGTATTAATGTACTATAGGTTGACCAATCAACCTCCTGTGTATGGGCCCAACATAATTAAAAAAAAAAAAAATGTAAAAATGGTTTATAACAATAAGTGTAAAGAAATTCCTAAAACATAATTAACAAAATAACAGGAGGTAAAAACATATATAAGGTGATAAATATTAACCCTCTTTACTAACCTTTTTAAAAAAGTTAAAAGTGAAAATAACGTTTCATGAATCTGATAGGATCAGTCTCAATGCATAAGGCTCACACAAATTATGCATGTGACAAAAATAGTGATTATGCTCATTGATGAAATGAGGGCAGTCGATTAAAATATGAATGCTAGTCCAGTACCACACAACTCGCACATAAGCATGTCATCACCCCTCGAATACAAAGAAAGTGTGTAAGATGACTATGACCTATGCTGATCCAAGCAACAACAACTTCCTCTTTACAGTCCATGCATAAACTAGACTACCACAATTTGATTTCAGGCTATTTTTTCATAGAGCTTACTGTTCATCTCTATATTTCCATGATGACTGCCACTGGGATAAAAGCTTCTGTCTTATGATCTGGTGTAGGTGATAGGCAGATGTTTTAGTAAAAATATCCCAGAAAGTGTCAGCAATTGTGAATCCATTATGTTCAAGGATGAATGTGAGTGGGTGGTATATATGCTCTACATTTTCCAGATTTTACCCTGCACTTCTCTGCTGTTTATCACTCTCATAATTAAATTTATGTGCTGTTGGTTGCTCTTGTTATCAAAGATGTGTATCGAACCAGAATTTCTGGGCTTCCTAAATCAGTTCATAATCAGGAATCCTGATGATCGATGTGCCTTGCTCAGGCACATTTGAAAGTGTCAAGGGTTTATTGTTACTGTGGAGTACTGTGAAAGGTACTTTGCTTCCTTGGCTGCTGTGCAATCATAGCTCCACAATGGTTTAGGGAAAAGCAAGAAAACGATGCTATTGTCAATGTTTTGGCAGATTTCATGACAATTCTGATGTAAAATGTTAACATTATTTTTGGTGGTATTATCTAGCTTCTGATGGGAGATTTTGTTGTCAATGGCCTTGGATCTTTTCATTTTGGAGAACTGCAGATGCCAGTATCCATCATTTCTTCATCGGGAACAATATCCAAGATGTCACCAAACTTGACTCCTTCTAAGGCACTAAGTATATTAATTGTTTTTATCTTTTTGCACAGGAGAAAGAGAGATATCCCTTTCATTTAAGATTCTCTGTGGCACATGTTCTGTTATTTTTTCTTTAATTAGTGGATTTTCATTCAAGAACCATTTTTAGCATATCCTCAGGAGTGAGCCAATTCTCTTTGCTGTTCTCCAAAGAGAACAGCTAGCAAATCATACCATTCAGGTATGTTATAACTGTGAGAATATATGTTATTACGGTGGGACTGAGTATGCATTAAGGTCCTTACTGGGACTTTCTTTTATGGTTTCTTTCTTGGCATTGGAGGTTTACCTCTCAACATTGCTATTTTTGTGGTATACTGCTTCCTCACCTCCTAATAGAGATGCTCCACTCAGTTTTTACTTTTTGGATCTTTTCATCCTTGCACCTTTGGCATGCTCAGGAGTAGGTGAGCTCCTTCACAATTAGGGCATTTTGGTGTTTTCCCTCTTATAGTCTTTGTTCTTGAAATTTTTATTGCCACAACAGCACAAATTTGTCATGTTGTACGATCATTTTGTATATTAGTACAACATGACAAATTAGTGCTGATGTAGCAATAAAAATTGCAAGAACAAAGACTATAAGATTACGGAATTAACAACGCATATAAAGTATATTAATTAAAGGTAACTTTAATGAATAACGTCTATATTTCAACAACGTCACGTTGCCATCTTCAGGAACATAAAGATATGGTATGTGCAAGCAGGCACTAACAAAAGCAAATGAGGAAGAAAGCAAGAAACTAATATTGTTCCTAAAGTCCTAATGGTGCCCTCTGGCGGGCTAATTTGGTTGTCTTGGCAGTTGGGCTGAAGTTCTCATAATGTAAGTCTCCCAAATTTAGGGTAGTTTCATGCACCCAAATTTTTTGAGGCTAGGAACGTTTTTTTAGAGCTGCTGATGATTCCTTGAATAATTTTTCGTATTTAAACTTGCTGCGGTGTATTATTTTTGCTTTCTTTTCTGTTCACGAATTCTATGGTGGGTATCTAAGGCATGGTCTGCCAGCCCAGAGCGGCTGTACTGGTGAAACCGGATGTAGTCTTTGTGTTCTGAAATCCTGATATTTGCTGTTCTGCCTGTTTGTCCAAAGTAGGACAATTTGTAGCTGCAACTGACCTGGTATACACCAGGTAGGTCTAGGGGAAGTGGTTGGTCTTTGATAGAGCGGATAAGGGATGCCAACTTTTTATATGGTCTGTAACAAGAAGTAAGGTCATATTTTTTGAGGATATTGGTTATTTTCTCAGAGGTGCCCTGGAATTAGGAATCAGAGGAATTAGGACTTTAGGAACAATATTAGTTTCTTGCTTTCTTCCTCATTTGCTTTTGTTAGTGCCTGCGTGCACATACCATATCTTTATGTTCCTGAAGATGGCAACGTGACGTTGCCAAAATATAGAAGTTATTCATTAAAGTTACCTTTAATTAATATACTTTATATGTGCTGTTAATTCCATAAACTAATTACCAGTTATGTATGACCAACGTATAAGCCTTGCTACTAGAAAAAGACTATAAGAACAAAAAAATAAAATGCCCTAATTGTGAAGGAGCTCACCTAAACCTACATCCATACTTGAAGCAGAAAAAGCCATCAAAGGCTTGAAATGTGGAAAGAAAGCAGATGATATTCCACCAGAAATGCTGAAGTATGGTGATATAAGAGTCTTACAGTAGCTGCACTGCATAGTTCAGAAAGCTTGGACAGAGGGACGAATTCTCGATGATTGGAGTAGAGCTCTAATAGTACCCATATATAAAAAGGGAAATAAAACTGAATGTGAAAATTACAGAGGTATTTCCCTAATGAGCGTTCCTGGCATTATCTATGCAAGTATACTAAAGAAACGGTTGAGAAGAATTGTGGAAGAAAAGCTTGGTGAAGAACAAGCTGGATTCAGGCCAAATAGAGGCTGTCAGGATCAGATCTTCACTTTACGACAAATAGTTGAGAAACCATGGGAATATAACAAAGATCTGTATTTAAGTTTTGTCAATCTGAAAAAGGCATATGACAAGGTGCCAAGAGAGAAGTTGTTCTATACGCTACAGTTATATGATGTTAATGGAGCATTATATCAGGCAGTACTTAGTCTTTATTTGAGTTGTAAGTCAGCAGTTAGAATTGAAGGAAGTACAGGAAGATGGTTTAATGTTAAATCTGGTGTGAGACAAGGATGTACATTATCCCCTCTGTGATCCATATCCCCTCTATATGGATCACATTATGAAGGAAAGTGGTATTAAACATGATATCAAAATTGGAGATGTTAATGTCAGCTCTTTGCTTTATGCGGATGATGTTATACTTCTAAATAAATCCGCTACAAGTTTGCAAGATTCCTTGACTAAATTGAATAACTGTTGTAATAGATATGGTATGAGGTCAGCATTAAAAAGACAAAGACAATAAAAATAGGTAGAATTGTTGAAAATATCAACTGCGTTGTGAACGGGGAACCTGTGGAACAAATAAAACAATTCAGCTACTTAGGCACGATTTTTAGTGAAGATGGTAAATTAAATATGGAAATAGACAACAGAATCAACAAACCTGGTATGGTAGGAAGTCAATTGAATGATTGACTCGTGAAAAGCTTGACTCGTGGTGTGTAGTGTTTGTCGAGAGCTCCTGATAAGATAAGTGTTATTTTAAGTTATCATTGACAATTTTGCTTGAATATTACGTAGTTTTGTTTGCTTTTCGTATCTTAGTGTGTCTGTTTGTGTGTTTTTGGTGTTATTTCAATTATTAATTTGATAAGATACGATAGAAGCGTGCACATGGCTCCGGTAAGAAGGAAAATAATGGCAGCCAGTAATAATGGTTCGCCATCTTTGTTTAAAAATTGTAACATAAAGATTATTCAATGCACTATCTGCGAGATGTATGCTTTACGGAGAGAAGTTGGAGTCTAGTTAGATGATGATAGTGGAGTGAATGCGTGTAGAAAATGTAAGGAAAATGAGGAATTGAAGTGTTTCAGGTCACGAGTGTAATATTTTTAATGAATGAAAGAATGTAGAAAATAGCGATATGATAAGAAATTGTGAGATTGTACCAGAGAGCTGTGAAAGTGGTGTTGAAAGTGAGAATGAAGGTAATAATACAGAGCAAATGAATGGTTTAACAGATAATAAAAAAGATGAGATAAATGCAATGAGTGAGATCGCATGGTTGAGCAGAGCGATACATAGGGCAAAGCGGCAGCCAGAGCATATGCACAAATGTCTACCGAGTGTACCAGCCAATAAAAAAAAAGTATGATGAGAAAAATAAGAGTATGATTATGAACGTAAACAAAATGAAAGCAGCAAATGCTGTATCGAGATTCGATAGCATGAGGCGTGATAGTTTGACAAAA
Source organism: Typopeltis vanoorti (assembly GCF_054136105.1). Classification (NCBI taxonomy): domain Eukaryota; kingdom Metazoa; phylum Arthropoda; class Arachnida; order Uropygi; family Thelyphonidae; genus Typopeltis; species Typopeltis vanoorti. The sequence continues at coordinate 67,942,015 of NC_143553.1, read as the reverse complement.
TCGTACCAACTTGGTGTGACCATTAAGGACATAAGTGAGTGTATTAGGGAGCAAAAGCAAAGGGTGAAAGAAATGATAGTGGTGTCAGGTATAAATGATTTGAAAGGAGATAAAATGGATATGATCGATGACCTGAAGGAATTGTTTGAGGTAGCAAAAGAGAAGAGTGAGAGAGTTAGGGAGGTTAGTCTGTTGCCGCGGTATGATAGTGAAGAGTTTAGAAGGTCCATAAATTGCTAATGACTTTATGCACAGGTTATGCAGGATGAGTGGTGTGGAATTTGTGGACTTGTGGAGCGAGTTCGATGGGCAAACGGAACTATATAAGATGGATGGTTTGTATTTGAATGGATTCGGTGTAAGTGTTGAAAAGTGTTGTTGAATGAAGTGGATGCGCAGAATCAGGGAAACTAGATTTATTAAGGGAGGGGGGGGGTAGATATGCAGACCTTAGGGAGGCAGTTGAGTGTATGAATGAGTATAATATGCCCGAGCAAATAAGAAGGACAACAAATCAGAATGGGATAGTTAGTATAAGGCATCAAGGTAGGATGGGACTAATGGGCTTCTGCAATTCATGTATACTAATGCTAGGAAAAAATAATAGCAACAAGAAGGAAAAATTTTTGGTCTTGGTTGGCACTTCAGGACCACAGGTTATTGGTATTAGTGAAACATGGCTGACTGAAGATGATATAGCTAGTGGGATTGAATGCAAGTGATTAGTGTGTTCAGGAGTGACAGCGAGAATAAAATGGGGGGAAGGAGTATTATTGATGATGCAGCCAAGGAGAATAAAAGATGAATTGCAAGACAGAGAAAAGATCACATTTGAGGCTATTTGGTGTGAAATTGAGGCGAGCAGAACAAAATATACAATTGGGTGCTGCTATAGACCAGGTGATGGAATAGATGGTGGAGATAGTATGCATAAGCAAATAGAAGAAATGATTGGAAGGAGGAGAGGACACATGGGAGGAAGGAATTGGATTTTATGCGGTTATTAAGGGATAACTATCTGCGACAGCATGTAGCGGAAAATACTAGGGGTCAGAGATTGCTTGACCTAGTAATTGCATCTGGGTATTTGACTTTAACAAATATGATCACATCGCCACCAACTGGTAAGAGTGATCATAGGATCTTGACTTGGGAGGTGGCTAAAGGTATGGAATTTACAATTAAGACAGGGTACATGTGGAATTATCCAGCTGGTAAGTATGACAAGTTTAGGAGATTGATTGGTTCTTTGCCATGGCATGTAAAACAGCAAGGGCTCGATGTTGATAGTGCATGGGAGGCGGTTAAGAAGTGTTTGCAGGAGGCGATGGCTGACTGTATACCTAGAGTCCGAATAACAAATCAAGTAGAGATTAAATGGATGAATAACACCATTAAGCTTGAGCTGAAAAAAAAGAAACAACTATGGAGTGAATTTAAGGAGAAAGGTGACCTGCATGCACACGAATGGTATAAAGCCCAGGCCAGAAGGGTAACAAGTGTGGTAAGAAAAGCAAAAGCGGATAATGAAAGAAAATTAGCCATACAGGCTAAAGAGAATCCCAAACAGTTTTTTCGATAAGTTGCAAGTAAAAGAAAAATTGTATACAGCAGATTGATTTTAAAGAATGCCGATGGTAGGGAGGTAACCGAATCAGTTGAATATAGCTGAATTACTGAGTGAGCACTTTGCAAGAGTATATCATCCAGGTGGTGACATTGCAGATATGGAAGAACGAACACCTTATACGTGAATTGTGGTGAATGAAGTGGAGGTGAATGGTCTATTACAAAACCTCAATGTCAATTCATCTGCAGGATTGGATGGTATACCAGCTCGTGTCATACGAGAAGCGGCTAAAGAATTGTCAGTACCTTTAACCATTCTGTTTAATTTGAGTCTCGGGTCTGGGTTAGTCCCAATGGGGTGGGAAGAGGGAAAAATAGTTCCACTGCATAAAGGAGGTTTTAAGACTGCTGTTGAAAAATGCCGGCAGATCAGCATATCAGGAATTATTGTCAAGGTCTTGGATAAGACCTTGACAAGAATAGACAAGAGGAAAATACAAGATTGGATAGATGAAAATGGGATACTGTATGGGGGACAGCATGGTTTTGTGAAGGGTAGATCATGCCTAAGTAACTTAATAACGTTCTATAACACAGTGAGATGGTTGAACTGAATAAGGGTAAAGAGTTTAGAGTAATTTTACTGGACCTTGCTAAAGCCTTTGATAGGATACCACATGGAATTCTACTCAGTAAACTGCAGCATATGAGAATGGATATAGGGTTGGTGAGATGGATAGGAGGGTGGTTGATGGAGATATATCAGAGAGTAGTTTATTCAGGAGTAGAGTCCAAAAGATGGCCTGTGACTAGAGGTGTGCCGCAGGGTTCTGTTCTTGGACCACTACTGTTTAATTTGTTCATTAACAATATAGGAAAGGATCTGAGAGGAACTGTGCATCTGTCTGCGGATGATGCAAAATTGGGTAGAGCAATAGTGAATGCTCAGGATGTCAAAATTTTGCAGGATGATTTGGATAGTTTGGAGGACTGGGCTAAGGAGAATGGATATCAATTTAATGTGGAAAAATGTAAGGTTTTGCATTTTGGGGTGAAAAGATTAGAAGCAGTATATCACATTGGTGTAACTCTACTCCAGGAGATTAACGAGGCCAGGGATTTGGAAGTGTTGGTGGATAGGGAGTTGAAGTTTAGGGGATACATCACAAAAGTGGCAAAATCAGCTCATCAAATCACTTGGTTGCTGAAAAACACTTTAACGAGCAGAGACAAACAGGTTATTGTTCCTCTGTATCGAGCCTTGATAAGACCCCATCTAGACTACTGTGCCCAGACATGGACACCAGGGTTTCTTCTTGATGGGGAGGAGATGGAGAGGATCCAGAGACAAGCGACCAAGATAATAGCAGGACTATGGAATGAACCTTATGAGAACAGGTTGAAGATTTGCGGGCTGCAGAAATTGGTTGATAGGCAGAAAAGGGTTGATATGATTGAGACATTCAAATTACTGAAGGCTTTTATAAGCTTAATTCAGATGATATTTTGGAGAATAGGACTGGTAGTGAGAAGACTAGGGGCCATCCATGAAAGCTTGGTAAGAGTGTGGTTAGGAAGGGTGTTAGAGCTAGGTTTTTTACTTGGAGAGTGGTAAATGAGTGGAATAAGCTGCCAGAGTCTGTTGTGGGTGTCATGACTGTAAATGAGTTCCAGGTGAAGTATGACAGATACTGTGTGAATGTTGAATAGTTGTTCTTGACATGATGTTGGGCCTCTCTCGATGAGTCTAAGGACTCCTTGGAGCTGCCTGTAATAATAATAATAAATAAATTCATGTGGAATAAGAGAGAAATTAGTGGGAACACTAAATTAGCTGTATACAAGACAGTGTTCAAACCAGTTTTAACTTATGGATCTAAAAGCTGGGTCAGAAGTAAAACACTCGACCAAAGACTAGAGCCCACAGATATGAGAGTGCTGAGAAAGAGTAGAGGCGTGAACAGATGGCATCAATGGAAATATCATATTAAAAACGAGGATATTAGGAAAGAACTTGACATTGTCAGCATCCAGGAATGCGTTTGCAGAGCTAATCTCAGGTGGTATGGTGACTTAAACAGAATGGGCAAGGAAAGATTAGCAAAACAAGTGTTCTCTGCCAGGTTGACAGCAAAACGACCCAAAGGAAGACAAAGATATAGGTGGATTGATACGGTACAATGTGCCTTAGACGATAGAAATATAAGATCTGATATTGTTGGAGTATTGACAAGTAACAGACTGATTTGGAGGAAAATTGTAGATAGGAAGTTAGTAATGATGCAAATTTTTCATGTAGTACTACCATATCCTGTACACCCCTTGAGGGTACATGTCAGGAATTTGATGATGACATCAGCACTAATGGCAGACTCATGACAGGCAGTTTGAGAAATGACCATACTTCTGACATTTAAGTGCAAACTTCAGATGTAGAGTCTACATGGGCAGTTTAGATATTCTGCTATCACAGGATGTTGGTGATTTAGGTGTGCTGGAAGTAAAGATGATATTCCTTGCTTTCAGCACCTAAAAAGAGAATAAGAATGAAAAGTGCTAGTGCCATCACTGGGTGGTCCCATCCACCACAAACAGATGTTTCACATGAGGGGATGACTAAGTGATGGCAAACATCGTTTATGCTAGTGTTAGTACTTCAGATATTAGGAAAGTGAGTTTTTATTGTGGAGATGATTTGTGTGATGTGCTTGATCTGTCCTTTCTGCTGGGATTGGCTTTCGAGGAAGATTTCTTTCGCCACAGTGCCACTGTCGATGTCTGTACAATTCATTATAGGTTAATTTATGGTTGAATGTGAGTGGGTGGTATATATGTTCTTAGATGGAAGAAAAGAGTAAGGCTATGCAGTAAGAGATGATAGACTCTTGGACACGATACTCATACAGGGTCCAACCAGTCTCCTTTTCATCACATGGACAAGTATCTATCATTGTGTAGCCATTCCCTTTATCCGACTTAGCTGTTCCTTCGTAAAGCCTTGCTTCCTCTCATAGAGTATCGTATTGTGATCCACCCATTCCTGAATTCTCTTTTTGATCAACTTTTCCGTTCCCTTTACCACCACTCCCAAGATACTAATTGGTGTATAATTTGCTACCACAGACTTAGATCCTCCTTTATGTAAAGGAATTATTTTGCCCTCCTTCCAATCACTTGGGACTTTGCCGCTGCTGAGACAAATTAAACAGCCTAGTCGAAGGAAGTTCCCTGTTATTCTTGTAAAATGCAAGCCAATATCCCATCCAATTCCACAGCTGTATTTCCATTCAGTTTCTGCAATATTCTGAGTACCTCCAATTCTTCAACCTGTGTTCTCACATCAGTCCTTGTCACCTCTGTCACAATAATATCTTCAATAATATCCTCAAGTAGCTCAACCATTTCGTCTATCTGTATTATCTCTCTACCATGTGCACTCATTAAAGTTATCCTTGCATTTTTTTTTCTCCTACTTGCAACAAAAACTCTTTGACTAAACAAAACACACGTAACCACAGTAAATAGGGTGAAATATTTACTTATTAAAACTTAAGTATCATAGGACATCATCAGTGCAGTTAATTCAAATAATACTAGGAATAACATGCAGTTAGGGCTCATGATTACAATGGAATCCCATTATGCGGGCAGTAGCATGTCATAGAATTAAATTAAAATATATCTCGAGGGAAAAAAATTACTTAGGATGAAATATTTACTTATTAAAACTGATTACTGTGGTTATGTGTGTTTGTTTAATCATGAATTCTCCACAGGTTTCATTGTACAATAAAAACTCTTTGGGATTTCCTTTTGTCTGTTTGTCTAATCTTTTCTATAACTAAAGATTTTTAGTTTAACAGAAAAACGTAATCGACACATCACGGCAGGTCAGCTTGCAAGTTGACTCCATTCAATCACAAGTATGTGAATATCTCAGCAAACTGTGGAAAGATGTCTGCAACAATTAGGCCTATATGCCTGTAGTATTCCTTTATCCACAGCTCATTGTAGAGCACATTTTCAGTAGTGTTGTATCCATGAAAATTGAAAATTAATATGCTCTTTACAGGTGAGTTGTTTTGAATGGCATGAAACATTCAAGGTTTCATGCCATTGCGAGAATGTTCTTGAAAGGGATAGATAGCAGGTCATGGTGTGGGGGTGGCATACTTAATGGATACACCAAGCTATAAGTGCTGGAAAAAGGGAATACGATTGATAAACGATATTGCAATGAAGTTCTTCAATGTCATGTTCGATTGTTCTGTGGTGTTGTAGGTGAAGAATTCATTTTTATAGATGACAATATACCACACCACATCATACATAAGCAGTGGATAAACTTCTGGAGATTGAGGATATTCAATAAAATCGATTCGCCAGCATACTCCCCAGATCTCAATCCCCATAGAACACATTTCGGATGCAATAGGAAGATGCATTGCAGCTTGAAATTCCTCTGCAGAAAACAAACAAGGCCTCCTATCCTTCATCTGAAGGAGGAGTGGGCTAGTTTGCCTTAAGAACTCCTGAATCACTTAGTGCTAAGTATGATATGACATTGTGAGAGCTACATCGCAATTTGGGGTGGACATGTTCCATACTGAAATGTCTCTCTGCATTGTTTTCTGTTAGCACTGTACCATAATTACTTAACTACATCCTTAGTGAATTTGTAACTTTTGCCAAAAAGGTATTGCAGTTTAATTTATAACACCTTTTGGCTATGGTCATGAAAACTTTTTCATATACAGGTAAATATGTAGTTTATCCTTAGCTTATGGACACCAGTGTATTATGATATGCCAGAATGAAAGTTATATGAGTTTGAATATGTGCCATCCATTTTCTTTAGATTTTATGCTTTGATTAGGGTGGGTGATTAGAATTTCACAGGCATCTTTAAATTTGCACTTATACCAAGTTTTAGTCTGATGTTATAAACAGGTGCCTTTCCAGTCAGTTCTTGTAGATTATATAGTGCATAATCAGAAAGAGGGGTGCTTAAGGTTCAAAGCTGTATAACTGAGAGGAGACCTCCACATAGCCTTTAAAGGAATGCGGAGAACCGACCAGAGCTTCTGACCTAATTGTTGACCAATGACTGTTGGGTATCTACCTGGATAGTGAACGAACGAGGATGGGCTGGCAATTTGGGATTTAGCCGACCAAATTCTTTTCTTATTGGTTAAACCAAAATAAAAAATGATGATGCAACATGACAAAATTTCATGCCGGCTGGGGTGTCGCCCGGTTAAACAAGGCCCTCGTTGTTTTCGCCAGGGAACCAGGGCGAACAGCGAAAAGTCAGCTACTGGAACAAATCTGAAAACACACCCCATCTCAACATCACCAGAGTTAAAGATTGGTACTATCAACATAAGAAGCCTGAATGGCAAAGAAATGGAGCTAGCTGAGGAATTAGATAAGTACCAGATCAACATAATAGGGGTGACTGAAACAAAAAAGACCAAAACTGGTGAGATCTTTCTGAGCAATAAATACAAAATGTTATAGTCAGGCAATGACAATCAAGGAAAAGAAGGAGTAGCCATAGTATTCAACACAAAATACGAGGCTAATCTTCTTAAATGGCAGTCAGTCTCAAGTAGAGTAATGTGGGCAAATATGAGAATGGGGAACTGGACAATGAGACTTATTTGTGCCTATGGTCCCACAGAAGGTTCTACTAAGGTAGAAGTGGAGGAATTTTTTGAGGCTTTAGAAAAAGCAACTGACACAGTGAAAAAGGAAAAGTTAGTCCTTGTTGGGGATCTAAATAGCAGAGTAGGAAATGATTGTGAGACATACAAAAATATTTTGGGAAAATTGGAGAAAAGAGCAAAGCTAATAATAATGGCAAATATCTGTTGGATTTCTGCTCAGGACATGGACTGGTTATTACTAACACCATGTTCCAACATAAAAATGTGCACAAATTCACATTAAGAGAAGAGGCAAGGAATAAGAAAAGTCTCATTGACTATGTTATTGTTGATAGTGATGTTTTCTCCCTGGTGCAGGACACCAGAGTGTACAGAGGATTTGAAATTGGAAGCGATCACTATTTAGTCTTGAGCAGGATAAAATTGAATTTCATATCGAAAAGAATAACATGTAAGAAAGTTTTAAAGAGAATAAAAGTTGAGCAGCTCTCAGATGTGAACTGTAGACAAAATACACAAAGATTATTGAAGAAAAAATGAAAGAGTTTGAGAACAGGAACCAAACTTTGGAGATTCAGTGGCAAGTCTTGAAGAAAACCCTAATTGATTCAGCCAGAGAGCATGTAGTGAGTTGTCTGCAGAGATAGAAAAATCAGTACTCCATGGTGGACACAGGAAGTTAAAGAGGCAGTGAAGGAAAAGAAGAAAGCATATCTAAAGTTCCTGGAAAATCAGCTTTTGCTCTTAGAGAATATAGAGACAAATGTAAGAAAGCGAGACACTGTGTAAAACTAGCTAAAGAAAAGTCATGGGAGGACTTTGGCAAGGACAAATATCAAGAAGGTGGCAAGATATTCTGGAGGTTGTTGAAGAAGCTTAGAAATGGAGTAAAGAGTGCTGTAAAAGGAGTTAGAGATGATAATGGTGACATGAAAACAGGAGAAAAAGATATCCTTGAAGTATGGAGTAATTACTTCAAAAAATTGCTAAATGAAACAAGAAGTGAGAGCACATTGGTAAAAAAAAACACTCAACAGGCATACAGTCAGGAATACATATCCATACTTGAAGTAGAAAAAGCCATCAAAGGCTTGAAACGTGGAAAGGAAGCAGAAGTAGATGATATTCAACTAGAAATGCTGAAGTATGGTGGTATAAAAGTCTTACAGTTGCTGCACTGCATAGCTCAGAAAGCCTGGACAGAGGGATGATTGGAGTAGAGCTCTAATAGTACCCATATAAAAAAAGGGAAATCAAACTGAATGTGAGAATTACAGAGTTATTTCCCTACTGAGATAAAAATTATAACTTTTATTTTCCTGGCAAGATCTATGCAAGTATACTTGAGAAAAGTTTGAGAAGAATTGTGGAAGAAAAGCTTGGTGAAGAACAAGCTGGATTCAGGCCAAATAGAGGCTGTCAGGATCAGATCTTCACTTTACGATAAATAGTTGAGAAACCATGGGAATATAACAAAGATCTGTATTTAAGTTTTATCGATCTGGAAAAGGCATATGACAAGGTGCCAATAGAGAAGCTATTCAATACGCTGCAGTTATATGGTGTCAATGGGGCATTATATCAAGCAATAATTAGTCTTTATTTGAGTTGTAAGTCAGCAGTTAGAATTGAAGGAAGTACAGGAAGATGTTAATCTAACTGATAAGCTTAGGCGTTGATGGTTATTCACGGTATTAACAACACCACAAACACTTTTATCCACAAGGATGTTTTATTAACGCTAATATTTCGCTGATTTTCAACTCAGCATCATCAGAGCACAACACACATGTAAACGCGACAGTGAGTGAGTGAAACAATATAATTGCAAAAGACAATAGATCTAAAGTCCTATTTTTTGGCGCCCTTTAACGAGAAAAAAAAAAAAAAAAAAAAAGGCAGCAGTTATCCAGGAGTTTTTCTTAGGATAACCGTCTCCCAAATTTTTGGCAAATTAATGCAACCATATTTGTTAAGGTTGGGAGAATTCTTCAAAGCCATTGCTGACTCAAAAAATAATCTTTCAGATCTATAACGACTCCTAAATAGCACATTCGTTTTCCTCCATCTAATCCTGTGTGAAGGAGTGTCCAAAGCGTGGTCTGCCAGTCCCGACTTGCCATAGTAATAGTAGCGAATGTATCTTTCATGTTCTTTCAGGCGGATGTTCACTGATCTTCCTGTTTGCCCATAATAGGCAAAGTCACAGTCACATGGAACTTCATACACTCCTGGGTGTGCTAAAGGGTGAAGTTTATCCTTTGGCGAGCGGATCAGAGTTGCCAGCTTGACTAATCCTAAAAAATTCAGACATAATGGTTAGTTTCGATGTCACCTCCCTATTTACCAATGTACCACTTATAGACACTCTTGATTTAATCAAGTCTAAATTTCCCCCAGATATTTTTGAATTATTTCAATTTACCATGAATGCAGGTTACTTTACATGGGGGGGAAATTCTACAAACAGATTAATGGTACTGCTATCGGTTATTATATTAATGGTACTGCTATTACTCAGGCAAATACCTAACATGGTGCACCACAAGAAGGTGAGGACTGGACATTATGTCAGAAGCCCTGGTCAGTTCTCTGCATTCCTAATGTCCAGTCCTCACCTTCTTGTGGTGCACAGTTATACAGCTTTGACCCTTAATCAAATACATTAAATTTTCTTTTAGCTCAGTTACGAGCATCAAATAACAAAGCACTACAAACCAATATGGAAAGGAAAGCAATTAAATGATATGAAAACAAGATATTCTACAAAAAAAAAAAACATGTCATGAAAGTTCCAAATACAAACTTATTCAAAAATTACTTGTTACTTAAAAAAATAATAAATAAATACTATTTAAATTAAGGGGATATTAAATCCCACATTGTTTTAAAACCGAATAAGAAACTCAGAGAGTTTCTTATTCGGTTCAGTGTTTCACTTCATCAGTGAAACACTAATGAAGCCTCAAAAAAGGCTGAAAAAACCGGTCTGGGTGGTGATCTCCTACCATAATGTAATAACAGCATACATTTCCTAGGAAGTGTGTTTTTACATTATGGAAAATACCAAAGAATAGCGATCAGAACTTTACTCACCTTTGCAACGAGTTGTCCGGTATTATACTACGTACTAGGACTACTTGCATTGGCTCACGCTAGTATTCGTTGATATTTTTAAAGTTTACTATATTCGACATGAAACTCTCAGAGTTTCTTATTCGATTTTAAAACAATGTGGGATTTAATATCCCCTTAATTTAAATAGTGTTTATATCGCCGAAATGAAGCCTGTTGGTTCTTTATATTTAAGCAACTTAATGAATGCATCTTTTGGACAGCTCGTATAGCAGAGTATATAAGTTCTTTTCGCTATACCCTTTGGTATTAATTTGGTCTAGCTACTCACTGATGAAGCCTCAAAAAAGACTGAAACCGGTCTGGGTGGTGACCTCCTACCATAATGTAATAACAGCATATACATTTCCTAGGAAGTGTGTTTTTACATTATGGAAAATACCAAAGAATAGCGATCAGAACTTCACTCACCTTTGCAACGAGTTGCCCAGTATTGTACTACATACTAGGACTACTTGCATTGGCTCACGCTAGTATTCGCCGATATTTTTATAGTTTACTATATTCGGCATGAAACTCTCTGAGTTTCTTATTCGGTTTTAAAACAATGTGGGATTTAATATCCCCTTAATTTAAATAGTGTTTATATCGCCAAAATGAAGCCTGTTGGCTCTTTATATTTAAGCAATAAATAAATAAATAATTATATATATATATGTGAACACACTTACAGCATTCTTAAAGACAAAAGATGATCAAAGACTCCTTCTCCCAACCGACTAATCATATTACCCTCTAGAATTCTATGTTGGGGAAGAAGAAAAAAAAGGAAAAAATTGTACATATATGCAGAAAAGAGTATATTTCAAATAAACAGTGAAAGGAAAATATGACAAAAATATGTAAATGATACTCACAAACGCTGTAAGCTTGGCAATCCAGTGACACTTTTCCCAGTCAAACTTGAAAGTCTATTTTTCGAGAGGTCACTATTAAAAAAAAAAAAAAAAAATGGGAAAAAAAAAACTTTATTCATCTCTCTTTATTATATAAAATTATAAGATTACACATCACTCTAGAAAATCCATAGGTTATGCCATGGCTCTGCTTTCATTATCTGTATGACACAAGGGGTATGACTAACACGAGGAAGATGACTTCCATCATCACCCAGTGAAATCGCTAACAAACCTTGCTTTAGTGGAGGCCAGATTGTTGCAATGGTTTGTCACCAGAGCAGCATTTCAAGCACCGTTCACAAATAGTGTAACAGTCTAAAAAGCGTATCAACTATACTGTAATCAGAAAAATCCTAACTTTGCCCAACCTTAAAAAGTATAGATGTATGAGTAAAGCGATTCCCAGGTTGGCTGCTGGACGGCATATGGACTAAACAACATGGCAACACATCAGAAGACAAATAGTCCACCCACCACTTACTCTAGAGATTGTGTCTAAAGTGGTGGATTTCAGTATATTAAAATTATTATTATACGGTATCTCCAAGGAGCCAGAAGACTAATCGCGAGAGATCCATTACTCATAAAATATCTATAACCTCCCTTAAGCTGACTGATGAAACAACCACCACCTCCAAGCAAAAAATTTATTCCTAAACACCCTGGCTAACCACACTCTTACACAATTTCCCCTTGTTCTCTCCCTTCTAGCCATGCATTGAAAAAGGACTTCAGTGTCAACTCTATAAAACTTTTCTTTAATAACTTTTATGCTTCTATCATGTCACTTTTTTTTTTTTTTTTTTTTTTTTTTTTTTTTTTTACCTATCAGCTAGTTTTTGAAGTCAACAATCTATTCTCATAGGGAGTATTCCAGACCTGCCACAATCTTTCTAACTCACCTCTGGATCCTCTCTACCACTTCTTCATTACCACTATGGAATCTGGGAGTCCAGATGTGGCCTTATTAAAACCTTATATATAGGAGAAAAATAACTTCTGTATCCCTGCTTGCTAGTGTGTTCATCAACAACCAGTAATCTGATGTGCTCATACTAAAATTTAATAAAATTAATGCAACACAAACAGAAATATTTAAACAGTAGGTTCAATGGTTCTGATATTTCGTCTGTCTCACAAGAATATAATATTCAAATTGTAATAACACACACATTATACAAATCATTAAGTAGAAGGAATTAGACTATCTAAAGAGCTGAATGGGGGCTGTTGGCTAGCCTTGGCTGTTGGGGAGGGAGGTCTAAGAATTAGTTTCCCAAATCTTGGGAAGTTTAACATAACCATATTTATTAAGATTAGGCTGGTTTTTTAAATCTGGTGATTCTAAAAAGTCTTTCAAATTTGCATTTTGTGGAAACATAAAAGTTTTATTCCATCTGATCCTGTGCAAGGTATCCAAAGGTATGGTCAGTTAAACATGACTGACCATAGTAGTGATGGCAGATAGTTTTTTTCTCTCTCTCTCTCTCTCATCTAGGTAGATGGGACAGAACAAAAGTTGGAGGCATTATTGACAAGGGTTTTTGATAACACCATTTTGTTCAGAAGAGGCATGAACAAAATGCCTCTTCTGAACAAAATGGTGTTGTGTTGTTGTTGTGTTGTTCAGAAGAGGCATGATGGAAAAGTTTATGTATGTATTTACCTATGTAAGTAGGTTTTCTGTATAAACTGAGAAGGAAAAAAAAAAAAAAAACAGTGCCACTAGGCTCTTTTTTTTTTTTAATTAGATCTAAAAAAAGGCAAGCTGTTGTAATTTTCTGTTTCTATAGTGACCTGAATTCTGGGTGCTGGCTATAGAGATGGAGGAGGAAGGAGTGTAATGTGTCTGAGCTATGTGGCCAAATAGAGAACAGATCATCAATATATCTTATCCAAATATAATGTTTAAGCATGGTAGCATCAAGAGTTATGTTTTTCGAGGTCCTCCACATAGAAAGTGGCCAATGGAAGAAAGCACCTATGGAAGTACCTTCTATCTGCTTAAATAAAGTATCCTTCCAAGAGAAGTAACCAGTATGGATAGCAAAATTTAACAGATCAATATGTCAGAGGGGAGGGAGGACATTGTTCAGTAAATTTAAGATGTTAGAAAGGGAGTTATTTATATATATCAATGCTCACCATGATATCATTATTATTTAAAACTAAATTTTGGATTAAAGATTTGAAATGCATGAAATTTTTTATATAAGATGAATTTTTATATAAGACTAACTGTAGGGCCATACTTACACTTTTCCCAAGGCGCTGAAGTGCTCCTGGGGCCCCCCTCATTGTTTGAGGCCTTTAAATTGGCCCTAATTTTTCAGGCCCCCCAGGCAAACATCTTGTGTGCCTATGCATATGTATGATCCTAGCTAACTGTTTGGTTAATTGAAAGGAAGGAGAGTCAGTAGTATCTACTATGGAACAAAGAGAGTAATCAGGTTGATAAATTTTGGGCAATCTATATATTGGGGGGGGGGGGGATGAAAAGATTCAAGTTTCTTGAGGACTTCAGGAGGCCGAGATGTAACATTTTCAGAGGGTTTTTTTTTTTTTTTTTCCCTTCCCTGAGACTTTGTGGGATCATAATCTAGTGGCTTATAAACAGTGCAATCTTTGAGCAGCATTCATTTTCACATTCATTTTTTGATTATAATCACAAGAATTGAGAGGAACAGTAGCATTACCTTTGTCAGCTGTAATAATGATTATGTTGATATCTTTGGGTGGCAATACTTGTGATAAGATGTTAGTTACCTCAAGCTTGATGTTGCAACATTAGGAGATAAGATATATACACTGTTCTCTACATGCTACATGATTTCTAAAGTAGGAATTTGCCAAGACAGTACTGCAAAGTTGTGACCAAGGCTAATGACACTAAGCTGCTTTGTCACATCTTTTTGAGGAAAGGTTAATGACAAATTGTAGAAGCTGACTCTGAGACTGAGAAGAAGACTGTTATAGTTTTTATTTTTAAGCCTCCCACTCAACAGCTAAGTCTAGCGAACAGCACCAAGAGATGGGGACACTCATAAGACTGCAGGCTTTAGATAGTCTAATTTCTTCCACTTATTTTGCACCTGTTATTAGTTACATGTCCAAAGGTGTTAATAAATAGATATCTACACCAGGTATTAATTAGTTATAAATAGTGACAAATTATATATACACTCGGGTCTCTTTTTATACGGATCTTTTTTATGCAGATTTGAAGTTATGCGGTGCATGCCCACAGATACGAGACCTTTCGACACTTCTGTGCATGTCAACAGAAGGAGAATCCATTCAGATAATAGGGTAATCCAGTGTTTCCCAAATTTTTCCTACTATGGAAACACTTCACAAATCCTGAAATTTTCATGGAACACCTTGGTTATTTTGTAATGTATTCATTAATAATTGTTAATTTAGCTGATTTTTTATTATTAATTAATAATTAATTAAAATCGGCCCAATGGAGAAAAAAAAAGCACCAAAGAAATTGCTTTTCTTTGGAAATGAAAATTGCAATTTTAGATCACTTAGCAAAAGGAGAGGGATCTACGGTGATTGGTAAACATTTTAATTTAGGCGAATCTACTATAAGAGCAATTAAAAAGAATGAAGTCGCAATAAGAAAATCTGTCGTTTCTGGCACAAAACTAAGTGCCAAATTATCATCGTACCCAAGAGATGCTTTATTAGAAAACACGGAACGAGCACTCATAATTTGGATTGAAGAATTAACTCAAAGGGGAATTCCTATAAGTGGTTATTTAATTAAACAAAATGCTCTTCGGTTATATGAACAGATATGAACATGAATCACTACACCTATGGAAATCCTACCATTTGAAGCAAATCTACTTTAACTAAAAGTTCTCATTTCTAAATTTAATGCCATGTTAAATTTTGCAATCTGTAAAACACTCTTTGTTTTATCATCATCATCAATTTCCTGATATGCACTGCCAAGGTGTTTAAGTTACTATGACAGCACTACATGATTAAGTTAACATTATTATTAATCTCCTATCAACTATCTTCTTCCAAATCAATCTATTACTTGTGAACACTCCAATATTGTCATATCTAACATTTCATGCTTCTAAGGCGCTTCTGACTGAATCAATCCACCTAGACCTTGGTCTACCTCTGGGTCTCTTTCCTGCCATCTTGGCATCAAACACCTGTTTGCTATCCTTTCCTCACCCACTCTATTTAAGTGGCCAGACCACCTTAGATTAGTTCTGCTAACACATTCTTGAATGCTAATAATGTCAAGTTCCTTTCTAATATCTTCAGTTTTAATATGATTCTGATATTGATGCCATTGGTTCACTCCCCAATTTTCCCCAGACCCTCATATCTGTGGTCTCTAGTCTTTGATCAAGTGCTTTATTTCTAACCCAACTCTCAGACTGATAACTTAAAACTGGTTTGAACACTGTCTTGTAAACTGCTAGTTTGGTGTTTTGACTAATTTTTCTCTTATTACATATAAATTTATTCAGATGGCTACCAACCATACCAGCTTTGCTTATTCTGTTGTCTATTTTCAGATTTAACTTACAATCTTCACTATAAACTGTGCCTAAATAGCTGTAATATTTTCTTGTTCTATAGGATCTCCATTCAGAATGCAGCTGAAGTTTTCTATGCTCCTGTCTATTTTCATAGTTTTGGTCATTTTATTGATGATTTTCATGACAAATGTATTACAGCTATTATTCAATTTAATTAGAGAACCCTGGTGACTTGCACTAGATGTGTTTAGGAGTGAAACATCCTGAATAAAGCAAAGAGCTAAGCTCGACATCTCCAATTCTAATATCACGCCTAATGCCACTTTCTTTCATAATGTGATCCATGTAGATGATAAATAATGTTTGAGATAATGTGCATCCTTGTCTTACCCCAGATTTTACATCAAACTATCTTCATTTATTTTCTTCAATTCTAACTGTTGACTGACAACTTAAATGTAGACTACGTATTGCTCTATACAAATTTCCACTCACCCCATATAACTGTACTGTTTTCAGAATCTTTTCTCTGGACACTTTGTCATATGCGTTTTCCAGATCCTTCTCATATTCCCAACTTCTCAACTGTTTGTTGTAAAATGAAAATCTGATCTTAACGACCTCTATTTGGCATGAACACAACTTGTTCTTCTTCAAATTTCTCTTCTACAATCTTTCTCAACCTTTTTTCAAGTATGTTTGCATAAATCTTACCTGGAACACTTAATTGAGAAACTCCTCTGTAATTCTCACATTCATCTTTATTCCCTTTTTTACAGATGGGCACTAATGAGAGCTCCACTCCAATCATCAGGAATTCAACTTTCTGACTAGACCCTCTGAATTATGCAGTGTAGCCACTGCAAAACTTTTTATACCTCCATACTTCAAAAGAAAGGTTCTAAGACTGCAGTAGCAAATTATAAACCAATCACTATCTCAGGCATGGTGGTAAAAGTAGCAGAAAAATTGGTAAGAAAGAGAATTCAAGAATGAGTAGAAAAAATGTGATACTGTATGAGGGTCAACATGGTTTTTTTTAAGTGTCAGTCATACCTTAGTAATTCACTAACTTTTTATAATAGATCAACAGCTCAGTTGGATAAAGGAAATGGCTACACGATGATTTTGCTGCATTTTGCAAAGGCATGTGACAGAATACAACATGGAACTCTGTTATGCATATTAGAAAAAAATAGGGATGGATATGACACTGGTTAAATGGATAAGAGGGTGGTTGCTGGACAGATATCAAAAAGTGGTATATAGAGGTGTAGAATCGATGCAAAAAACAGGTGACTAGTGGTGTACCACAAGGTTCAGTGCTGTTTAATTTGCACATAAATTACTCTACATAATTTTGCATCATCAGCAAACAACTGAATATTACCTGAAAAGAAATATTCAGTTGTTTGCTGATGATGTGAAATTATATAGAATAATAGTTAATTAAGACGATGTGGAGAGCTTGCAGGACGATTTAAATAGGCTGCCAGTATGGACAAAAGTTAATGGGTGTCAGTTTAATGTCGAGAAATGTCAAGTTATGCATTTTGGAATAAACAGATTACAAGTCATGCATTACACTGATGGCACTGTACTACAGGAAATAGATGAAGCTAGAGATTCAGGGGTGGTAGTAAAGAGAGAGTTAAAGTTTAGAGGACATATTGCTAAGGTAGCCCATAAGATTACTTGACTATTGAAGAACACATTAACAAACAGAGAGAGAGAGAGGGAAGTTGTTATTCCTCTTCATAAAACCATAATACACCCACATCTGGATTACTGTGCTCAAGTCTGGTCCCCCTGGATTTCTTAGGGATGAAGAATTAATGGAAGGGATTCAGAGGCAAGTGACCAAGATGGTGAGTGGCCTGTGGAATGTTTCCTATGAGAATAGATTGAAGGTATGTGGATTGCAGAAGTTGGTTGATAGGAGAAAAAAAAAAAAGAGGAGATATGATAGAAACATTTAAGTTGCTTAATGAGTTTATAGGATAGATGCAGGTTTTCTTAGGGATGAAGAATCAGTGGAGAGGATTCAAAGGCAAGTGACCAAGATGGTGAGTGGCCTGTAGAATGTTTCCTATGAGAATAGATTGAAAGTATGTGGATTGTAGAAGTTGGTTGATAGGAGAAAAAAAAGATTAGAGATATGATAGAAACATTTAAGTTGCTTAATGAGTTTTATGGGATAGATGCAGGGGAAATGTTTCAGCACTTGTCCTGATGGACCAGAAGAAGGGATCATCCCTGGAAGTTGAATAAAGGTGTTGTTAATAGGGTGTGAGAACTAGATTTTTTGCTTGGAAAGTTGTGAATGAGTGGAATGGGTTGCCTCTGTCTGTTAATTGGTTCAAGGAGAGATATGATAGATTGTGTGGATGGACTGAGTCTTTGGACTCCATGGAGGTGCCTGTATAATAATAATAATGATACTTAAGCATTTCTGGTCGAATATCATTAACTCCAGTTGCCTTTCTGCATTTCAAATATATGATGGCTTTTTCTATCTCAAGTATTGATATGTACTCCTCTTTGCATTCGTCTTGAAAATTTTTAGTATGGTTCTGTTATTGCTTGATTTGTCTAACAGTCTTTCAAAGTAATTACTCAAGAGATGTAGGATATCCTTAAGTTTTCCTGTCACCTTTATCATGTTTGATTCCTTTTACAGTACTCTTTCCTCCATTTCTGAATTTTTTTAATAGCCTACAGGTAGCCTTCCTGATATTTATTTTCTATATTCTCATCAAAGACTTCCCATGATTTTTGTTTAGCTACTTTAATACATAACTTAGCTCTCTTACAATTTTCTTGGTATTCTTTTAGGGCATCTGCCAACTTATTTGATAGGAACTTTTGGTATGCTTTCTTCTTTTCCAGGACTGCTTCTTTGTCCACCATGGTGTTCTTATTTTTCTATCCTTGCAGACAACTTCACCACATACCTCTATACCTGAATCAATGTCTTTTTTCAGTTTGCCACTGAAACACAAAGATTTGGTTCTTATTTTCAATTTGTTTCATTTTTTCTTCAATAAAATTTGTACTGTCGAGTCTATAGTTTACCTATAAAAACTGCTCGACTTTAATTCTTTTTAAAGTTTTCTTACATACTGTTATTTTCAATGTGATATCCATTTTTATTGTCTGCATGGTAAGCCTAGTGGCTGTGCACTTTGCAACCATATGCCTGGAGAAGGAGTGTCCTAAGTTCGATTCCCGTCAGTGACGTGAGGAGCTGAAAGATCTTCCTTAACCAGAGCCAAGTTAGCCAGTCTTGGGCATGAACAGCAGGGTTTTTCATCCTGCAAAGCAGGCAAACCAGCCATGAAAACTCAACACTACAGACATAGGATACACCAGGGTGTAGGGCTGACCACCTTAGCCTGTGAACAGTTTGAGGTCAGATGATTAATAAACCCTCAACACTGCAAGGTAAAAGAGGGGAAAGGAAGATGAGATCCATTTTTATCCTGCTTGGTACTAAGTAATGGTCACTTCCAATTTCAAATCCTTTGTATACTCTTTATCCTGACCAGCATGATATCAATATCAACAATAACATAGTCAATGAGGCTTTTCCTATTTCTTGTGTCTTCTCTCCATGTGAACTTGTACACATCTTTATGTTGAAACATGATGTTAGTAACGACTAGTCCATGTCCTGAGCAGAAGTCGAGTAAATACTTACCATTTATTAACTTTGCCCTTTTCTCCAAATTTTCCCAAAATATTCCTATATGTCTGGTGAGATTTATTTCTACTCCGCTGTTCAGTTCTCCAACAAAGACCACTTTTCCATTTTCTTTGTCAGTTGCCTGTTCTAAATGACTCAAAAAATTGCTCCACTTCATCCTTGGAAGAACCTTCTGTGGGACCATAGGCACAAATAAGTTTCATTGTCCATTTCCCCACATAACTCTCTTGTAACTGCCTTCCAATCAAAAGTTTATTTTCATGTTTGGTGTTTAATGCTATTGCTACTGCTTCCTTTCCTTGATCATTATTGCTTTATCTTACCTGTTTTTGTCTTTGTCTCAATAATGCCAATTATGTCAATGTGGTACTTTTCATTTTATTTATTTATTTATTATTTTTTTTTTTATTTTAGTGTGATGTGGACAAATTTCAAAATAGAAAATTTAACAACGAGACTATATGGTCCAGGAAAAGATTCCACTAAGGGAGAAATGGAAGAATTTTTTCAGTCATTCTCTATAACAGGGATTCTCAATGGGGTAGATAATGGCCTCAAGTGGGTAAAAATTGGTTTTTGTCAAAAACGTTTTTGGAGCAAAAAAATCATGGATATTATAATAGTTTGTGGTGCTCCAAAGTTCTTCCTTACTGTTTCTCTCATTGGGTTTTCTTTTCTCTGAAACAACTGATTTTTAACATATAGGTATATTAAATAACTATACACAGTGTGCCTGCTAAATAATGAGACAATTATTATATCAAAACAAAGAGCTATATTTGGAATTGTCAAGCACACAGATTCAAAATAACCTCCCTCCAACTCCACACAACATTTACATCTATGATATATGTGTTTGAAGGCACAGTGGAAGTCCTGAACAGGAACCTCCTTCAGTCTCTGGGTCGTACCACACTGGATGTCCTCAATGTCGCTGAAGTGCTCACCTTTCAAAGCACACTTCATCTTTAAGAAGAAGAAAAAAGTATGCAGGAGAAAAATCTGGCGAATGGGGGGGGAAGGGGTGTGCCATCATACAGATAGATTTTGAAGCCAGAAGCTGCTCCACAGGCAGTGCACAGTGTGTGGGCGTATTGTTGCCCAACAGAAACCAATTGTAATTGTGGAACAGTTCTTTCTTGCATGTCTCATTCGAGCATAGAGAAATTGCATTACTCCTAAATAATACTGACTGTTCACTGTGGAGCCCTCAGGAACAAATCTACAGTAGATTCCTACAGAGAAAAAAAAAAAAAAAAACGACCATTGTTTTGACATGATTTTTGCAACCTGACTTTCTTCTGCTGGGGAGAAGATGTTCCATGTCATTCCATGATCTGGTGTTTCATTTCCAGATCAAACTGAAAACACCATTTTTTGCAACAAATCATGATCTTGATCAACTGTATGGATGAAATTTTAACATGCAACCCAGTGCTCTCTCTCTCTGTTCATGTGTGTCAACAAGTGCAGCACAAACCTCGAACAAATCTTCTTCTTGTGCATATCACTAAGATTAATCTGGGTGTTTCCTTACCGACACCAAGCTCCACAGTAAGTAGCCTCTGTAGTTATCAATCTCGTTACTTTACAGACACACTGTGTATGTTAATTAATCTTTTTTTTGAAATGGTCAATGTACTTCTTTGTTTTCTAACATCTTATATGGTTGTAATCCTAGTGTTTAGGCTTATACACTGATTCTCCAGCATCATATATTGTTTAAGGAAATTGACAACATATTTGTTAATAAATAAAACTATTTACTTATTATCCTATATTTCGCTGAAGTCAAATCGTCATCATCAGAAATTAATACACTTGTATTAGACACATGCACACAGGCACACTTCAGTAACAAAGATGGAAAACCCAGAGAGATGCAGGAAGACAAAGTCATGCAATTACGCCACCTATTGGCTTTGGTTAGGTATTCTTGATTGTTAGATGGACTGTCTGAGGATGAGGATTTCCCATATGAGGGGTAGTCTGATACAACCACATTTGTTTAGGTTGGGATAGTTGGTGAGAGCTGCAGCTGATTCAAGGGAAAGACTCTTGAACTTACTTTGGTGGAGTAAGGCGGCTTTTTTCCCAACGGATCCTGTGCTAGGTATCCAGGGCACAGTCTGCCAAACCTGAGCAGCCATAGTGATGAAATTGGATGTGATCTTGGTGCTCTGGATGTTGGCTATCCTAACTGTTTATCTGTAATAAGAAAGGTTGCAGCTGCAGGGTACCTGGTAAACACAAGGTCAATCCAAAGGTTGTAACTGTTCTTTGTTGGGAGGGGGGGGAGCGGATAAAGGCTGCTAGTTTTTTTTTTTTTGTGTGGTTTATAGGTGGACAAAACTTTACTATCTTGGCCACCTTTTCTGAAACACCACAAACATAAGGGAAGAGGGGAGCCCATGGCTGTACCCTCAATTTGTTTGTACAATTTTTCCTTGCCAAACAAAATAGCTAGAGTTCAGTGAACTGAAAAAGGGCTGAGATATTGGGAGGAAATTTTGTTTGGATAAGTGTCAAGGTGTCTTTAAGTGGGACATAAGGAGGAGACATCGAAACTGATCATTAAAGTCAGTGTGACAGAGTGTGAGATCTTGTATACTGGACTTAAAATGGACTGAGTTTTTTTTTTATATGTGACGAAGCCAGTAGTACAGGAATTTGAAAAGTTTGGTAATTTTCCAATAGATGGTGACACAATTCGTTCATTCATAACAGTGTCGGCACGTATCATCTTTTTCATGACCCCCTGGCAAAATTTTAGCCACGTGTGATGCGCAGTTCTCGTTTGGAAAACATTTAAAATTACTGTGTTCACATTTTTCATAAAAATGGAGAAAGACGAGTTTTGTGGAGTGATAAAACATTTTTATTTGAAGAAGTGGACGGCCGTGCAGATCAAAGCCGAGTTAGATACAGTTCATGAGGACTCTGCACCAGCATTAAAGACTATTTATTTTTGGATAAATGAGTTTAAACGTGGTCGTAAGTCCATTGAAGATGAAGCGTGCTCCGGATGCCCGACTGAGGTCACTATGAACGAAATGATTGAGAAAATCCATGGTATCTTTATAGAAGACCACTGAGTGAAAGTGCATGAGATTGCAGGCATCTCAACTAAATAAGCGTATAATATCCTGCATGAAAAATTGCACATGAAAGCGCTGTGTGCATGATGGGTGCCCCGATTGTTGACTGTTGATCAAAAACGCATGCGAAAAGACATTTCAATGCAGTGTGTGGCAATGTTTAATTGCAATTCACAGGATTTTTAGCATCGATTCATGACTATAGACAAAACTCGGATCCACCACTACATACCCGAGTCCAAGAAGCAGTCTAAACAGTGGACAATGCCTGGTGAAAGAGCACCAAAAAAAAAGCGAAAACCATTTTGTCAGCTGGGAAGGTGATGGCCACTGTTTTTTGGGATTCCCAAAGAATTATCATGATAGACTATTTGGAAAAGGGTAAGACAATAAGGAATCGATTATGCATCATTGTTGGACCATTTAAAACAAAAACTGAAGAAAAAATAGCCAAGATTGGCACACAAAAAAGTGCTCTTTCATCAAGATAATGCACCATCCCTATATCGGTCGTCACAATGGCAAAATTGCAGGAATTGAGATTTGAATTGGTTCCACATCTACCGCATTCTCCGGACTGGCCCTGTGTGACTTCTTCTTGTTCCCAAACTTAAAAATTGGGCTCGGTGGGAAAAATTTTTTTTGAACGAGAATGTCATCAAGGCTGTCAATGACTATTTTGCACAATTTGACAAATACTACTTTTTAGATGGGATGAAAAAATTTGGAAACTCGCTGGACCAAATATGTAGACCTCGATGGAGACTATGTTGAGAAATAAAGGTAATTTTTTCCAAAAAATGTGTTTAACTTATTTTTTTACCAAACTTTTCAAACAACCCTCGTAGTTTGTAAGTGGATGAGTCTATACCATCTACAATTGGACATAGAGGTGCATCCTCTTTATGGATTTTTGGAAGCCCACAAATACTGGGAGGGGAGGGGGCATCTGGAATTGTAGCATTTTAGCTTGTTGGTTATGTCTGACGGCCAGGAAGTAACATTTTTCAGTAGTCTATGGATGGTTGTAATCTGTGTGGGTGGGGTCTTATATGGTTGAAAGTGGTTTTAGTTCAGTAAATGAATTATTAATGAAGAAGAGAAACAGAATTGATCTGTGCAGTTAGCCTAGTGGCTGTGAGCTTTGCAACCATATGCTTGGGAAGGGGTGTCTTAGGTTTGATTCCTGTCAGTGATGTCAGGAGCTGAAGGATCTTCCTCAGCCATAGCCAAGTTATCCGGTCTTGGACGTGGACAGTTCACCAGTTTATCCTTGGGGTTTTCATCTCGCAAAGCAGGCCAAACCAGCCTTGAGAGCTGAACACCACAGGACATAGGATACACCTGGGCATAGGGCTGACCACCTTATCCTGTGAACGGATCGAGATCCGATGATTAATAAGCCTTCGACACCGCAAGGTAAAAGAGGGTAAAAGGAAGATGATGAGAAACAGAAATGATATATGAAAATGTCAGTTTCTATGGCTTAACAGTTCTGTGGAAAGCCTCCAGAATTCAGACCACATTTTAAGGTAAACAATCAGTTTAATAAAAAAAATAAATAATTATAACCCTACAAGTTTTGGTAGTACCCCTGACAATGTAAGTCATCAAACTTACATTGTCAGGACTACTAGCAAAAAGTTATGCACAACAAAAGACTAGAAACAATTAATTACACATATTAGATGTTATCAGAGCTTCACAACTGGTACATACAAATAAGTAACCACAATAAAAATGTTCAATTCATTACTATACGTGTGCTGCACAAACTAATAGTTTGTGCTGTCATGTTCTGTGGCATTATGTGTATTGTATCCTATGTCCATGGCAGTTAGATTTTTAATGAAAGCAGACCAAACTTGTAGGATTAAGCCTTGATTTTTATTGCATTGTGTGGATATCCACAGCAACCGTGACGCTTTCTTAAACTTTCTTGTAAAACAATTATGATTAAATATAAGGCATTTTTGTTTGTTGTCAACAAACAAAAATGCCTTATATTTAATCTTGGCATCCACAAAACTGCAATAGGCCATCCTATCTGATGGCCTATTGCAGTTTTGTGGATGCCAAACCAGATTTTAGACCATATTATGCTGTCTTCTTTTTTTTGACGTCTTTTTATGTGTTCAGACATGTGGATCTCCACTGACCTTCCTGTCTGGTCTATATAGCAAGTGTCACAAGAGCAATGAATCTCATAAACGCCTGGTTTTTTTCATGAGATGATATTGAGGTTTAAGTGGATGTAAGAATCTGGAGATTTTATGCAAAGGTAAAAAAAAAAAAAAAAAAAAAAAAAAAAGTTACTTTCATGTTGTATTCATGAAGCAACTTTGCCGCTTTGTCTCTGTAACATTCTCAATGTAAGGTACCATGACTGCATGCTTAAAATCTTGTTTAAGCAAAGGGGCTACAGGAGATATGTTAAGAATTTTGTTGATCGTTTTGGGTTCATGGCCATTGAGCGCAAGGTTCTGTCTCAGGTATTGCAGTCCTTCATTCTTTTTAATTCACATGCTGGATATTTTGTATGATCTATCTCATCATGTTTTAATCGTGCCCAATTTTGTAATGATGATAGTGTGAAGTGGCATTTGAAAATTTTTCCATTGTGGTAGGTTTTATATATATCAAGAAGGATAATCTTTTTCCTTCTTCACTTATTTCGACAAGGATATCAAGGAACACTAATTTTTTGTGATCTTTCAATTAATTAACTCATTCATTGTTCCTGACCAAATAACAAAAATACTGTCAATGCAATATAGCTAAACTGTTTGGTTTCTTCTCATAATTTTTGATTACATTCATCTCGAAATTTTCCAAAAACAAGTTGGCAAAGGCTGGAGAAATAGGAGAGAGGAACTCATGGCAAGTTCTTCTTTTTAGTTCTCAATATTTGTACTGAAAAAAAAAAAAAAAAGTATTTTCCATACAATTGTTTGAATAATCTTACTGTTTCCAATGAAGAAAGGTTTACAAATAGAAATGTCTAACCTGGTATCACCGCATATAGAAAAAAAAAAAAAAATTATAACCGAAAAATAGTTGACATTTTTTTACTCAGTAACTTGCTCACATTTTTATAACACAGTGACAACTGAGTTGGATAAAGGTAATGAGTTTACAGTGATACTGCTGGACTTATAAAGGCTTTGACAGGATACCAGATGTAATTCTAATCAGAACACAGGACATGGGACAGATATAGGGTTGGTGAGATGAGACATGGGGTGGTTGGTGAAGAGATATCAGAGAGTAGTTTATTCAGGAGTAGAGTCCAAAAGACGGTGTGTGACTAGTGGTGTGCTGCAGGGGGTTCTGTTCTTGGACTGCTACTGTTTAATTAGTTCATTAACGATATAGGAAAAGGATCTTTGAGGCACTGTTCTGGTATTTGCGATGATGCAAAGCTGGGTAGAGTAATAGTTGATGATGTCAAAATTTTGCAGGATGATTTAAACAGATTGGGCAAGGAGAATAGAAATTTCAGTTTAATGTGACAAAGAGTAAGGTTGTGCATTTTGTTGGGTGAAACGATTACCAGTTGTATACCACATTGGTGGAACTGTACTCCAGGAAATTGATGAAGCCGGAGACTTGGGAGTGTTAGTGGATAGGGAGTTAAAGTTTAGGGAGCACATAGCAAAAGTAGCTAAAGCTGCTCATCAGATCACTTGGTTACTGAAGAATACTTTGGCGAGCAGAGACAAGCAGGTTACTGTTCCTCTTTATCGAGTCTTGATAAGACCCCATTTTGACTACTGTGTGCACATCTGGGCACCAGGGTTTATTGGTGATAAGGATCCAGAGGAGAGTGATCAAGACGGTAGCAGGTCTATGGAATGAACCTAACGAAAACAAGTTGAAGATTTGTTGTCGAAGTCGAAGAACTGTTTGATAGGCAGAAAAGGGGTGATATGATAGAGACATAATTACTGAGGGGTTTTAAAAAGATTAATTCAAAGGAAATTTTTCAGAACAGGTCTGGTGGTGGGAGAACTAGGGGACCATCCATGGAACTGAGTAAGAATGTAGTTAGCAAGGGTGTTAGAACTAGGTTTATTTGCTTGGAGAGTAGCGAATGAGTGGAATAGGTGGCCAGAGTCTGTTGTGGGTACCATGACTGTGAATAAGTTCAAAGCAAAGTATGATAGATACAGCGCAAATGTTGAATAGTTCTTGACATGATGTTCAGGGCCTCCATCAATGAGTCTAAGGACTCATCGATGGAGGCCCTGAACATTAATTATTATTAATAATTAATATTTCATTCATAATTAAGAATACCTACCATACCACAAGCAGGATTTATTTAAATTTATTTTGTTAGTCTCTTGCTTATAAAATGTTATTCCTGAATTCCTTTTTAGTTTTGTTAGTTAATTTTATTTATGTAAGTTTTAAATATATTATAGACATGAAAAGCCTCTATATTAAAGTGTCATTTATTTTATTTGCTTTATTCTTTTAATAATAATATTAGAAACTGTAATGTATGTAATTTTAATATATCCAGAAGATTCTTTGTGATATCATTTGATTGGTTGTTGTGAGAAAAGATGCAAATCTCTCCTAGCGCGTGTTGGAGCGTGAACCACTATATACGAAGGGAAAAACAAGTTTGATGTGAGCCTAACCGGTGAGAACCAGTTATTGGCAGGGAAAAGGAAGGAGTGGATACGAAAACAAAAGTAAAGAAAGAATCAAATAGGGGAGTATAGAGAACGGCAGCTGGAGACTGGAGGGGAATTTTGACATGCCAAAAATGGAATTTAAGGGACCGGGAATCGCTTGGCAATTTAACTTACCTTTCTTTGAGTTGGATTTTTACCAAAACTTCCTAATGCCTAAGAGTGAAATAGTGCTAGAAATAGGTTAATACGTATAAGAAAAAGAAGAAATAGGTAGATAATTTAAACCGAGTGCATAAAGGTTATATTCTCCCGAGTCTATAAATCAGTCGCGGAAATGGAAGATTCTTTTAAGTTTGTGTTACTACAAAGTAAAAGTCAGCAAAGACTTTAAAAATTGTTGTTCAATCTCCTTAAGATATGAAGCTATATTCTGGAAAGATTACCTATACTATACTATACTTAGTGAGAAGTAACAAAAATTAATTCTGCCGAAAGTAAATTGTTCCTAGTTGCTGTATTCAGCGGGTCAAGATTTAATGTGTGATGTGCTAAGACTTTTCCCTCTTCAAGCGATAAATGCTATATTATTGAATTAGGTGTTCATTGACTGAAAGAGAATACTGAGAAGCCTATTTGTTGTAATTTAGGAATCTCGAACTTACAAGAACTAAAATTGATTGACTGAGCTTAGTGAAGTACAAATGAATGTCTGATGGTTCATGAGTTGTATTCATTCTGAATATCTTGAACTGATTTGATATTTAAATGTTTTGAAATATAACCTTGATCAGAGTAAAGTTATGATAGAAGTCCTTTGTAACAAGAAGGATAAATCCGTTAAATATAATCTTTAATTATAAAGTTTGAGCTCAGCTGAGTGGTATACTAGAATCTTAATGAGAGTTTTGTATTCGTTTAATTGTAATGTCCCTGTTGGAATGCTGTGTTATGATGTAATTTATGTGACACTGCATTAAATAATTTTGTTTGAACTGAATCTTGTATTTGCCTGATTGTTTCATTGCACCGCTCATTAAAATAACGAATCTCAGCAGGAACCCTACGTAATAAAAATAAAAACCTCGGCCTAAAATCAGCTTATGATAACCTAATACAGTTGAAGGTCGATTTATCTAAATTGCTCTTGCAATTCAGAATAAGGAGTGGCGCAGTATAATATAAATTTTCTTCATATTTGATTGATATATCAGCCTACAACTAGTTAAATACTAAAGAGAGAGAATTGTAAGACGATTAAACGTGATTGAAAAGAAGTTATGATCCAACAATAATAATGATGATCAAGTGGAGAAAGTGTGCACCCCAGTTTGATTTGATATCAAATTATTTTCCAGACTTTCTTCAATTCTAACAGAGTACAAAAAATTAAATATAGATTATGTATTAATCTATATTTTTTTTTGTACTCTGTTAGATTATGTATTAATCTATATTTAATTTTTTGTACTCTGTGCAATGTCCTGTTTACTCAATACAGTTAGAATTTTCATGTAACTTTACGATCTCCAAAACTTAAATGCTGATCCTTTTTATATACTCATTATTTGCCATAAAACTAATAGTCTAAAATGTCTGTCTTAAGATAAAATCTGGCCCTGAACATTCCTATTTGGACTGAATCTAGCTTGTTTCTTCCCAAATTTGTCTTTCACAATTGGTGTGTGCACACAGGAAACATTGGTTGTAACGTTTTTTGTTTTTTTTTAAATCAGTCAAGCAGGTAATCTCCACCTTTAGCCAATAAGTAATAGTACAGCAGAGAATTTCCATGATTTCATGCTTCTAACCCTAACCAATATTATATCTAAACGAGTGCAAGTTCCATGGTCAATTTTTCTAAGTGGTAGGGTTAAAATCTATGATTTCAGTAGGTAAATAAAACATACTATAAACAAACATAAAACTACACTACAGATTGAATCTGCTTGGAAAGAAGTCAACAGACACCATGGATGTTTGTTTCTCATAAACAGTCATAACACCCACCCTAATAAGATGTAGGACTTCCTTTCCCAGCCATAACTGCAGAAATTCAAGAGATTGCATATGACAGCAATCAATGAGAATTTTGGACAATTCTTCCTATAGGCACGTAACGAGATCTGGACTGTTCTGGGATGAGCGAGATCAAGGGATCTCTCTCAACATTCCAGTTCATCCTACAGATGTTCAATAGGGTTGAGGCAGGACTCTGGTTGGAGGCTAGTCAAGTGTGGTGATGTTCATGTCCACAAACCATGCAGTTACAGAAACAGCCTTACAACGTGATGCATTGTCATACTCAAAGAGACAATGGTCAGTTCCATAGAAACAACACAAAGTAGAAAGCATTTCGTTGTCCAGAATGTTCAGATACCTCCCAGAATTCAAAGTTTGTAGCACCACAAACAGAAGTCCGAGGTCAACCAGTTAAAACAGGACCATACCATCAAACCACCACGTCCGAATTTATAGTTGAGGTTATGAACTCCGGTAACAGACATTCACAGGAAATCTGCCACACCCACACCAATCCATCTGCTCGTGATTATTCTTTGCTTCATAGCACAAATTTCTATGATTTAACATCCCACTGTACACACTGTTTGCACCACTGAAGGCAAGATTGCATGTTGGTTCAGGTGGACTAAGGTTTTTTTTTTTTCATTTTAGCAATTTTATTATTTATTTTTACATAGTCCAGAAACACTGCTCTAGAGAGACCAAACATGGAAATTTTTCAAGACACTTCCAATAAGTAGCACGTTGGTCTCACACCAGGTGATGATATTCATCTCCCACCTAAAGACAATCATCACAAACATCCATGCCCACAAGGGGATTCGAACCCATGACCTGTTGGCTAAATATGTTAAATTCAGCCAAATTGCTGCATCATCAGTACTTTTTTTTTTATGCTTCCTCAGTGTCTCACTTATGAGATGTTTTTTTATTTGATAAAAGCAAGAGAACCACTATGCATAAGATGGCACTTCTTTTGTGGTATTCTTAATACTAAGAAGAATTAAGCACACAGTCCTCTCTCTTATTTTCATACCCTATTACACGAAAGAGAACTACGATGGTTTTATAAAAGGAATGAGGTCAAAAAACTCTGATGCCAGTCTAGTTGCCATTGCTGGATCAACAATATCGTGAGAAATATTGCAATATATGCTGACTGCACTAAAGAAATGTACTCAAGGTACTGATTGTTACTAGCTGAATTCAACACAAAAAACACGCATGTATTTTGCTGCATGTTTTTGTGCAACTGTCTGTATTGCTTGCGGAGTATCTAGCTCACCAAATAAAGATGATTATTCCATAGCTAAAGAACAAAATGGCAAAAACTAATAACCATTACTAAAATGAAATTTTTGACATCACTACACAAATCATGTGTAGTGATGTCAAAATCTGCTTACTTAAAAAAGGAGCAATTTCAGAAATATATATATATATATATATATATATAAGGAAAAATCTACCTGTCAAAGTTTCATATACTCACAGCTTTTCTAGTAATGTCAGATTTGTAAAAGCACTATCCTGAATTTCCGTGATTTGATTTCTTGATAAGTCACTAAAATATTACATAGAAAAGTATATGATATACATGATAAGTTAATTTTTTTTAAAAATACACACAATATTATGAAAAATTTATTTTAGAATAAAGAACTAGAAATATTTATGCCAAAAAGCATGATAGAAACAACCACATATGAATAACTTCAATTCATAATTGAAGTTATGAATTGAATTTATCTGCAAAAATCCTCAGAAGTAAATTATTTCTTTACTGCAGCTTTACCTTTCTCCTTATATATTACTACTTATTTTTCTGTTATAAAGTTGCTTTTTAAGGGGGAGGAAGAATATTTCCTCCTCCCCCCTCTTAAATTTGTTTCCTTATATTTGTAGTCAATCTATGTGGTACTTCAGCTTTAACCAATGAATTTTGTGATAAACAGAAAAAACAGTCGAAAAACCAGATTTACCAATTTGGATAAGACATAATTCTTCATAGTTCTCTTAATTACTGTTGATCAATATGTTTGGCCATTACAATACATTCATGAGCAGAGCATCAGAAAAACACCTGCATGCGATAGAGAGGGGGGGGGGGTCATGCTGATTCTTAGTAGCACAGATCAGAAGGAAAAAAAAGATTTAAAGGTACTTTTTCAATTAACATTTGTTTATTTCATTTGTTGATTCACTTTTTCACTTTAAAGTGGTGGTTCAACAGAATTACAGTATAATGATTTATGGTTGAGAAATCATTATTTAAATTACACACTGCTATTTTACCCAGGTTGTACTTAAAAGCTGTTTATAATACTTGTCTTCATGTTAACATCATTTCCCAGAGAGCAAATAATAAAAAAAAAAGATGATGTCACCCTAAAACAAATAAAGTGATTAATGATAATGCAAAACTCAGTAACTATACATCAAATATGCAAAAGGCATATACTTAAAGCAATGTAAAGATATCTAACCGCACATTTTTCAAGTTCATTCTACAAGCTGGTCATCTAACTTATCATGTGTTAACCAGCTAGATGCTAATCAACCTACCAAATCTCAACAGTATTGATGGTATACAAATCTCAAAAATATGGAAGGCCCATATATATAAATATATAAATAACACCCTAAGTCCAACAATTTCACATTCCAGATCTCCAATTACCTTAAAATAACACTCTAGATAATTTAACTCAACAGCCACTGATGTAATTTTAAATATATCAGGATCTTTATTTTATTATCATGAGAGATCAGGCTAGGCTCAATAGCTGGCCAAAACATTATTGCTGTTATACACTGTGGTGAATAACAGCAATAATGTTATACACTGTGGTGAATTGTGATGTAGCTTATGTCTCTTTCTGTGTGTAGCTTCTATATACAAGTAGTCTAGTCACAAAAATACTTTGCATGCAAAATATGTTTGCTTATACTTGGATAAAGGATTAACAAGAATATAATTACTTGGCATCTTTAATTTATAACCAAGTGAAAAAAATTTCTGCAGTTCTCTAATCCAGACTATTTTAATAAGGTGTTATATCTTTTCACTACTTGTATATAAATATATAACTTTGCATTAATTCAACTGTGGCCTGGCTCCTAGATTTCACATATGTAGTTTTCTGTGAATGTAGGATCTGCTGAAGTGATCCTAATCACTGCATTCAATTAGATGCTTGTCCATGGTATAGCATAGCCTCTACTGACAAGCACTTTATCATTACCCTTCAGTGGATGCCTTTCCCTGGGAGATGAGCAGTTCCAGTTGGTGTTTGTGGAGGTTGATACCCGCTTGGTGGTGAGTTTTTGTCTGCCACTGGGTGGAGATGAAGCTTCTGTGGGTTTTGTCTAGTGGCAGAACCACTGCTGAGATTAATGGAGTGTAATGAATTATAAGATCATTTGGGTTACTCACTGAGGTCAGAGTGATCTGAAGTTTGCACGAAAAGATCCTTTACTTATACAAAGGTCTGAGTGTTGGCTCTTCCCATAATGCATATCATTATACACACCTCAATAGATGCATGCCTTGTAATATGGGATACTAAGACAATTAATGTGAAGTCATTAGCTTCTACATACAAGTAGCTTAGTCGTGAAGATAATTTGCATGCAAACTTTGTGTGCTTTCTTCTTGGTGTATTTAATTTAACTTATATGAAGATCAAAATGTTTGTATATCTGAGTCCACAGTAGAGATTTCAGCAATACATAAATAGATAACTATAGGTTAACACATATATACACACAAGTCAAGGAAAGCAGTGTCTACATCTAGTAAGATTACAACAATCATTATTATACTAATACTTAAAGAGTTAGAAAGGAATTATTATACAGCATCAATGCATAAAATTTAATTTCAGCATTATTATGGTATTTACATATTAACAAAATTACAGCAGGGTGATACAAATATACAAGATCAAGGCCTATGGTAATACATAATTGGTCAGATTTAACCAAATGAATAATATGTATGTATATGCCTCTCTCAACTTTGATTACATTTTTCTTCTCATTATAATACTCATTTTTATTCTTCTCAAAACTAAATGGTGATCTCTCTCTCTCTTTATTTCAAATCTCCTGCATATATGCTTGTATCATGAACTAGTATGAAAATACAGCATTGTTATCATATAACATAATCAATAAGACCTTTCTTATTTCTTCTTTCCATGTGAATTTATGCATGTTTATGTTGGAACACAGTGTTAATAATGATTGGTCCATGCCTTATACAGAAATTCAGCAGATACTTAATCCTTATTACTGTCATATCCCAGAGTTGTTACAATTCAAAAATGTCCATAAATCAAAACACTGTGTTGAAGTTTGAAATAATAAAAAAAATTGAATGGTATAAAAACTGGTTTATTGAATGAGTTCGTGTGATGCAATGCCATCTGTTGTTGGTTGGGCATAGTACTGTGTCATATCTGTATGTATTACTACATTTGATGAGACTGGGTTGATGTTAATGGAAGAAAGAGATTTTTAGTAGATGTTGATGGTGCTGATTTTTCGAAGTACCTGTCTAAGGCAGTATGTGAGCTAGATCATCTATCCAACCATGAAGGGTTTCTTCATGTATATCAGTAATAAGGTTATCCCTTTTCTTAATTAAAGTAGTGTTCACTGGAGAAGCACTTTTAACCTCGGGAAAAAAAATTCTGTTTGTTTTTAATCATAGTGTTGATGAAAGCTTAGTCTTTGGTCTAGCTCAAATTGTGATACACATTCTTCACTAAGTTTAATCATTTTAATCTTTGAATCTAATGTAATAGTCTCATGACTTTTCTTTTCAGTTTTATCTGCCATTATATTAAGTTAACTCTGAAGTAAATAACTTTGGGGTAAGTGGCAATTCAAAACTATCCATAAGTTGGGGGTATGCTTGTATTAGCTTTGTTCTTCTCTCTCTCTTTCCAAATTTCCCCAAGCATTTCTACATGTCTGGGATTTATTTCCTAATTAGGTCTCAAACAAGAACCATTTTCTCCTTTATAATAGCTGTTCTCTCTAATGATGCAAAACATTTACACCTACTTCTTTCCTAACACAATCTTCTGTAAAACCATATAAAAAACTTGACTGTTGAATTTTGAATTCCGTAATATGTGCACATTACATTGCTTTACTTGAAATTTCCTGCCATTTAAGATTATTTTTGTTTTTCACTTGGAATACTACAACTATTTGCTCTTTTCCCTGATCATTGTCATTACTGCCTGAAAAGGACAGCCTATAATAGTTATCCAGAAGTATATCACCTGTTTTAGTCTTCATTTTGTAACACTCAAGTTAATCAGGTCAACATTGTATTTCTGAAATTCCTCTGCTAGTTCCACTTGTTTTCCACTGATGATTCTTATGACAGTGCTTATCTTAACTCCTACTAATTTTTCAATTTACCTCAGACAACATCTAAGTCAGCATGGCATTTCATCATGTTGTATCATCATATCTATTATTAAAGCCAATGTATAATAATGTTTGCTCAAAAAAGTACAAAACTGCTAGCCCATCCTCATTTGTTCAATGTTTAGGTGAATACCTAAAAATGGGCATGCTACAAGAAGGCTGGCTGGTTGGTTTATTGATTTATGGTTGATGAGGCACCCATGAAACAAATGAGTGTGTGAATAAACAAAAAAATACTGAATCTAGTCTCTCAGGCAACAATATTAAATAAGGTAGTCATTTCAGGATGTAAAGGTGGTTGGGACCTAAGGGGATGCTACAGTTTCTATATAAGAATGCTAAAAGCATCAGGGAAAAAGAAAGAGGAATTTTTTGGTATTGGTTAAAGTAACCAAAAGTTACAGGCATCAGTGAGACCTGGCTAACAGCAGATAATGTAGTTACAGGAATAGAATGTGATGTATTTAGTATCTTCAAGGAGGATGGCATAGACAGGACAGGGGATGGGGCACTACTGATGACAGTGGATGAACTGCAGCCAACAAGAGTAGGAGTCAGTCAGATAAATGGCAGTTCTTTGGAGTCAATCTGGTGTAAGATTGAGGCCAATATAAAGCTGGATGATGCTATAGGCACTTGAGATGGGTGTGGGGTGCCAAGTATGATGTGGAAGACATCATCAATGAGAACCTTTTCTTTAATGTTACACGGTGACATTAAAGTTAAGGATTATCATAATGTGTGGAAATTTAATGAACAAGTGGTGTAATCATAACTGTAAGCTAAAGATTTGCGTTTCTTTTTTGATTAACTGGCTGGCAGTTTTAAAAAAGATGTAGAGACATTAATGTTATTCGTAAATGAATCAAGCCAAAATGGAAATTCATCTCAGCAAAAGCACTAAGAATTTACAACCGTATATGAAGAAAGTAATGCTCAAAAGAGCAGATTCAAACTACTCACAAAAACTTAGCATTTGCTCAAAATCAGGATCTAAATTTAAAATTGGAACTTGTCGGTTATCTAAATCCAGATATTTGGGATGTCCATGAGACGATTACTGGCAATGCAGCTAAACATACAATGGAAACAAAGTAAAACTTATGGCCAAATTTCTTAGATTTGCAACAGTGACAAGATTTAAACAGCCAATGGACAAATTTAAATTTCTCACCATTGAAAACAGCCAACTACTAAGAGAGAGAAGATAATACCAACGAACCATAAATAGGTGATAATAGGAGCAACTAACTGCCCTCGATGAACAGTCGTGCGATTAATCAAGCCCTGCTCTTTGGATCTAAGTTTGTGGTAGCAAATTATAGACCAATCAGTATCTACAGTGTGGTAGTAAAAGTGCTAGAAAAGTTGGTCAAAAAGAGAATTAAGGAAATGGGTGGATAAGAATATGATACTCTATGAAACACAGCATGACTTTGTGAAGGGTCGGCCATGCCTTAGTAATCTACTAACTTTTTTATAATGGAGTGACAGCTGGGTTGGATAAAGGGAATGGCTACACAATGATAACTGCTGGATTTTGCAAAGGCATTTGACAGGATACTGCATAAACTCTGTTAAGCAAACTGCAACAAATGGGGATGGATATGAAGCTGATGATATGGATAAAAAGGGTGGATGATGGAGAGATACCAAAAAGTAGTATATGGAGCAGCAGAATCCAGGAGGATAAAAAGGGTGGATGATGGAGAGATAGCAAAAAGTAGTATATGGAGCAGCAGAATCCAGGACGATAAAAAGGGTGGATGATGGAGAGATACCAAAAAGTAGTATATGGAGCAGAAGAATCCAGGAGAATGCAAATGGCTAGTATTCTGACACAGGGCTCTGCGCTAGGATCACTGCACTGCTGTTTAATTTGTACATAAATGATATAGGAAATAATATAAAGGGAGATATTCCATTGTTTGCTGATGATGCATAGTTGGGTAGGGTAATAGTTAATCAAGTGATATAGAGAGGTTGCAGGATGATTTAAATAAGCTGACAGTATGGACAAAACACGATGTGTGTCAATTGAAGTAAAGTGTCAATTATGCATTTCAGGATACAAAGATTACAAACTGTACCACATTGAGGGAACTTTGTACTCCAGGAAATTAATGAAACCAGGAATTTTGGGAGTCCCCTGTATTTGGGCCAGGGAATAAGAACAGCCCCCCCCACCCACTGTAGCCAATGCATGTCATACGAGGTGACAAAAATGGTACCCAGTGTCTGTGGATATAGCTGGGTCACCCTGTCTCTGGGGGTCATAAATATGGAGACCTGTTTCTCCAGGTTGGGGGCTGGGCATGGGACTGATGAACCCACCCTGAAAGGAAAAAAAAACCACTTGTTGCAAAATTTAAAGAAATAACTGCTAGATGAACTAAATGGTGACAAAATGGCAAATATCTTAAGGATTTGAGAATTGGAATGTACTTTCTCTTTACTGATCTGGAGCTTTAAAAGGCTGCTGGAGCAATTGGATAAATACAAGAAATTAGATGGACAGGAGAGGGGATTATGGAAAAGAAAAATCATATTTTTTATAGCTGCCAAAAGCAAGATCACATGTTTGGAACAGGCTAGTAAACAAGGGGATAAAATACATTATCATGGAGTTCAAACAAAGCAAACTCACCTCAAATGTGTAGGTTACGAATTAAAGGATAGTTTTTTTTAACTACAGTTTTATCTGTGTACATGCTCCAACTGAAGAAAAGAATAATGCTGAAAAAGATTGGTTTTATGATGAATTAGATAAGATCTATGGGGAATGTCCAAAGAGGGATGTAAAAATTATTAGTAGTAGTAGTACGGGCAACTCCAAGAAGTCCTTAGACTCATCGAGGGAGGCCCTGAACATCATGTCCATCACAACTATTCGACATTCACACAGTATCTATCATACTTCGCCTTGAACTCATCTACAGTCATGGCACCCACAACAGACCCTGGCAGCTTATTCCACTCATTCACTACTCTCCAACTCTCCAAGTAAAAAACCTAGCTCTAACACCCTTGCTAACCACACTCTTGATCAGCTTCCATGGATGGCCCCTAGTCCTCCCACCACCAGTCCTATTCTCAAAAATATCTTCTGAATTAATCTTACAGAAACCCTTCAGTAATTTGAATGTCTCAATCATATCACCCCTTTCCCCCCTATCGACCAATTTCTGCACCTTCTGTTCTAATAAGGTTCATTCCATAGACCTGCAATTATCTCGGTTACTCATCTCTGTCCCTCTCCACCTCCTCCCTATCAAGAAAAAACCCTGGCGCCCTAGGTGGGGCCTTATCACGGCTCGATATAGAAGAACAATAACTGTTTGTCTCTGCTCGTCAAAGTATTTTTCAGCAACCAAATCATTTGATGAGCTGATTTAGCCACTTTTGCGATGTGCACCCTAAACTTCAACTCCCTATCCACCAACACTTCCAAATCCCTGGCCTCGTTCTTCACCCAGCTTTTCTTCCACAATTCTTCTCAATCGTTTCTTAAGTATACTTGCATAGATCTTGCCAGGAACACTTAGTAGAGAAATACCTCTGTAATTCTCACATTCAGTTTTATTTCCCTTTTTATATATGGGTACTATGAGAGCTCTACTCCAATCATCGGGAATTCGTCCCTCTGTCCAGGCTTTCTGAACTATGCAGTGCAGCCACTGTAAGACTTTTATACCACCATACTTCAACATTTCTGGTCAAATATCATCTACTCCTGCTGCCTATCCACATTTTAAGCCTTTGATGGCTTTTTCTACTTCAAGTATGGATATGTATTCCTGATTACATGCCTGGTCAGTGTTTTTTTACCACTGTGCTGTCATCACTGCTTGTTTCATTTAGCAGTTTTTCAAAGTAATTACTCCATACTGCAAGGATATCTTTTTCTTCCGTTTTCATGTCACCTTTATAGTTCGCCCACTGATTAGAGGTCCCTCGACACTTCTGCGCATGTCAGAAAAAGGAGAATCCATTCCGATAATAGGGTAATTAGTCTGTCTTCTGGGAAGTAATAATAAACAAACTGAGTTTGTTTATTATTACAGGTCGGAAAATTTAGCTTTTCTTTTACGAACATTGCTGTTTTTAAAATGTAACTATTTTGCTTGTATAACAGTTGGAAAAATGTACATAGAGTGTTAATAAAATTAAAAAAGGTATAGCATAAAACAAAAATGTAACTAAGTTTATTTTTAAGAAAGTTTTCTATAAAAAAAAAATAATTATACAGAAAAACAGAAATTATTTCAAATGAACTTAATATTCTAAACTTACAGTTGAGAGAACTGAGACACTTTAATGTCCTAAACTGATTAATTATTTATGACTTGTTGTGACTTCTTATAACGTCTACATCAAAATCATTCAAAGCTACGGTTTCGATAGTTTTCTTTCTCTGGCGCTTTTTTTTAGGAGATTTAAATTTTGGCTTACCTTCACCTTTTGATTCCCTACGAATTCTTTTAACAGTCAACCCCGATACGCCCGCAATTGCACTTGCACGTTTTATGACTTGAGAAAGGGGAACAAGAAGACGGCCTTCTGACGATTCTTTTTTGCAGAATGTCAGCACATTATTCAATGTTCTTTTGCAAGAGCTACTGAAACGTGTAACAATAGAACTTGTTGACTGTACTGGATCCATCATACAAATTAATAATAAAAAAATAATGCAAAAAAGGAACAACAAAAATCAAGCTAGTACTAGTACAGCGACAGACAAGAAAACACGTGATTTCGCATGTTGGCGACCAATTCGTACATCCTTCATTTCTTTCTCTCCTTCAGCATTAATCGACTATTCTTGGCACCAAAGAAGGGATATATAAATGGTGGGTGAACTATATCATCTCTAACTCCTTTTACAGCACTCTTTCCTCCATTCCTAAACCTCCAGAATATTTTGCCACCTTCTTGATATTTATTTTCTATATTCTTGTCAAAGTCCTCCCATGACTTTTGTTTAGCTAGTTTAACACAGTGTTTATAAACACATTTGTCTCTGTATTCGATAAGAGAAAATACTGACTTATTTGCCAGGAACTTTTGATATGCTTTCTTCTTTTCCTTCACTGCCTCTTTAACTTCCTGTGTCCACCATGGAGTTCTAATTTTTCTATCCTTGCAGACAACTTCACCACATGCCTCTCTAGCTGAATCAATCAGGGCTTTCTTCAAGGCTTGCCACTGAATCTCCAAGGTTTGATTCCTGTTCTCAAACTCTTTCATTCATTCTTCAATAATCTTTGTGTATTTTAGTCTACAGTTCACATCTGAGAGCTGCTCAACTTTTATTCGCTTTAAAACTTTCTTACGTGTTATTCTTTTCAATATGAAATTCAATTTTATCCTGCTCAAGACTAAATAGTGATCACTTCCAATTTCAAATTCTCTGTACACTCTGGTGTCCTGCACCAGGGAGAAAACATCACTATCAACAATAATATAGTCAATGAGACTTTTCTTATTCCTTGCCTCTTCTCTCCATGTGAATTTGTGCACATTTTTATGTTGGAACATGGTGTTAGTAATAACCAGTCCATGTCCTGAGCAGAAATCCAACAGATATTTGCCATTATTATTAGCTTTGCTCTTTTCTCCAAATTTTCCCAATATATTTTTGTATGTCTGACAATCATTTCCTACTCTGCTATTTAGATCCCCAACAAGGACCAACTTTTCCTTTTTCATTGTGTCCGTTGCTTTTTGTAAAGCATCAAAAAATTCCTCCACTTCTACCATAGTAGAACCTTCTGTGGGATCATAGGCACAAATAAGTCTCATTGTCCAGTTCCCCCATTCTCATATTTGCCCACATTACTCTACTTGAGACTGACTGCCATTGAAGAAGATTAGCCTCGTATTTTGTGTTGAATACTATGGCTACTTTTTCTTTTCCTTGATTGTCATTGCCTGAATATAACATTTTGTATTTATTGCTCAGAAAGATCTCACTAGTTTGTCTTTTTTTGTTTCAGTCACCCCTATTTTGTTGATCTGGTACTTATCTAATTAATACTCAGCTAGCTCCATTTCTTTGTCATTCAGGCTTCTTATGTTGATAGTACCAATCTTTAACTCTGGTGATGTTGGGTTGGGGTGTTTTTTCAGATTTGTTCCAGTAGCTGACTTATCGTTGTTCGCCCTGGTTCCCTGGAGAAAACAATGGGAACCTTGTTTAACCGGGTGACGTCCCAGCCATCATGAAATTTTGTCATGTTGTACCATCATTTTTTATTTTGGTTTAACCAATAAGAATACAATTTGGTCAGCTAAATCCCAAATTGCCAGCCCATCCTCGTTCGTTCAGTATCCAAGTAGATACCCAACAGGGTGCACCACGAGACGGTGAGGATTGGACATTAGGTCAGAAGCCCTGGTCGGTTCTCCGCATTCTTTATCTTTTCATAAAACCTTTCAATTTTCATCAGGATAGTCTGACTGTTATGGTCTTCAAGTTAAGAATAATAATTCTGTCTGAAATATGCCAGAATGCTTTAAAGATTATGAAGCCTAACTGAGAAAGGTGTGGTATATACAGGTGTGGAAAGCAGCTGGAATATACTGTTAGTGCTGGTAGAATGGCCTCAAACACACGTTGATTGTTAAGTTTATACACAAATGTAAGGAGTATTCGAAACAAGAGAGCCGAGTTTGTTGCGTTGATTGAGACAGTATGCCCAAAAATAATTGGAATAAGTGAAATTTGGTTGTCTCAGGAGGATGTGATGTTGGGAATAGATTTAGAAAGATATATAATTTTCCAGAAGGATAGAAATATGAAAAGAGGAGGGGCAG
The DNA here is from genome assembly GCF_054136105.1 of Typopeltis vanoorti. Taxonomy (NCBI): domain Eukaryota; kingdom Metazoa; phylum Arthropoda; class Arachnida; order Uropygi; family Thelyphonidae; genus Typopeltis; species Typopeltis vanoorti. The sequence continues at coordinate 67,900,490 of NC_143553.1, read as the reverse complement.
TGCTTTTAATGATTGCTGATGAATTGTGTCTGCAAAGTGTGGAAGCTGATAGTGTATGCACAGATTTTAAATCTGGGTGGTGTGAAGTTGAAATAAACAGGTTAGTATATCGGATAGGAAGCTGTTATAGACAAGGGAATGCAGAGAATACTGATTGTGAAATGTTTGGGCAAATTAGATGGACATGTAAAAAGAAGGTGTTCCTGATGTGAGACTTTAATTCCAGGAATATAGACTGGAAGGAGGAGATAGCGTATGAGAACAAGGAGAGCGAGTTTGTGGAATTTTTCTGAGAGATAAGTACAGGAATACCCCGATTCTCGAGGTTTCGATTATCGCGATTCTCGATTTATCGCGGTTTATAATTTGATACCAAAATTCCAAATATTGCGCTCCAAATTCAAATTATCGCAGCCGTGAGATGTAGTCCACTACATATGCAACCAGTTCGAGTCGCCACTCTCCAGGTATCACTCTCTTGTAGCGCTTTGTTTTTATCCGACGGCACCTGCTCACCACTCACCAGTAACTGTCTGCCTTTGCCTGAAGTACATGTGGATGTTTATTTCTCTTCTTATTTACCCCTACAATGAATGCTAAAAGAAACGAGGATGATATCAAGTCAACAGCTATCAAGAAGAAACGTAGAGTGATCAGTTAAAGAAGATAAGTATGAAGCAGGCATAACCAAAGCCAAAATTGCAAGAGAGTATGGTCTAAATGAATCAACTGTTCGCCATATTTTAGACCATGCTGCAGACTATAAGCAACTAGGACAAAGTGCATCGACCTCGTCTGGGTCCCAAACTACGAGAAACAGAAGTCATCTTATGATTGAAAGTGAAACACTATTGTCAGTGTGGATAGAAGATTGTAACCAAAAGAGAACTCCTCTTAGTCAAATGACTGTAAAAACAAAAGCATTGAATTTGTTTGAAACTTTAAAAAGAAAACAATTAGAAAACGAAAATGGTTTGGCATCAGTAGTGGAAGAAACTTTCTCTGCAAGTTCAGGGTGGTTTGATCAGTTCAAAAACCAATCGAGCATTCATAGTGTTCATGTACAAGGTGAAATTGCAGCAGCAGCAGCTAATTTTCCTGGTGAATTCCAACAGATCATTGAAAAAGGAAATTATACCGATGATCAGATAAATGCTGACGAAACAGGCTTATTATGGAAAAAAATGCCCACTAAAACATTTTCAGCAAAAATGAAAAATCACAGCCTGGCTACAAGGTTTTGAAGGAGCGTGTAACACTTTTACTATGTGGCAATGCTTCTGGAGATTACAAGATGAAGCCTCTCTTTATTTATCGTTCACAAAATCCTTGCCTGCCTAGAAGTTTAGATAAAAATTTGCTCCCTGTTCATGAGATTCAATAGAAAAAGCTTGGATGACAAAAACTATTTTTGAGGATTGGTTTAAAAACTGTTTTTGTCCTGAAGCTGAAAGGTACGGTAAGTCATTAAATCTTGATTTTAAAATCTTGTTGATATTAGATAATGCACCAAGTCATCCAACAGCACTGAATGATTTGTGCGAAAATGTAAGTTATTTATTTACCACCTAATACCACTTCCATCATCCAGCCAATGGATCAAGGTGTAATCGCATCCTTTAATGCATATTACCTACGAAGAACTTTTTCACAAGCAATAGAAAAGATTACAGATGAAGCTATGACTTTGACAGAATTCTGGAAGGCATTCGATATCAAAAATTGCATTGAGAATGTCAAGGAAGCATGGAGTGAAGTAACGTCTAGCAACCTGAGAGCAGCATGGCAAAAGATTATTCCTCATTGTGCAAATGATTTTAAAGGATTTGAAAATGAAGTAACCCGTGTTATCAATGACATAACTAAGCTTGGCTTCGATCTAGGACTAAAAGAAATTGAAAAAGGTGATGTTCAGGACCTGCTTCAGTAACATGATAAGGAGCTGGATGATGAAGACCTAATTAACCTCGAGAGAGAGAATGTGCTTACAACTCAAATTGATGATAATGATGAACAAATTGACGTGCCATCAAAAGAATTTACCCTCAAAGAAATGGACGGAATGTTCAGAATTGCTGAAAATTTTAAAGAAAAAAAATCTTCAATGGCAATCCTAATCTCGAGCGATCAATGAAAGTTCGTTAGGAAATTGAAAATTCCATCTGTTGCTACCGAGTTTTATATGAAGAAAAAAGAAAGAAAAAATTCCACCAGACAACTCTACACCAATTTTTATCCAAGAAAGAATAATTGTATGTAATCCTTATATATAAATAAAGATTAAAGAATAATCTTGTTTTTCTAAATGAACCTTCATTTTTTTACTTAACACGTTCAACACTTTTCTTTTTTACTTCATATATAAAATTAAAGAGATTTGAAAAATCCTTGGCACCTATTTTACACGCATTATTTATCCCAATTATCGTGGATTCAATTATTGCAGTATTTTTCATGGCAACAATAACTGCGGTAATCGAGGTATTCCTGTATCTTGAGCAGCATGTGATTGAAGCAACTAGAGGTGTTAATGTTTTGGATTTGGTAATAACTAGATGTAATTGCCAATGAAGTATCGACACTGCTGCTGGTTGGTGAAAGTGATCATGAAGTACTTGTCTGGGAAGTGATGAAACAAGAAAAGGTCACTGACAAAAATAAATACAAGTGGAAGTATAAAGCAGGTGATTATAGGAAGCCATGTAGTCAGTTAGCATCAATATGTTGGGTAGATGAGCTCAGCAGAAAAGATGTTGACAATGCATGGAAACTCACAAGGCAGTATCTAACAAAAGCAATGTATGACTGCATACCAAGGGCTAAGCAAGTAAATAGAGTAGGAATAAAATGGATGAACAGTGAAATCAAGCAAGCTGGAAAAGAAAATGTTATGGAGGAGGTACAAAACAGTTGGTGGTGATCAGATCCATGAAGCGTATAAAGTGCAGGTTAGAAAGATGACGAGCATGATAAAGAAAAGGTACAGTATGAGAAGAGTTTGGCTGGTCAGGTCAAGGTTAACTCAAGGGAATTTTTCCCCTACATGGCAAGCAAGAGGAAGAATAATTAGGGCAGATTAACACTGATGGATAGTCGTGGCAAAAGACTAACAGCTGCAAAGAATATAGAAGATTTATTGAAAGAGCACTTTATCAGCATATATCATACTGGTGTAAATGATGTGCAGTGCAATATATAGAAGAGAGGCAAGTATTAGGAGAACCGGAAGTGAAAGAAACAGAGGTATATCAGATGTTGGTTGGGTTAAATGTGAATAAGGATGTGTCCTTGACATGGTTACTTTCATTAAATAACCAGGTCAAGGGTTATTATAAATAATCAGGTCAAGGCCTTATGCTTTTCTTGCAGTGGGTAGGGTTCCCAAGGAATGGAAAGAAGGCAAAATAGTACCACTCCACAAGCATGGTTCTAAGACAAATGTCTCCAACTATAGCTCAGTCTGTATAACTGCAGTTGTGGTCAAGGTTTTGGAGAGATTGGTAAGGAATAGAATACAGGATTGGAATGATGGACATTAATTCTTTATGATGGTCAGCATGGATCTGTAAAGGGTAGGTCCTGTTTTAATAATTTACTTGCATTTTATGATAAGGTGACAAGTGTGTTAGATAAGGAAGAATCATACACAGTGATATTCTTTGACTTTGCAAAAGCGTCTGATAGATTACCACATGATAAGTTGATGTACAAGCTGCAGAGGATGGGAATAGATAGCATATTGGTTAGATGAATCAGAGACTGGCTCTCTGAACGATACCAGCAGGTTGTATATGATGGAGCAGTGTCTCAAAAAAAGGAGGGTAACCAGTGGATTGCCCCCCCCCCAGGGTTCTGTTCTTCGGCCCCTCTGTTTAAGTTGTTTGTAAACGATATATCATGTGGACTGACTAGGGATATTCAGTTATTTGCTGAAGATGCAAAGTTGTGAAGGATTATAAGTAACACTGCTGATATTAATTCCCTTCAGGAAGATTTGAAAAGACTTTTTACTTGGACAAAAGAGTGGGATTATAGTTTTAATATTATTATTATTATTTGACACCTCCAGGGAGTCCACAGACTCATTAAGGGAGGGCACCTGCTCTACAACTCTCTCCACAACTGACCACAACTACACCATCTACTACCAACCACCACCACTGGTATTTCCACAATCACAAACATCCATGCCCATGGTGGGATTCGAACCCACAACCTTTTGGCTGGCAATTATTATTATTATTATTAATACACCCTCCGTAGAGGGTGTGTAATAATAATAATAATAATAAAAGAAAAATATCAATAAGTGCAAGGTGTTGCATTTTTGAGTGCAGAAATATGAGGCTGTGTAATATATCGATGGTGTCGTACTGCAGGAAGTGGATGAGATCAGAGATTTGGGAGTGATGGTTGACAGTAGACTGAAGTTTAGAGGGCATATCTGTAGTGTTGCAAATGATGCACATCATAGTGCTACCTATGATAAGGAGAACACTAACAGGCAGAGATAAGGAAGTGGTTATGTCTTTGTATAAAGCACTGGTCAGACCAAACTTAGACTATTGTGCTCAAATCTGGTTACCTGGTTTTCGGTGTGATGAGGAAACATTGGAGAGGATCCACAGACGATTCTAAGGCAATATCAGGACTTTGGACTGCTGACTATGGAGAGAGGTTGAAAAAATGTGAATTAAAGAATTTGGTGGATAGGAGAAAAAGAGGTCTTTATATCCAGAGGAGATTATAAAAAGAGTACAAGGTGAGAGGGGAAAAAACAAGATGTCATCCCTGGAAGTTATGTAAGAGTATGAAGAGGAGTGCAAGGAGTAGTTTTTTTAAATGAAGAATTGTCAGTGAATGGAACGCATTATTGGAATGTATTGTTAACGAAAGGAGTGTTAAGGATCTTAAGATTCTATATGATAAATATGTTGTCAGTTGAATGACCCTCCCATGATAAGTCTACCGACTCCATGGAGGGTGTAATAATAATAATAATAAAAGAAGAAGAATAATAACTGTCCATTAATATTTCTGTTCTATTTTTTGATGCTCATCTGATTAAAATATAGCTATCTGTTTATCTCATTCATTCATTCATTCATTCCAAAGACAGTTATAGCAAGCTTGTCAGGGTAGTGACATAATGCATGGCGATATACACATCTGAAAGCTCCGTATAATGGCATACTAAGGTAATCTGATGTGATAAATTATATCATGTCTTTCTCATCTGTTCAATGAGAAGATGTTCATCTCTTCCATCTTCCCATTATGTGTGTTAAGCTCAGTGGCCTTCTCAGCCAAGTAACATGTCATCATAGAAACCTAATTAATATTATTAGCACAGTCTGCTATGTCTCTCAATAGTATGTTTTCTTTGACCAATCTGTCTGCTTTGGAGGGCAAAAAAAATCAAGTTCCCAGAAAGAAAAGCTGTGCCTTCATGTATAACTAAGTCATTCACTTTCATAAAACAAAAGTGCTTCTAAAAGCTGTTTGTATTCTGGACAGCATTTGAACTTAAATCAAAAGATATTTTCAAAACCTGAGATATAATTGTTCATTTATCTCTTCCATTTCTTCTTGAATATTCTGTATCTGTCATTTTAGAAACACTTTTAATACAGTCTAATAATGCAACACATATAGGACCACAGTAATAACTTTAATTAAATAAAGGTACAAATTTTGTACCTTTATTTAATTAAAAATAAAGGTACGAAATTGTTGATAGTGATGTTTTTCTCCCTGGTGCAGGACACCAGAGCATACAGAGGATTTGAAATTGGAAGTGATCACTATTTAGTATTGAGCAGAATAAAATTGAATTTCATATTGAAAAGAATAACATGTAAGAAATTTTTAAAGAGAATAAAAGTTGAGCAGCTCTCAGAAGTGAACTGTAGGCTAAAATACACAAATATTATTCAAGAAAAAATGAAAGAGAGTGAGAACAGGAACCAAACCTCGGCGATTCAGTGGCAAGCCTTCAAGAAAACCCTGATCGATTCAGCCAGAGAGGCATGTGGTGAGGTTGTCTGCAAAGGATAGAAAAATCAGAACTGAATGGTGGACACAGGAAGTTAAAGAGGCAGTGAAGGAAAAGAAGAAAGCATATCAAAAGTTCCTGGCAAATAAGTCAGCTTGTGCTCTTAGAGAATACAGAGACAAATGTAAGAAAGTTAAATACTGTGTAAAACTAGCTAAACAAAATTCATGGGAGGACTTTGGCAAGAACACAGAAAATAAATATCAAGAAGCTGGCAAAATATTCTGGAGGTTGTTGAAGAAGCTTAGTAACGGAAGAAAGAGTGCTGTGAAAGGAGTTAGAGATGATAAAGGTGAGATGAAAACGGGAGAAAAAGATATCCTCGAAGTATGGAGTAATTACTTCGAAAAATTGCTAATGAAACAAGCAGTGATGACAGCACAATGGTAAAAAACACTCAACAGGCATACAGTCAGGAACACATATCCATACTTGAAGTAGAAAAAGCCATCAAAGGCTTGAAATGTGGAAAAGCAGCAAGAGTATATGATATTCGACCAGAAATACTAAAGTATGGTGGTATAAAAGTCTTAAAGTGGCTGCACTGCATAGTTCAAAAGGCCTGGAAGAGGGACAAATTCCCGATGATTGGAGTAGAGCTCTCATAGTACCCATATATAAAAAGGGAAATAAAACTGAACGTGAGAATTACAGAGGTATTTCCCTACTGAGTGTTCCTGGCAAGATTTATGCAAGTATACTTGAAAAACAGTTGAGAAGAATTGTGGAAGAAAAGCTTGGTGAAGAACAAGCTGGATTCAGGACAAATAGAGAGGCTATCAGGATCAGATCTTCACTTTACGACAAACAGTTAAGAAAGCATGGGAATATAGCAAAGATCTGTATTTAAGTTTTGTCGATCTGGAAAAGGCATATGACAAGGTGCCAAGAGAGAAGCTATTCAATACGCTACAGTCATATGGTCAATGGGAAATTATATCAAGCAATACTTAGTCTTTATTTGAGTTGTAAGTCAGCAGTTAGAATTGAAGGAAGTACAGGAAGATGGTTTAATGTTAAATCTGGTGGGAGACAAGGATGTACATTATCCCCTCTGTTATTCATTATCTATATGGATCACATTATGAAGGAAAGTGGTATTAAACATGATATCAGAATTGGAGATGTTAATGACAGCTCTTTGCTTTATGCGGACGATGTTATACTTCTAAATAAATCTGTTACAAGTTTGCAAAAGATTCCCTGACAAAATTGAATAACTGTTGTAATAGATATGGTATGAAGGTCAGCAATAAAAAGGCAAAGACAATGAAAATAGGTCGAATCATTGAAAATGTCAACTGTGTGGTGAACAGAGAACCTGTGGAACAAGTAAAACATTTCAGCTATTTAGGCATGATTTTTAGTGAAGATGGTAAATTAAATATGGAAATAGACAACAGAATTCACAAAGCTGATATGGTAGGAAGTCAACTGAATAAATTCATATGGAATAAGAGAGAAAGTAGTTAGAACACTAAATTAGCTGTATACAAGACAGTGTTCAAACCAGTTTTAACTTATGGATCTGAGAGCTGGTTCAGAAGTAAAACACTCAACCAAAGACTAGAGACCGCAGATACGAGAGTTCTGAGAAAGATTAGAGGCGTGAACAGATGGCATCAATAGCAATATCAATATTAAAAACAAGGATATTAGGAAAGAACTTGACATTGTCAGCATCCAGAAATGCGTTAGCAGAGCTAATCTCAAGTGGTAGGATCACTTAAACAGAATGGGCGAGGAAAGATTAGCAAAACAAGTGTTCTCTGCCAGGTGGGCAGGAAAATGACCTAGAGGACAACCTAGAGGAAGAACTCTAGGTCGTTTTACTAGAGGTCTTTACCATATCAATCCACCAATATATAGGTGGATTGATATAGTACAAAGTGCCTTAGATGATAGAAATATAAGATCTGATAATGTCAGAGTCTTGACAAGTAACAGACTGATTTGGAGGAAAATTGTAATTAGGAATTTAGTAATGATGTAAATTTTTCATGTAGTACTATCATATTCTGTATACCCCTTGAGGATACATGTCAGGAATTTGATGATTATGATGACAACAGAATCAACAAAGCTAGTATGGTTGGAAGTCAACTAAATAAATTTATATGGAATAAGAGAGTAATTAGTCAAAACACTAAATTGTTAGGTCTTTTTGGAAAATTGGAAAATTTGAAGAGAGAAATGGATAGATTAAAAATAGCCATATTGGGAATTAGTGAAATGAGATGGACTGGAACTGGAGACTTTTGGATTGGTGATTACAGAATCATTTATTCAGGTGATGAGACAGCAAAAAATGGAGTTGCGGTGGTTCTCAATAAGGAATGGGGAAGAAGAGTAATCAACTCAGTAAAATGTAGTAGCAGATTGATAATGGTAAAACTAGAAGCAAAACCAACAAATATTACAATAATACAAGCTTGCATGCCTACAAGCAACCACAGTGATGATGAAGTTGAGAATCTAATCAAACTGACCAAGAAGGAAGATAATCTTATTGTCATGTGGAATTGGAATGCAGTTATTGGTGAAGGCAAAGATGGTAGAGAGGTGAGACAGTATGGATGCCGAAATGAAAGAGGAGATAGACTTTTGGAGTTCTGCCACCAATTCAATCTGATCATTACTAATACCTGGTATGAGGTACCAAAAAGAAGAAGGTATACTTGGAAAATGCCAGGGGATATTGGAAGGTACCAAATAGATTATATTATGACAAGAAATAGATTTAAAAATCAAGTAAAATCATGCAAAAGTTACCCGGGAGCTGATGTCAATAGTGACCAAAATTTGGTTTTATTGAAATGTAATCTGAAATTTAAAAAGTTGTCACACCAAGGAAAAGGCCAAAATGAAACATAAATAAACTGAAAACAGAGGAAAACCATAGAAACTATAAACAGCAAACTGATGAAAGCATTAAAACTGGAGAGAGGGAAAAGAAAAACATAGAGAAAAATGGACTCATTTGAAGGATACAATCATCAGGGCTGCCAATGGCTGCATAGGATTAAGGAAGGAGCAAATAAAAAAACAATGGATCACTATACATAATAAATAACGGAAAAACTCACGTAGAAATATTATTTAATAGTATAATTTTCGCCTGTGTGTCACAGGCATCTTCAGTACAATTAGGCACAAAAATTGTACTGAAGATGCCTGTGACACACAGGCGAAAATTATACTATTAAATAATATTTCTACGTGAGTTTTTCCTTTATTTATTATGTATAGTTATGTCTACTCACGGTTTACCTCTTTTAAAACTTAAACAATGGATCACCCAGGACATTCTAGCTCTAATAGATGAAAGAAGAAAATACATAACCTCCCTAAAGGAAGAAAGTAAAGACAAATATAAACATATAAAAAATATGATAAATAGAAAGTGTAAAGAAGCAAAAGAACAATGGTATACAGAGAAATGTAAAGAAATAGAAGATCTAACAAAAACTGGAAGAATCGATAAAGCTTATAACATTATAAAAGGAATAAGCCAGCAAAACAAGACAAGAAGTACAATTATCAAAAATAAACAGGGGAACATACTTATAGATAAGGAAGAAATTTCGGAAAGATGGAAGGAGTACTTAGAAGATCTATATAGTGGAAAAGATCTAGATGCCAAGTCTATAGAAGATGAAACAAGACTTGATATGGAAGAAATTGGTCCAACTATATTAAAAGATGAATTTGAATGGGCACTGAATGAATTGTCAGCCAACAAGGCACCAGGCACTGATAACATCCCCTCAGAATTAATAAAATACTCAGGAAACATAACTAAGTCATACCTTTTCAAGATCATAAAGGTTATTTATGAAACAGGGATCATCCCCAAAGATTTTACACAATGCTCTATCATACCCATTCCTAAAGTAAATAATGCAAACAAGTGTGAAAATCATTGAACAATAAGCTTAATATCACACGCTTCGAAAATACTACTCAAAATTATACAAAAGACTAACAAAGAAGGTTGAAGAATGTGTTGGCAATGACCAATTTGGATTCAGGAAACAGCAGGGTACAAGAGAAGTAATCCTAGCTCTAAGAACAGTTATTGAAAGAAGATTGGAGAAGAATCAAAATACTCTGATAGTCTTTCTTGACTTGGAGAAAGCCTTCGTTAGTATTGACTGGAATCAAATGTTTCACCTCCTGAAAACAATAAAGGTATAGATTGGAGAGATAGAAGGCTCATATTTAATCTTTACAAGCATCAAGAAGCCCTAGAAGCAGCCAGCAATACAACAAAAACCGCAATAGCAAAAATACATAGAGGTGCAAGACAGGGGTGCTCTCTTTCACCCATATTGTTTAATCTGTACATTGAAGATGCAATAAATAAACTGAAAGAACTAATAGAAACTGCGTAGATAGGCTTATGTGTTCGTCAGACATGTTATGATAGGTTTCACGGTATAGAAGAACACAGATGGTTACGAAAATAACTATTTTCTTTTCTTTTTTCTTTTTTTTTTTTGTAACCTAGATGGCGCCATATTAGGACTTTAGTCTTGTGTTGCACGCTGCAATCACTTATGCTGTCCCCACTGTTACACCGGATTGTGGTTGTCTTGCCTTTGTAACAAACTTTGTGTTCTGTGCTCTGAAAATGCTGGATATAAGACCAGCGAAATATTAGCCTTTAAGTTAATAAATAGTTATTTTCTTAACCATCTGTGTTCTTCTATACCATGAAACCTATCATAACATAATAGAAACCGGAACTAAGATAAATGGAATTGATATTAACTGGCTATGGTTTACGGATGACATAGCAGTTTTAGCTGATCACGAAACAAACTGAAAGCCACCCTAACAAAGAAGGAAGAAATCTTCACACAGTATAGCCTAAAAATTAATTATAAGAAAATAAAATTATTAATTTTGTTTTCTTAAATTGGTAAAGCAAATCCAATGAAAATAAACCTAGAAATAAATAATAACCTACTACTACAGTTATCCTCTTTTAAATATCTTTGAAGTCTTATCACAGAAGATGGAAGAAACCAATATCAGATATTAAAGCACAAATAATCCTAGCCAAAAAAGCATTCTATAACAGAAGAAACGTTTTTACCAGTAAAGGACTTAGCATTCAGCTCAAAAAAAAGCTAGTGAAAACATACATATGGAGCATTGCATTATATGGTTGTGACGCCTGGACTCTAACAAAACAAGACATGAAAAAAAGTTGGAGGCATTTGAAATTTGGTGCTGGAGAAAGATGATGAAAATTACTTGAACAGAAAAGTAATGAAGAAGTTCTGAATATAGTTCATGAAGAGCAGTCATTCATGAAACACATCAATAAGAGAAGAAAAAGCCTAAATGGACACCATTTGAGGCATGGGGGACTGTAGAAGGAAAGAGGCCACGAGGCAGACCAAGAATTTCATATATAAATAACATAATGATGCTAACTGGCGCTAAGAGTTATGAAGAGATAAAAAGGAAGTCACAAGACAGGATGTTGTGATGTGCTGCTATATTTAGCAATTTTCAGATTGATGCACCAAAGAAGAAGAATAAAGAAGAATGTCTTTTTATTTTCGTTTCCTTATTAGAGTACGTATTTAAGTATGATCCAAATTGATCCAGTCTTCTCTAAATCCTTCTATCTAAATTTTATATCTTTCTCCCTAATATATAACCTGGGTTGACCTCTAGAGATATTTCCTCTTCAGAAACTGGCAAATTTATATTTTAACTGGGCAAGCCAGCTTCCTATAACAAGAATATAATTCAGGATCAGGGAAATATTCCTAGGTTTTAGGCATAGACGTTATTCTAAATTCACACACGAGTATATAGATCTCGGTTCCTTGCAATCATGACCTAAGATCTAATCTCTATTATATAATTTTCTAAACTCTTTCCCGCTATTTCGTTCGAATTTTATAAATGGCAGGTTGACACCTCGAATTCAGGCAAGACTCAGATTCAAATAACAAAACATGTTTATTAATACTAAAAGACAAGTACATTAAATCTTGTATCAAGTTATCAAAAACTTCTGAATTTCTAGCTAAGTTAATGTCTTTTGCTTATATGTACCTGTTCAATACTAATCTGACTTTCTCACATAAACTGACATGCAAAATCATGTAATACAATGGATAATTTAAACAATGTTACACTCAAGTCAAGTTCCTTCATTCACATTTACTTTAGATAGACACTTCTCAAATCATTTCTCTCTTAGTTAAGTTTACTGACAAAGAGTTTTCACTATTTCAATCATATACACGTTAGAGATTTATGATATACAATTCTTTGTCTAATAGAATTGGCTCTAATAATTACTCTATCCTATCAAAGTTCTCTAAAATGTCCTCAGTCTTGCTTTATCAAGACACAAATTCTACCTTCAAACAATCTCAAGATATAAAACAAAAGAGTCTTTACTTTACCAAATCCCTCCGAAGGTCTATTAGCTGCCACGTGTTGCTCGGGTCATCCTTTGTCTTGTGATTGAGTTGTTCCGTTCTCTGCTATCGGACACAAATCAAGAAATGGCTGTTGCTACGAGCTTTCTCCACTCACTCAGGTGGGTCGTTCAGCGTTTGACACCATTCTGCATGAGCTGTTCATTCTGGTACAGATCTCTGCAGAATACCTCTCAGCGCAGGTCATGAATACGCCGGCTGCCGGGTTGATCAACCTTATGCAAGGGGATCAACCTTAGGTTGATCCCGTTGCTTTCCCTCGTTGCTATTAGGTGTTGTTTTCGAGGAAAAGCACTTATGTCAGCCTTCCCCGTAAGCTACAGCCTTCGGCGTTACGACAGGTACTTACGGCTTAGACGTGACCGTTGATCCTATTATTCATTTCTTACCTAGTGACTTAAGATTTTACGATAGTTTGATAATACATAAATTAAGCCATTATTCCTTTACATGAAATGCTAATCAGACATTATTCTTGATTTTTTTTAGCTTTACGTTTTACAATAAATAAATTCCAATATATTACTCATAATGATACATAGTTTCATATACAACAACTTAGGTGTTTCTCACCTTCCGCTGGTAAGCAGGTATTATGCAAATTTCTTTGTAATTTTGTAAAGCTTATATGTCAGATCCTGAATGAATAACTCGTCAATAAGTTCTCCATTCAATATCTAACACTGTATACAAAACAGCGTTCAAACCAATTTTAACTTATGGATATGAGAGCTGGGTCAGAAGTAAAACACTTAACCAAAGACTAGAGACTGCAGATATGAGAATCCTGTGAAGGATTAGGGACATGAACAGATGGCATCAATGGCAATATCATATTAAAAACGAGGATATTAGGAAAGAACTTTACATTGTCAGCATCCAAGATTGCGTTAGCAGAGTTAATCTCAGGTGGTATGGTCACTTAAATAGAATGGGCTAGGAAAGATTAGCAAAACAAGTGCTCTTTGCCAGGTTGGCAGGAAAAAGACCAAGATATAGGTGGATTGATACGGTAAAAAGTGCCTTATATTAATATAGAAATATCTTCTTCTTCTTATTATTGTGCTATCTTCTATCGAAGGTCAGCGACCATCTTGGCGAACAAACTGCGCTCTTGTGCTAATCTGAGCAGTTGTGCACTGCTCTTTCCTGTCCACGTCTTGATGTTGTCAAACCATGATATTCTTTTTCTTCCTATAGTAGTTCCTTTGCCACCAATTCTTCCTATCAAAATAGTTTGTAGAAGTTGGTATTTGTATTTGCAGTTTCTCATGATGTGGCCAAGATATGTTTTTCGTTTCTTGATTATTTGTACAAGATGTTTAGCTTTGCCAATGGATTTTAAGACATCTTCATTGGTAATTTTTTCTGTCCATGATATCTTTAGCATTCTTCTGTATAGCCACATCTCAAAGGCTTCGATTTTCTTGATGGTTGTCGCCTTCAATGTCCATGTTTCAACTCCATAGAGCAGAATAGACCACACGTAGCATTTCAGCATTCGGCATCTGACTTCCATGTTTAGGTCTTTATTGCAGAACAGTGTTCTCATTTTCATGAAGGACTGCCGTGCAACTTCAATCCTTGTCTTTATATCTATTTCTGGATCCCACCGTTCATTAAGCCAGCAACCAAGATATTTATATCTTGACACGTGATCAATATTTTTCCCATTGAGTGTCAGTTTCATTGATGAGGCTGGATGTTTGCTGATGATCATGTATTTTGTCTTGTTGATGTTTATATTTATTCCCATTCTTTGGCTTTCTATGTATACTCTGTCAATGAGTTTTTGGAGATCCATAATATTATCTGCAATTAGCACTGTGTCATCTGCATATCGAAGGTTGTTAATAATCTTTCCATTTATTGTGATTCCCTCTGAACATTCTTCCAATGCTTTTTTAAAGATTACCTCTGCATATATGTTGAACAGGAGTGGTGAGAGCACACATCCTTGTCTCACTCCTCTTTTGATGTTAATATCACTGGTGGTAATATTGTCTAATTGAACGGTAGCTGACTGATTCCAATACAGATTTGTTATTAGTCTTATGTCTTGTTCGTCTAGCCTTATTTGTTGAAGGACTTCTATTAAGTTAGTGTGTCTGACTTTGTCGAATGCTTTTTCAAAATCTATGAAACACATAAAGACAGATTTCTGTTTTTCTATGCATTTTTGTATCAATATTTGGGTACAGAAAAGGGCCTCTCTAGTACCAAAACCATTTCCAAAGCTGAATTGTGTTTCACTTAGAGTTTCTTCACTTTTTCTATAAATACGATTCTGAATTACTTTCAAAAATATTTTTAATGTTTGGCTCATTAGACTAATAAGTCGGAAGTCACCACAGGAATTCACTTTGGGTTTCTTTGGGACAGTGATAAATGTAGATTTGAGCCAATCTGATGGAAATTCATCACTTTCATATATTTCATTAAATAGTTTTTCAAGAAGTTTGATGTTATCTGGTTCTATTAATTTTAAAAATTCTCTTTGCACACCATCTGGTCCACTGGCTTTTCCTGTTTTACTTGTTCGTATAGCATTCTCTATTTCGCATTTCATGATTGCTGGTCCTTGAATGTTATCTTTTATATTTATAGGCTTCTGTCTAGTATCATTGAAAAGTTCTGTTACATATTTTATCCAAATCTGTGCTTTATTCTCTTCTTCTAGAACTATTTTTCCATTTTCGTCTCTTAGAGACACTATTTGCTTTTTCCTCAGTTTTCCAGAAATTTCGTTGATTTTCTTATACAGATTGAAATTATCATGTTGTTTTTGAAGCAGTTCAATTTCAGTACATAAATTTTTCATCCAATTTTCCTTGGCTTCTTTTATTTTTTTCTTGATGATGTTATGTGTTTCTGTATACCTGGCAAGGTCTTTGTTTTTGTACATTCTTCTTGTATCAATAAGAGAAAGAATCTCATCTGTCATCCATTTCTGTTGTTTTATATTATTCACATAACCTACTTCTTCAATACTTGTTGTTACGATGGCATTCTTTAAGCTATTCCAAAGAGATTCTACACTTTTATTTTCTTCTATGTTAATCTATTGTAATCGGAGGTTAAGCTGTGTCTTGGCACGTTTATTTATGTTCGGGTCTTTCAGTTTTTCTACATCAATTTTCTTTTTCTTCTTTTGTGATTTTTTAGCCGATTTTAATCTAAGACGTACTTCTGCAACTATGGGATTGTGGTCTGATGAGATATCTGCTCCAGGATAAGTCTTTGCACTCTTTATACTACTGTGGAATCTTTTATTTATCAGTATATAATAAATTTGATTTCTGACAATGTTATGTTGGTTATCTTGAGGCGATTTCCAAGTGTACAGTCTTCTGGGTGGAAGTTTAAACCAGGTATTTGCTATTGTTAGATCTTCTTCCTGACAGAACTGGACTAGGCGATCTCCTCTGTCGTTTCTGGTGCCTAAGCCATGTTCGCCAACAATTTCTCCATCACCCCCTCTTCCCACTTTTGCATTGAAGTCACCCATCACTACGTTTATATCATGTTTCTTTGTTAGGTTTTTAATCTCTTTTAGGTGTTCATAAAACTCAACATCTTCTTCACTTTTGTCAGCTGTGGGTGCATAAGCTTGGATGATATTTATGTTAATGGGGTTTCCCTTAAGTTGTAACAGCATTATCCTTTCAGAAAATGGAATCCAATTTATTACTGATTTATTGATTTCTTCATCTACTATTACAGCTACACCATGTCGATGTTTGTTCTCATCTTTCCCAGAGTAATACATTGTCGTATTATCTTGTTGACACTTTCCAGATCCTGGCCATCTTGTCTCGCAAATTCCCAAAATCCGGATGCCCAGCCTCTTCATTTCTCTTGTGGCATTTCTTAATTTGCCAGATTCATACAGAGTTCTGACATTCCAAGTTGCAATTTTAAAAGTAGACACCATTTTGAGCCCAGAGATTCTTTACACCCCTGTCCCATTTAAGGGACGCCGGGAACTTGGGGCCAATTGTAAGGGTTTGCTCGCCATGGTGGTTGTTCTGGAGATAAGGTAGAGCAGTAGTTTCTCCATTTGCTTTCTGCTCTGCAGTATTACAGACATACACAATATAATCATATTGCCATCTGCAAATCTCTGATCACAAGCTTTTCCATCATCATTTGGCTTCAACCATGTGTCAGTACTGACAATGCTGCTTCCCAATGTCAGGGGCAGTGACCACAGCAGGTGCTTATTTAATGGCGGCACTACTCGCCATGTCACCGAGTTGTCAATGGGCTTTGTGAGGTTTTAAGTAAAACAGAGTTGCCACTTCTGCTCCCCCACGCCCTGATAGCTCAGTCGCTGTTGGTCCACGGCTGCTTATTCGCCAGATTGCTCTGCTTATATCGCAGCTAGCCTCCATATCTGACAGCTGTTCCCCGATCTGCCACTTGGGGACGCACCTGGTAGTAGTCAGCTCTGCCCCGGGCATATTTCTTATAGAAATATAAGATCTTATAATGTTGGAGTCTTGACAGGTAACAGACTGATTTGGAGGAAAATTGTAGATAGGAAGTTAGTAATTATGTAAATTTTTCATGTAGTACTATCATATCCCATACACCCCCCCTTAAGGGTACATGGCAGGAATTTGATGATAATGAGGTACGTTTAAAGATTCGACTTATTAATACAGTCTAGTTTTCACAGTATATTATACTTACATGATATTATATTCATGCTTTAATCCTTTATCCAAGCATAAGCAAACAAAGTTTGTATGTGAAGTTTCTTCACAACTAGTCTAATTGTATATAGAGGCTACTGACTTCACATCAATTATTGTCAAGTATATCATACTTTGTAGTCCAACAGTAAAACTTTCTATAACTATCTCTGATCTTTGAATATTTAATAACATGGTGATATACCATTTTACTACTTGTATATAAAAAATATGACTTCTGCACTGATTTAACCTCAGTTTCTTCCTAAATCTGGCTGACACTAATGAGACTTTAATAAAGATTGAAACTGGTTAGTGGTGGCCCTTCCCATAATGTTTTTACATTATGATATAAGGTAAATGAGTCAATGGCCTCTATATAATAGTAGACTAGTTATAAAGATACTTCATTTGCAGATTTTGTTTATGGTTGGGTAAAAGATTAAAATCAAGAATATACGAGGTGTGACAATTTATTTCCCAGAATGCAACTGTAAAAATACCTACGTTTGGAACTATACATTAGTGGTTACTGTTGTCTTTGAAGTAGTCCCCTTGTACATTTATACACTGGTTTAGATGGTGTTCCAATTTTTGGAAACAGGCCTGGAACTCTTTTTCCCAAATACTCTCGAGTTCCTTTATCACATTATGGTTGATATCAGCGATGTCAGAAAATCTCGTCCTTTTAACGCAGTCTTTAATTTTGGAAATAGCCAGAAATCACAGGGAGCAAAGTTGGGTGAATAAGCAGAATGATCTAATTCGGTAACCAATTTTTTGGCCAGAAACTCTCTCACAATGAGTGCACTATGTCTTGCCACATTGTCGTGATGGATGACCAACTTGTCAGGCCACAATTTCGGTCTTTTTCTCCAAACAGAATCTCATAATCTTTTCAGCACCTCTAAATAGTATCGTTGGTTGACTATTTATCCCTGTTCAATGAGTTTGCGTCAGTCATTTTTGTTTTTGGCTGTCCACTTCTGGGGGTTGTCGTTCACATCCTCTCACCCAGCTTTGAATCTCTTATGCCACTCAAAGACGCTTGACTTTTTCAGAGCATCCACACCCTATGCCACTTTCAATAGTTCCAACGTTTCAGTAGCAGTTTTGTCGATTTTCACACAAAATTTCATGTTAACGAGCTGCTCCAAATTTTGATCACACATTTTTATGCCAAAGTTCACACATAGATCTCTATTATTTTTGCATTTGCAAACTATGTGTGTGTGTTTGCATTTGCAAACACACACACACATTAGTTAAAAGATGTACAAACATGATTACTCTTGTGCCTCCAACCAAATCACCACACAGGCGACAATACACAGCCGTTCCTGGAATTAAATTCTCACACCTCGTACAGTAATCCATCAATTATCCAATCACAGCATAAGAGCAGTTTGCTTGTCAGATAATTGAAGGGTTGATTAACCAAAGGTATAAATACCTGGTGTACACCTGAAGTCATTTGACACACTAACCCATTTAATGGTCAGTTATTTGAGGGTTTGTCATTGGAAGGTCAGATAATAGAGATTACTGTAATTTCTTGTTAAGTGTAATGTACTTTCTAACCCAGCAGTAAAACTTTCTATAAAGTCCAGTTTCGTGTTTTTCAGAGTATAACAAGAGATGATGAAGGCTGCAAAATTTGCTTTATTCTAATCTTTGATATTCTTGTGACTTTTACTTAGTGGTAAACTTAGCCTCTTTCTTGGAGTATGAAATAGATAGGAGTGTACACCTCTCCTCAGAGACTATCTGCATCTTGCAATTCCTTTAAGTGTTACCATGGTGCTCTTTAAAATAGCATGTAGTAGGTTTCCAGACCCTTAGGAGTGTGCATATATGAGTCAAGTTTTTGTCTCATAATACACAGATGAGGCTATGCAAGACAAAAAATATAAATGTTTAGCAGTGTTTACCAGTTTAGCCATTGATTTCAATGGCTAAACTGGTAAGCTGAACCATCAATGATAACACTGATGGTTCAGATTTATCACTATCATTAAGCAACCATTAAGATCATAATTTATTACTTGCTTTTAAAGCTAAAGTTTACTTTCCAGATAAAAGCATATGCTTAGGCAGCAGCAGCATTCTAAATATTAGATATCTTCCAAATGTTCTGATTGACTTCTCATAATAAAAACAATCAGGACAGTTCTTTAAAGATACAGGATTTTCAATGATAGTCAAATAAAGCAATTATTCCAAAAGCAAGTGTTTATTTTTATCATTTTTTTTATCTCTGTAAATTGGTTTTATACTCAGAGTGTTTATTAATTACACAAAGGCTCAATTCTGATTGGTGCAATGACTTAACTATTTCTTTTAGAATCTGGAAAATCACTGACTCAAGACCAAATAAAAAATACATATTTAATGAAACTAAAAACTATGTATATTGTAAATAAAATAAAAGTAATAACATAACTACAGAATTATTTGGATCCAAGGCCTTCTAAAATAAAATTATACTTCTCTAAAGTATGTATGTATGTATATATATATATATATATATATATATATATATATTTAGAAGACCTTGGATCCAAATAGTTTTGTAGTTATTACTTTAATTTTATATACAATATACATAGTGTTTAGTTTCATTAAATGTATGCATTTTTTTATTTGGTCTTGAGTCAGTGATTTTCCAGATTCTAAAAAAATCTGGAAAATCTTTATCTTAGAGAATAAATTCATTCTCTCTCACTCTGATTCATTCTATTAATAGTTTGTTTTACATAAATCAGTCTATCAGTCTGAACTGTTTTCCACAATGAATTCCTACAAACAATAAATTCATTAAAGTCAGTTCTTTATTAGACCTTTATTTTCAATATATAAAACTTCTTATTAACTTCCCTGGGACTATGCAGTGTTTCATTATTTAGCATAAATTGTCACATTCCTTCTCACTATTTCACTGGAGTATAAATATTCTTACCTCAGGCAATTTTATTACAAGACGAACAAATCATAAATTCATTACCAGAGAAAAACAGTTCCCCTTGATACTTTATAAATACTGTATCAAAGTAGCTCTTCATTGAAGCCACTTTACAGTTTCATATTCATCTAATTACATCACTTGTTGTTCCAATAAATCAAAATCACTGCCATCCTTGAGACAGAAGGTGAAACTTTTCATTTAGTGTTTCTTTGAACATTGAAATAAAACATCTACTTAATCTCCTTTCACTTGTCAATAGTTTCACCAATCCAGTCAAAGGTTTCACTACGTTACGATTCCCTTTTTGGAATCCACTATTAATATATATTCCGACTGTCAAGTTTACTTAAAAACTTCCTAAAACAAAATTCTCTGATCTCCGTTCTTAAACTTCCATTCTCTCTCTATTTGTTTTTCTTGCTTCCCGGATACCAAACGCTATGTCAGCTGTCAATCAACGATCAATCTCCTTGGTGTGCATGTGAACTCCATGTAAATGACAAGTGAGAAGTTACGTATACTGGCTGACACGTTCTCTAAGTTAGCATAACGAGAATGTCTTCACGAACCACAACAAATATCTCAACACTTAACAATTTTAAATTACAAATAAAACTTAAAAATATGAAAGTAACACAACTATTAAAATCTAGTAAGTACATCAATTTCAAATTGCGTTATATTTGATTTTGACAATAATTTTTCATTTAGCTATCATATCCTGTACACCCTTTGAGAGTACATGGGAGGAATTTGATGATGATATCAATAATGGGAATGTCGCTATTCTAATGATATATTAAAATAGAGAAACAATTGTAAAAAGATTCATAATTGTACATTATGATTGTTTTAACACTAGCAATGAATCATGGGAATTATGGCAGGCTATTTTCCTTGTACTTTATTTAAAACACAAAAGACAAAGCAAGATGATAGAAAAGATACTGGTTATTCACAAATATTCATGTCCCCAGCGGGATTCAAACACACATTCTGTTGGTAGTTTGTTTTGGCATGATGTTAAATTGGGTAGGGCAATAAGTGCTTAATGAAAGGAAACAAAGGTGTGATATAGAAGTCCAACAGTATGATCTGAATAACATGAACAAAGGATAATGCTTATCAGTTCATGGCAAACTATAAAGTTGGCACTTTGGGCTAAAAAGACTGTGAATAACCTACACTGCTGGAAATTGATGATTTTGTAGATGATGGTTCACAGGAAGTTGCAGCTCAGGGAACACATTAGCAAAGAGCACAATGGACACAAAGAATCACTTGGATGATGAAAAACACATCAACAAGTAAAGATAAGGAAGTTATTATTCCTCTTTATAAGGGTTTGACTATATCTACAATAGTGTGTTCAAATAAGATTACTTGAGTTTTTTGGATGAGGATGGTGGAGAGTATCCAGATGTGCTAATGGTTCTCATAAGAACCATTTTACAGACCTGACACCATCTGGATTTCTAGTTACAAAATTCAGTTAATAAGCAGAAGAGTGGAGATATGATAAAAACAAAAGTGTTTGAATGGGTCCAACTGAGTGGTCATGAGTGCTTTGTTAGGTGAATGAATTTAAATAAAGATATATAATATCTATTGTGTGAATACCAGTTAGTGTGGTGTTCTCTTTTATTGTAATTGAACAGCACTCATTATATCAAATTAATGGAGTTTTGAGATAACTTAATCTTCTACGTTTCACCTTTATGTTAAAGTCATCTTTGGGAATAGCACCACACTATTGTAGGATAACAATGTCTGATACTAATGAATCTTCCCAGCCTGACATCTTGTGACAAAAAAAAAAAAAATAATAATTCCTATTACTGACCCAAGTTGTAATTAGTAATTATAATTGTAAATGCAATTTCATAATTACATACAAAAATATTAAGATCACATCGGTTATTAGCTACTTGAAATTTAACAAGTTTACATTAATACAGAATAGTCAACAATAGAACAAGTTTTTTTTTTTTTGTTTGTTTGGTTTTTAGGACTTTAAGACTAAATACAATAACTACACCTCCATGCAAAGAATTAACAGGACTCGAAGCTACAACTAATTACAACTGGATATCAATAACAGGAATTTTTGATTGGCTGGTGTAAAGAATTTATGATTGTTTTATATTAAGATTTTATATTTCATCTTCACCGCAGTGAGGCTAGGAAGGTTAATCAGTATCAGACATTATGTAATTTAGCAACTAGCACAGTAATACAGTGCTAGTTGCTTTTGTTATGTCCCTTTTCTATCTTACGATTTTCGTTTGTCTTACAAATTGCCTTCGTCTATATTCTTCTAACTTCTACTTTCAAGACATCACCAAAATTCCTACTAATATCTGAGTTATTGTTCCCCGTAGTATCCCTAGTATTTATATTTTAACTGCGCCCTTTGGGATATTTAATTTAAGATATTTTATACATAAACAGAGAAAAGGAACTCAAATATCTGAAAGTGTAACTATTGCAGTCGTGACACTATTTCTTGTTACTCAACATTAATTCCTTAAACTTCCCGTTTCTTAACATTAATTCCCCGCGTGATTAGGCTCGAATGTTTCTAAGCGGTGCATTGGATTAGCGATATCAGACAACTTCTTTATCATTAAACAAAAGGTTTATTATTTCTCTAAACATGGTACATATCAAAATACTCAACTAAATTACTTACACACTAAAATTAGCTTAATACAAGTAGATGGGCTATGATTTGACAAAAGCTACTACGATCATGCCGCCACAAAATTTCATACAAAACATGAATTCACATAACATGGACAAATCAGATTACCACACACTGTTAGATTATTCAACTTCAAGTGCACTAACAAAATCATTAACTACTCTAGCACATACCTATGACAATTCCGATTCTCTACACATCACACTAGGCATTCAAATTCCTCAGGCTACTTGATTACTCAATTCACACTAATCAAACTCAATATT
Source organism: Typopeltis vanoorti (assembly GCF_054136105.1). Classification (NCBI taxonomy): domain Eukaryota; kingdom Metazoa; phylum Arthropoda; class Arachnida; order Uropygi; family Thelyphonidae; genus Typopeltis; species Typopeltis vanoorti. The sequence goes on along the minus strand of NC_143553.1, from coordinate 67,877,333 downwards.
AACAAAACCATTTACTTCATTAACACACAACTATGTCATTAACTTTCCTTTTACAATATATTAGGCACTCAAGATTCTTAGGAAAATTAATTATTCACAAATTATCAACACTAGCTAGCTTACTTTTAACACTCTCTATCAAATTCTAAAGTCCTATTATAATTTCTCCCTAATCACTTTAACAGTTCCGTATTATGACAATGGTACCTATCACAAACAACTTCTAGTTAACATAAGACAAATTTCACAATACCTTTCTTTAGCTTCACTTACAGGCCTTTACCTTCTACTGAACGAACTTGCATGCATAACTTCTTGCAATTCAGGGCTATATAAACATCTGCGCGGTCGGCTGTACTATCTGAAACGAGGATATCGATATTTTCACAGCTTCCTATGACTCTATGGTATATTTCACTTTCTATATAGGAATACGGGAATAACTTTCCCGCTCACCTTCGATTCCTTGTTGCGGCAAGAGGATATAAGCCATATCTCTCCACTCAGGAACACCGTGAAATCCACTAGAAAACCAAACTAAAACCACCGCGACTATCCAAACGTTTCTTCTCCTCTGGCAAAAGGCCTCAAGCCTCCTTGACTATCTAAACGTCTTCTCCTAAACCCAAAAGAGCCTACTCTTCGAACAGCCTCGAGGGGGGGGGTTTACCAACCCTTTTATAGCTGCTCCCCCTAACGGCGCCCTTTCTTACTTCTTTTCCCCGCCTCCTACTTGTTTTCCGTCTGTCTACCAATTGGGTAGCATTTTGCCGCCGTACGTCATTTTAATTGGCAACTCGTAACGAAGTTTCTATCCGGGCATAGGCCCTAAGCGATATTCCGTTATTTCTCTTGTTAGCCTCTACCTTAACCCCCTTTTAAACCTTTTCTCAGAATTCTACTTAATGCTTAATCTGTAGCCTCTTACATAGCGTATTTCATGACTCATTCTTTTATACTTATACACTTAACTCTTTCATTCTTAATCGCATTACTATATTAATTCTTAGTTAGCTATTTATTTAATACAAATTCCTTGTTTAGTCATAATACATCATAATACATTTTTTTTCTTTTGTTATCTTAACTAAACAATAGACCTTTACATTTTACTCAATTTATACTGGATGCAAGAATATTTTATTAATTAAATTATTCCTTTTATGCAGGGGTTTTTATTTATGTCATTTATTTTTCATGTTACACCATGATAACTGAGAATATTATATTCTCAAGATATCAGGTGTAACACTTTTGAATATAGTGCATGTATGTATATGTTCCTAAAGATAACTTTAATCTAAAGGCTGATACAGAAGATACTTTTAATGTGATTAAAGTTATTCACCTCAAAAAAGTCGACTTCATAAATCTAATATAATGAATGGGTTGTGTGGGCCTTCCACAATGAGACTTTTGACTCCATTGGGGTTCTGATATTACAATAACAATAACTGAAATCAGAATATAGTAATATATAAAAATGAATAACTGCATTTACAAGTTGTAATTAAGCAATATTCAAAAATATAAACTCACAGCTTTATAAGGCCAGGAAACTTTGAAAAGCTTGCATATTTTATAGTAGTTAAATGATTTTCTTTTATTGACCTAAGGAAAAATAAATAAATAAATAAATATATATATATATATATATATATATATATAAAAGAAGCATTAATAAAATCACAGAAAAGTCACTCAAATGATAAAAGTTAAATTTCATAAACTGGATAATTCCAAGAATTAAGAATATTTTGTTCACATATCAAAATACTGCCCATGCTCAATTGTATTTGCACCATAGAAAAATAATTATGGAGGTGTTTTCCAGAGTAATGGTCTAATATTTCATGCTATTCAAGCACTCCAAAAATAAAGTCACAATCATAACATTCAGGTATACTGAAATTGTAAGAGAGGACAGTCATACAGGTCTATGCCCCTTTTAATATTTTCTTAACTGTCATCTTCTGCAGTTAACAAGACAGATGTGGCAAAGATTCCCCTTTGCATCCTGATAGAAGGTGTTGTTCTTGTTCCTGATCTCTTGAATCTCTTTTTTTTTTATCTTACACATTTTTCTCAAAAAAATAAAATAAAATAAAATAAAAAATATATATAAAAAAATAAATAAATAAAGATAGAGCCACAACAAGCAATTTGGGTAAGCCTATATAAATAAGTAATGCTATTCATTTTATATTTCAGTCTGAATATTACAAGTAATCATAGATAGCAATGATACTTAATTACAAGGTAGAGCTCAAACAATGCATTGATTTGAAAAGGTAAGAGCTGTGCAATGTTATAACTTAACTGTTATAAAACTCTTATAACTTAATTATTATCAAAAAATTTAGTAACGTGATTAAGGATGATAATCCTAGTTGGAACTAGACCACATCCCATGTTTATCTGGATATTCTCTTTCAGGATGTTCTTTCCCACTTAAATGTCTCCTCTTGAATAATTGTTAGTGATTATATATCTAATGAGCTACAGCCAAGAAGAATAGAAGTGGAACTGCAGGATAGAGAAAAGAGCACATTTGAGGCTATTTGGTGTGAGATTGAAATTAGCAGAACTAAATATACAGTTGGGTGCTGCTATAGGTGATGGAACAGATGGTGGAGATAGTATGAATAAGCAAATAGAAGAAATGAGTGGAAGGAGGGTAATTATTATGGGAGATTTCAACTATGGTAACATTGATTGGAAGGAGGAGAGAATACATGGGAGGAAGGAATTGGATTTTATGCGGCTATTAAGGGATAACTATCTGCGACAGCATGTAATGGAAAATACTAGGGGTCAGAGAGTGCTTGACCTAGTAATTACATCTGAAATTTTGACTGTAACGCATATGACCACGTTGCCACCAATTGGAGAGGGTGATCATAGGGTCTTGACTTGGGAGGTGGCTAAAGGTGTGGAATTTACAATTAAGTCAAGGTACATGTGGAATTATCGGGCTGGTAAGTATGACAAGCTTAGGAGATTGATTGGTTCAGTGCCATGGCACGTACAACTGCAAGGGCTAGAAGTTGATAGTGCATGGGAGGCAGTAAAGAAGTGTTTCCATGAAGCAATGGCTGACTCTATAGTATTTTTAGCAGTCTGCTGTTCTCCATTCAATTTAGATGTTCTAACCATTTTTATTTATATTTACTTATATAGTAGTTAATTGGTTTTATATTCAGGGATTGTAAAATTTCTTCATTTGTATTATGGTCTCACTTGGTATATCCAGCTGTATTTCTGAGAAATTCCATTCACTACGATATAATTTGATGTAATCTGTAGTCCGAATAATAAATCAAGTAGGGGTTAAATGGACGAATAACACCATTATGCTTGAGCTGCAAAAAAAGAAACAACTATGGAGAGAGAATTTAAGGAGAAAGGTGACCTGCAGGCACATGAACTGTATAAGGCACAGGCCAGAAGGGTAACGAGTGTGATAAGAAAAGCAAAAAAGGATTATGAAAGAACATTGGCCATGCAGGCTAAAGAGAATCCTAAACAGTTTTTTCGATATGTTGCAAGTAAAAGAAAAAATGTATATGGCAGAATGATTTTAAAGAATGCCGATGGTAGGGAGGTAACCGAATCAGCTGATATAGCTGAATTACTGAGCGAGCACTTTGCAAGAATCTATCTTCCAGGTGGTGACATTGCAGAAATGAATGAACCAATAGATTATACAGGTATTGTGGTGAATGAAGTGGAGGTGAGTAGTCTATTGCAAAACCTCAATGTCAATACATCTGTGGGATTGGATGGTATACCAGCTCATGTCGTACGTGAAGCGGCTAAAGAATTGTCAGTACCCTTGACCATTTTGTTTAATTTGAGTCTCGGATCTGGGTTAGTCCCGAGGGGATGGAAAGAGGGGAAAATAGATCCACTGCATAAAGGAGGTTCCAAGACTGCTGTTGAAAATTACTGACCAATTAGCATATCAGGAATCGTTGTCAAGGTCTTGGAGAAATTAGTCAAGAGAAGAATACAGGAGTGGATAGATGGAAATGGGATACTGTATGGGGGACAACATGGTTTTGTGAAGGGTAGATCATACCTCAGTAACTTGCTCACGTTTTATAACACCGTGATGGCTGAACTGGATAAGGGCAATGGGTTTACAGTGATTCTACTGGACCTTGCCAAAGCCTTTGACAGGATACCACATGTTACTCTAATCAGTAAACTGGAGCAGATGGGGATGGATATAGGGTTGGTGAAATGGATAGGAGGGTGGTTGATGGAGAGATACCAGAGAGTGGTTTATTTAGGAATGGGGTCCAAAAGATGGCCTGCGACTAGTGGTGTGCCGCAGGGTTCTGTTCTTGGACCACTACTTTTCAATTTGTTCATTAACGATATAGGAAAGGATCTGAGAGGAAGTGTTCACTTGTTTGCTGATAATGCAAAGTTGGGTAGAGCAATTGTGAGTGCACAGGATGTCAAAATTTTGCAGGATGATTTGGATAGTTTGGAAAACTGGGCTAGGGAAAATGGATGTCAATTTAATGTGGCAAAGTGTAAGGTTATGCATTTTGGAGTGAAAAGATTAGCAGCAGTATATCACATTGGTGGAACTGTATTCCAGGAGATTGATGAGGCCAGGGATTTTGGAGTGTTGGTGGATAGGGAGTTAAAGTTTAGGGGGCACATTGCAAAAGTGGCCAAAACAGCTCATCAAATCACTTGGTTGCTGAAAAATACTTTAACAAGCAGAGACAAAAAAGTTATTGTTCCTCTATATCAAGCCTTGATAAGACCCCATCTAGACTACTGTGCCCAGATATGGGTGCCAGGGTTTCCTCTTGATGGGGAGGAGGTGGAGAGGATCCAGAAATGAGTGACCAAGATGATAGCAGGGCTATGGAATGAACCTTATGAGAAGAGGTTGAAGATTTGTGGGTTGCAAAAATTGGTTGATAAGCGGAAAAGGAGTGATATGATTGAGACATTCAAATTACTGAAATCCAGAAGATATTTTTGAGAATAGGATTGGTGGTGGGAGGACTAGGGCCATACATGGAAGATGGACAAGAGTGTGGTTAGCAGGGGTGTTAGAACTAGGTTTTTTACTTGGAGAGTGGTGAATGAGTGGAATAAGCTGCCAGAGTCTGTTGTGGGTGCTATGACCATGAATGAGTTCAAGGTGAGGTATGATAGATACTGTGTGAATGTCGAATAGTTGCTCTTGACATGATGTTAGGGCCTCCCTCGATGAGTCTGTCGACTCCTTCGAGTTGCCCAAGATAATAATAATGATAATAATAAATAATAATAATAAAATAACAGTGTTTTTTTTATAGGATATACAACTGACATTGCCCTTTCCCCCATGAAAGTTATACACAGAAGCTTTTCTGAGAATCAGTAACATATGTTTATCTTAAAATAACTGTTTTGGGTGATTTACCAATCCTATTATCAAATGACATGTCTCCTGGTTTCTATATGTGGTTGGGGGGGCCTTGTGTGGACCCATATTAAATCTGTGACTGAAGGATTCATGCTCAAATGCTCAAAGGGATTTCTGGTTCAGCAATAAAAATCCCCACACACCTGGAAATCATTTGCAGATGCCCACTATCTGGCAAGCAAGAAATGTGCTTGGAAGTGATACCAGCCCTGCAACAAGTCATGATGAGTCTTCTTCCCTGGATTATGGGGAAGAAGATTTACAACACCAATGACCCTTGAAGGTGCACCAACTAGTTGAGAAATCCTGGCTGGTCTATCCAGGATCACCTCATGTTGCAATGTGATGCATGCACACACCATACCATCAGGATTCTCTTTCCAGATATCCACAGTTCACACCACACAGCAAATCGAATTGAGTGCAGGACAGTGGATCACAGTAATAATAGGAGAAAAGGAAAGCAAAAAACATCAAGAGCAGCATAGCAAAGAATATAGTAAGGAAAGTACAAAAAGAAGAAGTAATAATAAAAGGCAGCACAATCACTGGGAAGTATCCATTGTATCCATTGCATACAGGCATCCCACATGGAGGGGCCACAAACCCTCCAAAGCCTAATAACTTTAACTGATCAAATGGGTTTATTCCTTAACAAGATTTGACAGTTAGCTTTAATAAATCTTTAGTCCAGTCTGCGAACATGCATGAGATAGTCTGGGTGTGTCTCTTCAGATTCGAACATCTCCTTACTTGTGGATCATTTCACTATCTTAGTTGAAGATGCAGTGCATAAACTGGACTTCTTCAAAATGACAGCTTCAATTTTTTGAAAAATAAAATATTACTGATTTTTTTGCCTTACTAATTATTATTTTCACTCAAATCTCCACAGAGTTCAAACAATTTGTGATAAGTTCTCAGGACTTATCACAAACAGGATTTAGGACTTCTCATGACTTGAGAAACTTGTGATAACACTAGTTATCAAACAGAATTTGTGGAATCACAGGTTTACTATTTTTACATTTACCATTCAGGTAATTTACTGAATTAATATTCATTTTCTAGTATATGTATGTATATGTATGTATATATATATATATAAAAAAAAAAAAAAAAAAATATATATGTGGGTTTCCTGAAAGTTGTGTTATACAATATTTAACAAACTGAAATTTTGGGCATAAGTCAAATTTCATTTTGCAGAACAAGAATTTTAATATCCAATGAGAATGTTGCTATGTCAGAGAACAAAAGTCAAAAACTACATAATTTTTTAAATGTTAAGTTTGTTTGTTTTTTCTTTCTCTAAAAATTACAAATTTTTGTATATTGTTCATTTTCAATAATAAAATTCAAATTTTAAAAACAGTGAAGGGAATGATAAATAATATACAGTGTTAAATTTCTTAATACTTAATTTATAATACTAGTATATATCACAATATAGCATAACATAAATTAATATTATACATTTAAATACTGCAATCTCTCAATTATCCAATCTAGGCAGTATTCATTGCCATGCTTCTTGGAGGTATGAAATGGTTACTGCATGTTTCATCACAAGAGTAAGGTCTCCAGTTTGTCTCTCCCATTTAAATACTGCAATCTCTCAATTATCCAATCTAGGTGGTATTCATTGCCATGCTTCTTGGAGGTATGAAATGGTTACTGCATGTTTCATCACAAGAGTAAGGTCTCCAGTTTGTCTCTCCCACCCCACTTTTTTCTTACAACATGTAATGCAGATGATGGCCTTGCTGGGGATGCACATCACACTGTTATTATTGAACTAAGGAGCTGGTATTGACTCCATTTGAGGGTACAGCAGTAAAGCAACTTCCACAGGGTGGCTGCCAGATAGTACACAAGAATGAACCTGATGGCACTGCACTCTTGGAGATTTCCCAATCAGCTTGTGAATAATCCTGTTACTACTCGCTCTGCTATGTTGTGCATGGAAGAAATTCGAGTACAGCAGTATGTAGGGAGCACTATTCAAGACCAAGGGCTGGATTAACCATTAAGCGTGTGCTTAGGGCATCATGGAAAGGGGGGCACCACAGAATTTCTGCTTTAGTTAGATGAATTTAATTTAAATGAACTTTTAATTAGTTTTTCATTGTTTTTATCTTTTCTTACTGTTACCTACTTTGTTTCAATAAATAATGACGTGTAGAAGGCCTAATAAAACTCTAACCACATGCATGACGGTTTGTTTACACCATATTATCACTCATGACGCTTTCTGGCACTACCACTGAGTCAAATGAGATAATTTTTTATAATTAATGCAACTATTTAATTTTTTATTTTCCTGTCTGTTTTAGGTCTTGTTTTAATAAATTATGTCTTATAAAAGGCTCCAGAAGCAAATATAAAACAAATCACGTGGTTGTCTCAGAAACGTCCCTCTGGTAAAAGGCCTAGCTGTCGCAGAAGTGCGACTCTGGTAAAATAAGAGTTAATTAAAGCACAAGATTCAGCTGTAAGCCAAAAATTAAATTGTTCGTAAGATTTTGCCTGTGATATGTGTAACTGTGTTGATTGCCACCTAATATTCAACAAAATAATCTTTTAATTTCTATATTTAACAGATCCCAAGAACCAAGATGAAACTTGTTCAGTTAAGTGGTGCACAAAAGCGAAAACTAAACAAAAACTATCAAAAAAGAAACAAGAGGAGACTTTGGAATTAGATTCCAAGATTGCAAAACTGACTGATTTCTTCACACAAGTTCCACAACATTATATACCAATTCCTGATCCGAGCCAATCTCCGTCATCAGAAGTGAACACAAATACCATTTTGATCACTTCAAAATCAAAATATGATGATGTTGGAATCATCAAGGTGTCACAAGCAGGTTCATCTAGCACATATCTCACTACTGACCTCACTTTATCAGTAAATTCTCTTGATATCTCTACTGCAAATGTTGATGCAAGTTGCTTTACAAAACATTCTGAGGTTGAAATAATTGCTGAAAATGAAAGTTTAGTGGGCCATGGTGATGGTGGTGAAATGATTCAGTCTGCAAAAGATGAAGTAAATATAGCAAAAGATACAGGGTTGTGGCTTGATTTCTCTGCTGATGACGTGGCTTATTGGAATGCTTGTGGACCCAGTGACTGTCAACACAACAATGGGCCATTTGACAAGTCTTACCAACATTTCAGTAGTGGCAAACCAGTAAGATAATGTTCGCAGAAACTTTTTGTTGGGACAAAAGCCAATGGTGAGGAATACAAGAGAGTGGTTATTGTATTCACCATAAACGGTGAATACAATACAAACAGTTTATTGTACTGTTTGTTCCTAAAAATTTCTCACATTTTGTTACAAGAGAGGGGTTCAGTGACTGGCAAAATACTATTGTAATTGATCAAAAATAATTGATCAATTACTATTGTAATTGAAAAAAAGCACTACTCACCGAGACTATGCTAACATACTTAACTCGCAGACAAGGTGTAGGGTTGACACAACAGTTGGAAAAACAAATTCAGGAAAAGTACGATTACTGGGAAATCCTGAGGCGTGTCATAGCTGTTATTCGTACGTTAGTTGAACGTGGCGTGGCTTTTCAAGAAACAGAAAAAAGATTTGGACCATTGCAAAATGGGAACTTTTTAGGGTGCTTGAGCTCATAAGTCAGTTTGATCTTTTTAGCAGGTCACGTTGCGAAATATCGAAATTGTGGCAAAGGAAATCTTTCTTATCTGTCCAAAGCCACCTATGAGGAACTCATTCAACTGATGGCTCAAAAGGTCCACGTGCTTATTGTTGATAAAGTAAAAATCTTCTGGTTATTTTAGTTTGTCAGTTGATTTAACACCAGATCTATCACATATTGACCAGTTAAGTGTTGTACTTGGTACTTAAAAGATGGACAGCCTATTGAATGCTTTTTAACCTTTCTGGAAATGAAAAGCCATACCAGTGAGGAAATGTAAATCATGTGTTGCAGTACTTACATAAAGTTTGTCAGCTAAACTTTTCAAAATGTAGGGGTCAGTCTTATGACAACGCTGCTAACATGTCTGGGCGTTATAAGGTGATTATTATTCCTGATACCTCCAAGGAGTCCGAGGACTCATCGTGGGAGGACACAACTGTCTCAACCACTACACCGAGCCTCTATTATGAATCATCTCCATCAACGCCATCTACCACCCGCCTCCACCACCACCACAACTAGTATTTTTTGTCTGTAAATTGTGTGTGTTCTTAAGGGCCGATTTTCTGTATGCGGGATGAAAAACCCGAGTTTCCGGGAGAAAAAACCCTGCTACCTCCGTATGAGATCAGCTAACTCACCTTCGATTGAAATTGTCCAGATAAAGATTCCTCCCGTCATGACGAGAATCAAACTTAGGCCTATTCCAATCGAAAGGCACAATGTACTGTCATTCTTCCAATTGTGCTACGGAGATGTTTTATATGTGCCCTGTGCAGTTCATTCACTAAATTTGGTAAGCCGAAGTGCTGTTGCTTACTGTCAAGAGGCGGTTAATTTCTTCTCTATAGTGCAGCTGCCCTATACTTTTTTTTCAGCTTCAACCAGCCGGTGGACAATTCTTAAAGATTGTATGGGAAATGAAAATGTCTTAAAATCCCTCTCTGATACCAGACGGGAGGCACATGCTATGGCAACAGCAGCAATTTTGAAATCTTTCCTTCAAATTTTAGAAGCGTTAGACTGTATAGCCGAAGACCAGTCACAAAAGGGAGACACTACAAGAGAAGCAGAAAATATTGCAAATAAGATGCAAGAGCTAGAATTCGTTTTTATGTTGAATTTTTGGGATGAGATTTTGCAAAATTTTCATAGAGTAAGCCAAGTTCTACAGAATAAGGATGTCAACTTAAAAAATGTGAAGATCTGTATGGATTATTAGCTGACCAATTGTGCACTTCACGAAATGAATTTGAAAGATATGAAGCAGCTACAAAGGAAATACTACCAGATGTTGATTATAAGGCAGCTCAAACTCGCAAACGTATCAGAAAGAAGGTACCCAATGACGGAGATGCTCCACAAGTATATCTGAATGCCAGCAATAAATTTCGTATCACCACCTTTTGCACAATTGTTGACAAACTTGAAACTGAGATGAGAAGATACACTAACCACTAAGCCAGCCATGGTTAGTGTGTAAGCCAGCCATGGCTGAATGGTTAGTGTATCCGTTCTCCAGAAAAAGGGCTGTGGGTTCAAATCTCGCCTTGGGCATGGATGTTTGTGATTGTCTGTGGAAATAGTAGGGTTGGTGGTCTGCGGCGGATGGCGTTGGTGTAGTTACAGTCAGTTGGTGGATTGAGTAGTGGAGACAGAGTTGTAGAACAGGTGCCCTCCCTCGATGAGTCTTTGGACTCCCTGGAGGTTTCAAATAATAATAAAATAATAATAATGTTAATAAGACTGAGGGGAGGATTCAATTTCTGTGCATCGCAGTATCATTGTGCATACTAAGGAATTGTGCAAGGAAGCTAATTGTGCCTTTGTTGTTCAGCAAGATATGTTGTGGAGAGTAAAAAGAAGCGAAAATAGAACCCCTGAATAGGTGCACTGGGGATCCAAATCAGTGATAGCAACTATGCCAATATATGTATCAGATATGTGATAAAGAGAGGTTGGTGTTAGAAATATAATGCATGTATTGATAAATATAGGAGAATGGTAAAGGTTTGTTTTTAGGAGAGTCTTGTTTCAGTAATAACTTGTCACATTTCCTAATCGTGACATTTGTACTAGACAAAGAAGCTGATAAAAAAGTTATTTCCTGCACAAATCATTGATTCCAGATATGGTTAATCTTCTCTTCTTATCACTTGCCTGTCATACACACATTGTAGATCAGTGCTGCTTCATATTTATTGGTTACTGTAACTGGCAGAGATAACATGGTTCTCAATACACACCTGTAAATGAGCAATGCACAGAAAAGAAATGGCTTTCTCTGGGTACAGCAGTATTCCATTCCCAAACTTCACCAAATCTTCAAATTACTTTTAAGATCTTATTATTTTGCATATAAGGCCCATAGATGTTAGCTATATTTTATTTTCACTGGCTAATAAATCAAGAATTAATGTTTAATGTACTTGGTCAATTCCTGTTGAAATAATACTATTACTGCTGAAAGGATTAGGTTGAGTTGACTCTCTATTTTGTTGCACAATATTTTATATTATTACAGGCTATTGGTAAGAAATTTCACTACAGAGGAATGAGGAACACAAAGAATAAAGCATTAACCAAACAATCGAGACACACACATATATATACATATATTGTATAATATATAAATAAAGATATGATTTTTATGCAGGGGTTCCCTGACACCTGAAAATTATTTCATTCCTCCAAGGTAAAAAGATTGAGAAAGACTGGCTAGACTGTACGTAAGTTCCGGTTGCATAATACCAAAATAACACTATAGAAGTATTAACACAGCTTGATGGATGTTTACAATAGCCATTCATACTATTCAAAAAAAGTTAACTGATATGCCTTATAAAACTGATATTTAAGACTAAATGTGAATTTACTTTTTAGCATATATCACGCTTATATTTTATTATCTGATCAGAGAAGTAAGCCAGTCATCTTAAAATGAATACATGCAGTCCGTACATTCAGCTGGTGTTTATTCTATTATTAACTACCTAGTCAAAGCTACTGTTCAGTACAGGGTTCTGATTCATTTAACATATTTAACTGATTGATTTTCTGTAGACTTCCTGATGTAGTTCTTTCAAATTAATGAGAATAATACAATCTTTTCTTCAGATGTATTATCTGACTGTTTTTATCTCATTAAGCAACACAGTACTTTCAAGTGACTTTTTAAACAAAGTAGAGATTAAACCAAGCACTAATATAACATCATAATATTACTTTAAACCATGGCCAGTTTAGTATATTAGAATAGTAATTTATTAGGGCATTGATATGATACAACTTGTGGGAAGAAAAAAAACATACCTAGAGAAAGATGATACTAATGTCAAGTAATATTACTATTTTAGATTGCATAGTTTGATCATCAAATATCATATACCAAGGTTATCAGTTTTCATTTAACAAAATACATAGGGAAATACTTACAAATATGTGACATCTGTAGGAATTTTTTCCATGTCTAATTCACTCAACATTGTTAGAGGTACTTGGGGTATACAAATTACTCTTTGGCCAATATTCAACTGCTCTGAAGTCCGTAATTTCACAGAATTGCACTTACAAATAGGAGGGCAAGCACACATAAGCTTCCAGTAAAAGGCACATATCAAAATGACAGTTTGAGCCGATTTCATGTTCATGCAAATACTTTTGTACAACTATTCAAAATGCAGCACAAATTGCTATCAACTGCTGGTGTGGGTCTTAAAACCACGTATACATTCTGAAAAATATGCACTGCTCTTTAAACTGAACTACAAAAGATAGAGCTCAGTTCTTCCACCTCATATAAAATATATATATATAACTATATAGGACATCACATAACTTACCAATGCATACCTATATATCAAATGTAGGTAGAATTGTATTTCACTTGCTGTAAGTTCTTGGAGTCAGCGCCTTGAATAATGAATGCTTCATTCAAAAATAAATAAATCTGCTGTTTAAAATGAAATTGTTACTCGTATTATGCTCATTTGTGTTAATACAAATCGGCTTCGCTTGCTGAGTACTACAAACATCATGTTCAGTGGAATACCAGAAGTAGCTATTAGTCAGGTCTAACTTGGCACAAACAATTTCTTTTATTGTTGTTTCTTTCAAAATATGTCACCGACTACTATGCACTAAAGCTCTATAAATAAATAATAGCAAGCAAACAAACAGGGCGTTTATTTTTATTTTATTGCCTGTCAGTTAAAAGTACAGTATACAAAGTACCACTCATGGCTTTCATCTCTAAAAAGTTACTATGAAAATACCCAGCATAGTTGCAATTATAATAAACCTCATTTTCGGTAATATCCTTCCGTTTATAAATTCCAAACTTAATATGAAATAATTTTAAAAATGTATAATTAAATTCTAAAGAGGCACACCCATTGAATCCACCACTGGAAGCTGACATCTTGCCGTGACGAAAAGCTACCAATAAACACTCGCCAAAACTTTTGAACTGTTAGCAAGATACATGTCTAAATGACTTCAGTTTCGCTTTCGAAATTTTAACGTTTTCGTATACTGTACTACAATTATATACAAAATGTCGTTCTATCAAGTATTATATACATACACTAACATTTCCAAGAAAAGTCGCATACATTTCTCTAAATATCAAGGGCCAGCAAATATCCCAGATTTCTTAAGGTACAACTTTAAATTCAATATATATAGAGAGAGATAATTGAGGTTTCTGATACGAAATGTTTATTCAAGATTTAAACTGCATTGCCCTATTTTACATGATTATAAGCAAAAAAATCGAGGAACAACGAAATCAAACTAAAGCACGCCGCCCGTCTTACACCAACGCGCTTTACACTAAAATTCATCCGTTGTCATTAATGTCTCTGACAACAGCACCACGTTTTCTATGCACTCTTGAACAAACAAAAACAACCCAAAAAAATAATAAATAAAATAAATAAATAAATGACCCAACATGCACTTATTTCAAAAACACTGTGATGTATACAGCGAGGTTGATGTAAAAGGGGTTACTACATTCCAAAATCTTATACTCTACAGATAATTAATCTATGATTAGCCAGCAAAGGTTGGTCGATTGGTAGAGCCTCTGCTACTAATGACTCGCAAAAAGTTAAACGCGGTTGGTAGTTGGAAGGGATCCAATCGTTCGATGCTGTTGGTACACTCTGCCTCGATAAGTCTTTGGACTCGCTGGAGGTTTCACATAATAATAATAATATCCTAAGATCACTATAGCAAATAAATAAATAAAATAATATAATATAAAACAAATTGTCATTCTACACGAACATTGTTGGTTTGATTGCACTGGAATTACGCCGATCGCAACTAAAGCTATTAAGTCAATTCATTATGTTTGCTAATTGTGCTTTCTTGCCGGTTTGTCCGTTTTCAATGACAAGTTCCAAGAGGAAAGAGTGATAAAATAATAATAATAATAATAATGCCCAATTGATAAATACCTTAAAGAAATTTATAGTAAAAAAAGAGGCATAGAGAAGTCTTTAAGAAATGCGAAGTTTCTACAGAAAGCCGGCCTGGTTGGCCGAGTGGTTAGTGTATCCGCTCTCCAGCCAAAAGATTGCGGGTTCGAATCCCACTGTGGGCATGGATGTTTGTGATTGTCTGTGAAAATACTAGGGGTGGTGGTCGGCGGCAGATGGCGCTGGTGTAGATGATTAAGGTAGTTGTGGAGTAGGTGCCCTCCTTCGATGAGTCTTTGGGCTCCCTAGAGGTGCTAAGTAATAATAAATGAGAAATGAAATGAAGGAAGGAGGCGAGCTGAAGAACATCCAGATAAAATTCTTGGTATTAAGACAAAGGATATTAAATGATAATGTTTAAAACAACGAAAAATCACAGAAGCATGGAATGCCAGAAATAATTCTCATTCACAATAAAAGAAGAAAATATAGATAAGTTATAAATATATATATTGTCCTGTGTCTCTTCTGAGAGAGAGCCCTAAACAAAATCATCGAAACCTGCTAACAAGATGATTTTTCGAATACTAAGTGAACTTTATGAACTCAAAATGTGTAATCAAACTGTATGCTTAATATCATTAATTTATATTATCAATAATAGAAGAATAAGTATACAAATCTGGACGTAATTATTGTGTATTCTTATACAGAGGATATTGAATGATATTCATATACCTTTTAAAACAACAAAAACATCATAGAAGCATATAATGCTACCAGAAATAATCCTCATTCACAAAAAAGGGAGGAAGACAAAAATATAAATAAATTAATTATAAACATAGACAGACCTGTGAGGCATTTGAGAAAGAAAGAGTGAGCATCTCTAAAAAGAATCATCAAACTCAAGCAAAGACGATTATACCGCATTTACTCGAATATAACTCACCTCCAACCCCTGATTTTACTTTACAAAAAAAAAAAAAAAGAAATTAAAAAGTTTCCCATATAGTTCACACACGAAAAAAGTTTAAAACTTTAAGAAATAGATAGTGAATGTTGTTATGGCAGTTTCAGATATTTTGGAATAATGTTGAAGAGAATCAGTATTTCGACTCAACAAATCATCGGTCGATTTGCTGAGTCGAAATGAGTATTAACAAAACCGATCTTTTGTTAATACTGCACCAATACATGCATGGAGAGAGTGGCGTAGCTAGAGTTTTTGGCGCAAAACGGGGCGGCAAACTCAGGCGGTTCCTGAGTTTGCCGCCCTTCTCAATACACACCAAAAATACTACAAAAATGTCAAAAAGACGCACAGCATTTCTGACAATCTGAGGCTTAGTCATCGTCACCACTGGTCAGATTGGTGGCCATTTTCGCCGCAGCTCCCTAAACGCACAGCAGTATGAAAGATTTGTTTAAATCTAGACTCGAGACCAGGGGTGAGTAACATTTTTAAGTGTGTGCGTTCCAAAATCGCCAAATCTTTCATGCAAAATTTTCTCATGTGCCAACCGAAATTTTGGGGAACATATTATTTGGTGTCGTCTTTTAAGTATAGGGAAGACTTTTTCAAATAATCAAAAATCACAATAGAATAGTAAAATCAAAGAATATTGTAAGCGTGATTATTGCAAGTCATGTAAGATTGAATGAAGGTAAAAATTTGTGATGGAATTTTTACTTAAAAGTCCTGCTGATAGCATAATTTTTTTTTTCATTTAAATGTAATTCTAGCTGCCATATAAAGCCGCACAATTTAAGGACGCAATTTTTAACATCAGCAAGAATAAACAATAATTCTGATTTTTTTTTTTTTTTTATAAAGATCAATCAGACATAAGTTTTTTCAAGTGTTTCCAATATATTACAGTGAACAATCTCATAATCGTTTTACTTCACTAAAGCACAATAAAATAAAATAAAATTAAAGATATAATTTTATTACGTCTTTAATCCTTCAGGAGTAATACATAAAAATTACAGACAAAATAAATTGTTATTTTACCTACATAACATATTAAACAGAAATTAATCTTTATAATTTTTAGCAGAAAACATCAAATCAAAACTAGAGAAAGAAAAATAGTGGACATTTTATTTAATTAGCATCCATGAAACTTCTGTTGCTGCTGCATCACTAATGTAGATAATTTATATCAGGTTTATATTTTGTAACCTGTAGAGATATGCATGCGCTACTAGTTTAATCTTTAAGGCTACTTCTGCTACGAGACTTAACAAAGTTCATCACTGAGAACAATGATTCACAAGATTATGTAGATGCAAAAATGGACAATAATGCTGTTGGGAGGGCTTTTAAACACACAAGAGTTTCTGGAATATTATTCCAAATCCTAAGTACTTTCGTTTTCGCACTTCTGTTACTCATGTCTGTAAACGCTCCTTTTCAATATTTTCCAAGTTAACTCTGAGGTCAACAAATTTCTGCCTCCAAATTGAACTATTTTGAAAAACAATCAATTGCATTTCAAAATCATCCATATTTATCCACGAAAACATCTACAAGTTTATTTGAAGATATTTTCGTGTCCTGTAGTTTAAGTTTCAAGTCATTTAAATGTTCGTAAAAATCTGCAAAAAAACATCAGTTTACACACCCACACGATATCATACATTTTTTATAACACATTTGTTGAATAGTCAAAAAGAGATTTATCTCATCCAGGCATTCAACAAATCGTTTCAGATCAACACATCGACTAAGCCAACGAACGTTGTTGTACATTATTAGTCCTTTGTACACCGAATTCACCTCATTCAATAGATTCTAAAACTGTCTTTTATTCAAAGCACGTGCAGAAATGTAATTAACAACATTAGTTACTGTTTGCATCACTTCTTGAAGTTCCTTTAGGGCAGATTTGCACATAAATCGTCCTCATGTAGGATGCAATGAAAACCTAACAGTGGATGACCAACATATTTTGCAAACAAATCTTACCAATCATGCTGGGCGCACCATCTGTTGTGACGTATACCACTTTTGAAATATCATTTTGTCTAATAGATAATTCGTTCATAACTGCTTTACATATTTCAATCCCACTGATACACTCAAGTAGTGTTACAAGGTTAATCCTCTCTTCGCATACGTCATCCCTACAAAATCGAGCAAAGATTGCCAGCATAACTGAAGATGTAATGTCTGTGCTCTCATCAACACAAATTGGAAATAACTTACATGAAGCCATATCTTAATTGTTCTGCTCTATTCCTTTCCAACTTAAGTATTCTCTCCTTAATTATTTTTCTACTCACAGACAATTCTTTAATGCGCTGAATAATTTTTACCTTTTCTGAAAGATTGTCAAAAAGGAAAGGAGCATTCTAGCCATGCTTCTTTAATATACTCCCATCACTGAGTGGTTTTCCATGTTGAGCAATAACTTTTGAAACCTCAAAACTAGCAGCAACTAAGTTGGAACTAGGCCTATCTGAAATAAATTTCATCAAAATATCGGACTGCTTTTTTGTCTTGCTCAGTTCATGAGAAATTAATTCTCTTTGTTCTTGCTCACTTTTATTACTTAATTTCTTATGAACAGTTTACAAAAGAAGTCTTACAAACAAGTGATTCGGAACATAAAATGCATAATCCTTTATTATCTTTCTTAATCGTGCCAAATTTTACAGTCTAGCATTCTTTAAATTGTCTAATATCCTTTTCATTTGAATGTCTATGTTTGTTTGCTGGTGGTTGTGAAATTCTGCTCAATCTGTAAAGAGCAGGAAGCAAATAGATAAATAAATAAATATATATATATATATATAAAAGAAAGCAATTAAAAAATTAGTTACTTCATGCAGCTTTTAACTTTAATGAAAATCGGATTATGGGATGTAAAAATGTGGAGAGAGATATATAGACACTGACAAAAATTATAATTTGAACTCGGAAAATCTCATCATAATCACTTTCTGCATATACCAACCAAGTTTAAGCAAACCAAAAATTAGTACAATTATAAGCCGACCTACACACATGCAAATGAAAGAGAAGGGTACGCATGCAATCTAATCACGTGCAGATAACACTTCATAATCTTATTTTGATAATACATTTCACATTGCTTTAAAAATAATTTACTGTATTTACTGGAATATAACTCGGTCTCGCTTATAACTCGCACCCCTGATTTTCCTTTACGAAAAAAGAAATTAAAAAGTTTTGCGTATACCTCGCACAGGAAAAAAAAAAAGTTTAAACACGTTTCACTGGGCGATAGTAACTCGCTTCCTGTGGTAAACCACACGCCCTTCCCAGTAGCCAATAGTGACTGCAAACACAAGTAAAAGCAGGTCGTTTTATTGTATCACTGAATAAGGTACAGAGGCATTTGCAGTCTCTAATATATTTCTCAACAAATAGTGCACTTAGAGACAACTGGGATAAACAAGGCAGTACTAATGAATCACATGTCCCCTTCCCACAAAACCTATACCATTTAGATTCAAGCAAAACCATGTTGCACCGGCAAACATGGTATCTAACTAAAAACTAGGTGTGTAGGAGTCTGTCCCCCACCAGCTGAAATGCAAGGCAGCAATAAATATAAACAGAAAGTGTTAAAATTCGTAAACGTGTTAAAACTAATAAATATATAGTGAATATTTTTATGGCAGTTTCAGATATTGAAAGTTATTAAAATACACATCTTGCTCCCTTACAGTCAGTCTCTCTCTCTCTCTTTCCCATCACCAACCGCTCTCAATCTCTCCATGAAGTCACATTCACAAAAATGAAAGACCTTTATGAACTGCTTATTTAGTATCTGCACTATATCTTCTGCAACAGCTGTCCTTATAACCAGGGCCGGTGGAAGCGAGCATGCGGTGAATGCGGGCACCGCCGCCAGGGAACGATTCATAAGTTACTTTTTAAGAAACAAAATTTTTATCATAAAAACAAAAAAATTCTTAGAATGATCAATATTAAAATAAATGAGGCCATATACACTGAATAAAAATTAAAAAAAAAAAACAACGTATATTGCCGCCTCTTTGATCAGCTGGCTGTTTACAATTTTACAGCTAGATCAGGCTAAATGCTTGCCTACAGAATGTTGTGTCTATTGCAGTCTATCTAAAGTGAAATGGTGAACAGTCTTTATGCGCAGAAACGAATTTTCATACAAAACATTTGTTGCTAGTTAACCAGTCATATGGTACGCATCGCAGTAGGCTACTGACAGTAGCGCAGTGCGGACTATTATTTCGTCTCTGTGTCGTATTGTACAATAATTTCTTGTGGGTATAAAATAGAAATGGAATCAAAAATTTAAAAAAATGTTATCTGGTGCACAAAATCATAAGCGTCACGCTGCGAAAGAAGCAGATATTAAGAAACAAAGTGGGGCTCTTAATAAATTTGTTAAAATATTCTGATGCAGATTGTAACCAACTCGATACATCAGAAATCAGAGTTGAAGAACCGTGCACATTATCCAGTTGGCATGAAGGTACTATTGCAACTATTGAACAAGATAATTGAACATGATTTAAGTGAAAAATTGTTAGGATTTAGTCAACTACAACAAGATTTAGTTGTAGTTGACCACGAAACTAACACATTGTTAGTCTTTGTGAATTTAGAAGATCCAGGTGAATGGGGAAATATTGATGAAAAATTACGAGTTGTTTTAACTGAAATGGGATCTGTTCAAAATAAAAATATAATATATCCCAGAGATACATATGGTTGTAAATTTGGCAACACGTATTATAATAGAAAAATGGAAAACGGGAGCTCGTGCCAAGAACATGGCTCATTTATTCCGAAACCTTAAATTCTGTTTTTTGCTTTTGTTGCAAACTTGTCGTACCTACTGAATCACCCAGTGAGTCTTGTAGAAGGTTATAACGATTGCAGAAATGTAAGTACAACTTTACATAGACACGAGACTAGTTTAACTCACATGAAAAATTTCTTAAAATGGAAGGAACTTGATAAAAATTTAAAAAAACAAAACTAATATTGATTTCCAGACTCAAAGATGTATGAAATGGAAAAGAAACATCGGACGAGTGTTTTAGAACGCTTGATTGAAATTATAAAATTCCTTGGTAGCCGAAATTTAGCTTTTCGCGGATCATCTGATAAATTATATGAAAAAAAAATAACGGCAATTTTTTAAAATTAGTCGAACTGTTTGCGAAGTTTGATCCCATTATGGAAAATCATGTTGAAAGAGCCCAACAATGAAACAACAGAGTACACTATTTGAGTAAAGACAGTCAAAATGAAATATTGGAAATTTTAAATAACGCAATCAGGGATACAATTTTATTATCAATTCGAAAATCTAAATATTATTCCATAATTTTAGACTGCACACCTGATGGAAGTAAAACAGAACAAATGACCATTATTATTCGCTGTTTCCTGTGACAATGGAATTGTCAAGATCAGGGAAAACGTTTTAGGTTTTGCAGATATATCAGATTCGAACGGACGTGGTTTATTTGCAACAATAATGGAACAACTGGAAAAATGGATCATTCCCATTGAAGACATGCAAGGTCAAGGGTATGACAATGGGGCAAATATGGGCTCCAAAATTTGCTTTTGAACAAAAATCCTCGAGCTTTTTACGAGCCATGTGCTGCTCATACTCTAAATTTAATCATTAACGATGCAGCCAAAGTGAATGCAGATGCAATTAGTTTCTTTGCAATTATTCAAGAAATATACAATTCTTTTCATTCTCTTACAAATGTTGGGCAATCCTTTTAAAGTTCGTAAAAAAAATTAACATTGAAACAGCCATCGGAAACGCGATGGGATAGTAAAATTAATGCAATCCGCCCTCTACGGTATCAGTTAGGAGAAATTTATGATACACTTTTTGAAATTTTAAATCATGAAAATTTTAATAAAGAAACTCAGCATGAAGCACAAACATTATGTGATAAAATAAAAGATTACAAATTTATTTGCTCTCTTATAACTTGGCATGATTTACTTAACAGAATAAACCCTGTGAGTAAAATGTTTCAAGACAAAAATATGAGCATTACACTTGTTTTAGAATCTATCGAAAACTTAAAAATATTCTTACAAGAGTATCGATCAGATACAAATTTTAAAGAAGTTCTAAAAACGGGAAAATAACTGAGTGAAGAGGTGGATGGAGAACAAGAATTTAAAACTGGTACGGAAGTTCGACGACGAGAGAAGACACGACAATTTGACTAAGAGCGTCATGACAAAACGCCACAATCGCCAGAAGATAAATATAGAGTGAATGTGTTTTATACACTTGATCTTGCAATGTGTTCGTTAATAGAACGTTTTGAACAACTAAAAGATATGATAATTTCAATTTCTGGTATAGATTACTACAAATTAATAACGAAGATTTACGAAAAATTTGTGACGATTTAGAGATTCTCTTGAAGGAAGGCGACAATAAAGACATAAATGCATTAGAACTATATGACGAGTTATGTGCTTTCCAGGATATTTTTCGGAAGGATAATTTAAATATTCAAAAGCCCTTTCGCTATTCTTAATTTTATTGTGTTCAATCATTTATCTTTCCTAACTTTTCAATTGTTTTAAGAATACTATTAACCTTAACTGTTAGTGTAGCGAGCGGTGAATGTTCCTTTTTCCAAGTTGAAATTGATTAAAACCTACTTAAGAACAATTATGTCACAAAAAAAGGCTTGTTAGTTTAGCGTTAATAGCTATTGAAAATGATATATGTGCGGAATTAGACATTAAGACCATTATTTCTAATTTTGTGAATATGAAATCAAAACCTTAAAATTTTAATAAAAAAAATTTCAAGTATATTTATGTAATTTAATTTATTTTCTGTTATTCTGTAAAGATAATATTTTTTGAATACGTATATTAAATGTTGTAATTATTTCTGAATTATTTTATTATTTTCTCATCTATCTTGAGTTTCTTTTAATTTCCTAAAAGATGTTGCACTTATAAAAATTATTACAAGTTACTAAAAATTTAGTAACTTGTAAAATGCAAGAATTTTTTAAACTTTAGTTCAAATAAATTTTAACTTTAATTAAAATTCATTTTAATTTTGTTAGCGATTCGGGTCGGTGAGAAGGCTATAATCCCTGTATCATTATATTCAACGATTAAAGTGAAGTGGCTTTATCAAAATTTGCTTTAACTTTTGAGAATTTTTTGAATATACGGTTTTTAACGATTATCCTGTCTAGTCAACACTCCGGTTCGTTACATTTAGCGAATCAACGTGTGGCTGTTCTGTCAAAATTTATTTAAGAAATTTCAAATAATTTAAATTTTTATTATCGTAAAAGAACCACACACTCCCGGATCGTTACAGGGGCGCTTAGATAGAAATTGCATGCGGGCATCAAAGACCCTAGCACCGGCTCTGCTTATACCATTTCTCCAATCACTGTCATCCTTTCATAATCATTCTCTTTTTTTGCTAGCTATATATCGAAAGAACTCCCTAGGATTCTTTTTGGCTTTTTGACCTGCCTTGCCTGGTCTTTGTAATCCTCATGGAATTGGTTATTACCACTTCTCTTATGCTGCCTCCATAATGCCCTTTTTCTCTGTGTCACATGCTTTATCTCTTCATTCCTTCATTTCACACCTACCTTATTTAAACTTCTGACCCTTGGTATACATTTAGACATTGCTTCTACTAGATAGTTATTCAATATTCCCCAAGCTGCATTGATCTCTTTTCCAGCTAACTCCTCATTCCATGCTACACACCTGCAAACTGTCTCCAGAGCTCTTCATACTCACCACCCTTGTAGTTCCACATATACCCTTTTTGTCACAGAGATCCTCAGACTGATGGCAACCTTATGGTCACTCTCACCTCCAATTGGTGAGAGTGACCATAAAGTGATTACTTACCCTGGGTCACTCTCACCAATTGGAGGGTGATTGGACACCTTGTTTATAATTACATCCGCTGATGAGATGATCAAATCCAAGACCCCCAATCCACGTGTGCCCTCTGTTACATACTGTATGAGGTAGTTGTCCCTCAAAAACTCAAGAAACTCGTTTTCTTTACTTCCAGTTGCTATCTCATCTTCCCAGTCTATATTGCCATAATTAAAATCACCCTTTTCTTATTCGCTTGACTAATTTGATTATACATTTCGTATTCACTACCATCCACATTACCTAGTCTATAAGAACATCCAACCAAGTATTTCATTCTATTCACCTCTATCTCACACCATACTGCCTCAAAGCCACTGGTACTATTTCCTTCTTCCATCTCTTAGTATGGGCAGAACTCTTTCTCTATCATCGATAGCACTCACCTTCCCTTTTTACCCTTTCTATCCTCACAAAACACATCATATCCTTCCATCTCTATTGCT
The DNA here is from genome assembly GCF_054136105.1 of Typopeltis vanoorti. Taxonomy (NCBI): domain Eukaryota; kingdom Metazoa; phylum Arthropoda; class Arachnida; order Uropygi; family Thelyphonidae; genus Typopeltis; species Typopeltis vanoorti. The sequence continues at coordinate 67,853,400 of NC_143553.1, read as the reverse complement.
GTCAGGATGTCAACCTCATCCAGCCATGTCTCACTTTATCCAACAATTTTTGGGTGAACAGACTCAATTAATGCAACCATTTCATCTGCCTTGTTTCTTACACTTCTAGCATTTGTATACAAACACAGTAGTTCATTCCTGGATCTATAGCTAGTTCCACTGATACCATTCATTTGGCATGATTTTTTCATGCTCAACTCAAACCATTTCCCTTTCTCCTTATTCATGTTAGAACCCTCTTCACATCCAACTGTTTCCTCTTGATCCCAGGTAATATCCTTCCTTTTCCTGTCTACACATGCATTCACATCCTCTTGGAGCATCCACGTTTCTCATGCTGTGTTTCTCTGTCCACCCTGAGCTTTCCCGTTTCCCTGTCCATCTTGCACACCCGTTCTCTCATTCTCCATCCTTAGGCTGCTCACATCTTCATTCATATCCACCTCTTTAATCTCCCCTGTCTTACTCTCCTACTCTTCCACATTGCTTCCCACTTGATCAGATTCATTTTCTGTACTCACTTCTCTACTTTCCAGCAGCAGCCTCTCCAAGCGACTCACACCAAAACTATTCATATGCAGTCCATCACTCTTATACAGTTCACTTCATCCTTTAAACTCATTCGACACATTAACAAACTGCACTCCTTTCTCCTTACACATTTCCGCTAACATATCATTCATAATCCTTGCTCTCTCTGCCTCATCTCACCACTGTCATACCTAGGCAACACGCTTACTACCTTTCCTTTTACATGGAGAAATCTCAGTGAATGAAATCCATTATCAGAATATGTTGTTTAAAGGAAGGAAGTGTTAAAGATTTGAACAGTATGATAGATTTTGTTGCCAACTGAATGAACCTCTCGCAATGAGTCTGCTGACTCCATAGAGGGTGCAATAATAATAATAACAATAATAATAATTTATTGAGGTAAAAAAGACTGTACTGAAAAGTGGCAGATTGGAAAAAAGAATTGTCCTTCATTAACAAAGCATACAAAAAAAGAATGTTTCTCCTTTACCATGGGTAGCATGAACTGGTTCAGTGATTGTTCACCTAAATCCTGTACTTTCCAAATTCAACTCAGAAGTTGAAACAGCAGCTAGCATATCTCTATAGATAGATGGCTAATGAAAAGATCAAAACAAACATTATAGTCATCAATATGTTACATTTTATTTTTTAAAAGTAAATTATATTTGAAAAGAAATTATAATCTTGCTTTCATCCTTTATGTAACTTCACCACTAGTCTCCCATTTTACTACTTATATAAAGAAATATGACTTCTACCATTGATTCCGAGGTCTTTTCCCCAGATGAGACCTTAATAAATCAGAATTGATCTGGATGGTGACATTTCTAGTAATGCATTGTAATATACCTGTACAAAAGGAAGTATTCTGTGCATTATAGGATACTGGAGCAATTCGATGAAAAATGAACTGCTTCTACATACTAGTAGCCCAGTTATGAAGATACTCGACATATAAATTTTTGTTCATTCCTGCTTGTGTAAAGGATGAAAACAAGAATATAATTTCTTGTGAAATAAGTACAATTCATTTTGTGACCTGAGTCCTGTAGCTCAGTTGGTTTCAATGGAGTCCTTTGGTTGGAAAGATCTGAATTTGAATCCCGTCTATGATACAAAGAAATTTTATCAGGGTTTTCAATTAAAGATCTGTTATCTGGTCTGGTAAAGTGGTGGAAATTTTTTGTTTGTTTGTTCCCCCCCCCCCTCTCCCTTTCCTGGAAACTCAGATTTTTTATCTCTCAAAACATGAAAACCAGCCATGCGAACACATATCTACAAACAAAATACTATTGAACAAGGGAAGCAACAGGAAACCACTCTGTTCGATAAAAATTCCCTAATGATATAGCATTTCTACATTGGGTTGATGGAAAATTACACACGCTTTGTGACCCAGCAGGAAAACTTGCTACAATACGATTGTTGAATAAAGCTTCAAGGCACTAATTTACCAGAAATTCATGAAAAATATAAGCATCACTAGACAGTGGATAGTAACATAGTTTGTAAATTAAGTAATGCAGATGGTGGTTGTCTGGTCTGAAGTGCTCACCTCCAAGGAGTCCATGGACTCTTTGGAGGTGTCACAATAATAATAATAATAATAATAATAATAATAATAATAATAATAATTTGCTTAGTAATTTTTAGCCATTAATTTGTTTAATTCTTTTAATAGTTTGCAATTCATTGGAATACTTCCATGATTCAACATTTGGAAATTGGAGGGTGAACCTTATAACAGTGCAAGGAGAACTCATTTCCAGAAGTGTGTGAGCATACAAGAAAGGATTGGGATGGCCAGGAATGTGTAAATATGAAAGGGAGGGGAATATTGTTGTCTATGCAAAATATTGCTGCAGCCAATAATGGAACTATTGAATAGAGTGTAATCCAATATTAAAGAGTTTTTTTTTAAAAAACTGATAATATGTTGCAATAAGTTGGAAGTTGATAAAGGAGGTAGTTAGTGAGGGGGAGGGCGAGAAGAGGCTTTTTTTTGCATTGAGAGTGGTTGGACCAGGGAATGTATTGCTTGATAGGATGGTGAAATGTGCAGACAGTGAATCTCAATTTCTGTCAGGATGTCATCCTCAGTTTTTGGGCAAACAAACTTATCAATACAACAGTTTCATTGCCCCTATTTTGGATACTCCAGGCAGTCTATTTCTGGTTCTATAACATGTCACTGACAACATTTCTCAGATGTGACTTCACTGCACCTTTCTATTACCATGGATCCCACAACTCTCCCCATACCAGTATGCCTCCCTCACATCCCATACTATCCCGATCCTTTCTTTTCTGCTCACACATTCACTTCTGCAGCCAGCACTCACACTTCATGTTTTTCTGTCTGTCATGCAGTCTCTCATTCCCTTCACTAACACTACCTACATCTCTCCAATCCTATCCTACTTTCTTGCACTTCCACCTCTTCCTTCCTCAGATTTTGAATTTCCTACAGTCTTTACTCTCCCTTTCACGAACAGTCTCTCCATATTCATATTAGTATGATCAGTAAATGGCTTATTAATGGATAATGAAGGGAGTCAAGCATATGGTCTTCTAATCTAATAAAATTGATTTATACATATATAATTTTGGCATTGTTCTCTTCACTAATATTCATATCTGTCAGACATCATAATTAGCAGGGTATTGGCATTGTATCCTCTACACTCCTGCTGATAATGGATGTTTTTTTTTTTTCATTTTTAGAAAAATGGATGAGGGAAGCTAGTTTGAATACTGGTTTCTGGTTTACTCTGAGTATTGGTTTTCTTCTACATATTTAATCTTCATGTTTATTGATTCTTTCAGAAGTTCCTGTAAAGCAGTGGGTCTTAACCTTTTTAGTGATTGGCACCCCTTGAATCTAAAAATAAATTCTCGCACCCCCTTGAAAAATGTGTTTCTATTTCTTTATTTAGGAAATTACATCTATTGCAAGATAATTTATTTATTGAAAAATAAACATATATTTACATATACATACAAAACAATATCTCAGTTTTTAATGGCTATGTTGATGTTGTTTATTCATAATAATACTTTTGAAGCGAGGCTCCTTTTTTGAAAGAGCCACGCGTGAGTCATCACTTGCATTTAAGCGATTTCTGGCTTTTGTTTTTATGTGCAAAAGTGATGAAAATCCCATTTCACATAGGTAGGTAGTGGCAAATGGTAAAAATGTCTGCAACGCTGCTTTTGCAAGCTGTGGATAAGGTTCTAACTGTGTACACCAGAATTGTTCTAAGTCCAGTTTTTCAAATTCTATTTGAATACGTGCATTGGCTCGTATTTCAATAAGATCGTCTTTTATTAAATAGCCGTCATCCATCGAATCTGGGTCAAAATTTAGAAACTTCTCTTGCCCCCCCCCCATGGAAATGCTTTCTCACACCCCCAGGGGTGCACACACCCCAAGGTGTTGTACCACCTTGCCCCAGTCCTGAAGATACTTTCAGGCGCAAACTTTGTTTGCTCACACTTGGATAAAGGATTAAACTAAATTTATTATACACATCCCAGGTTAAGAACCACTGCTGTAAAGTATTAGTCTGCATGTTCTTAGGAAGGGGGAAGTTATAAATTTTTTATTTTTGTAGGACTATATCCATTATTGATGAAACTATTTAAGATGTATTCTAATTCATTTTGGAGTATGATATTATCTATGCTGTGCTGTCTACCTGCACGAAGAATCCAATGCCCATTCACTCAGTGTAGGACTGAGTGAATGGGCATGGGAGTGGATTCAATGTAAGACTCATATTAAATAAGTGTGTCAAGGCAGAATATCAACTCTCTGGAATATTTTCACAGCACTTTCATTCCTCTTATTTCTGATACTTCTACCAGTCATACCAAAACATAATAGATCTTTCCTGGGTTTGAAACAAGTTCAACTGATACCACTTCTGAGATGTGACTCCTCCATGCCCCTCCCCAGCCATTCTGCTTTCTCATTACCCATTCCTGAACCCTCCCTTCACTCAAATGCTTCCACCACATCTCCAGAGCTATCCCATTTCTTTCTTATCTAATCACACATTCACTTTCTCTTTCAGCATTAACCTATATCACGTTGTCCTCCTGCTCAACGTAATTCCCTCTATTTCTCTGTCTTGAACTCCTATTCTCTCATTCCCCTTGCTAATGATACTCAATTCTCCATTCATAAGTGCTCCTTTAATCCCTCCTTTCTTACTCTTTTGTTATCCCACATCATTTCTCACTTCCTCAGTTCCATTCTCTGTAGTGATTACTCTACATTCCAGCAGCAGTCTCTCCAGATGACTCACACCAAAACCATTCAAAAGTCAATCACTCTTATACAGTTCCATGTGTCCCTCAAACTCATCCTACACAACCACAAACTATATTCCTTTCTCTTCACACACACATTTCCACTTAACATACCATTCATAATCTCTGCTCTCTGCATTGACTCATCACTCACTGCCATACCTTGGCAATATGACTATCTTTCCAACCACACTATTATCTTTTTATTCTACTCAAGAATCTTCCATTCTTCTTGTATCCAATAAAACCATTAATTCATAATACTACTCCCAACTTTTTTTTGCTTGCTTTAAAACAACTAAATTACATGATAACTACAATAATAAACTTTACAGAAAGTACAACTATTTCAAGCCGAAAGTAATAGTACATCATAAGTGTCTGGACAACAAGAAAATCAAAGAACAGGAATAAAAGGTACATATAACAATTGATTTACCAATTAAAAATTGTGGCATGCTAGAAATTATTAAATCACTTAAGAAATTGAACTACGTAGATATGAATATAAAGTAAATTACACTTTAATAAATATTTCCGCTATTTCGGCAACATCACATTGCCATCTTCAAAAGGAATTACAAAAAAAGGCAACGTGCATGTAGGCACTACAACACAGTAACTGAGAATGAAGAGATGAAGCCATTGTTCTCCTAAAAGTCCTGATGGTGCCCTCTGGCGGGCACCATCAGGACTTTTAGGAGCTGTTGGTGCCCGCTAGAGGTTGGGCTGAAGGTCTACTGATGTAAGCCTCCCAAATTTGGGGCAGTCGCATATAGCCAAATTTGTTGAGGTTAGGAGAGTTTCTTAGGGCTGATTCCATAAATAGTCTTTCGAATTTGTATTTGCTATGGTGTATTATTGTAGCTTTCTTCCACCATATTCTGTGGCATGCATCCAGAGCATGGTCTGCAAGACCAGAATGGCTGTACTTGTGAAAAACGGATGTAGTCCTTGTGTTCAGAAATTCTGATATTCGCTGTCCTGCCTGTTTGGCCAAAGTAAGACAGTTTACAGCCGCAAGGGACCTGGTATACACCAGGTAGGTCTAGGGGAAGTGGTTGGTCTTTCGTGGAGCGGATAAGGGATGCCAATTTTCTATATGGCCTGTAACAGGAGGTCAGGTCATGTTTTTTTAAGATTTTGGTAATTTTTTCCGAGTTGTCTTGGACGTGGGGAATGGTGATGGATTTAGAGTAATCCTTGTTGTGTGTGTGTGGGGGGGGGGGGCTGTGGTTTGTAGGTTTTAATATTTTTTGGATTTTTATAGGGGGGGGGTAGCCATTGGCTGAGAAAGTGTCGAGGATGTGAGGATGTGATTTAGTTCAGTGTGTAGGGCCATGTCGTTAGAGCAGATTAGTTTAGCCCTGTTGAATAGTGTTTTCACCACTCCATATTGTTGTGAGGGGGGGGAATTGTTGGTGAATGTATCTGCCTGTATGGGTGGGTTTTCTATAAACTGAGAAAACCAAGGTTCCATCAGGCTGGCAGGTGACTAGTGTGTCTAGGAAAGGGAGGTAGTTGTTTTCCTCTTTTTACAGGGTGAACTTGATTCTGGGGTGTTGGTTGTTTAAGTGTGTTAAGAAGGAGAGGAGTGTTTCAGAGCCATGTGGCCAAATATTATTATTATTATTATTATTGTTAAAGGCAACTCCAAGGAGTCGACAGACTCATCGAGGGAGGCCCTAACATCATGTCAAGAACAACTATTCGACATTCAAACAGTATCTATCATACCTTGCCTTGAACTCAGTCACGGTCGTAGCACTCACAACAGATTCTGGAAGCTTATTCCACTCATTCACTACTCTCCAAGTAAAAAACCTAGCTCTAACACCCTTGTCAACCACGCTCTTGCCCAGCTTCCATTCATGGCCCCTAGTCCTCTCACCACCAGTCATATTTTCAAAAATATGACTGGTGGTGAGAGGTGGGAAATAGCGAACACATCATCAACGTAGCGAAGCCATATGGTTGATTTTTGTGGGGCAAAGGCTAAGGCTTTTTCTTCAAAGGTCTCCATAAAGAAATTAGCCAAGGGTGGGAGAGAGTGGTGAACCCCTGTCCCCTCTATTTGTTTGTAGAATTTTCCCTGCCAAACGAAATAGCCTGAGTTCATTGTGAACTGAAATAAGGCTGAGATATCGGGAGAAAATTTAGCTTGGATTAGCTCTAAAGTTTCCTTGAGTGGGACATTTGTGAATAAGAAGGAGATGTCCAAGCTGACCATTATGTCAATATGTTGGAGTGTAAGGTTTTCTATGCTGGCTTTGAAGTGGGCTGAGTTTTTTATGTGTGTTTTTTATATTAATTTATATTCATATCTACGTTGTTCAATTCCTTAAGTGATTTAATAATGCATAACCAACGTATAAGCCTGTCTACGAGAATGCTAGAAATTAATATTAATATTTCCACTTTAGAAATAGATATATGGTTCTTTTGTTTTAATGAAAGCAGCATGCAGAATTCAGTAGTAGATAAATTGCTTCTCCTCAAGGGCTCACTTTAGTGAGTATGGAAGTGGTTAACCCGAGGTACCTGATACTGGACCATGCCTTATTTCACGTAATATACATCTGTTATATTATCTGCAGACTGGTCATTCCTACTCTTGTTTCTTTCTTTCCTTCTTGCTTTCCCCCCCCCCCCCCCCCCCACACACCCCAATCATTCTTATTTTACTTTTCTTCATCTCCTGCAATGGGAGTCTGCCTTCTCTCGCAAGTATTTGCCCCTTACCTAGAAGGCTAAACAAACACAGAATAAGCAACGGCAAACTACTTCTGTATATATTTTGCCAAGAAAATCTTATGAACAGAAGCCTAAGTTATTGTGATATCGTCCTGGAAGAAGGGACAACCAGGTCGGAAGGCACTGAAATGGTTACTGGGGAAGAGCAGAGAGGAACTTCCAATGAAGTTAACAAGAATGACGAAACTGGATCAAAGCCTTTTGGAAGTTCAATGTCTGATAGAGTGAATTGCAGAAGATGATGCCTCTGCTTTACTAATTTACATAAAATAGGAACATGGAATGTAAGAAGTATGTATTAAGGAAAACTGGAACTGGTAAAGAAAGAAATGAGAAGAACTCAAGTTCAGATTTTAGGAATCAGTGAACTGAGTTGAATTGGAATGGGTCACTTTGGTACATATTATTATTATTACATAATACCTCCATGAGGCCAAGAACTCATCGAGGGAGGGGCACCTACTCTACAACTCTCCGTCTCCATCAATCGCAACTACCTTCATCATCTACACCAATGCCATCTACTGCCGACTACCACCACTAGTATTTTCTCAGACAATCACAAACATCCATGCCCACAGTAGGATTCAAACCTGCAGCCTTTTGGTTGGAGAGCAGATACACTCCAATCAGATACACACCGGCCAACCATGCCGGCAAATTTAAAACCCATCGGGCTTATCTGGGATTTGAACCCAGGACCTTTTGCACCCTAAGCGAGAATCATATCCCTAGACCAGTGTTTCTCAAAGTGTGGTTTGCATACCCCTGGGGGTACACGAAAGGTCTTCAGGGGGTACGTGACAATTTTCGGCTATGCAGCATTAACGCATGGAATCATTATTAAGAAAAAAAGAATTATTTTAAACATATATATTTCTCAATAAATTATATATTATGTATGAATTCTCCTACTCAAATTGCAAGTTATTATCGCCATGATGTTCACGTCCTGGGGGTAGTAACTCACTCCATGCGGTAAACAACACACCCTCTCCAACAGCGTCACTCTAGACATGAAACCTTCGAAGAAATGGAGTAGTATTTGGGTTTCAACCCAGCATCCGACAGAATAATTCTAATTGGATATGCCTTTAATCTAATCAGAATAAAGGCATATCCAGTGAACGTTACATTCATATAGGTGTATGCATCCACTACAGATTCAAGTGAAGATGAGATCAAAGAATTTTACAGCAGCATGCAACAAGTAGTGTACAGTATTGATAAAATATTTTCCCCTTGATATTAGGTGATTGGAATTCAAAAGTGGGAGAAAAAGAAGAATGGGACAGTGGAAAATTTGGTTCATGCCTGAGGAATGAAGCCGGAGAAAGGATGTTGGAGTTTTATGTTGAAAAAGTTGATTTATTGCAAACACTTGCTTTCAACAATGTAAAAGAAGATTGTACACATGGAATTCACCAATAGAAATCAGATAGATTATATTGTTGCAAGCAGAAAGTGGAGAATTACTATCCGATCAGCAAAAACACTACCTGGTGCAGACTGTTGGACAGATCATGAATTATTGATAGCTGAAGTTAAATTGAAATTGGGGGCTAAGAAGAAACAAAAGGACAGTATCAGATTTGATTGAGAATAGAGAATGTTGGTGCTGATAAGATGGCCTCAAATACACAGCAATTGTTATGTTTATACACAAATGTAAGGAGTACTCAAAACAAGAGAGCTGAGTTTGTGGCATTTGTACCTCCTCCATAACATTTTCTTTTCCACCACAGCTTGCTTGATTTTGCTGTTCATCCATTTTACTCCCACTCTATTTGCTCACTTAACCCTCGGTATACAGTCATAACATTGCTTTTGTCAGATACCTGATGGAAGTTTTTTTACTTGGCTATGCTACCAATTATATATTATGTTTAATCCTTTATTCAAGTGTAAGCAAACGAAGTTTGCACCTGAAGTATTTTCAGGACTGGGCCAACTCGTGGTAAAGGTGGTATAAGTTCTGATAACTTTGCCTTAGTATCCCATAATGCAAAGCACATCTCACGGTCAGGGAAAGGTCACTATCCTTAATGCACAGCATTATACATGTCCGCAAGGAGATGTGCTTTGCATTATGGAATACAAGGGCAAGTGATCAGAACTTATACCACCTTTACCATGAGTTGCCCCGGTCCTGAAAATATTTCAGACACAAACTTCGTTTGCTTACACTTGGATAAAGGATTAAACCTGATATATAACTGGTAGCATAGTGAAGTGAAAAAACTTCCATCAACTATCTCTAATCCAGAGAATTTTAATAATAAGGTGTTGACACCCTCTGGCAACTGGTATACGGTGATATGATTTCTGCATTACTTCCACCTTAGTATCACCACCTCTGGGTCTGGCTCCCACTGACGAGACCTCAATAAAGGTCGAAACCGGTCTGGGTAGTGACTCTTCCCTAAATGCATAGCATTATACATGTCTGCAAGGAGATGTTTTTTTCAGTATGGGATACTAAGGCAAGTGATCAGAACTTATACCACCTTTACCACGAGCTTCCCCAGTCCTAAAAATACTTCAGACGCAAACTTTGTTTGCTTACACTTGGATAAAGGATTAAACCTAATATATAATTTGTCAGACACTGCCTTATGAGTTTCCATGCATTGTGAACATCTTTTCCACTCAGCTCATCTACCCAATGTACTGATGCTAACTGAATACAGATGGTCCATACTGCAGGAAGTAGATGAGTTTAGAGATATGGGAGTGATAGTTGATAGTAGACTGAAGTTTAGAGGGAATATTGCAAAGGTTGCACAGCCGGCCTGGTTGGCCGAGCGGTTAGCGTATCTGCTCTCCAGCCAAAAGGCTGTGGGTTCGAATCCCACCATGCGCATGGATTTTGTGATTGTTTGTGTAAATACCAGTGGTGGTTGGCGGTAGATGGCACTGGTGTAGTTGCAGTCAGTTGGTGATTGAATAGTGGAGACGGAGTTGTAGAGCAGGTGCCCTCCCTCGATGAGTCCTTGGACTCCCCGGAGGTGTCAAATAATAACACCACCATGCAAGAGTGGCAGTTTTTTAATTGCCTCCGTAGCGCAATTGGAAGAAAGACAGTACGTTGCGCCCTTCGATTGGAAAAGGCCTAAGTTCAATTCTCGTCATAACGGGAAGGAATCTTTATATGGACTTTTTCAATCAAAGGTGAGTTAGCCGATCTCATATGGAGGTAGCAAGGTTTTTTCTCCCGGAAACTCGGGTTTTTCATCCCTCATAGAGGCAAATTGGCCCTTCAGAAAACACGCAATTTACAGACAAAAAATACTAGCTGTGGTGGTGGTGGGTGGGAGATGGCATTGATGTAGGTAATTAGTACTAGAGGTTCTATGTAGTAGTAGTGGAGACAGAGTTGTACAGTAGGTGTCCTCCTGTGATGAGTCTTTGGACTCCTTGGAGGTGTCACGAATAATAATAATAATAATAATATTAATAATAGTGCTGCTATGATAAGAAGTACTCTAACATGCAAGGATAAGGAACTGGTTGTGCCACTGTATAAGGCAGTGGTCAGACCACACTTGGACTATTGTGCTCGGATCTGGTCACCTGGTTTTCAATGTGGTGTAGAGATATTGGAGTGAATCCAGAGACGAGTGACTAAGACAATATGAGGAGTTTGGAATGCTCACTATGGAGAGAGAGGTTGAAGAGATGTTGATTGCAGAGTTTGGTGGATAGGAGGAAGAGAGGTGATATGATAGATAAGTTTAAGTTAGTGAGAGGATTTTATAAGATTAATCCAGAAGGGATTATAAAAAGAGTTGAAGGTGAGAGAGGAAGAACCAGAGGTCATTCCTGGAAGTTATATAAAAGTGTGGCGAAGAAGGATGTGAGGAGTAGATTTTTTACATGGAAAATTGTCAGTGAATGGAATGCATTGCCAGAGTGTGTTGTTAATGCAAGGCGTGTTAAGGAATTTAAGATTCTATATGATAAATATGATGTCAGTTGAATGAACCTCTACGATGAGTATGTCAACTCCATGGAGGGTGTAATAATAATAATAATAATACTAATTTAAATCATATAAATGAATCATTTAAAGGAGAAGTCCAAAAGAAATTAAAAAGCTTGGAGCAGACAGGAAGAGAATTATTCTACTCAAGAATGGGAAAAAACAAAATGTACAGTCATAGAAGCAGCAAAGAAGACTAAGTAAAGCAACAAGAAAGAAAGAAAGACTGTAAATGGTTGTCAGAAGAAGCTATTCAAATAGGAGAAAAGAAGAGAATAGAACTTCAGAGAAACAAAAAAAGGTTAAACAACTGAGTGCAGATATCCACAGACAGGAAAGATTACTAGGAAAGATAACAAAAGGTGCAAGGAAATTAAAGAAAGCAGTATTATGTATAGAACAAGAGATCTGTTTAGAGAAATAAATGATGTTACAGGGATGTTTATCCCTAGATTAGGAGTTGTAAAAAAGTAATGATTCAGGAAAATGTCTGATGGCAGAAGAAGCAGTGAAAAAAAGATGGAAAGAGTATGTAGAGGATTTGTATAAGAAAGATAATAATATTGAAGGAGAATTTGAAAGGAGAGAATTTGTTGAGGAACCCACGATAACGAAAAGTGAAGTGATATCAGCAATGGAACAGCTGCCAAAAGGTAACGCTCCTCGAGCTGATGGAGTGTCAGTGGAATTACTGAGAGCAGCTGGGAATGTGGTAGTGAATATATTGACTAAAATTTGTCAACAGGATTGGAAAAAAATATACTACCTTGAGATTGGAAAACATCATTATTCATCCCAATTCCAAAAAAAAAAAAAAATCAAATCCCAGAGATTGTGAGAATTATAGAACCACTGCTTTAATTTTACATGCAAGTAAAGTTATGCTGAAAGTGATACAACAAAGGCTGGAGCCATATACGAATAGAGAATTGCAACAAAAACAGACAGGCAGGCTTTAGGAGAGGTAGAGGAACTACAGACCAAATAGCAAATATGACATGAATTATGGAAAGAACAAGAGAATTTCAGAAGGCTATATTCATCTGTTTTATTGATTATAAGAAAGCTTTTGATTGCATGGATCACAACAAACTGGATTGTAATGACATCAATGGGAAAACCTGAGCATCTTATTATTATTATTATTATTACACGCAACTCTAAGGGCTCCTTAGACTCATCAAGGGAGGCCCTAAACATCATATCAAGAACTATTCAGCATTTGCACAGTATCTATCATATTCTGCTTTGAACTCATTCACAGTCATGACACCCACAACAGACTCTGGTAGTTTATTCCACACCACTCTCTAAGTAAAAAATCTAGTTCTAACACCCTCACTAACTATACTCTTGCTCAGTTTCCATGGATAGCCACTATCCATGGAAACTACCACCTGTTTTGAAAAATTTCCTCTGAATTAATCTTGTAAAAACCCCTCAGTAATTTAAATGTCTCAATCATATCACCCCTTTTCTGCCTATCAACTAATTTTTGTAACCCGCAAATCTTCAACCTGTTCTCGTAAGGTTCATTCCATAGACCAGCTACCATCTTGGTCACTCGTTTCTGGATCCTCTGCACCTCTTCCCCATCACCAGGAAACCCTGGTGCCCAGATCTGCGCACAGTAGTCAAGATGGGGTCTTATCAAGGCTCGATAAGACCCCATCTTGACTATCTGAATAATAACCTCCTTGTTTCTGCTCGTCAAAGTATTCTTCAGTAACCAAGTGGTCTGATGAGCTGATTTAGCCACTTCTGCTATATGTCACCTAAACTTCAACTCCCTATCCACCAACACTCCCAAATCTCTGGCATCATCAATTTCCTGGAGTACGGTTCCACTAATGTATACTACTGATAATCTTTTCATCCCAAAATGCATAACCTTACACTTTGCCACATTAAACTGACACCGATTCTCCTTAGCCCAGTCTGCCAATCTATATAAATCATCCTGCAAAATGTTGACATCATGTGTATTCACTATTGTTCTACCCACCTTTGCATCATCGGCAAATAACTGAATAGTTTCTCTGAGATCCTTTCCTATATCATTAATGAGCAAATTAAATGGCAGTGGTCGAAGAATAGAACTCTGTGGAACACCATTAATCACAGGCCTTCTTTTGGACTCCTGAATAAACTACTTTCTGATATTTCTCCATCACCGACCCTCCTATTCATCTCACCAACCCTATATCCATCCCCATGTGCTGCAGTTTTCTGATTAGAATTAAATTACATGTGGTATCCTGTCAAAGGCCTTTGCATAGTCCAGCAGTATCACTGTAAACTCATTACCCTTATCAATTCAGCTGTCACTGTATTATAAAACGTGAGCAAGTTACTGAGGCATGATCTACACTTCACAAACCCATGCTTCCCCATACAGTATCCCATTTCCATCTATCCATTTCTGTATTTTGTTCTTGACCAACTTCTCCAATACCTTGAGAACAACTCCTGATATGCTGATTAGTTGGTAATTTGCAAAAGCAGTCTTGGAGCTTCCATTATGCAATGGAACTATTTTTCCTCTCTTTCCAACCCCCCTCAGGACTAACCCTGAGCTGAGGCTTAAATTTTATCTTGATATTATCTTGATTTTAGTGAGAGTATTAGAGCGCAAAAACAGAGGGTGAAAGAATTGATAGTTGCGGAGGGTACGAATGAATTGAAAGGAGATAAATTTTTTATCAGAGAAGACTTGAAAGTATTGTTAAAGGTAACGAAAGAAAAGAGTGACAGAGTTAGGATGGTAAGTTGCCACGGTATGACAGAGACGAGTTTAGAAGGAGGGCCATAATCGCAAATGACTCTATGCGCAGGTTATGCAGACGGTGTGGTGTGGAATGAGTTTGCTGGGCGAAAGGATTTATACAAGATGGATGGACTGCATTTGAATGGACTTGGTGTGCGGAGACTGGAAAAAGTGTTGCTGAATGAAGTGAAAATGGATGTGCAGAACCAGGGAAACTAGAACTACCAAGAAGGGTGGGAAGTGGATATGTGGACATCAGTGAGACAGTTGAATATAAGAATGTATATAATGTACCCGAGCCAGTACCAAAGACAAGAAATTGGAATGGGATAGTTAGAATAACGCATCAGGATAGGGGCAGGACAAAGGGTCCTCTGCATTTCATGTATACTAATGCCAGGAGAATTACGAACAAGAAAGAAGAATTTTGGCCTTGATTGGCTCTTCCTGGCCACAGGTTATTGGCATTGGTGAAACAAGGCTGACGGAAGATGATATAGTTAGTGGGATAGAATATGCAGGTTATAGTGTGTTTAGGAGGGGACAGAGAGAATAACATGGGCAGGGGGGGGGAGTGTTATTGATGATAGCTGATGAACTGCAGCCAAGGAGAATTGAAGTTATATCGCAGGATAGTGAAAAGAGCTCATTTGAGTCTATTTGGTGTGAGATTGAGACTGGCAGAACAAAATATACAGTTGGGTCAGGTGATGGAATAGATGGTGGAGATAGTATGCATAAACAAATTCAATTATTAAGGGATAACTATCTGAGACAGCATGTAATTGAAAATACTAGGAGTGTGAGAGTGCTTGACCTGGTAATAGCATCTGAGAATTTGACTGTAATGAATATGACCATGTTCCCACCTATTGGTGAGAGTGATCATAAAGTCTTGACCTGGGAGGTGGCTAAAGGTGTGGAATTTTCGATTAAGACAGGGTATATGTGGAATTACCATGCTGGCAAGTATGACAAGCTTAGGAGATTTCTTGGACCAGTGCCATGACATGTACAACTGCAAGGGCTGGATGTCGATAAAGCATGGGAAGTGGTCAAGGAGCATTTACAGGTGGTTATGGCTGATTGTATACCTAGGGTCTGAAAAGTAAAACAAGTAGGGGTTAAATGGATGAATAACACCATTAAGCTTGAGCTGCAAAAAAAGAAACAACTGTGGAGGAAATTTAAAGAAAGAGGTGACCTGCAGGAACACGAACGATATAAAGTGCAGGCCAGAAGGGTAACGAGTGTGGTAAAAAAAGCAAAAGTGGAATATGAAAAGAAACTAGCTATGCAAGCTAAAGAGAATCCCAAACAATTCTTTAAATAAGCTGCAAGCAAAAAAAAACCTACACGGCAAAATGATTTTAAGGAATGACGATGGTAAGGAGGTCACTGAATCAGTTGATATAGTGGAATTACTGAGCGAGCACTTTGCAAGAGTATATCATCCAGGTGGTGACATTAAAAAAAATGAAGGAACCATTACTTTATACAGGAATTGTGATGAATGAAGTTGAGGTGAATAGTCTATTACAGAACCTTAATGTGAATACATCTGTGGGATTGGATGGTATACCGGCACGGGTCTTACGTGAAGAGGCTAAAGAATTATCAGTGCCCTTGACCATGTTGTTTAATCTGAGTCTTCGGTCTGGTTTAGTCCCGAATGTGTGGAAAGAGGGGAAAATAGTTCCACTGCATAAAGGAGATCCAAGACTACTGTTGCAAATTACTGACCGATCAGCATATCAGGAGTCGTTGTCAAGGTCTTGGAGAAAGTAGTTAAGGGAAGAATACAGGAATGGATTGATGAAAATGAGATACTGTACGGGGGACAGCATGGCTTTGTGAAGGGTAGGTCATGCCTCAGTAACTTGCTCAAGTTTTATAACACAGTGACGGCTGAACTGGATAAGGGTAATGGGTTTACAGTGATACTGCTGGACCTAGCTAAGTCATTTGACAGGATACCACATGGAATTCTAATCTGTAAACTACAACATATGGGGATGGATATAGGGTTGGTGAGATGGATAGGAGGGTGGTTGATGGAGAGATATCAAAGAGTAGTTTATTCAGGAGTAGAATCCAAAAGACGGCCTGTGACTAGTGGTGTGCTGCAGAATTCTGTTCTTGGACCACTGCTGTTTAATTTGTTCATTAACAATATAGGAAGAATCTAAGAGGAACAGTTCATTTGTTTGCTGATGATGCAAAGTTGGGTAGGGCAATAGTGAGTGCAGATGATGTCGAAATCTTGCAGGATGACTTGGATAGATTGGAGTTCTGGACTAAGGAGAATGGATATCAATTTAATGTGACAAAATGTAAGGTTATGGAGTTTGGGGTGAAAAGATTAGCAGCAGTATACCACATTGGTGGAACTGTACTCCAGGAGATTGATGAGGCCAGGGACTTGGGAGTGTTCGTGGATAGGGAGATGAAGTTTAGGGGGGCACATTGCAAAAGTAGCTAAATCAGCTCATCAACTCACTTGGTGGTTGAAAAATACTTTGACAAACAGAGACAAGCAAGTTATTGTATCTGTGTGCCGAGCCTTGATAAGATCTCATCTCGACTACTGTGCCCAGATTTGGTCACCTAGGTTTCTTCTTGATGGAGAGGAGGTGGAGAGGATCCAGAGGCGAGTGACCAAGATGATAGCAGGTCTATGGAATGAACCTTATGAGAACAGGTTGAAGATTTGTGGGTTGCAGAAATTAGGTGATAGGCGGAAAAGGGGAGATATGATTGAGACATTCAAATTGCTAAAGGGTTTGTATAGGATTAATTCAGAGGATATTTTTGAGATCAGGACTGGCGGTGGGAGAACTAGGGGACACCTACGGAAGCTGGGAAAGAGTGTGGTTAGCAAGGGTGTTAGAGCTGGGTTCTTTACTTTTAGAGTGGTAAATGAGTGGAATAAGCTGCCAGAGTCTGTTGTGGGTGCTATGACGGTGAGTGAGTTCAAGGCACGATATGATAGATACTGTGAGAATGTCATATAGTTGTGTGGGAATGATGTTTAGGGCCTCCCTCGATGAGTCTAAGGACTCCTGGAGTCGCCCGTAATAATAATAATAATAATAATAATAATTTATATTTTTGATATATAATTATCTTGATAAGAGAGCTGTATGAAAAACCAGACACTTCAGTTAAAAACAGTCTTTGGAGAAATAGATAGACAGTGTTTGAGTGGAAAAAGGGGTGCACAGGGTTCTATACTGTCACCTTATCTTTTTTATATTTATAGTGAATATATTATAAGAATGGCTAACTTAGACAAAGACCCAGCTGGAATTAAAACTAGTGGCAGAAAAATAAATAATTTAAGATATACAGATGATACAACCCTTATAGCAGAAACTAAGTAATATCTGGAGCAGTTGATTCTGTTGGTTAAGAGGGAAAGTAACAAAGCCAGATTTAATTTAAACATCAGCAAAACAAAAGCGATTGGCTTCTGGCAATTTAAATAAATTCATAATAGAGGAAGATAAAATAGAAATCGTTGAAAGTTATGATTTACTGGAGTCCAGAATCAGAAATAATGATACATGTGAAGATGAAATTAAAAGAACGATAGTCATGAGAAAAAAAAGCTATGTTATACCTGACAAAAATTATGAAAGATAGAGGTTTGAATAAGGCCACGAAAGTTAGAATTGGCAAAGGAATGGTGATGTATGGATGTGAAAGCTTGGTTATTAAGAAGAAAGACAGAAAGGGAATTGATCAATGTGAATTCTAGGTGGGGAGGAGACTATTAAGAATCCCATGGACTGCAAGAATGACCAATAAGAAGATTTTAAGAGAGAAGAAAGACAGAATGCTCCTTGGAGGCAATGATCGCTAAACAGAAGTTGATGTGCTTTGGACATATTATGAAAGCTTATGAATTGTTAGAAAAGGCAGTTATATCGGGGAGGATTGAGGGAAGGCGAAGAAGAGGAAGACCACAAAAGAGTTGGATGAACACATAAAAGAACTTACCAGCTTGATTCTATTGGTTAAGAGGGAATGTAACAAAGCTGGGCTTAATAAGTAACAAGCTGGGTGAGAGTCGAAAACAACTGGATGGCTCATAACAACAACAATTTATTTCTAAAGAGTGAAGCAACAACAACTTCAAAGCATAGCTTGTTAGCATCTTCGCTTGACAATCCTGGCAGATTGCGTTCTATATTATGCAAAGAAAACTGAAATCTGGAATGGATTTAGATACAACCACATATGAGGGTGTGCAGAAAAGCTGTTATAATCGGCATGAAGGCATTGAGGTAGAACCATGTAACTTACGCATTATTCTATGAATTCCCCATGAAGTGTTTATACTTGTTACAATGCTGCTGAATCATTTGCAATCCACTGAGAAAAAAGTTTTTCACTTGTTGCACAAACCAGTTCTCAGCTGCAGATATAACTTCATCATCTGTGGTAAAATTTGTTCCTTTCAAGTGTTTTCTTTAAATTTGGGAATAGGAAATAGTAAGATCAGGCCAGGTCTGGTGAATAGGGTGGGTGAGGCAGACACTGTTATCTGTTGGGATTCATGAGCAGTGTGAGCAGGTGAGTTGTCCTGCAGAAGCAACATGCCTCTACACAGTTTCCTGTGGTGTTTTTCCTTCGGTACCTCCTTTAATTCCTTCAGAGCTGTTGAATAAACTGCTGTTGTTTCACCTTTTTTGAGGCACTTGGTAAGGATTACACCATCCATATTATTATTATTATTATTATCCAAGCCTCCATGGAGTCAAAATACTCATCATGGGAGGTCCTTCCTAAGAAACACAAAGTCTATCAAGACTCATCGAGGGGAGGCCCCCCCCCCCAAGAAACACAAAGTCTATCATACCACTCCTTAAACTCATTGACTGTTCTCGCTCTCACCACTCCATCAGGCAATGCATTAGATGGTTCAACCACCCTCCATGCAAAGAAACCACTCCTCACCCTTTTGCTCACAGTTTCCTTTCGTAACTTCCAGGGATGGCCTCTTGTCATCACTCCTTCCCACTGTTCAACCAAGCGAAAGAACTCCCCAGTATCAACCCTGTAACCACCTCTCAACAGTTTAAAAGTCTCAATCATATCACCTCTACTCCTTCCATCCACCAAATAGAAGGAGTAGAGGTGATATGATCTGCAATCCACATTCCCTCAGCCGATCCTCATAACTATCATTGTACAGTCCTGAAACCACCTTTGTTATCTGCCTTTGTACCCTTTCCACAGTTAATTTATCCCCTGCAAATCTGAGAACAATAGTCCAAGTGTGGTCTAATCAGGGTCTTATACAATGGAATGATAACTGTTTTATCTCTGCAGGTCAGCGTCCTTCTCATTATTGCAGCAATCCTCTGTGTTACCTTCACCACCTTTGTAATATGTGCCAAAAGACAATGGTAAGTACCTTTCCCACTGACTTCTGGATTGGAACTGCTTCTGCGGTGAAGAACTTTTGTCTCCCCATATCTTCCTTTGACTGTTGTTTGGTCTCTGGGTCATAGTGATGAAGCCATCTTTCATCAACAAAGCAAAATATGAGCCAAAATATTTGCACCTGATTTCTCAAAATGATTCAAAATCCTTTGAGATGACAATACATGTTCTCTCTTTTGGTCAGCATTCAAACATTTCGGTACTCACTTTGCTGAGAGTTTCTGCATGACCAGATGTTGATGGATAATGACCCTCAACTCGTTTCCTGGATATCACCAGAGTCTTTGCAATGTTTTCATGGTTAAGAATTTATGGACACAAAACACACGTGTTAAAATAATCATAATATTAGGAAAGTAACATTTGATGTTTTGACCTTTATATTGAGGTTATTATCAGGAAAATACATATGTATAAGAAATAAGCTACATGCTACTACACTTTACAAAGGTAAAATGAATCTAAGCTACTTATTAATCTTTTATCTAGTCTGACCTCTAGAGGAAAAAAAAAGAAAAATATTTATAATATTAAAAATTAATAACAACAGCAAGACTGCCTCCAAACCCTCGACAAAATTAAGAAATTTACTCAGTTCTTCCAAAGATCCTCTTCCACACCTGGCCCACCCAGGGGTTTACAAAATCCAATGTATATGTAATCTACCCTATATAGGGGAAACAGGATACACTATCCTAATCAGAAAAGATGAACACAAATGACACATTAAATACCTCCATTATGGAAAAACAGGCCTATCAGACCATGTACTCCAAACATACCATAGAATTGACTGGAAAGGCACCGAGTCAATACACTGCACCAAAACCTGGTTTGAGAGAAAATTCAAAGAAGCCTTTGAAATACTAAAACACAACCCAAACCTGAACAAAAATGATGGACTAATCATTCCAAGAATGTGGAGGACCACATGCAACCCTTATAGCAACCAGAAATAGCCTAGAAGAAAAAAATCTCAATACAAAAGGACTTGAGAAATGTTTAATGTAGTTCTGTTTTTAATTGATTATTATTTTTTTTTTAAACTTTATTTTAATTTATTTTATTTATTATTATTTTTTTTTAATATTTTTTTTTTTACACTAGAGGTCAGGCTAGATAAAATATTAATAAGTAGCTTAGATTCATTTTACCTTTATAAAGTGCAGTAGCATGTAGCTTGTTTCTTATACATATGTATTTTCCTGATGATGACCTCAATACAGAGATTGAAACGTCTCGAATGTTACTTTCCTAATATTAAGTAAAGTAATTATTAAAGTAATAATGTGTGGTGGAGATACTTAATGAGCAGTTCATAAAGATCTTTCAATCTTGTGAATGTGACTTCATGGAGAGATTAAGAGCAGTTGATGATGGGGAGGAGAGACTGACTGTACGTGAGCAAGAGGTGTTTGGGGAGTTGAGTAAACTAGATGTAAATAAGGCTGTGGGACTTGATAATATATCACTGCGTATTCTGAAGGAATGTGCCAGAGAGTTGACACCTGCCTTGACATATTTTTTTAATACGAGTCTTGCACTTGGTCAAGTCCCTAAAGAGTGGAAGGAGGGCAAGATTGTGCCACTTCATAAAGGAGGTGATTGAACTCAAGCATCAAACTATAGGCCTATCTTTGTGTCAGGTGTTGTGGTTAAGTTGTTGGAGAAGCTTGTGAGAACTAGGATCCAGAGTTGGGTTGACAACAATGGTATTATCTTTGATAGACAGCATGGATTTGCTAAAGGGAGGTCAAGATTACTAGATCTACTTAATTGTAATAATTAAGTAGATTTAGTAATCTACTTAATTATTACAATATGGCGATGGCTTCCTTGAACAGAGTAGACGGATATACAGTAATATACTTAGATTTCGCAAAGGCTTTTGATAGATTACCACATGATAGGTTGATAGTCAAACTAGAACTGATGGGGCTGGATATTAGATTAGTGCATTGGATCGGAGACTGGCTATCCGATAGGTATCAGCAAGTTGTGTATGGGGGAGCAATATCCCGGAAAAGGAAAGTTACTAGTGGCGTACCTCAGGGATCTGTTTTAGGGCCATTACTGTTTAACTTGTATATTAATGATATTGGCGAAGATTTGGATGGAGATATTCAGTTGTTTGCAGATGATGCAAAGTTGGGACGAACCATGAAGAGTAGTGAAGATGTTGTGGCCTTACAAGAAGACTTGAATAAATTGAGTGATTGGGCACGGAAATGGGGATGTGAGTTCAATGTTGCAAAATGTTAGGTTTTAAAATTTGGAAAACAAAGATAGGATGCTGAATTTATGCTTGGTGAGGATATACTGTTGGAGGTGGAGGAAATAAGAGATCTTGGGGTAATAGTGGATAAGGATCTGAAATTTAGGGGACACATTGCCAAAATTGTGAAAACAACACAAAGGCTTCTGGTAATGATGCAGAGGACACTGATATGTAGAAGTAGGGAGATTGTTGTTGTATAAGGCTTTGATTAGGCAACATATGAGACTATTGTGCTCAGATTTGGTCACCTGTTTTCAGAAGGATGAAGAGATGTTGGAAAGGGTCCAAAGGTGACTGACTAAGGTAGTTTCTGACCTCTGGAATGTCGGGTATGAGGAAAGATTGAGAAGATGTAATTTGCAGAGTCTGGTGGACAGGAGGAAGAGGAGAGATGTGATAGATACCTACAAGTCGGTTAGGGGTTGTTATAGGATCAATGGTGGAGACGTTCTACAGAAAATAGTGGGAAATCAGGGGAGAACCAGAGGTCATCCATGGAAACTGTATAAATGGATGTGAGGGGAGTGAGAGGCAGGTTTTTTTCGTGTAGAGTTGTAAATGATTTGAATGCCTTGCCTGAGAGTGTGGTGTCTGCAAGGAGTTTGAGTGTATTTAAGACATGGGATGATGAGCTGTGTGTGTGTGTGATAAAAGGATCTCCCAGATTAGTCTTTGACTCCATGAGATCTTGGGGTAGTAGTAGTAATAATAAGAGGGTGCACAAAGTCTGTTTTCCAGGAGGAAGATGAAGAGACTGAGTGATGAATTGAATATGAGGAGTATTTCTGTAATGGAGTTACTGTTGCTAGTAGAGCATATGGATTTAGTTGGAGATAGAGAGAATGTGAGGATGGATACCAGGAGATTATTGGAGATAGCGAAAGACAACAATATGTTAGTAGAGTAGTTGCCATGTTGCCTAGGTATGGCAATGATGAGTTGAGATGGTGAGCAAAAAAACCCAACCTAATAGCTATGCTAGCAGAGCTATTAGATTGGGTACAGCTGACTAATATACACAGTAGATTTTGGATAATTGGAACACATCAGGACAAGGATATTTTGGCCCAATTAAGCTGCTTCCCCAATTATGCAAAGTATCCTGTTAATAGTTAAAAAAAAGACAAATTAACATTTCAGTGAGCAAAAAATCATTTATTATAGTTTAAATATCAACTATTTCAAAATAGTTTATATTTAAACATTTAATTTATATAGCATGTAATTTATATAACAAATATGTACATACTTACTTTTTAACTTTCAGTTTCTAATACCTATTACAGGAAGAATTTATTCAGTGCACTCTAACATATTCTTTTGACCGTGAGTGATCAAAATCACCTCAGACACCTAGTGCAGAAAATGAACTGCATTCGTTGCCTTTCTGCATGAAGTATCATTATTAATTGATCAATACATTTCCTGGCATCCTGTTTAGTCACTTATTCAAATCTAGATGTGTCATCATCACTTTTTTTCACCTTCTAATTCCTCATCTCAGTGTTTTGTTAGAATGCTTTCAAATCAGAAAATCAGTGGTGATGACTTTACATCATTTGCCTTAGTAAATCTGGGTTGTAGTGGTCCTTCCCATAATGAATAGGAATGCATTGCATTGCCTGATGGAGTGGTGAGAGCGAGAACGGTCAATGAGTTTAAGGAGTGGTATGATAGACTTTATGTTCTTAGGAAGGACCTCCCACGATGAGTCTTTTGACTCCATGGAGGCCTGAATAATAATAATAATAATAATAATAATAATAATAATACATATCCTTAAGGATATGTGCATTGCATTATAGGACACTAAGGCAATTGATGTGAAGTCATTAGCTTCTATCGTCTATATAGAAGTAGCCCAGTCGTGAAATTACTTCAAGTGCAAACTTTGTTTGCTTACACTTGGATAAAGGATGAAACCAAGAATATAATTTCTTGGCATCTTTAATTTATAGTATAACCATGTGAAAAAACTTTCAATATCTTGTTAAATTTTATTCATCTCTGTAAAATAGATTTTTACTCTGAGTTCACAGGGTTCAATTCCAATTGTGCAATGATTTTTAACCCTATTTCTTTTAGAATAAGGAAAATTATTGACACTCGAGACCAAATAAAAAAAATATACATTTAATGAAACTAAAAGCCGGCCTGGTTGGCCAAGTGGTTAGTGTATACGCTCATCAGCCAAAAGGCTGCAGGTTCAAATCCCGCTGTGAACATGGATATTTGTGATTGTCTGTGAAAATACTAGTGGTGGTGGTGGCGGACAGTAGATGGCATTGGTAGTTATTAATAATAAGAAGAAAACAATATATATAGACTTTAAATAAAATTATATAAATAACTAAAAAATTAACTGGATCTAAGGTCTTCTAAAACAAATCAACACTTTAGAGATTTTCTTATCCAAATATTAAATATTAAAATCATTCAGTCTCTGACTCATTATTGGATTGATTGACATATACTTAATCACATCTACCAGACTAAAACACCTTGTTTTTACCACAAAAAATGTTCATCAGAGTCTTTACTAGGCCCTTTCCGGAAATTTCTTCTTCTCTTCCATGAGACCCTTTTTTTTCCCTTATGTAGCATACAACATTATTATTATTATTATTATTACAGGTTATATTAATTAATGTAATATTAATATTATTATTACAATATTATTTTATTACATGACACCTCCAGTGAGTCCAAAGACTCATCGAGGAAGGGCATCTACTGCAACTCTCTGTCTCCACCACTTAATCCACAGTATACAGCGAACCACAACTATACCAACGCCATCTACCGTCCACCACCACCACCACTAGTATTTTCATAGACAATCACAAACATCCATGCCCATGGCGGGATTCGAACCCGTAGCCTTTTGGTGAAGAGCAGATACACTAACCACAAGACTAACCAGGCTGGCTATTTATTCCTCCTGTTTCACTGAAGTATAAATATTCTTACCTCTTGCAGTTCTATTTGAGGCACAATTTACTAATTTTTGTACAAGAGAAAAAAATTTCTTCTACTACTTCATAAACAACACATCTAAGTTGAGCTCTTTATGTTTAGTCACTTTACACTTTCAAAATTCACCAATTGCTTTTTCCATAGTAATCTGGTGTCCTTAAGACAGAAGATGAAACTTTCCATTCAGTGTTTCCTCGAACATTCAATTAGAACATCAACTGCAATAACCACCTCAAGGGCTCACTTTAGTGAGCATGGGCATGCAAATCCGAGGTGCCTGATGTTGGACCTTGCCTTACTTCACATAATATACATCTGCTACATTATCTGTAGACTGGTCCCTCCCCTTTTTTCTTTCCTTCTTGCTCTTTCCCCCCAATGCTATTAGAGTATTCAAGAGCTAGAGGTGAATCTTTCAATTAGAACATCAACTGCAATAACCACCTCAAGGGCTCACTTTAGTGAGCATGGGCATGCAAATCCGAGGTGCCTGATGTTGGACCTTGCCTTACTTCACATAATATACATCTGCTACATTATCTGTAGACTGGTCCCTCCCCTTTTTTCTTTCCTTCTTGCTCTTTCCCCCCAATGCTATTAGAGTATTCAAGAGCTAGAGGTGAATCTTTCCTATTTTGCTATTTCATCTCATATTATGTGGAAAGGGCCTCTGCAACCCTACCACTTTCTTCTTGCAGTGACCTTGCTCCAAAATGCTAATATGGTTGTGCCTCATAACACATCTCATGCTGCATCGGTTGTCACGCAGAATAATCAGAGCTGAGTTCAGGGCTTAGGCAGAGGGTCCTGTTTGAGAAGTATATTACAGTCTTCATCAAAAGTCAGTGATATTGTGAATGAGCAACACAGAAGGTATAACATTAATCTTAGAAGGGAATTTTACATAGGCACATGGAATGTTCGGGGTCTGCAGATGGGTACTACTCTTGAGACTGTCTGTAAAGAGATGGATAGGTATAAAATTGACATCCTGGGAATTACAGAGACCAGATGGAATGGAGAAAGTCAGTTCAAAAGACAGAATGGTAAGCTAGTTATTTACTCAGGTGGTGACTCAAAACATCACGGAGTAGCTGTGATACTGAAGATAGCTCAGGCAAGAAGCCTTCTTGGTTATAACCCCATTAATGATAGGATAATTTCTATTAGACTTAAGACTCAGCCTACCAATGTATCAATAGTGGTAGTTTATGCACCCCATACAGATAGGTCTGAAGAAGAGAGTGACGAATTCTTTGAAACTTACAAACTGTTTTGGACTGCCTGCCAAGGAGAGACATACTTTACATCTTAGGTGACTTAAATGCAAAAGTGGGGAAAGAATATGAGAGTCAGGCCAGAGTGTAGCATGTTTGGTCTGGGTGAACATAACCAGTGGTGAAAGACTGTTGGAATTTGCTGTGCCAACAGATTAGTTATTACCAATACCTGCTTCTAGAAACACCCACGACAGATCTATACTTGGATATCTATAACTGATAGGTCAAGGCACCAGATTGATTACATCCTGGCTCTCCAGAGGTGGAAGACGAGCATCTCTGATGTGCATACTTGTCCTGGAGAAGACTGTGGTACTGATCATCAGCTAGTAAGAGCCAAAGTAAGACTCCGAAAACTTCCAGGTCAGGCACATCCCACTAGATTGAATGTTAGAATAATTAATTCCTACTGGATTCACAGAAGAAACATCAACTCGGTTTGAAAAATTTTTTTGGAGACCAATGAGGAGAGCTCACCAGAAATGCTTTGGGAAGGAGTCAAGGTGATAATGCACAATACAGCAAAGAAGTATCTCAGCCCAATAAGAAGATCAGGAGACCCATGGATATCAGATTCAACATGGGAACTAATCAAAAGAAGGTGGATGGAAAAACAAAGAGAGACAGGGAATGAAGAATATAAGAGATTACATAGAGAAGTCTGAAGAGCCATGAAGCAGGACAAGGAAAAGATTTATACTAATAAATGTGAAGAGGTAGATTTCCAGATGAGGAGGCACAATTATAAAAGGATATTTTAATTAGTTCATGACTTAAAGCACAAGTTTCAACTCAAATTGAATGTCATCAAAGGCAGGAATGGGCATTACTAACAGAAGAGTTGGAAATCAAAACCAGATGGAAAGAATACCGTGAGGAACTGTACAGCAGAGTGGATAAAGAAAATGTGGAGCCCCTCTCACTAGGAAAATTTTGATTTGGAACCGTCTCCACTTAGGCATGAAGTTGAAAGAGTAATTAAATAGCTTAACAGCAATAAGGCCCCAGGTACAGATGAAATCCTAGCAGAGTTAATTAAAGCCACAGGGGATGGAGGGATACGAGTGTTTCATAGATTGATTACAAGGATATGGGAGATGGGATCATGGCCTAGATACTGAAAGAAGTCGGTTTTCATACCACTACATAAGAAAGGTAATATGAAAACATACAAGAACTATTACTTTAATATCTCATGCAAGCAAAATTTTATTGAAGATCATGCTAAATATGATTGAGGCCAAAGTTGAGGCAGAGATGCCCGAGGAACAAGCAGGTTTTAGGAAAGGTAAGAGCACCAGAGATCAGATCCTTTGCCTTAGACAGATCATATAAAAATATAAACAATTCAGACTCCCTCTAAAGAGACTACTCTAAAGCTTTTGACTGTGTTGAGCATGTGAAACTGTGGAAAGAATGGATTTTCCTCAACACACTATCAGGTTGACAGCTAGCTTGTACAGGGAGTAAGAAGCCATGCTAAGAACAGGTGTTGGATTGACTGACTGGCTTCAAGTTGGAAAAGGAGATAGGCAATGATGTTTACTTTCTCCTCACTTGTTTAGTATATATGCAGAGGACATCATGCATGAAGCATTGGATGAGCTCAAGATAGGAATTAGGATAGGATGTAGATTGATCAGTAATGTGAGGAAGAAAATTAAAATATTTTGGACACAGTGAAAGGATGGAAGGTAGACTTCTCAGATCAGTAATAGAAGGTAAAGTTCCTGGAAAAAGAGGAAGGGGTAGACCATCAATGAGATGGATGGTGTGTGTGGAATGACTGATCTTCAGAGAGCTGAGGCCTCCAGAAAAGCAAACAACAGGACTACATGGCTGGTAAAGTGTGGCCATCACCGAGCATCGGAGTGACCATACGGCATCTCTAATGAACATGTAGATTCTGACACACCCAGTGAGCATATAGATAGACTGCAATCAGGCCCGTTCCGTTCTGGGGTGCAATGAACTCGGGCAACAAAATTAGGGGCGGTAACGTAACGTGTTATTGTATTTCGGGATCTTTTAATTTTTAATGGAAGGAGGGAACAAAAATTTTGCACCTAGGCTGCACAAACCCACGGAACGCCTCTGACTGCAATAACTTCTTTAATTTACTAAATATTTGTTGATATTCTCAACTTCTCCAGTTTAAAGACTTTTCTTTTCGGAATCTTCTATTAATATTCTCCCGACTGTCAAGTAAAATTTAAAAATTTCATAAGAACAGAATTTTCCAGTTGCGTTTCTCAAATTTCTATTAATTCTCTTTCTCTTGTTTTTGTCGTTATTCCCATACCGAACGCTGTCCTGTCAGCTGTCAATCACCTATCAAACTTCTCAGCGAGCATGCTCACTCCATGTAAATGGTAAGCGATAAGTTACGTATAATGGCTGACACGTTGTCTCCGTTAGCGTAAACAGAATGTCTAAATAAACCACCAGAAATACCTTAACACTTAATAATTTTATACCATAACTGGGGATGCTCCCCCCCCCCAGAGTTCAGGGCTGGTAAGCCGGTAAGGCAAAAAACGTGACATAAAAACGTTTCAAATTTCGGCTTATCTTTTTGTAACACAACTCTCAGAATCTAGTAAGTGCATCAATTTTCAAATGATTTACATTTCATTTTGACAATAATAATATCAATAACGGGCACATCGCAAGTGTCGATTTACGTGTTACGAAACCAAAACCAATAGTATATTCAGATTTTATTTAATTTGAGTCTCGGGTCCGGGTTAGTCCCGCGGGGGTGGAAAGAGAGGAAAATAGTTCCAATGACTGCATAAAGGAGGTTCCAGACTGCTGTTGCAAATTACCGACCGATCAGCATATCAAGAGTCGTCAAGGTTTTGGAGAAAGTAGACAAGAGAAAAATACAGGAATTAATAGATGAAAATGAGATACTATATGGGGGACAGCTAGATGAGGCGATCCGCTCCGGGCGACACTTTGAATCATTTTGAACTTTTGTAGTTAATTCTAAAATGCAATCTCGAGAACTCATTTCTAAATATTGTAATACTACTGCGAATTTTCTTCACAAGTGCTGTAAGTGTTGCTAGTTGTGAGAGGAATTTTTCTAAATTAAAATTGATTAAGAATTACCTACATTACTGTGAAATAGACGTCACCAATGTCATCAACGATTTTGCTTTTGCTAACAGAAAAGCAAGAAAAATAACATTTTAGAATGTTGAAATTAAAGTTTTACTTCAAAAATAAACATGGTGTTTTAATTTATTTCCCTATACGTCGTTTTGACTTTTTGTAGTATTTTTGATGTGTATTGACAGGGCGGCAAACTCAGGGAGCGCCCCGGGCGGCAAAAGCTCTAGCTACACCACTGGGGACAGCATGGTTTTGTGAAGGGTAGATCATGCCTCACTAACTTGTTTACGTTTTATAACACAGTGACGGCTGAACTGGTTAAGTACACTGTATACATAATGGGTATACAGTGATATTGCTGGACCTTGCTAAGACCTTTGACAGGATACCACATGGAATTCTAATCAGTAAACTGCAGCATATGGGGATGGATATAGGGTTGGTGGGATGGATAGGAGGGTGGTTGATGGAGCGATATCAGAGAGTAGTTTATTCAGGGGTAGAGTCCAAAAAGACGACCTGTGACTAGTGGTGTGAAATGATCTGAGAGGAACTATTCATTTGTTTGCTGATGATGCAAAGTTGGGTAGAGCAATAGTGAATGCACATGATGTCAAAATTTTGCAGGATGATTTGGATAGATTGGAGGACTGGGCTAAGGAGAATGGATGTCAATTTAATGTTGCAAAGTGTAAGGTTATGCATTTTGAGGTGAAAAGATTAGCAGCAGTATACCACATTGGTAGAACTGTACTCCAGGAGATTGATGAGGCCAGGGATTTGGGAGTGTTGGTGGATAGGGGGTTGAAGTTTATTGGGAACATTGCAAAAGTGGCTAAATCAGCTCATCAAATCACTTGGTTACTGACAATACTTTGACGAGCAGAGACAAGCAAGTTATTGTTCCTCTGTATTGAGCCTTGATAAGACCCCATCTTGAGTACTGTGCCCAGATCTGGACGCCAGGGTTTCTTCTTGATGGGGAGGAGATGGAAAGGATCCAGAGGCGAGTGACCAAGATTATAGCAGGTCTGTGGAATGAACCTTATGAGAACAGGTTGAAGATTTGTGGGTTTCAGAAATTGGTTGATAGGCAGAAAAGGGATGATATGATTGAGACATTCAAATTACTGAAGTGTTTCTATAAGATTAATTCAGAGGATATTTTTCAGAACAGGACTAGGGGCCATCAATGGAAACTGGGCAAGAGTGTGGTTAGCAAGGGTGTTAGAACTAGGTTTTTTACTTGGAGAGTGGTGAATGAGTGGAATAAGTTGCCAGAGTCTGTTGTGGGTGCCATGACTGTGAATGAGTTCAAGGCAAAGTATGATAGATACTGTGTGGATGTTGAATAATTGTTCTTCACATGATGTTTAGGGCCTCCCTCAATGAGTCTAAGGACTCCTTGGAGTTGCCCGTAATAATAATAAAGATACAGAAATAATTGTAAATTATGATTATTTTTACACCTTTAATGCATAGCATTATACGTCCTTAAGGATATGTGCATTGAATTATACTATACCAAGGCAATTGATGTGAAATCATTATCTTCTATATACAAGTACCGCGGTTATGAAGTTAATTCACCTGAAAACTTTGCTTACAGTTGGATAAAGGATGAAATCAAGAATTTCTTGGCATCTTTAATTTATATTAAACCATTGAAAAAAAAAAAAATTCATTATCTATTTCTACTCCAGAGTATTTTAGCAATAAGCTGTGAAACCTTTTGGCTAATTGTATATGAAAATATGACTTCTGCATTACTTCAACTTTCCTCTCACTTGGTATCAGATCCACGGAGAGGAGAATCACGGCTGGAGTACCTCAAGGCTCTCTACTATCTCCCCTGCTCTTCTCCATATACATGGCAGATCTCCCCAAACTGTCTCCAGCTATCACCGCTCTGTATGCCGACGATACAATCATTATAGCCAGATCCCTCCGTCCACACCTGGCCACAATCAAGCTGCAGAGAGCAGTCAATGAATTGGAGGATTGGTACACCAAGTGGCGTATCGCAATTAATCCAAACAAAAGCTCTGCAGTACTTTTCACCAGACGTAAGGCAGAACCGAATACAAGCATACAAATGTTTGGTAAAATCATCCCTTGGCGCAATTCTACCAAATATCTGGGAATTCATCTTGATAGACGTCTAAACTTCAAGTCACATATGGATAGTGTTACCACTAAGGCAAGTCAGACTATAGCACAGCTATATCCACTTTTGAACAGGAACAGCTTCCTAAGCATAAGCAACAAAATCTTACTTTTCAAATCGGTAATCAGACCGCAACTAACTTATGCCTCTCCAACCTGGGGTCACACGACTAAAAGCAACATCAACAGACTTCAGATAATACAGAATAAATGCCTAAGAATGGCATTTAATGCCCCATGGTTCATCAGAAACATCCAATTACATCAAGAAGCCAATCTTCTAGATATTAAGACCTACATGACAAGCATTGCAGAGAAATTCTTCACAATCACGGATAATCACCCAAATCAGTTAGTTCGACAGGCAGCGGACTACAAGCCCTCAGATCGTTTCAAACATAAAAAACCGAAATCCTCCATCGCAAGAGAAAGCTGATACAGCCTCAATGCTCACAATGAGCGGGTAAATTACCCACAATAATCTCATCACCCACAATCTAAAATCCAGATGAAGGGATAAAGAGTCAAGGACTCAGTCCATCAACCAATTAAGTTCAAGTTCAAGTTCAAGTTTCCTCTCACTTCTGGGTTTGGCTCCTACTGATGGACCACTATCCAGACCGGTTCTGACCTCAATAAAGGTCAAAACCAGTCTGGATAGTGGTCCTTTCCAATAATGCATAGCATTACATAGCATTATACAATTCTGTAAGGATATATGCATTGTATTATGGATACCGAGGCAACTAATGTGAAGTCAACAGCCTCTATATATAGCCCAGTAGTGAAATTACTTAATGTAGTAACTTTGTTTGCTTACACTTGGACTGTAGATGAAACGAAGAATATAATTTCTTGGCATCTTTAATTTATATCTCAAAGAATTACTTGGATGATGAAAAACACACTAAATAAGGTAGGGAAGTTATTATTCCTTTTTATAAAACTGGGATTTGGCCAAATCTTGACTACTGTGAACATATTTGGTCACCTGAGTTTCAGGTGACCTAGGGATCAGGAGGTAGTGGAGAGGATTCAAAGATCAGTGACTAAGCTGGTGACAGGTCTGTGGAATGCTCTCTATGAGGATAGGTCAAAAGGTGTGTGGATTGCAAAGTTTAGTTGACTGACAGAAAAGAGGGGACATGGTAGAAACATATAATTGAAAGAATTATATAAAACTGACAGACAAGAAATTTTTCAATATGTGACAAAAAGAGAAAGAGAAAAAGAGGATTACCCCTAGAAGTTGTGTATGGGTGGGTGGACTAGATTTTTTTTTAGAGTAAATGAATGGAATGGATTGTCAGAATTGGTTGTGAATGTCTTGACAGTGAATGAGTTCAAGGAGAGGTATGATAGGTATTCTGTGTATATATGTTAGTGTAGGTGGCCCACAATGAGTCTTCTGACTCTATGGATATACCCTATACAATAATAATATCAGTCTGCTGTGATGACTCAGATTTTTGGTTACAGTTGGGACAATACTAGGTATGAGGATTCACCACTTCCTTGTATTCAATAGATTCAAGATGGTGGTGAATCCTCATATGATATTAGTTTCCATTCATTTAGAGTGCTCTATGCAGATTTGAATACTTCAGGTGATGATGGATTAAAATTTGCAACCTGTATAATCAGAGGCAGTATGACTGGATTACAGAATTTGGTTTGTAGGTAGAAGACAAAAAAATTTGACTGTAGGTGGAAAAGGAAAAACATGTTTACCCCATAGAAGATAATTGGGAGGAGGGCTAGGACAAGGAATGTATTACTCAGTATACTCTGGTCATATATCCTGCCATAGCATAATTAGGGAATGACAAAGCAGTAAGATGACAGATTTGATTACATTGCAGGATAGATAGTTCATTTCATGTATTAGAGGTCATAAATACAAATGGCCAAGAATGATTATTAGTTGAAAAACTGGATGGGAGCAAGGATAGTATAGAGTTTCCAAAGACAAATACATTCAAAATCTGGATATTTGTCTTTGGAAGAAAGAGCATGGAACTGAGCTCTCTTCCAAAAGAGTCTACTTTAGACTAGCAGGCCAATGTCTGTTGAGGATTGGATTGGGACTCCTTTTCTTCAATTTTGACTCTAAATTTCAAGTCTTGATGGAGGGAAAGCATGGATATATAGAGTTTCCTAAGACAAATGTGTCCAAAATTTGGATATTTGGGCAAATATCCAGATTTTGAACAATTCAAAACTAGAAAAAATTTCAGGAATTTTTAAGTAGCATACATATAATATGGAATATTTATTTAACTTTTGGAAAGTGTCAAATCATAATACAGGCCTTCCTTACAAACATATACAGTATCATATTTTGGGCCATAAAAATGCTTTTTAGATTTGGTTTAAGTTGTTAATTGCTGTACTGCTTACTGTTATTATCATTATTTTAATTAAGATCACTAAGTAGATAAAAAAAAGCTGTAATGTATAAATCCTAAAATGTTTACAGCCATGAACTAAGAATGCGCTCATTATACAGTAGGTAAAGTATATTTATTAAAAGAATGGTTTGTTAAAAAAAAAAAAAACATGCAAATAAGGAACTGATATTCATGTGGTTGTTCAACATTGCGCCAAATATTTTAACATGATTCATATTATACAGTTTGATTTAAACACTTTCAAATTGTGTTTTCCCAGAGTTCTCTGCTGGTAGGTTTCACGGCCGCCAATCACTTTTTCAGCTTTTCCCGCTGTGAGAACAAACTCAAGGCGTTGTTTGATTAAGCCTAGCTTGGAAAGAGAGAAATAGATGTTTATCTGTTTGTTAAGTTTTATATATTATTTAATTTTTCGTTTCAGGTTCTTATTGCACGAATCAGATTTTTGGCGGTACATGAATGTGCACGAGGTACTTTTTTGTTTCAAGTAATTTGCATTATTATGTATTCTTGTAAATTCAGCTTACATTAATTAGTAAACGCTAGAACTTTATTTCTGGTGTAATAAATATGCATATAATTTTATAGGTTATTATGCATTATTTTAATATTGATGACCAGAAACAAATTTGACTACATAATCCTTATACTTTCGCTTATCGATGTTAAATGCTCAGTTTAGTAAAGTAAGATTTAGTTTGGAGTAAACTTATGTTTTTTTTTTTTTTTTTTTTTTTATTAATAACCATTGAATATTAATAATCTTCATTTACACTAACGTGATATACGTAATCAATCTTGTGTTGGTGCTGTCATTTTATGGTAGGTTACAGCATGCCTTCGATGATGCATAAATTTATTTATCCGTAAATGGATAAATTTCGGTGAAGATTAGAAATCTTAATTTAAAGTAGAAGATGTATTAACGTCAAACGTATTTTATTTACCAGTAAGAAAGAATTATTGTGGGGGAGGGGAACAAGGAAAGCTGATAAATTGAATTTACCTCACAAGTCAGTTGTAAATGCATTTGTGTACCCTGTAAAATACTTAAGTCTAATGCAGTGAAAATGAAGCATCGCTCTATATAGCAATAAAATTACCGTACATAATGTCTCAGTGCTTAAAGGAAATTCTGGTGAAATCAAATTTATTCATACTATTGATGTGGTATATGAGGTATATACATATTTAATTTATACCGCTTAACTAATCATAAAAGGTTATATATTTTTAAAAATGATGTACTGTATGTCAGTTCAACTAACATATTTCAACTAACATCCATCTGTTCAATGTGGAAGAATTAAAATAAAATTAAGTGACATTGGATGTAACCAGGTCTCTATTCAAAGCATTATTATTGTGTATCATCCACCAATGATAGACCACAACCATATCATCACTCTCCATACTCTGTCTTAATGAAACATCAGAATGAATCGCACAGGTTCTTCACAAGCTTGGCTTATGTGCTATCATCAAACTGTTTCTGAAACTTTCATCTTTTACTGACGGACATCAAATGCATTTTATTTATCCAGAAATTTATCATTTAAGAATTATTTGGGGGGGGGGGACAAGAAAAACTAATAAATTGAATTTACCCATCACAAATCAGTTGCTAGGAGATAGTAATCTATTAAGGATACATTACTATCTCCATCCCTGCCTAGTGTTTATCAGCTACCTTATTCATTTCAGGTAAACAGGTCATTTTGCTGAGATTAGAATTCAGGATTACATCAAATTATTGGTATCTGGTAAATCTGGCTTGCTTCCTCTAGCCACAGAGTTTGGTGGAATTGAACCAAGAGTTTCACCAGATTTCAATTTCTGTTCCATGTAACATGCAAACTTTTCAAATCTTCATTGTTCTTATTGTCTGTTTGAAAATCTTGGGAATAACTGTGATTATTTGTTTATATATATATTTTTAACTTGATTTATGTAACCCTATGTTAATATTGACTAGAATGATGTATAGATAATTAGATGAATCATAGTGCAGTGTTTTATTAGTGATTGCAGAGTATTTCCTGTTGCACATCACTGATGATTAAAGCAAATGCAGATAAGTATCTTGGAACTTTCCATGTCTAAATCTTGACATATCCATCCAAGAACATCTTCAGGCAAGGATATTGCTATTGTGTTTTGATTAATATTCTGTGCAGAACTTCATTTCAATAACATGACAGCTGTGTGTGTGTGCGCGCGCGCACCTCTCTTGCTATTTTTGCAACAGGTACGCCATTATCTCATAATATATGCAACTCATAGGAATTGTACAAGAATTCTATTACAAGATGCACCTCTTTATTAAATAGCTGCATTTTGTAGTAATGTTGTTGTATAGATGTCATTCATTATCCCAATTTGAGCTTGAGCAATTTTTGATGCTTGGACATAATTTTCTTAGACATAATTTCTTTTGAGGGCTGTCATCACTCTTAGGACTTGATTAAATGTAATCACTTTCACTTGTTTCCTATTGTTTGTGAAGGTGAAGCAGTCATATTTGTTTAACTTCAGAGAATGATGGGAGGTTTTTTCCTCTTCCTGTTATACAAAAACATACAAATCTGATATGCTATCCTGAAAGCTGCCACAGCATATTATTATTATGTGACACCTCCAGGGAGTCCAAGGACTTGTCGTTGGAGGGCAATCTACTCTACTTAGCTAAATATATCTCGCCCTCTCCACTACCACTTAATTCTCCAACTATGACTCTACTACCATCTATCGCCCATCACCACCGACAACAGAATTTTTTGTCTATATATTGTATGTGTTCTGAAGGCCGATTTGTCTGTATGTGGGATGCAAAGCTCGAGTTTTTGGGAGAAAAACCCCAGCTACCTCCGTACGACATCAGCTAACTTACCTTCACTTGAAAAAGCCCATATGTTCCCCTCGTTACAATGAGAATCGAACCCAGGTCTTTTCCATTTGAAGCGCACAATGTTTTACTGTTCTTTCAATTGTGCTATGTCAGCACATAATATTCATAGCATGTAAACAAATATGGCTTTCCCATCTTTCTCAAAAATCCAGGAGAGGACCATTTTGAGACCTTCACTAGACTGAGCTAGGTTCTGTCACCCACATTCATAGAGCATGCTAAGACTAGGATTCTGTTGTTTATACTCAATCTTTTGTCTTTTTATTGATGTGTTGACCTGCATAGGCAGATTGTATATCTTTATGCCCATGAAGATGCCTTAGTAACCAATGTTTAATAATTTAGCATCTAAAGTTATTATCCCTTGATGTGCTTTTTCTGAACAATAACATGAATAATAATCAGTGTCTCAGCTCACAACTAAGCTTCCATACCAAAATTGATTACATTTAAGAAAGCATTTTGATATACTTAAAATGTTTCTAGACAGAATTTTTGGCATGGCAGAGAGCATGTATACAGAGAATTGAAGAATCATTTATTGCTACCTAACAGATAAGCTTAGGTGTTGATGGTTATTCATGACTTATTTTTCACGGTATTAACAACACCACAAACACTTTTATCAACAAAGATGTTTTATTAAACCTTATATTTCGCTGATTTTCAACTCGGCATCATCAGAGCACAACACTCATGTAAACACGACAGTGAGTGAGTGAAACAATATAATTACAAAAGATCTAAAGTCCTATTTTTGGCGCCCTCTAACGAAAAAAAAAAAAAAAAAACAGCAGTTATCCAAGAGTTTTTCTTAGGATAACTGTCTCCCAAATTTTTGGCAAATTAATGCAACCATATTTGTTAAGGTTGGGAGAATTCTTCAAAGCCATTGCTGACTCAAAAAATAATCTTTCAGATCTATAACGACTCCTAAATAGTACATTTGTTTTCCTCCATCTAATCCTGTGTGAAGGAGTGTCCAAAGCGTGGTCTGTCAGTCCCGACTTGCCATAGTAATAGTAGCGAATGTATCTTTCATGTTCTTCCAGGCAGATGTTCACTGATCTTCCTGTTTGCACAGTCACACGGAACTTCATACACTCCTGGGTGTGCTAAAGGGTGAAGTTTATCCTTAGGCGAGCGGATCAGAGTTGCCAGCTTGACATGAGGTTTGAAAGTGGTGCAAAGGCCATGTTTCAACAATACTTTGGCTATCTTTTCCGATGTACCTCTGATATAGGGAATAGAAATGGTCATGTTGTATTCTTGTGTATTAGGGGAGGGCAGAGTAATGGGCCTATGTAGTATTTTATCTATTTTGTAGGGATTGTAGCCGTTGGCTAAGAACGTATGGCGCAGGTATTGGAGTTCAGTGGTCAGAACTGTATCGTTAGAACAAATGGCTCTAGTTCTGTGTGTAAGTATTTTTAAAATGCCATACTGTTGGACTGGATGATGATGTGATTGTTTAGGTATCTTCTTGTGTGTGTAGGCTTTCTGTAAATAGAAAAGGATAGTGATCCATCTGAAAGGCGGGTGACTAATGTGTCAAGAATTGGTAAACAGTTATTTGATTCTTTTTCTACTGTGAAGTGAATTTTGGGTGTTGGCTGTTTAGGTGGGTGACAAAAAGCATCCAAAGTGTCTTGTCCATGGGGCCAGATGGCAAACACATCATCTACATAGCATAACCACACTTGTGGCTTGTATGTAGCTGTGGTAAGTACTTTGTTTTCAAAGTGTTCCATGTAAAAATTTGCTAACAGGGGAGAGAGAGGGGGGGGGGACCCATAGCAGTACCATTAATCTGTTTGTAGAATTTCTCGCTTAGAGCTTAGTAAGCTAAACAGCTCTATCACAGTTCTACAACAAGAACTAATAAACGTGTTAAATCCTGAAATATGGACTGTCCTACAGCACATCTCCGAAGTTGCAGCAAAAAAAAAAAAAAAAAAAAGCAAGCACATAAAAAAATTTGAACTCCTACAACAGTGCCAACATACGAAGTCCCGACCGCAACTTCGACGAGACCATGTGGTCGTAAACCTATCATCGGAAACACTCACTGAAGAAGCCAAGAACGCTCTCAGTCTAGGACATAACTTTGCCGTCACGCCCAAACAAATTCCTAAACTAGAAATTATGATGAAAGTAGTCTTTTTTTTTTCGTTAGAGGGCGCCAAAAATAGGACTTTAGATCTTTTGTCTTTTGCAATTATATTGTTTCACTCACTCACTGTTGCGTTTACATGTGTGTTGTGCTCTGATGATGCTGAGTTGAAAATCAGCGAAATATAAGCGTTAATAAAACATCTTTGTTGATAAAAGTGTTTGTGGTGTTGTTAATACCATGAAAAATAAGTGATGGACATTTATTGCTACATATCCTGTATTGATATTTCTAGAAGTGTTATATATGATGTAACAGTTAATTTAATTATAACTTCCAATATTTTGCAAAAGTTAAATTGACATGATCAAGGGGACTGTCTGGCTCATACAGCGACAGATTCATAAAGTTCCATGCAAATATAAAGTTCGACGATTCCAAGCATAAGCAAATACCTGGATAGTGCACCACCTGACCCATTTGGTAGTGCAAACTGAGGCAACTCGTAGTAAGGGTGGAGCAAGCTCCGATCACTATTCTTAGTATTTATTCATAATGTGAACTTAGCTTCTAGGAGCTGTATTACTGTTCTACGTTATGAGAGAAGGTCACTACCCAGACCGGTTTCAACCTTTATTGAGGTCTCATCAGTGAGTAGGTAGACCTAGTTAATACCAAGTTTGTAGTGAACAGAACTTGCATCCCTTCTACGAGAATTGCCAAGAAAGTGTACTAATAAATTACTAATTATATGAAGAGCCAAAGGCTTCAATTCGGCAACATGAACTTATTTAAGTTAAAGGATTGGTTACATTTAAGAAAGCATTTTGATATACTTAAAATGTTTCTAGACAGAATTTTTGGCATGGCAGAAAGCATGTATACAGAGAATTGAAGAATCATTTATTGCTACATATCCTGTATTGATATTTCTAGAAGTGTTATATATGTCTCTCATAATGTAGAATATCATCTATATCTCTCATAATGTAGAACAGTAATACAGCTCCTAGGAGCTAAGTTCACATTATTGGTAAATACCAAGAATAGTGATCGGAGCTTGCTCCACCCTTACTATGAGTTGCCTCAGTTTGCACTACCAAATGGGTCAGGTGTTGCACTATCCAGGTATTTGCTTATGCTTGGAATCGCCGAACTTTATATAGTTTCTATATTCGGCATGAAACTCTTTGAGTTTCTTATTCAGCTAAGAAATAATATGGGATGTAATATCCTTTAACTTAAATAGATTCATAAAGTATTTTGAATTTGTATTTGTTTCTGTGAAGAAAGGCAAAAGTTGAAATAGTCACCCTTATATGAGAGCGACTGTATTACACTTACTTGAAAAGCCTGTAAAAGTTCTTTACATCCCAGTTAGGATTTAAAGTAGGTCTTTCCAACAAAAGAGCCTGGTTGCAACATGTTTAGGGGAAGCTTAAGTGCCAAAGCCAAATAATAACTAGGAGAATACATACACATAAGGCAGGAGGAACACCAATTGGGACTCCTGGCCTAATGTTGAGTCCTCACCTTCATGTTGTGGGTCTATTAGTAGGTATCCAATGGCTTCTGAACGAACAAGGATGAGCTGGTAGTTTGAACTTAGTCTACACAATTTTGTTCTGCTGGCTTAAATCACAAACATGATAGTAGAACATGATGAAATTTCATGATGGCTGGATGTTGCTCAGTTTAACAAGACCCCTGCTGTTTTTTGTAAAGGAAACACAGTGAACAATGCAAAGTTAGCTTCTGGATCGAACACAGTGTCGAAGAATTGAAGATAGGTACTCTCAATTCTGATCACTTAGCCATCCTCCAACAGGGCTCAGATAACTTTGTCAACTTCAGTGCTAGTAAAACCCATTTCTGTTTTATTTCTCCCAAAAAAGAACCATTTCCCCCCAGTATTATTTTTGATAACACTCAAATTTCCAGACAAAAAGATTTCTTGTCTTGGAATTACCCTGACATCAGGCCTCTCCTGGCATAAACACATCACAACCATTGCATCCTCAGTTTCCAAAAAACTAGGATTTCTCTTTTGCTTAAGATTTTACTTAATCTCTAAACAGCTGTTAACCTTATACAAATCCATCCAGCTATCATATACTGCTCTCACATTTGGAGTGGAGCTCCTAAAAGCTCTCTCAAAATGCTTGACTCAGTACAGAGGAGAGCAATTAGATTGATAAATGACCCATCTCTTACCAACTCACTCTCACTTTCACATAGACATTTGGTCTCTGCAATTTGTGTATTTTATAAATATTTCCATGGCAAATGTTCATCTGAAATAGCATCAATAATTCCCCCACTCACTACTAAGCCCCATTGGAACATGTACAGCTGCCGCCCAACATCCGTTCACAGTACACCTTGAAACCCACAGAACAAGTTTCTTTTCCTTCTCCTTCATCCCTGCTACTACTGTTCTGTGGAACAGTCTTCCCCCTGATGTATTTCCCAAGGAGAATACAATATACAGACTTTTAAAACAGATGTAAACAAGTTTCTCCTTTCTCATCCCACTACCTATATACAGTACTGATGTACTATAGGTTGATCAACCAACCTCTCGTGTATGAGCCCAACATAAAATCAGCAAAAGAAGTGTCAGTGGAAAAGAATTGAACTGGCAGAAGAACTAGAGAAGTACCAGATCAAAATAATTGATGTTACTGAGACGAAACACTGAGACCTTGCTAAATAATAAATATAGGATGCTGTATTCCAGTCAGAGAAAGGAAGGAGAAGAAAAAGCATTCAACACCGAGCACAATGATTAATTTCTCGATTGGCAGGCAATTTCAAGTAGAGTTATGTGTGAAATTTTAAAATGGGAAATTGGAACAATGAACCTTATTTGTGCATGTGGTCCCACAGAACTTTTTTAAGGAAGAATTGGATGACTTTTTTGAGTCATTAGAAAAAGCAAATAACATAGAGAAATGAAAAAGCTGGTTCTTGTTAGAGGTCAAAATAGGCATACAAAAATGTTTTGGAAAAATTTGGAATAAAAGGGTATAGCTAAAAATAATAAGTGCCTGCTGGATTTCTGTTCAGAACTTGAACTAGTTATTACTAACACCATGTTTTAACAACATAAAGATATGCACAGTTTCACATGCAGAGAAGACACGGGGGGGGGGGGGAAGCCATCAAGACTTCACACTGGTTCAGGATACCGGAATATGCAGTAGATTTGAAAATGGAGGTGATCATGGCTTAGTTTCAAGCAGAATAAACTTAAATATATTGAAAAGAAAAACATATAAGACAGTTTTTAAATTTATTCAACTTTTAGAGGTGCAGGCTCTACTATACAAATATTGTTTGCAAGAAAAAATGAAAGATTTTGAACACAAGAATCAAACTCTGAAGACTCAGTGGTAGTCTCTGAAGAAAATATTGATTCAACCAGGGAGCCATGTAGGGAGGTTATTTGCAAGCATAGAAAGATTACTCCACAGGTGACTCAAGAAGTTAGAGGCAGTTCTGGAAAAGAAGAAAGCAGTTAAGTTTCTAGCAAGTAAGTCAGCATGTGCCCTGAGAGAATATTGAGATAAAAGTAAAAAAACTGAAGCAATGAGTAAAAGTTGCTAAACAAAAATAATGCAAAAAATTAGTAAGATTAAAAAAGAAAGAAAGAAAAGAAATGCAAGCCTTATAAACTTGAGGAGCTATACAAACTCATCCAGAGCAGGCGTTTACAAACATCCATTGTTACACCTGATATCCTGAGAATATAACATTCTCAGTTATCATGGTGTAACATGAAAAATAAATAACATAAATAAAAACCCCTGCATAAAAAGAATGATTTAATTAATAAAATATTCTTGCATCCAGTATAAATTGAGTAAAATGTGAAGGTCTATTGTTTAGTTAAGATAACAAAAGAAAAGAATGTATTAAGATGTATTATGACTAAACAAGGAATTTGTATTAAATAAGTAGCTAACTAAGAATTAATGTAGTAATGCGATTAAGAATGAAAGAGTTAAGTGCATGAGTATAAAAGAATGAGTCATAAAATATGCTATGTAAGAGGCTACAGATTAAGCATTAAGTAGAATTCTGAGAAAAGGTTTAAAAGGGGGTTAAGATAGAGGCTAACAAGAGAAATAACGGAATATCGCTTAGGGCCTATACCCGGATAGAAACTTCGTTACGAGTTGCCGATCAAAATGACGTATGGCGGCAAAATGCTACCCAATTGGTAGACAGACGGAAAACAAACAGGAGGCGGGAAAAAGGAAGTAAGAAAGGGCGCCGTTAGGGGAGCAGCTATAAAAGGGTTGGTAACCCCCCCCCCCCCCCCCCAGGGCTTTTTCAAGGAGTAGGCTCTTTTGGGTTTTGGAGAGAAGACGTTTAGATAGTCAAGGAGGCTTGAGGCTTTTTTGCCTTTTGCCAGAGGAGAAGAAACGTTTGGATAGTCGCGGTGGTTTTAGTTTGGTTTTCTAGTGGATTTCACGGTGTTCCTGAGTGGAGAGATATGGCTTATATCCTCATGCCACAACAAGGAATCGAAAGTGAGCAGGAAAGCTACTCCCGTATTCCTATGTAGAAAGCGAAATATGCCATAAAGTC
The DNA here is from genome assembly GCF_054136105.1 of Typopeltis vanoorti. Lineage (NCBI taxonomy): Eukaryota > Metazoa > Arthropoda > Arachnida > Uropygi > Thelyphonidae > Typopeltis > Typopeltis vanoorti. Next base: position 67,809,747 of record NC_143553.1, on the reverse strand, counting down.
ATAGGAAGCTGTGAAAATATCGATGTCCTCGTTTCGGATAGTACAGCCGATGGCGCAGATGTTTATATAGCCCTGAATTGCAAGAAGTTATGCATGCAAGTTCGTTCAGTAGAAGGTAAAGGCCCGTAAGTGAAGCTAAAGAAAGGTATTGTGAAATTTGTCTTATGTTAACTAGAAGTTGTTTGTGATAGGTACCATTGTCATAATACGGAACTGTTAAAGTGATTAGGGAGAAATTATAATAGGACTTTAGAATTTGATAGAGAGTGTTAAAAGTAAGCTAGCTAGTGTTGATAATTTGTGAATAATTAATTTTGCTAAGAATCTTGAGTGCCTAATATATTGTAAAAGGAAAGTTAATGACATAGTTGTGTGTTAATGAAGTAAATGGTTTTGTTAATATTGAGTTTGATTAGTGTGAATTGAGTAATCAAGTAGCCTGAGGAATTTGAATGCCTAGTGTGATGTGTAGAGAATCGGAATTGTCATAGGTATGTGCTAGAGTAGTTAATGATTTTGTTAGTGTGCTTGAAGTTGAATAATCTGATAATGTGTGGTGATCTAATTTTTCCATGTTAAGTGAATTCATGTTTTGTATGAAAATTTGTGGCGGCATGATCATAGTAACTTTTGTCGAATCATAGCCCAACTACTTGTATCAAGCAAAATTTTAGTGTGTAAGTAATTTAGTTGAGTATTTTGATATGTACCATGTTTAGAGAAATAATAAACCTTTTGTTTAATGATAAAAAAAGTTGACTGATATCGCTAATCCAATGCACCGCTTAGAAACAATCGAGCCTAATCACGCGGGGAATCAATGTTAAGAAACGGGAAGTTTAAGGAATTAATGTTGAGTAACAAGAAATAGTGTCACGACTGCAATAGTTACACTTTCAGATATTTGAGTTCCTTTTCTCTGTTTATGTATAAAATATCTTAAACTAAATATCCCAAAGGGCGTAGTTAAAATACAAATACTAGGGATACTACGGGGAACAATAACTCAGATATCAGTAGAAATTTTGGTGATGTCTTGAAAGTAGAAGTTAGGAGAATATAGACGAAGGCAGTTTGTAAGACAAACAAAATCGTAAGATAGGATAGAAAGGGACATAACACCATCCCTGCAGTGGAATTCAAACCCACAACCTACAGTGGCTCTACCAACCAGGCTGGTGATAAATATCAGATATTTATTTATCAAGATTTTTTTTTTTTTTTAATAATCAAGAAAACAAGATAGATATCAAGAAGGTGGCAGAATGTTCTGGACAATATTGAAAAAGTTTAGAAATGGAGGAAAGAGTACTATAAAAGGAATCAGATGATAAAGGTGACATGAAAACTGAAAGTCAGCATATTCTGGATTCTATATAACTGCTTGTTCTGCCAATGGGATCTCATCCAATTCAGACATCAGAAATGTTTGCAGTATAAAGGTAGATTTCACATGTTAGTTTTGGGAAAGAAATATGAAATGAACAAATAATTTTCCTACAGTTTTATAATCAGTTGGAGACCTGTCAGGATGCTTGGAATTAAACTCATAAGCAACTAAATGTTGTGTGGCATTATTATTATTCATGGCACCTCCAAGGAATCAGAAGACTCGTTGCAGGAGAACACCCACTATACAACTCCGTCTCCACCACTACCGAATCGCTACTACCAATCAACCACATCAGCGCCATCTACTGCCCACAACCACCACAAGTATTCTTTGTCTGAAAATTGCGTGTGTTCTGAATGTCCGATTTGTCTGTATGCAGGATGAAAAACCCCGAGTTTCTGGGAGAAAAACCCTGCTACCTCCGTATGAGATCGGCTAACTCGCCTTCAATTGAAAAACTCCATATAAAGTCAGCATGTGCCCTGATGTTGTGTGGCATAGATAAGAACAATCGGTATTCTTTTTTCCTTTGTTAATTTAGGTTCTATGGTACAACAATCTGGAAAAAAAAGAAATTAATGAATTAAACATTGTGATTGGCTTGTGGAGCCTGACTTTTAGTACACCCTGTACATGTTGTTAATGTAAAGCAGATATATGGTATTATAATCAAATTTAGAATCTCATAAAATTGAATTGATACTTCACTCTTTAATTGTTTGGCCTTTGTTAATGGAACTTTCATTCAGCAAAAGCCAAAGATGTTTACATGCAGGCAAGCTTAGCATTCATTTGAGAATAGATCAGCAGTTTCACTCTTCAGATCTTCTGTCATTCTTCATTGTGTGTGATTTTGCAATGCTAATAAACAAAACCTTTTGTTTTGGTCTGAATAGGATTTCTCATCAGATGAAAGAAGCATTTATTCAAATTTAAATACCAAAAACCTTACCAGAAGTAAATCTTATTAAATGATTCATTAGTTCTAGGAATGAAAATTTCTGATTTTAGAAATTGAAACCAAAATGACTTCTTTGAAGACAAAGAATGGGATCTGTTATTGCAATGACATAAATTGCTTTTTTTTTAATGAAATGAATAAACCTCATGGACTGAAAGAACAGTGCTTTTCTAATGATACTAATAGTAATGAGAAGTTTTACATCTCTCTTGTGTATGCAATAAATATGAAGGACACTTAAAAACAGCTTTCATTTTGTGTGTGAGTGATTCATTTATAGGCATTAACACAGCAGCGCAATGTTACTCTTGCAGTAAATACTTGCATTACTTGGGTCATGAAATTGGAGACCAAGATAGAAAGTGAGCTCCTCTTTATTGATACACATCTAAAGTTAATTTGAAGTGGATTCAAAGTAAAAGATCAGTCTATATGAAATTGTAAAATGTATGGAATTTTGTATTGTGGCAATGTAAAGGTGATTGCATGCTGGGTATCAAAGATGTATTTACCAAACATTGTTATTATTATACAGACATCTCCGTCAAGTCAGAAAATTCATCACAGGACACCTACACTACTATTATTTACACAATACCCATCATATATCTTCTTTAACTCATTCACTGTCAGGGCACTCACAACTATCTCTAGCAATCCATCACTCTCCATGCAAAAATCTAGTCCATAGATTCTTATTCTATTTCCTAGAGGTGATCCCTTGTTCACTCTTTAATTTTTATGTATTGAAAAATTTTTGCATCAGTCTTATAGAAATCCCTTTTGTAACTTATATATTTCTATCATGTCCCCTCTTTTTTACCTGTCAGTTAAACTGCGTGATTCAAACACCTTTAGTCTATTGATATAGGGAGAATTCTGCAGGTCTCTTATCAGCTTGGTCACTCATCTTTAGATCCTCTTTACCACCTCTTCCCCAAGAAACTCAGGTAGCCAAATATGTGCATGGTAGTTAAGATGTATTTGTATATTAGCTTTATACAAAGGCATAATAACCTTTATATCTCCACATATCAGTATATTCTTCAACATCTCCAAGTAATCCTTTGAGCTGTTTGCCAACTTTTGCTCTCTGAACCCAAACTCTGTCCACTCTAACCCATATTCCTCAAATTCCTAGCCTTATCAGTTTCCTGCAATCCAGTACCATCAGTTTAATACATTATATAATTTGCATCCTAAAGTGCATAATAACCTTGCACTACCAATTTATTGAAATCATTCTGCAGGATGTCTACGTCACCTTCAACTATTTCCCTTCCCAATTTTGTATCAGCAAACAATTGAATATTCCCCTGAAATCATTCCCTGTATAATATGCAAATTAATCTCAGTACAAAGCCTTGATGAACTCCATTATGTAACCTCATTCACCTAGATTCCACTCCACCATATAGGACTGGAACTCTCTTCCAGTCCTTTCCCTTTCTGTTCCACCAGTTTCATATCTATTACCATTTGCTCCAACTCATGTAATAGTTTCCTGTATGTTTTCTGTTAAATGCCTTTTGAAAATCCAAAAATATTATGGTATGGCCATTATCCAGTTCAGCTACTGTTATAAAATTTGAGTAGTTTATTAAGACATGACCTACCTTTTACAAAGCAGTACTACCCACCATAGACTATCATATTCTTATCCATCCATTCCTGAATTATACTTTTAACTAACTTTTCCAGTATCTTAACCACCAGTCCTGAGATGCTAATTAGTCTGTAATTTGTTACTTCTGACTTGGATATTTAAGTGCCACACTAAACTGCACACTATCCTACAGGAATTATTTGGAAAATCATCATCAGCGATTCTAATAGGCACTTAAGTGTCTACGACCTTCCAAGTATCCTTGGATTTTGTAACTATAATTCAAGGATAAGGTGGTTAGCTCAATGACTATAAGTATTCTTTTGTTTGTAAATTATGTGTTCTGGCCTGGTTGCAGGATGAAAAATGCAGGTTTCCCTCCAGGAAACCTGCATTTTTCTGAGACTGGCTGACTCACCTCCTGTTGAAAGTGCGGATAAAGGTTCCTCTCATCCTAGACTGGATTCGAACCAAGATCTTTCCAACCAATGGGCTTCATCTGTACTGACTGTCTTACAGAGGCTTATCTGGAAAATACAGCTAAATAATGCAGCAAAAATGAAGACTTGTAATAACATCATTCAAAGACTGCTGATTCTCTGCTATCAGCTTATGCTTATCAGCTGTAGATCTAGTTTTTGTCTGTAGCCAAATATTGTTTGCCTGTTTTGTGGAGTTCAAAAGCCCACACAAAAAGCTTATTGACACTCAGCTTAATAACACCCCCTTCAGCTGATATCTGGTATGGTCAGATCCACAATTACTTATTGGCTTTCTGCCTAGAGCATCGTCTTACTTCCAGAGTCTGATGCTCTACTCAGAGAGTACAAGAAGATAAATAACAATCTCCTTCTTCCTGTGCATAGGGACATTCCAGACTTGAGAATCAGTCAATTAAAACCTAGTTGACCAGCAATATGTGATGCAGAAAATATAATAATAAATAATTTCAACTCTAGAAAATAATAGACAAGATGGATGGATGGTAGGATACAAACACTGATGTAGTTTTGAGGCATTAATAATCAGTCTTCTGAATTGAACTATTCCCATAAGTTATGGGTGATCCTGAACAGGATTTGTATGAACCACAGAATGCTAGAAGACTTGCATTTTTGAGTGGGGAGGGATGTTTCTCCTTAATGTTACTGCAGTGCTTCTAGTTGTTGGAAGTTTTTCCACTTGTTTATACTATAAATTAAAGAGTCCAAGAAATTATATTCTTGGTTTAATCCTTTTTCCATGTGTAAGCAACCAAAGTTTCCGCCTGAAGTATTTTCAGGACTGCGGCAACTTGTTTATAGAAGCTAATGACTTTGCATCACTTGCCTTAGTATCCCATAATGCAAAGCACGTATCCTTGCAGACATGTATAATGCCTTATTATTCCATTATTATTATTATTTCGGGCTACTCCAGGGAGTCCTTAGACTCATTATGGGATACTAAGGCAAGTAATGTGAAATCATTAGCTTCTATATATGAGTTGCCCCAATCTGGAAAATACTTCAGGCACGAACTTTGTTTGCTTACACTTGGATAATGGATTAAACCAAGAATATAATTTCTTGGTATCTTTAATTTATTTGCAATGCTCCTAAACAAACAATTCATCGTATCACTGCTGAATGCTGCCTGCATGCTTATCAAGGTGTGACTTTCTCCAAGCTGCAGTATTGACATTAGACTGGATCATAAACATTAGACTTGTAGTTGTAACTATTAATTATAATAATACTTCCTGTATTTTGTCAAAGCTACTTTGCCACCATCAGAGATCACAAAGCAATGATATGTGTATGCAGGCATAAACACAGTAAATGAGGCTGAAGAAAGGCAACCAAAGTCATGCCTAGAGTCCTAAATGGTGTCCCCTAGTGAGCTAAATTGTGGGTGGTCTTTGGGGGCAGTTTCATGCACCCAAATTTGTTGAGGTTTGGAAAGTTTTTCAGGACTGAGGCAGATACCAGAAATCACCTCTCATATTTGTATTTGCTACAGTGCAAAAGAGTGGCCTTTTCCAGCATATCCTGAGTGTCCAGAGCATGGTCCACAAATCCAAAGCATCTGTAATGGTGGAAACAGATATAGCTCATGTGTTCAGAAATTCTTATATTGGCTGTCCTGCCTGTTTGGTCATAGTAGAACAGTTTGCAACTGCAAGAGACCTGGTAGGTCTAGGGAATGTGGCTGATCTTTGGAGTCAATAAGGGATGTCAATTTTTTATGTAGTCTGGTGGTAAACCTTTTCCTGATAAACAAGGGTTTACCAGAAAGTTCTGATAAACACCTAGAACAAAAATTATATTAAAGTAACTGATATAACCACAAGAAAGAACATACAAGGATATAAGAACATAAGTTACTTTCATAACTCTGCTACTAGTATGTTCTTTCTTGTGGTTATATCAGTTACTTTAATATAATTTTTGTTCTAGATGTTTATCAACTTTCCAGCCACCCCTCATATATTTCTTCATACCTAAACTTTGTTTGCCAATGCTGATTATAAAAGATACAAACAAGTATCTAATTTCTGGTTAAGTGTGATATACCTTGATGTAGTGAGTGGTTAGTAGGATGTCATAATAATTGGACAGTGATATCGGAGGAAATGGAATGCAAGTGTTTAATGAATTACTATTTTTTATTATTATTTTTTTATTAAAGGACATACAACAAAATGTTACGGGAAGAAACAAAGCAATTACAAACATTTATGTATATTTTTTACTTATTCCAAATGTAATGAAATATGCAAATACTTGAATTTTGCATATATATATATAGAGAGAGAGATTATTTTTTTAATTATTGAACATTAGTTGGCTTAAAGATAACAAAGAATACCTGCTGACAGGAAAATTTTTCTATCCTAAATGCATAAATTATGTTAGTTACAAAATCCTTCTTGATAAACCATTGTTATTAGTTCTCACAAAAAACTTAAAAAAAAAAAAGAATTCTAAGGGGATTTGTCTTGTGACTCATTATGTATCATGTATATCTGAAATCATATTAACAGTTTGCATAAGTTAAGGAATATCTATTCTAAACTTCACTTTTTTTTTATTGAAAGGGAAGAATAATAAATATCCATTTGTTTTTCATACCATTGTCATTTACTTTCATATACTCTCAAGTGGGTATATTAGCTATATCATGACTGGTTTTCTAATACCATCTTTCAGTTGTTGGTTCCCTATTACATTTTGATCTTCTAAATTAGATCTAATTGTATCCATGTATATTTTGGTCTTCTACTCGATCTTGTCATGTTTGCTGAAAATATTTACTTTGCTAATCTTTCATCTCCAGTTCAGTTTATATAGCGATACCATATTAATTACACATGTGAATATTAATAGGCATGTTCTTTTTTGTTATGTGACTCCCACTATGAAGGGTTGTGTATATATAGTACATTAGTATCATGCATGGGCTGTAGATTTTTTTTCTATTTTTGTTAATTTTTTATATATATATATTTATTTATTTTTTACATAATGCTTTAATTTTAATGTTTTAGTAGTCTCCATAGCTCAGTCCGTATAGATGAAGCTCTTTGGATGGAAAGTCCTGGGTTCGATTCCTGTCCATGATGTGAGGAACTTTTATCTGGTCTCTTTTGATGAAAGGCGAGTTAGCTGGTCTCACACAGAGGTAGAGGGTTTTTTCACCCAGAAACTCCAGTTTTTCGTCCCTCAGAACAGGCAAACCAGCTCTGTGAGCACACGGATCTAGACATAAATACTTGCCCTTAGGGGATGCAGCAGAGGAGTGACGAGTCAGCTGCATTAATTTGTCGTAGACGCCCCTCATTAGGGGACTCTGCCTGTCTTAAAGGACAGGTGAGAGAGGACGGAATGTTTTAGTGTTTTAACATTTCAGCCACTGATGCCATCTGTTCGCTCCCTTAATTTTCCTCAGATCTCTTATATTTATGGCCTCCATCTTTGATCAACTGATTTATTTCTAATCTGATTCTTAATTTTCAAGCCAATTCTACCTTACGGATCTTTTGAGTGCTTATTAGGTGATGAGAACACAGCAGATGTTGGTAGAGTGGAGTACCAACAGACAGTACCAAGAAAATAAGGGAGAACAAAATGGACATTAATAAAGAAATAGCACACTTGAATGTTATCCTTCACAGGGCAAAGTGCGAAACTGAAAAATTGCAGACTCAGCAAGAGTAGTGGGGCTGAGAAGAGAAAAAAGCAGGTAATCCGAAGTAGTAATAAACAACGAGCAAACTAATAAGAAAAACAAGTTAAGGAGAAAATTATTTTTGGAAACTCTGTGATTAGGGAAGTACTCAATGAAAGTGTGACAAAATTGTGTTTCTGTGGTACAGAAATTCATGATATTAGTCATGCCATCTGAATATGCCAAAAGGTAAGTTGAAAGAAATGGTTGTCTTGGTTGGCACAAATGACTTGAGAGGCAAGATGTATTCTATGAGGGGGATGTAGAGGAGTTGTTAAGAGGCAACACTGAAGAGCAAGAAGGTGAAGATTGTAAGTCTACTATGCTAGGATACAGGCAAGCTGAGGAGGAGAGTTTTGCTGGCTAATGAGTCTATATGCAGGAATGGTGTAGGAGTTGTGGAACTGTGGTCTGTATTTGACGGAAATGAGGATTTGTACAATGCTGATGAACTGCATCTAAATGGTTTTGGTGTTAGGTGTCTGGAAAACTTAAGCAATTAGTGTGGAAACAGGTGAGTTTGTGTGAAAGCATCCATGAGGCAAGTGAGTGTAAGAATGACCAGGTCCAAAATCTAGTCTCTCAAGCAAAATTATTGAATAGGGTAGTCACTTCAGGAATTAATGATGGGTGGAGTGCCTAAAGGGATGGTGCAGTTTCTGTATACTAATACCAGAAGTATCAGGAACAGGACGGATGAGTTCTTGACATTGGTTAGTGCAATCTCTCCAAAAGTTATAGGCATTAGTAAGAGTTGGCTAACATCAGATGATGTAGTTACAGGGATAAAATGTGAGGATTTTAGTATTTTCAGGGAAGATACAAAAGATAGAATGGGGAAGGGGTACTGCTGATGATAGCAGATGAATTGCAGCCAAAAAGAATACGAGATAGGCATGAAGGTGGCTGTTTATTTGCAGTAGTCTGGTGTGAAATTAAGGTCACTAAGACTATACAGTGGGGTGTTGCTATAGACCAGGGAGTTCTATGGATGATCTGGAAGACATACATTGCCAAATTAGTACAATGAGTACAAGTCGTGATTATTATGGGGGGCTTCAACTATGGAGATATAGGCTGGAAGGAAAGAAAGAAAGCTCACATGGCAGGAAGGGAATTGGAATTTATGCACCTACTGAGAGCTAATACTCTAGGCAGAATGTGATGGAGGGGGGGGGTACTAGGGGCATGAGAATATTGGACCTGGTCAATAGGATTAGACGAGCTATCCATAACCAATGAATAGCTCTTCTAATATTGCCTCCAATTGGTGAAAGTGACCATGCAGTTTTGACTTGGAAGATTGTACAACATGAATATTCTGTTAAGAAGGGGGTATTTGTAGAACTACAAGGCAGGTGATTATGACAAGCTTAGGAAGAAGCTTAAATTTGTGCCATGGCATAAAACACTGCAGGGGGTAAGGATGTCAGTAGTGCATGGAAGATTGTTAGGGGGTCATCTAGAGGAAACAATACTAAATTGTATATCTAAGGTAAGGAGGATTAATCGGGTAGGAGTTAGATGGATGAGTAATATCATTTAACATGTGTTGAAGAAGAAGAAAATGCTGTAGAGGTTTTAAAAGAGAAAGGTGACCAGCAAACTCATGAACAATACAAGGCGAAGGCAAGAAAGGTGACCAGATTACTTTTCTTCCATTTCTAAGCCTTTCTGTAGTGTAGAACTTTTTGTCACCTTGTGATATTAATCTGTTATATTCTTCCTAGTCTTCCCATCAGTTTTGTTCGGCTACACTAACTTTTACCTTTATAGAATGTATGATAGCTTGCATACATTCTGTAAAAAGTATTTACTACCAGAAATACTTTATTTTTCTTTTCGTGGACTGCTTAATTTCTCAATTCCACCATATGACATTTTTGTTTTTCTTTCTTTTCAGAGAACTATTTACTTATTGTATATTTTGTTCAAATTTTGCTGCTCATTCACAAAAGTTTGTTTTTGAACTCCTTCACTCCCCCCCCTCCACACACACGAAATTTCCTTGAGTCTACAGTTCTTAGAGCTATTAAACTAGTTTTTTTCCCTCAAGACATTAATAGGCATTTTTATTTCCAATGAAATACTCATTTGTATCTTTGCTAAATGGGTTTACTTGCTGTTTTAGAAATTTATGCTCTTATATATTTGTCCCAATGTACTGTCGGTAATGTATATCTCAAGTAGGAATCTTGCTGATACGTAACATTATTATTAGTTTTGTCCTTCATTTTTCAAAAATTATTCTATCTGGTATTAATTTTCTGTTTTTATTTTTTTCATTCCCCATACTTTTTATACAGTAGAGGCAAATAATATTTTTTCTTTGTAACTTGTTTTTTTTTTTATTATAAATGAAACTTACTTTCAGAGCCCAAATGTGCTGTTTGGTATATAAAGCAATTAGATATTTATCATTCCTTTTAATAAGTAGTTTCTCATAATGAAGACTTTTAGGCTCTTCATTATTTATTTCACTGTTTATTTCATTTGTTAAGCAGAATTACAGAAATAAAATAAGTATTTTTGGTATTTCTCTGTATTTTTAATGGCGAGACCAAAAGAGTGAGAAGCAATTTGAATATAAGACTGTGTTCATTATGAGTTTTGGTTTATATATAATTTTCTCTTTTCCAGATTTGAAAACCTGTTTTTCTGTTCTTAACTGTATGCAGAATATACAGCAGTTATTATTGATCAGAAATGAAGTATACCTGATAGTGAATGCACTCTCTCTCCTTCCTTCTTTCCCCTCTTCCTCTGTTTATCTCCAATTTTAAATGCCACACACATCAAGAGAGGAAGAGATGCACTTGGCTGTTGAGCCATTTCATAAAGGAAAGAATGAGAGTCTTGTTTTTCCAGTTAATGAACAAGAGAAGTCTTCTGGAAGCATTCTCACCAGTGTTCAGTCCTTATTACAAAAGGAGAATGGTTCAGCATCAGATGTAGATAAGCATATCATTGTAAATAGCAGTATCCCAACATTACAGAACGAAGATGTTGAATCAATGGACATCCATAATATAGAAAACAAACATGATCAGCCATTGAAAAATATATGTGTTGAATCTGATGTAAGTAATAATCCTACTTTTGCTAATGGTATAAAAGAAAATACCACTTCATCAGACGAAACTAAATGGAAAGGAAAGTGGACTCCTGGAAAAAGAGGAAGACCACCAAAGCTCATCCATAATAACCACATATGTAAAACTTCAGAGCAAATGAATGATGAACAAAGTTTAAAACCAGAACTACTAAATTTATTAGATAAAAATGAGAAAACTGACATATGTAATAGGAAAATTAATAAAAACAAATGTCAAGAAAGTACTGTGGAAACGAATGCACTTTTGAATGGATCATGTGTCACTTCACCTCAACAGTTATGCAGTGGCAGTAATTCTCAGACATCTCCACTTTTTCTTGATTTTAATTCAAATGAGCCTTATCGTAGTAGGTATGGACGATTGCATAAAGGTCCAGCGTTAAGTCCTGATATGGAATTATTGCCACTAGTTAGGAGAAAAAATCAACAACTTAAATCACCTTTAATATCAGGGAAACATTATCATTTGCCATCTTCATTGCAGGTTAATGAAACAAATTCACATTCCATTGCCAAGGAAGAAATAACACCATCACCATATGATAATTCTTCCATTCAGCAGCCGCTGTCATCTCCTCCAGCTACTTCTGTTAATGTTTTGTGTGAAAATTTTCCTCTTTCTCCAGAATCTGTGAAGCAAAGTTCTGTCAAGGCCAATAAATTAAGCGAACCTCATAAAGATGAAAAAACATCTGAATGGCTTGTAGGTGACTTGTTATGGTCAAAGATTCCGGGTCATCCCTTCTGGCCAGCAATGATTTCTTATGACCCAGTGAAAGGTATCTACATGAGAAGCATGCTAAGTAAGTATTTATTTGTGTACTTCATTCTAATTTAGAGTGTATTTATATACACATTAACATTATAAAAAAAAGGATTTTTGATCTGACAATCAGCCTTTTAATCAAATAATTACCTCTTGTCACATATTTATAAAATTTCAACAAATGATTGTAATTATTTTCCAGAAAAAATATTAACATTTTCTGCTCGATTTACCTATTATTTGTTAGACTAATTAATTTGATTAGCACTTTGCCTGTTTACTAAGGCACTTATTAATTCATCTGTATCAGAAGTGCAAACTTTTATTTGCACAAGAATCATGACAGGAAAAAGTGATCTGCAGATTTGTTATATTTGAACATTATGGGTGATTTCAATTATGGTAATATAGACTGGAATGGAGACAGCATAACTTCCTCCAGTTGAAAGTGATCATGACTTGGGTAGTGGCCAGCCATATAAGTCAGGTGATTATGACAAACTCAGGAGGCAACTTGCAGCTATATCATGGAATTAGGAATTGGATGAGAAGGAAATCAATTCTGCTTGGTCCCTGCTCTGGAACTATCTGGCAGAGGCAATGACGGAGTGTATTCCAAAGGTAAGGAGATTAAATAAAGTAAAATGGTGACAGAAGAGGTGAAATGTGCAATCTATAAGAAAAAAAAGCATTGCAGAGGCAATGCTTTTTTCTTCTAGAAAAAAAAAACATTGCAGAGGCAGCACAGGTCAAATGGCAATAATCAGTTATGGGAAGAGTACAAACAGCAAGGTCATGGAAGATGACTTGCTTGGGGGTAGCAAAAGTGCAGTATGAGTAGCAGTTAGCAAGAGCTACTCATACACACTTTTGAGTAGAATGAGTAGCAGTTAGCAAGTGAGGCTAAAGGAAATCATAGGGAGTTTTTTCGATATGTGGCTAGTAGAAGGAAGAAGGATAATTCCAACATGGATTATCCATTATGGATGGATAATCCATGTTGGGAAGGAGGAAGAATCACTGGTATTGAGTGAGCAGGAGGTATATGAGGAACTGAGTAAACTTGTCAATAAGGCCATAGGACTTGATGGTATATCATCATGTTTCTTCAGAGAATGTTCCAGGGAGTTAACAACAGCTTTTAACTTACTTTTTTAATGAATCTCAGATTAGCTGAAGTCACAAATGAGTGGAAAGAGGGCAAAATTATTCTGTTTCATAATGGAGGTGATAAGATTAAGGCTTTGAATTATAGGCCACTCTGTTTGTCTGGAGTTGTGATCAAGGTGTTAGGCTAGTGAGGATCATGATTCAGAATTGGGTTGACACTAGCAGAATTCTCTTTGATGGACAGCATGGATTTGCTTAAAGAAAGATAGTGTTTTAGCAATCTGGTTGCTTATTATAATAAGTTGACAAGGGGGGGGGATGCATAAACAGTAGTATATTTAGATTTTGCAAAGGCATTGATAGATTGCCACATGGAAAGTTGGTAATTAAATTGGGACAGATGGGATTGAATGGTACATTAATGTTGGATTGGAGATTCAATGTCTGATACTTATCAGCAGGTTGTGTGTGGGGAAGTGATATCCCAATAAAGGAAAGTTCCTAGTGGCATTCCCCAAGGGTCTATTATAGAGCCATTATTGTTTAATTTGTATGTAAATGACATTGAGAAGGGTTTGATTAGTGATGTACAGTTGTTTGCAGATGATGGATTCCGAATAAATGGGCAAATGTGATCAATGAAGGGAATATCAGTTCAGTGGCAAAGTGTAAGGTTTTAAAATTTGGGAAGCAAAGATGGGATGCAGAGTATAAGATTTGTGGGATATCTTAGAGGAGGTGGAAGAGATGAAAGATGGGATGATGGTGGATAGAGGCCTGAAATTTCGGGGACACTTTGCTAAAATTGCAAAGCATTATGATTCCATTGTACGCTTTGTATATATTTGATTGCCTGATTTTGAAAAGGATGATGGATTTATTGGAGAGAGTTCAGAGACAGTTGACTAAATCACTTTTTGGTCTCTGGAATGTGGAGAGTGAGGACAGATTGAGAGAATGTAAATTGCAGAGCCTGGTAAATAGAAGGAAAATAGGGGGACGTGATTGAGATATAAGCTGGCAAGGAATAATTACGAGATTAATGTGCATGAGATTTCAATAGAATGGCTGGAGACGGAGAAAAAGAGGCCATCCCCCAGAAGCTCTATATGGAAGATATGAGCAAGGGAGTGAAGAGTAGTGAAAGTTGATGCAGGGACATTGAGTGCATTTAAGTCAATGTATGATGAGATGTGTGTATGAGAATGAGACCTGCAATCAGTCTCTTGACTCTATGGAGGTCAGATGATGATAATTTTATTGAGTGAAAACAAAATTATAACATTTTATTATTATTATAATTATGTTTTTATAATTTTTTACTATGCACAGATCTGGTCTCCTGGGTTTCTTGGAGATGTAGCTGAGGTAGAGGAGATTCAAAGGCAATTGACCAAGATGGTGGCTGGTCTGTGTGATTCTCCATATGGGGGGGGGGGGATTATAGGATTGATGTGGAGTAAATATTTCAGTTCTTGAATAATGCAAGGATAACTAGAGGAAATGCATGAGGTCTAGAATTTTTTCTTTGAGCATAAATGATTGGAATCGATTGCCTGAGTCAGTTGTGTGTACTTTGCCAGTGAATGATTTCAAGGCAAAATATGACGGTTATTTTACGGCTATTGATGATTAATGTTTTTGAAATGGACCTCCTGCGATGACTGTGGACTCCATGGAGGTGCCCATATGTAATAATAATAATAACATTTAAAAATGTTAGTGTATACAGTAAAATTATAGAATAAAGTAATATATAAACTGTCAAACATCAGGGTGACATTTTTAATTAAGATTTTTTTTTTATCAGTGATTTTTTTTTGGATTCATATAGTTTAATAAGCTGTTCCAGTCAAACTTTGTTATAACAAGCATCAGGTGTTTAACAAAAGTTCCTTGTTATAGCTATTACTCACTATATTAGTGATGAGTTAAATCTGCCTCCTATTGTTTTTTTAAATTCTCCATAACTCAGTAAAAAAATAATAAAAAAACGTATTAGAGAAAAAAAAATTACGTATCTGGATATTATTTTTATGAATATTGTATAAACTACACTATACTTAATACTAAACACAATTTATTTGTTCATAATTTTAAAATCATACACAGTTGATAGTAAACAATACCAATTAATAATAAGCACAATTTCAGTTATCCAACCATCCATTGCTACATACAAAATCATCACATCTATATTGTTTAGGAAATTTTTCCATTTGAGCGTTCAAGATCAGACAATATATTGAGAATACAGCACTCACTTCTTTGTGTAGTGAACCATTGAAGCAATGCTTCGATGACGTTTGTAAGCTGGCCCTTTCCAAGTTTTTGTTTTGGTTATGTTGATTTCCAGTACCGATATGTAAACATTTTTATTCTTTGGCAATGTCGATACCTCTGAAAAGGACAGAGCAAACTTTTTACACACTTCAACATTTTTCCCACCACATTCTAACTTGCGAATAATTTAGACTTTTTCACTAACTGAGAGTCACTTTTTTAGTAGATATGTTTCTGACCAAAGGGTTCATTTTTAGTTGATTTTACTGTCGTTTTATCTGATTCACACACAAGACCTATAGTATGCACATTAGTGCCATGTATTGGCAAGAGGAATAGAAGAAAGGAGGAGTATGTTCACATTTTGTTTGAACAGCTGAGGGTTGTAATCTTTGGGGTGAGACTCTTCCAAAAGATAGAAGTAGATGAAATGAAAGAGGAGACAGTGAAGTTGGTTCAGTGAGTGTTTCAAGATGGATGTGAAAGGGTGTTGGTTAGCAGTAGCTCGTGTTTTAACGATTTTGGAGGAGAGTAGAGGAATAATAGTGGCCAATTCAGCAGAGCACTGCCCATGAAAGTATCTGTAGAAGAGGCAGAAACTGAACGTCTGTGAACGAGGGAGGGATTAAAGTAGGTTTGTTAGAGAGGGATCATTAATTAGCTGGATTACCCTCTTCTGGAGAGAATCGATTTTGGTGCACTACTCCAAATATGGGAGCAATATTCCACAGCTGGGCAAATTTGAGCATTGTATAGAGTTAGCAGCTGTGAAGTAGTTTTGTGCAAAATAATACACCAAGCTTTTTTGGTGACTATAGGAGCTATATTTGAAATGTGGTTGTGCCAGGAAAGATTGGAGTTGCAGGTCAATCCAAGAAGAGAAATCTGATCATGTTTGGATATCTCAGTATTACTGATGGTAAGGGGGAGGGATACAAGCTCTTTCTTGCGAGAGATAGGACAGAACTGAGTTTTGGTGGCATTGAAGTTTACAAGGTTTTCCTTTCCCCACTGGGATATAGTTAGGAGATCTGAGTTCAGGTCCCTGGTTGTGGTAGATCTTGAGGATTCTAATGCTTTTGCACCACAAGGTTTGTCGAATGAAAAGGAGGAATGGAGCCTACTGTCGTCTACAAAGCTGTGGATAGGATTGGAAGTCTGTGAGAGCAGGTCATTTATATACAAGAGGAAGTGGATGAAAGAACATAATCCTAGGGAGTACTCCTTCATTGGTGGGGAAATGTGAGTAGAGTAAACCGTCCACCATGACAAGTAGTGAGTGACCAGTGAGAAAGTTGGTGATCCAGTTGCAGACTGAGGATGGCAGTTTGGTGAGTAGGGCCCCCTGTGCCAAACCTGATCAGATGCCTTTGAAATGTTGAGGGCAACCACGTGAGTTTCTCCATGGCTTAAGTCCATAAGTGGGTGTGGAATGCAAGATGATAAGATATGCATCACAAGTGGATGAATCCATACTGCTGGTCACTGATTAGGTGGTATATCTCTAGGTAGTTCCAGAGTTGGTTGTTGATGACCTTCTCCATAATTTTAGAGAGAACAGAAGTGAGAGCAATTGGACGGTAGCTTGTTTGGTTGACATTTAGGTTGTAATAGTGTTTGGGTAAAGTGTGGGAGGAGGGCCAGAGGCTAGACACTGAAGAGGTAGTAGAATGGGGATGGTTTTCCCAAGGGCAAGATTAGGCTGTAAGCTGACTCCTAATCCAATTCATTTGGTCATAAACGCTGTCACGCCTTTCATTTTTTACCATTCCAAGAACTACCCGAGCAGATAAGAATGTTTGCATAGTTACCAAAATTTGTACAGTATATCCATGTAGTATGCTTATTATCAAAGTTAGTAGTTGTATGGTAATATGTGTAAATTAAAATCATTACAGGCTTTTGCTCACTGATCTTCTTATTCACTTGCTCATTACAACAAAGTTGGACTATATAACAAAAAAAGTACTAATAGAAATGCTTTGGACATATTAGTCTTGTAATCATCCCCAACACTAGTAGATATTGTCATAATTTTTTTGCCTTATCCTTTCTTTTGTAGTTCAATTGTGATGATTAGCATTTATGATGGCAAATTATGGAGACAACTACTGTATTAGAGTAATTAGTTTAATGTAAACCAAGATAATTACCTGGCTTTTTAGCCTTCATATTAAGGTCATCATCTTGGGGTGTACATTCATACATATGGGCAATTTAGGATTTAGCTGACCAAATTGTATTCTTATTGACTTAAACCAAAATATAAAATGATGGTACCAATATGACAAAATTTCATGCCGGCTGGGTCATTGCCCAGTTAAACAAGGCTCCCATTGTTTTTTCCAGGGAACCAGGGGGGGAAACAGCAGAAAGTCAGCTACTGGAACAAATCCTAAAACACACCCACGCTCAACTTCACCAGAGTTCATGATCAGTACTATCAACATAAGAAGCCTGAATGGCAAAGAAATGGAGTTAGCTGAGAAATTGGATAAGTAACAGATCAACATAATAGGGTGACTGAAACAAACAAACCACAAAAAAAAAAAAAAAAAAAATTGGTGAGATCTTTCTGAGCAATAAATACAAAATGTTATATTCAGACAATGATGATCATGGAAAAGAAGGAGTAGCATAGTATTCAATGCCAAATACGAGGCTTATCTTCTTGAATGGTAGGAAGTCTCCAGTAGAGTGTGGACAAGTATTTGTTTGTGCCTATGGTTCTACTAAGGTAGAAGTGGAGGAATCCTCTAAGGCTTTAGAGAGAGCAACTGATGCAATAAAAAAAGAAAAGTTGGTCCTTGTTGGGGATCTAATTAGGAGTAGAATGTGATTGTCAGACATACAACGGTATTTTGGGAAAATTTGAAGAAAGGAGCAAGGCTGGTAATAATGGCTGATACCTGTTGGATTTCTGCTCAGGACATGGGCTTGTTGTTACTAACACCATATTCCAACATAAAAATGTACACAAGCTCACATGGAGAGAAGAGGCAAGGAATAAGAAAAAGTCTCATTGAATGTATTGTCAATATGACGTTTTCTCCTTGGTGCAGAATACCAGCGTGTGCAGAGGATTTGAAATCGGAAGTGATCACCATTTAGTCTTGAACAGAATAAAATTGAATTTCATATTGAAAAGAAGAACATGTAAGAGGGTTTTAAAGCGAATAAAAGTTGAGCTTCTCTCAGATGAACTGTAGACAAAAATACACCAACATTATTCAAGAAAAAATGAAAGAGTTTGAGAACAGGAACCAAACCTTGGAGATTCAGTGGCAAGCCCTGAAGAAAATACTGATTGATTCAGCCAGAGAGGCATGTGGTGAGGTTGTGTGCAAGGATAGAAAAATCAGAACTCCATGGTGGACCCAGGAAGTTGAAGAGACAGTGCAAGAAAGGGGAGTTCATATCAAAGGTTCCTGCAAATAAGTCAGCTTGTGCTTTTAGAGAATACAGAGGCAAATGTAAAAAAGCTAAACGCTATGTAAAAGTAGCTTAACAAAAGTCATTGGAAGACTTTGGCACGAGCATGGAAAATAAATATCAGGATGGTGGCAAGATATTCTGGAGGTTGTCGAACAAGCCCAGAAATGGAGGAAAGAGTGCTAGGAATTAGAAATAAAGGCGGCACGAAACTTGAGAAAAAGATATCCTTGAAGTGATTAATGGAGTAATTACTTCGAAAAATTGCTAAATGAAACAAGCAGTGATAGCACAGTGCTAAAAGACACTCAACAGGGATGTAGTCAGGATACATATCCATACTTGAAGTAGAAAAAGCCATCAAAGGCCTGAAATGTGGAAAGGCAACTGGAGTAGATGATGTTCGACCAGAAATGCTCAAGTATGGAGGTATAAAATTCTTTCAGTGGCTGCGCTGCATAGTTCAGAAGGCCTGGACAGAGGGACCAAAGATCTGTATTTAAGTTTTGTAGATCTGGAAAAGGCATATGACAAGGTGCCAAGAGAGAAGCTATTCATAAATGCTACAGTTATGTGGTGTCAATGGGACATTATATCAAGCAATACTTAGTCTTTATTTGAGTTGTAAGTGAGCAGTTAGAATTGAAGGAAGTACAGGAAGATGGTTTGATATTAAATCTGGTGTCAGACAAGGGGATCATGTACATTGTTATTCATTATCTATATGGATCAGATGGAGGAAAGTGGTATTAAACCTAATGTCAAAATTGGAGATGCTAATCGTAGCTCTTTGCTTTATGCAGATGATGTTATACTTCTAAATAAATCCGCCAGAAGTCTGCAAAATTCCATGACTAAATTGAATAACTGTTGTAAAGATATGGTATGAAGGTCAGTAATAACAAGACAATGATAATAGGCAGACACATTGAAAATATCAACTGCATTGTGAATGCAGAGCCTATAGTAGAAGTAAAATCTTTCAGCTACTTTGGCACAATTTTTAATGAGGATGGTAAATTAAATATGGAAATAGACAACAGAATCTACAAAGCTGGTATGGTAGTAGGAAGTCAACTGAATAAATTTATATGGAATAAGAGAGAAATTAGTCAAAACACTAAATTAGCTGTATACAACACAATGTTCAAATCAATTTTAACTTATGGATCCGAGAGCTGGGTTTGAAATAAAACACTTGACCAAAGAGTAGAGACTGCAGATATGAGAGTCCTGAGAAAGATTATGGGTGTGAACAGATGGCATCAATGGCAATATCATATTAAAAATGAGGATATTAGTGAAGAACTTGTTATTGTTAGCATCCAGGAATGTGTTAGCAGAGCTACTCTCTCAAGTGGTATGGTCACTTAAACAGAATGGGAGAGGAAAGATTAGCAAAACAAGTGTTCTCTGCCAGGTTGGCAGGAAAAAGACCCAGAGGAAGACCAAGATATTGGTGGATTGATAGTAAATAGTGCCTTAGAAAATAGAAATATAAGATCTGATAATGTTGGAGTCTTGACAGGTAACAGATTGATTTGGAGGAAAATTGTAGATAGGAAGTAAGTAATGATGTTAGTTTTTCATGTAATACTATCATAACCTGCATATGCCTTGAGGGTACATGGCAGCAATTTGATGATGATATATACATCCTCTGCCCAAAAAGAAACCGAACTTTTCGAAAATAGAAGAAAACAGTGGCGCCACCTGTTGTATCTTTTTTTGTTGTCGAAAGCGGCAATCTTCATTAGTGTTGTGTCAGCTGTTTATGATATTTGTTTCATTAGAAGACAAGTTATCGTGCAAAGGGTGACTGTGTTTTGACTAACGGTTGAAAATGAGTTTCAAATAGAGAGATGCGATTGACTTTTGTGTTAAACTTGGTAAAGGTTTTACTGAAACACATCAAATGCTTCAAAAAGCATACTGTGATGAATGCTTATCCCATACTCAAGTTTACAAGTGATTTAAGCTATTTCAAGGTGGTCCTGATTCGCTTGAGGATAAAAGCCAGACCGTCCAAAAACTGGACTGAGTGAAGTTAACATCCAAAAAGTGAGTTATTTCATCAAAGAAAACCCAAAATCGTCCATGAGATTGATTGGGGATTCCAAAATCAACTATGCACAACATTTTGACTGAGAGTTTGGGCCTTTGTAAATTGAATTCGAGATTTGTTCCCCACAAGTTGGCTGACGACCAAAAAATGTTTCAAATTGAACGCTGTAAGGATCTCATTAAAACTACTTCACGAAAGGACTCAAACTTCCTTGAAACGATCATTACTGGTGACGAAGCGTGGTGTTTTGAGTATGAGCCCAAAACAAAGTGCTGAATGGAGACCACCAGAAGAGGAGCATCCGAAAAAAAAAAAGTCGCTTGGAGATATCAAAAGTAAAGACAATGCTGATGTGTTTCTATGATTCCAAGGGCATTATCCACAAAGAAATTGTTCCGCCTCGCCAAACGGTCAATGATGAGTTTTATCTCGAAGGTTTGAAGTGATTGATAGTGAGAATTCGTCGCGTACTGCATGAATATCATGATGCAGGCAGTTGGTCACTTTTGCACGATAATGCACCATCTCATCGTTTGAACATTGTAAGATAGTTTTTAAGCAAAAACCAAGTTGGTGTGTTAGATGACTCGCCATATTCACCTGATTTTAGCACCCTTTGACTTCTATCTCTTCCCCCGACTTCATTTGGTGATGTAAGGAAAGCAATACGACACCATTAAAAAGGTTCAAGTGGCAGTAACCGCGACCCTCAACAGTATCCCAATAACCGATTTATAAAAAAACTCATTTAACGAATTCATTGACCTTGCCAAACACTGTATCGAAGCTGAGTGAGAATATATTGATTGAAATAAATGATGATTTGAATTATAATTGCCCTGTTTTATTTTCTATCAAAAATTCGGTTTCTTTTTGGACAGAGGGTGTGTATATGTAAAATACAGAGAGACAAAGTACGAGGAGCTTCTGTAGTAGCTCATTCAGTATAGACGAAGCCCATTGATTGGAAAGACCTGGGTTCGATTCCTGTCTATGATGTGAGGAACCTTTATCTGTTCTCTTTCAACTAAATGTGAGTTAGCTGGCCTCATTCGGAGGTGGAGGGTTTTTTCTCCCAGAAACTCTGGTTTCTTGTCCCTCAGAACAGGCAAACCGGCCCGATCTACAGTCAAAAATGCATACTTAGAAGTCCTTCATTGGAGGGCTCAACCGATCTTAAGGGGGACAGATGAAGAAAATTGGGGGTCCCCCACATGGCAACAAAGAGAAGCTACATCACATTCCACACAATTTGCCAAAAGTATCACTAATTTGTCAACTGTTAATACTGAATTTTCTTCTGATAAAAAAAACTGCATCAAAGCTAACAATATCTAGTGATCTGTATCATTAAAGATCACTAACATTTAATTAAAACAAAAATAGCATTTGTGGTGACCAAATCAATATCTAAATAAGAGCTGAAATTATTTCTTAGAGTCTTGGAGTAGGGATGCTTAAGGGTCAAAGCTGTATAACTAAGAGGAGATCTCCACATAGCCTTTCAAGGAATGCAGAGAACCGACCAGGGCTTCTGACCTAATGTCCATTCCTCACCTTCTCGTGGTGCACCCTGTTGGGTATCTACTTTGATACTGAATGAACGAGGATGGGCTGGCAATTTGGGATTTAGCTGACCAAATTGTATTCTTATTGGTTAAACCAAAATAAAAAATGATGGTACAACATGACAAAATTTCATGCCGGCTGGGGCGTCGCCCGGTTAAACAAGGCCCCCATTGTTTTCGCCAGGGAACCAGGGCGAACAGCGAAAAGTCAGCTACTGGAACAAATCTGAAAACAAACCCCAACTCAACATCACCAGAGTTAAAGATCGGTACTATCAACATAAGAAGCCTGAATGGCAATGAAATGGAGCTAGCTGAGGAATTAGATAAGTACCAGATCGACATAATAGGGGTGACTGAAACAAAAAAGACCAAAACTGGTGAGATCTTTCTGAGCAATAAATACAAAATGTTATAGTCAGGCAATGACAATCAAGGAAAAGAAGGAGTAGCCATAGTATTCAACACAAAATACGAGGCTAATCTTCTTGAATGGCAGTCAGTCTCACGTAGAGTAATGTGGGCAAATATGAGAATGGGGAACTAGACAATGAGAGTTATTTGTGCCTATGGTCCCACAGAAGGTACTACTAAGGTAGAAGTGGAGGAATTTTTTGACACTTTAGAAAAAGCAATTGACACAATGAAAAAGGAAAAGTTGGTCCTTGTTGGGGATCTAAATAGCAGAGTAGAAAATGATTGTGAGGCATACAAAATTATTTTGGGAAAATTTGGAGAAAAGAGCAAAGCTAATAATAATGGCAAATATCTGTTGGATTTCTGCTCAGGACATGGACTGATTATTACTAACACCAAGTTCCAACATAAAAATGTGCACAAATTCACATGGAGAGAAGAGGCAAGGAATAAGAAAAGTCTCATTGACTATGTTGTTGTTGATAGTGATGTTTTCTCCCTGGTGCTGCAGGACACCAGAGTGTACAGAGGATTTGAAATTGGAAGTGATCACTATTTAGTCTTGAGCAGGATAAAATTGAATTTCATATTACTATTATTAATATTATTACGGGCAACTCCAGGGAGTCATTGGACTCATCGAGGGAGGCCCCAAATCATATTCATCACAACTATTTGACATTCATACAGTATCTATCATACCTCGCCTTAAACTCATTCACTGTCACAGCATCTACCACAGACTCAGGGAGCGCATTCCACTCATTCACTACTCTGAAAGTAAAGAACCCAGCTCTAACACCTTTACTAACCACACTTTTGCCCAGTTTCCATGGATGTCCCCTAGTCCTCCCAAAACCAGCCCTGTTCTCAAAAATATCTTCTGAATTAATTTTATAGAAACCCTTCAGTAATTTGAATGTCTCAATCATATCTCCCCTCCTCCGCCTATCAACCAATTTTTGCAACCCACAAATCCTCAACCTGCTCTCATACGGTTCATTCCACAGACCTGCTATCATCTTGGTCACTCGCCTCTGGATCCTCTCCACCTCCTCCCCATCAAGAAGAAACCTAGGTGACCAAATCTGAGCACAGTAGTCTAGATGGGGGTCTTATCAAGGCTCGATACAGAGGAACAATAACCTGCTTGTCTCTGCTTGTCATCGTATTCTTCAGCAACCAAGTGATTTGATGAGCTGTTTTGGTCACTTTTGCAATGTGTCCCCTAAATTTCAATTCCTTATCTACCAACACTTCTAAATCTCGTGCCTCATCAATTTCCTGGAGCACGGTTCCACCAATGCAGTAAACTGCTGCCAATCTTTTCACCCCAAAATGCATAACCTTACATTTTGCCACATTAAACTGACATCCATTCTCCTTAGCCCAGACCTCCAATGTATCCAAATCATCCTGCAAAATTTTGACGTCATCTGCATTCACTATTGCCCTACCCAACTTCGCATCATCCGCAAACAAATGAACTGTTCCTCTCAGATCATTTCCTATATCATTTATGAACAAATTAAACAGCAGTGGTCCAAGAACAGATCCTTGTGGCACACCACTAGTCACAGGCCGTCTTGTGGACTCTACTCCCGAGTAAACCACTCTCTGATATCTCTCCGTCAACCACCCTCCTATCCATCTCACCAACCCTATGTCCATTCCCATATGCTGCAATTTACTGATTAGAATTCCATGTGGAATCCTGTCAAAGGCCTTGGCAAGGTCCAGTAGAATCACCGTAAACCTATTACCCTTATCCAGTTCAGCCGTCACTGTGTTATAATACGTGAGCAAGTTACTGAGGCATGACCTACCCTTCACAAAACCATGCTGTCCCCGATACAGTATCCCATTTTCTTCTATCCAATCTTGTATTTTCCTCTTGACTATTTTCTCTAAGACCTTGACAATGATTCCTGATATGCTAATCGGTCGGTAATTTACTACAGCAGTCTTGGAACCACCTTTATGCAGCGGAACTATTTTCCCCTCTTTCCACCCGCTCGGGACTAACCCAGACCCGAGACTCAAATTAAACAAAATGGTCAAGGGTACTGACAATTCTTTAGCTGCTTCTCGTACAACACGAGCTGGTATACCATCCAATCCCACAGATGTATTGACATTGAGGTTATGCAATAGACTACTCACCTCCACTTCATTAACCACAATTCCCGTATAATCTACTGGTTTATTCATTTCTGCAATGTCACCACCTGGATGATATACTTTTGCAAAGTGCTCGCTCAGTAACTCAACTATCTCAACTGATTCAGTTACCTCCCTACCATCGGCATTCTTTAAAATCAATCTGCCATGTACATTTTTCCTTTTACTTGCTACATATCTAAAAAACTGTTTAGGATTCTCTTTAGCCTGCATGGCCAATGTTCTTTCGTAATCCTTTTTTGCTTTTCTTACCACACTCGTCACCCTTCTGGCCTGTGCTTTATACCGTTCATGTGCCTGCCGGTCACCCTTCTCCTTAAATTCCCTCCATAGTTGTTTCTTTTTTTGCAACTCAAGCTTAATGGTGTTATTCATCCATTTAACCCCCACTTGATTTATTATTCGGACTCTAGGTATACAGTCAGCCATTGCTTCATGCAAGTGCTTCTTAACTACCTCCCATGCACTATCAACTTCTAGTCCTTGCAGTTGTACATGTCATGGCACTGAACCAATCAAACTCCTAAGCTTGTCATACTTTCCAGCCCGATAATTCCACATGTACCCTGTCTTAATTGAAAATTCTACACCTTTAGCCACCTCCCAAGTTAAGACCCTATGATTACTCTCACCGATTGGTGGCAATGTGGTCATATTTGTTACAGCCAAATCGTCAGATGTAATTACTAGGTCAAGCACTCTCTGACCCCTAGTATTTTCCATTACATGCTGTCGCAGATAGTTATCCCTTAATAACCGCATAAAATCCAGTTCCTTCCTCCCGTGTGTCCTCTCCTCACTCCAATCAATGCGACCATAGTTGAAATCTCCCATAATAATCACCCTTCTTCCACCCATTTCTTCTATTTGCTTGTGCATACTGTCACCACCATCTTTTCCATCACCTGGTCTATAGCATCACCCAATTGTATATTTAGTTCTGCTAGCCACAATCTCACACCAAATGGCCTCAAATGTGCTCTTTTCTCTATCCTGCAATTCAACTTCTATTCTCCTTGGCTGGAGCTCATCAGCTATCATCAACAATACTCCTCTCCCTATTTTATTCTCTCTGTCATTCCTGAACACACTATACCCATCACATTCAATTCCACTAGTTATATCATCTACAGTCAGCCATGTTTCACTAATACCTATAACCTGTGGTCTGGAAGTGCCAACCATGGCCAAAAACTCTTCCTTCTTGTTCCTAATACTCCTAGTATTAGTGTACATTAATTTAAGACCCCCATTAGCCCCAACCCTACTTTGATGCCTTATATTAACTATCCCACTCAGATTTGTTGTCCTTATTTGCTCTGGCATATTATATTCATTCTTACATTCAACTGCCTCCATAAGGACTGTATCTCTACTCCCCCCCTGAAAAAAATCAGAACTCCCTGGTGGACACAGGAAGTTAAAGAGGCAGTGAAGGAAAAGAAGAACGCATATCAAAAGTTCCTGGCAAATAAGACAGCTTTTACTCTTACAGAATACAGAGACAAATATAAGAAAGCTAAATAGTGTGTAAAACTAGCTAAACAAAAGTCATGGGAGGACTTTGGCAAGAATATAGAAATAATATTGAAAAGAATGACATGTAAGAAAGTTTTAAAGCGAATAAAAGTTGAGCAGCTCTCAGATGTGAACTGTAGACTAAAATACAGAAAGATTATTGAAAAGAAAATGAAAGAGTTTGAGAACAGGAATCAAACCTTGGAGATTCAGTGGCAAACTCTGAAGAAAACATTGATTGATTCTGCCAGAGAGGCATGGTGAGGTTGTCTGCAAGGATAAAAAAATCAGAACTCCCTGGTGGGCACAGGAAGTTAAAGAGGCAGTGAAGGAAAAGAAGAAAGCATATCAAAAGTTCCTGGCAAATAAGACAGCTTTTACTCTTACAGAATACAGAGACAAATGTAAGAAAGCTAAATAGTGTGTAAAACTAGCTAAACAAAAGTCATGGGAGGACTTTGGCAAGAATATAGAAAATAAATATCAAGAAGGTGGCAAAATATTCTGGAGGTTGTTGAAGAAGCTTAGGAACGGAGGAAAGAGTGCTGTAAAAGGAGTTAGAGATGATAAAGGTGACATGAAAACGGTAGAAAAAGTTATCCTGGAGTAATTACTTTGAAAAACTGCTAAATGAAACAAGCAGTGATGACAGCACAGTGATAAAAAAAACACTGACCAGGCATGCAGTCAGGAATACATATCCATACTTGAAGTAGAAAAAGCCATCAAAGGCTTGAAATGTGGAAAGGCAGCATGAGTAGATGATATTTGACCAGAAATGCTGAAGTATGGTGGTATAAAAGTCTTACAGTGGCTGCACTGCATAGTTCAGAAAGCCTGGACAGAGGGGCGAATTCCCTATGATTGGATTAGAGCTCTCATAGTACCCATGGGTGGGGGGGGGGGGGGGTGGGGGGGGGGGGGGGTGGGGGGGGGGGGGGGTGGGGGGGGGGGGGGGTGGGGGGGGGGGGGGGTGGGGGGGGGGGGGGGTGGGGGGGGGGGGGGGTGGGGGGGGGGGGGGGTGGGGGGGGGGGGGGGTGGGGGGGGGGGGGGGTGGGGGGGGGGGGGGGTGGGGGGGGGGGGGGGTGGGGGGGGGGGGGGGTGGGGGGGGGGGGGGGTGGGGGGGGGGGGGGGTGGGGGGGGGGGGGGGTGGGGGGGGGGGGGGGTGGGGGGGGGGGGGGGTGGGGGGGGGGGGGGGTGGGGGGGGGGGGGGGTGGGGGGGGGGGGGGGTGGGGGGGGGGGGGGGTGGGGGGGGGGGGGGGTGGGGGGGGGGGGGGGTGGGGGGGGGGGGGGGTGGGGGGGGGGGGGGGTGGGGGGGGGGGGGGGTGGGGGGGGGGGGGGGTGGGGGGGGGGGGGGGTGGGGGGGGGGGGGGGTGGGGGGGGGGGGGGGGATTGGCTCTTCCTGGCCACAGGTTATTGGCATTAGTGAAACATGGCTGACGGAAGATGATTTAGTTAGTGGGATAGAATGTGTAGATTATAGTGTGTTAAGGAGGGACAGAGAGAATAAAATGGGGGGAGGGGTGTTATTGATGATAGCTGATGAACTGCAGCCAAGGAGAATTGAAGTTGTATCGCAGGATAGTGAAAGGAGCTCATTTGAGGCTATTTGGTGTCAGATTGAGACTGGCAGAATAAAATATACAGTTGGGTGCTGCTATAGACCAGGTGATGGAATAGATGGTGGAGATTGTATGCATAAACAAATTGATGAAATGAGTGGAAGGAGGGTAATTATTATGGGGGATTTCAACTATGGTGACATTGATTGGGAGGAGGAGAGGACACATGTGAGGAAGGAAATGGATTTTATTCAATTATTAAGGGATAACTATCTGAGACAGCATGTAATTGAAAATACTAGGGGTGTGAGTGAGAGTGGTGCTTGACCTGGTAATAGCATCTCAGAATATGGGCTGTAATGAATATGAATATATTGCCACCTATTGGTGAGAGTGATAAAGTCGTGACCTGAGAGGTGGCTAAAGGTGTGGAATTTTCAATTAAGACAGGGTATATGTGGAATTACCATGCTGGCAAGTATGACAAGCTTAGGAGATTTCTTGGACCAGTGCCATGACATGTACAACTGCAAGGGCTGGATGTCGATAGAGCATGGGAAGTGGTCAAGGAGCATTTTCAGGTGGTTATGGCTGATTGTATACCTAGGGTCTGAATAGTAAAACATGTAGGGGTTAAATAGATGAATAACACCATTAAGCTTGAGCTGCAAAAAAAGAGACAACTGTGGAGGGAATTTAAAGAAAGAGGTGACTTGCAGGCACACGAACGATATAAAGTGTAGGCCAGAAGGGTAACGAGTGTGGTAAAAAAAAAGAAGCAAAAGCAGATTATGAAAGGAAACTAGCTATGCAAGCTAAAGAGAATCCCAAACAGTTCTTTCAATAAGCTGCAAGCAAAAAAAAAAAAAAAAAAACTGTACATGGCAAAGTGATTTTAAGGAATGACGATGGTATGGAGGTCACTGAATCAGTTGATATAGTGGAATTACTGAGCGAGCACTTTGCAAGAGTATATCATCCAGGTGGTGACATTAAAAAATGAAGGAACCATTACTTTATATGGGAATTGTGATGAATGAAGTGGAGATGAATAGTCTATTACAGAACCTTAATGTGAATACATCTGTGGGATTGATTGCTATACCGGCACAGGTCTTGCGTGAAGCAGCTAAGGAATTATCAGTGCCCTTGACCATGTTGTTTAATCTGAGTCTCGTGTCTTGTTTAGTCCCAAAGGGGTGGAAAGAGGGGAAAATAGTTCCACTGCATAAAGGAGGATCCAAGACTGGTTGCAAATTACCGACCGATCAGCATATCAGAAGTCGGCAAGGTCTTGGAGAAAGTAATCAAGGGAAAAATACAGGAATGGATTGATGAAAAGGAGATACTGTACAGGGGCAGCATGACTTTGTGAAGGGTAGATCATGCCTCAGTAACTTGCTCAAGTTTTATAACAAGGTGACTGCTGAACTGGATAAGGGTAATGGGTTTACAGGGATACTGCTGGATATGGCAAAGGCATTTGATAGGATACCACATGGAATTCTGATCCGTAAACTACAACATATGGGAATGGATATAGGGTTGGTGAGATGGATAGCTGGGTGGTTGATGGAGAGATATCAAAGAGTAGTTTATTCAGGAGTAGAGTCCAAAAGACGGCCTGTGACTAGTGGTGTGCCACAGGGTTCTGTTCTTGGACCACTGGTGTTTAATCTGTTCATTAACAACATAGAGAAGGATCTAAGTGGAACAGTTCATTTGTTCGCTGATGATGCAAAGTTGGGTACGGCAATAGTGAATGCAGAAGATGTCAAAATCTTGCAGGATGACTTGGATAGATTGGAGTTCTGGGCTAAGGAGAATGGATGTCAATTTAATGTGACAAAATGTAAGGTTATGGAGTTTGGGGTGAAAAGATTAGCAGCAGTATACCACATTGGTGGAACTGTACTCCAGGAGATTGATGAGGCCAGGGACTTGGGAGTGTTCGTGGATAGGGAGATGAAGTTTAGGGGGGCACATTGCAAAAGTAGCTAAATCAGCTCATCAACTCACTTGGTGGTTGAAAAATACTTTGACAAACAGAGACAAGCAAGTTATTGTATCTGTGTGCCGAGCCTTGATAAGACCTCATCTCGACTACTGTGCCCAGATTTGGTCACCTAGGTTTCTTCTTGATGGAGAGGATCCAGAGGCGAGTGACCAAGATGATAGCAGGTCTATGGAATGAACCTTATGAGAACAGGTTGAAGATTTGTGGGTTGCAGAAATTAGGTGATAGGCGGAAAAGGGGAGATATGATTGAGACATTCAAATTGCTAAAGGATTTCTATAGGATTAATTCAGAGGATATTTTTGAGATCAGGACTGGTGGTGGTGGTGGGAGAACTAGGGGACACCTACGGAAGCTGGGAAAGAGTGTGGTTAGCAAGGGTGTTAGAGCTGGGTTCTTTACTTTTAGAGTGGTAAATGAGTGGAATAAGCTGCCAGAGTCTGTTGTGGGTGCTATGACGGTGAGTGAGTTCAAGGCACGATATGATAGATACTTTGAGAATGTTGAACAGTTGTGTGAACATGATGTTTAGGGCCTCCCTCGATGAGTCTAAGGACTCCCTGGAGTCGCCCAAAATAATAATAATAATAATAACTCCTCCAATAGAGTATGCAGCGTCCCATCGATGTGTCCCAAACCTTAAGACCTTACATTTTGCTGCATTAAACCGACACCCTCATTTATTTGCCCATCTGTTGCTTATTCAAATTCTCCTGCAGGATTACCACATCTGCGCTATTACTAATAACCCTTCCCATCTTTACATCATTCGCAAACAACTGAATATCCTCCTGCAATTCACTGACAATGTCATTGATATAAAGGTTAAACAATATAGGTTACAGTACCGAGTCCTGTGGGTCCCCACTTGTAAACCTCTGCCTCCTTGAAACTGCCCCACCATATACAACTCTCTGATACCTATCGGACAGCCAATCCTGAATCCAGTTGACCAACCTGACATCCAAACCCATGTGCTGCAACTTAAATATCAGCTTATCATTTGGCACCCTGTCAAATGCCTTTTTGCTAAATCTAAGAAAATGGTAGTATATGCCTTTCCCTCATCTACTGCTCTTGTAACTTTATTATAAAAAGCTAGTATATTACTAAAACAAGAGTGCTCCTTCACAAATCCATGTTGACTCTCACAGATAACATTACCCTCATCTGACCAATGTTGTATACAGTCCCTAAATAATTTCTCCAAGATCTTAACAACTACTGATGACACACAAACTGGCCTATAATTAGACCCTTCCAATCTGCTACCACCCTTATGCAATGGCACTATCTTACCTTTCTTCCATTCCCTTGGCACCTTTCCCATAGCTAGACTTTCATTGAATAGCCAGGTCAAAGGAGCTGTCAGTTCCTTAGCACATTCTTTCAAAACTCGTGGTGAAATACCATCCAGTCCCACAGCTTTACCGACATCCAGAGTTCTCAGTATTTGGAACAAACTCTCCTCCTGCACCTCTAAACCTCGAACCTGCCCTATCCCTCTAGTATTAAAATTTACTCCTCCAGGATGAAATACACCATAAAGTGTTCATTGAATAATTCCACTATGTCCTCTGCATCAGTCACTGTATTCCAATTTTAATCCCACAATCATTTCTCCTCCTACTGACCACATAGCTAAAAGTTTCTCTAGGATTTTCTTTGGATGTTAGGGCCAATCTCTTCTGATATTCCAGTTTTGCCTTCTTTACCATACTGGTCACTGTCCTGGCCTGTGTTTTATATTCTTCAATCATCTGCTCTTGACCTGTCTCCTTAAATCTCTTCCATAGCCTCTTTTTCACATGCAGTTCCTGTTTAATATTGTTTGTCATCCACTTTACAGTGAATTGTGTCCTCCTCTTCTTCACTTGTGGAATACAGGTTACTATTGGTGCTAAAAAATATTCCTTCACAATTTCCCAAGCACTAATGATATCTCTGGCCTTTCAATTCTTCCCTCCATGAAACTTCCCCAAGTTGATGTCTAAGACTATTATAATCACTCACCTTATAATTCCACATATGTTCCTGTCTCTTTGATACTCCTGCATGTCTTGTCATCTTCCAAGTCAAAACCACATGGTCACTCTCTCCTGATGCTATGACCAAATCCAAAACTCGTGAACCTCTTATTCCCTCTATTACATGTTGCCTAAGACATTTGTCTCTCAAGAATTCTAGAAATTCCATTCCCTTATTGCTACATGCCTCTCCCCAATTTATACTGCTGTAGTTGAAATCTCCCATAACAATCATTCTTCTTGCACTTGCCAAGCTCAACTGTTTAAACATCTCCTGGTCCCCACTCTCTGTGCTCCTTGGTTTGTAGCAACACCCCACTAAATATCCCGTCTTTCCCATCTCTACCTCACACCATATGCTTTTAAAATCATTAGTGTCACTGCCTTCCAAAGCCTCCACTCTTAGAGAACATAAGTTGTCACTTATCAAAAGCAGTACTACACCACCACGCTTTACCTTCCTATCCTGTCGAAGAATGCTGTACCCTGCTACTTCTATTCCTGTTATTATATCCTCTTCAACCACGTCTCAGTGATCCCAATAATCTTTGGCGAGGCTGATGCTATCAGCGCCATCAATTTCTCTCCTTTATTCTGGGTACTCCTGGCATTAGTATAAAACATAAAGATGCTTTAAACTTCTATACCCAGCATTATCCCCTCTAGACTCCACTGGATTCAGAGTTATCTGATGTTATCCCCCTTCTCCCAAGTACCCATTCCCACAAGAGGCCACCTCTGCTACCATCCACCTTGGGCATTCTAGTTTCCCTGCATTGACACACTGACTCGTTCAGAACAGCAATCTCTCCAGATGTCTACGTCCTTCCTCGTTCAAATGCAAGCGGTCTCTCTCTCTCTCTCGCATACAATTCTTCTCTGTCCTCAAATGCCCTCCAAGCATCCACATATTCCAATCCTCTCTTCTGACACATTCCAGCTATTATGTTATTCAATATTCCTGCTCTTCTGCTCAGCTCGTCACTATGATACCTAGGAGCACTCACACTATCTTTCCTCGCTGTGTTTTCTTTCGTACTACCTCAAGGAAGAATCTTGTATCTCTCGCTGCACAATTTATATTACCTCTCAAGTCATTTGTTCCTACCATCACAATCCTCATCCACCCTTTCACCCCCCTCTTTATTGCCACAGCCACGCTTTCTGTCGCTCCTCCAGGGAAACACTCCTCGCGCATCCTATCTTGCACACCACATCATGGATCATTGAGTCCCCATACATTACACCTCTTACCACCCTCTTCCTCGATTGCTCCCATGCGTCCCTCACTCTCTCTCTAACACTTTCTCTCTGTGTTCCCCTACTTACCTGCCTTCTTGACATCACTCTATCCCTGGTTCCAGTGTTCCCTCCTATTCTTCTCATTCCCTCTCTCCTTCTGTTTCCATTCTCTCCTCTTCTATCATTCCCATATCTCTCTCTCTCATTTTCTCTCTTTTACTGTTTCTATACTCTCCTCTCATTCCCTCTCTCCTCTTCTATCATTCTCAAAACCTTCTCTCACTCCTCTGATTCGCTTTGCATACATCTCTTCCATTCTCCTAATCTCATCTTTCATACTTCTCATCTCGTTCATAAGACATTCCACCTCCTCTTTCAGCTCATCTATCCCTCTGCAAGTTAGTCACTCTTACTTGCCATTCATTTATCTAATCAAAACCATGCTGTTTTATCAACTTCAAACAAGCTTTTGACTCCATAAACAGGAGCAAACTCATTAAAATTCTAGAAAACAGACGGCTTGACAAATACCTTTTAAATTGTATCAAGAATTATTATTCAGAAACATAAGCAATGATGAATTACAAAAACACAGAAAAGATCAAATATCAATTAAAAAATGAGTTGTCTATTGTCACCATATTTATTCACATGTTCCTAAAAGAAGTAGTATATGAATGACTACAGACGGCCAAGAAAAATTACAAAATATCCTGACCAGGCTGCATCAAACAAGCAACAAATTACCTTGATGGACCTGTGGTTTCAGTCAGGATTTCTCCATGACTGCAGGTCGTAAAGAGTCCAGCTATTCCTGTCTTGGGCTTTTCTTCTCCATTTTCTTCCAACTTTCTTAATCATTGGATCTTCCCACCTTAAGGCTGGTCTTCCATGTTTCCTTTTGGTATCTCTCGGATACCAGTTTGTAACTCTGACTGACCATCTGTTGTCTCTCATTCTGGTGATATGTCCTGCCCATCTTCTTTTGCTGTTGTAGATTGTTTTTATTATACCTGTGAGTCCAGACTTCTTCCTGATTTCTGTGTGTCTTACGTGGTCTATTTTGTTTATATTGCATATTCTTCTTTCTTCTTCCTCCATTTCTTCTTCTTCCATCTTCTTTTGCTGTTGTAGATTGTTTTTATTATATCTGTGAGTCCAGACTTCTTCCTGATTTCTGTGTGTCTTACGTGGTCTATTTTGTTTATATTGCATATTCTTCTTTCTATTGCATGTCGAGTTGTTATTAAGCTTTGTTCTTCTTTTAAAGTTGTGTTCCATGTTTCACTGCCATAAGTTAATGCTGGTAAGATGTGACTATTGAAAAGATGGGCTCTTATGTCTATATCTATGTTTTGGTTGGTAATTGTTGATTTTATTTTGTTGAGGGCTATCCAAGCAGCTCTTTTTCTCCTTGCTATTTCATTTGATATATCATTATTCATTTTTATGGACTGGCCGAGGTAGATGTATTCTTCAACTTTTTCGATGGTGTGAGATTCAAGAGTGATTGTATGATCTTTATAATATTTGTTTTTCATCCATCTTGTTTTGTCAGGGTGTATTTCCAATCCAATTTTTTGGCAGTTTTGGCTTATGTTATTCAGCATTGATTCTAGGAGTTTGGGTGAGTGAGATATTAATACCACATCATCAGCGAATAATAGGATATTTAATATTTCATCATTAATGTTTATTCCAACTTTCATGTCAATTTTTCAAATGATGCTGTCCAGAGTAGATGTGAAGAGATTAGGTGATAAGACATCACCCTGACGTACTCCTCTACTTAAGTTAATTTTAATTGGGTGATATTTGTTGTGCTTTCTTTGTAGATATCTTTTATGAGTTGGATGAATGCTTTTTCTATGCTTTGTTCTATTAAAGCTTGGAATACTGTGTTATGCTCAACAGTGTCAGATGCCTTTTTTAAAATCTATAAAAAGAAGACAAAGTGGGATCTGGTATTCTCTGCATCTTTCTGTTAGCTGAGTAATAGTTTGAATGTGATCTATTGTTGAAAAGCCTTTTTAGAAACTGGCCTGTTCTTTGCAGCTGTTTTCATTGATGGAGGTTTGTATTCGGTTTAGGATGATTCTGGCGAATATTTTGTGTGTGTGTGTGCTAATAGACAGATAGGTCTGTAGTTACTGATGTCTTCATTATTACCTTTTTAATGCAGAATTATGATCTTTGATGTTTTCCATTTAGTAGGTACTTTCCTTAATTGTATATATCGAGTAAACCTTTCTGCTAGAGCTTTGAAGAGTATTTGTCCACCCATTTTTAATTCATCGGATTTTATACCGTCAATTCCTGGTGACCGGTCATTTTTATTTCTTCAGGTAGGACAGATGGTATTTCCAGATTTTCCAAATTTTCGTCTGGTACTGGAGCTGTGATTACTTGTTTAGATGAGTCGAGGTTCTCATAAAATGATTTTACTATTTTTTCCATTTCACCTCTGTTTGTGTGTCTGTTTCCTTGATTGTCTATGAAGGCTGACGGTAGTGGTTGCTTTATTTTAGATTTATTTCTTTTTCTACTTTTTTTAGGCTACTGCAGAGCCTAGCTGCTTCTACCAATTTTATTGTTCTATATATGTTATAGTCGTCTTTGATATTCTGCCTCAATTGTTTACAAATAATTTTATATTCTAGACGATCTTTTCCTGTATCTTTCAGTATTCTTCTTTTCTTCAATAGTTCTATTGTTCTTACTGATAGGCTCCTCCTAACCTCGTATGAACTTCCTCCTAAGACCAGTTTCCTGGTCTTAGGAGGAAGTTCATACGAGGTTCTTTCTTTGCAGTTCATTAATTTATTGTTAAAGTTTGTTAAATCTTTGTTGATATCAGTTTTTAATTTCCACTTGGTTTCTTCCACTTTTTTTCTAAATTCTTCTGGGTTTATCTGTTTTGAGCGTTTTTTCTTTTTTGGCTGGACTGTGCTCGTATGCGTTCTTCATTTTTTTTTATGTATTTTGAGAGTGGCTCTTATTGGACGGTGGTCTGAATGAATGTCGCAGTAAGTTTTCCTAATGACTTCGACATTTATTATTCTTTTACAAAGTTTGCAAGTAACAAATATGATATGAAAATCAGTTTTAGTAAAACAAAACTAATGGTATTAGGAAGAAAAAGGGAAGCAATCCAAATGAAAATAGGAAACAATAATATAGAACAATTAAAGCAGTTCAATTACCTAGGATCAATGATCACTGAAGATCTAGACCAGGGGTCTCAAACGCATCAAAAGGTCCAATCAATTAGATATATATTTGATGCAGGCTGTATTCAATATTATTGTATGAACCAAAACATAAACTAAAAAAAGAAAGGCTCTAACAAAGGCCCTTTTGTTGCCTAGCCTTTACGACCATAAACAGTTGCACCACCATTTAAATTTTAAATTTAGAATCATTTTTATTTTAAAATTTTAAAAATATAACAAGTTTAGAAAATATAAGTTCAATTACATTTTATTCATACTTTAAGAAAATTATTTAAATATATAATTTTGATTAAGTATAGTTTCTGGGAAAATTCCCATGTTACTCCTCTTAAACACTATTAATATAATTACGGCTATCATAGCCTGTTTTTGTTTAGGAGTGTCCCCTATTTTAATACATTGGCTAACATTACTCAAAAAAGGGGTGTATATATATATGTGTATATATATATGTGTATATATATATGTGTATATATATGTGTGTATATATATGTGTGTATATATATGTGTGTATATATATGTGTGTATATATATGTGTATATATATATATATGTGTATATATATATATATGTGTATATATATATATATGTGTATATGTGTATGTGTATATGTGTATGTGTATATGTGTATGTGTATATATATATATGTGTATATATATATATATATTAGGGCATTATGGGCGAGTATAGAAGGCAATTATGGCAGAATAAAAGAGGTGGAAAAATTTTGTACATACCTTGTTTTTGGTTCTATGATGCCTTCCTATTCCAAGATCCTGCTGAAGGTTGTTTATAAATGGGGGGGGGGGGAACATGGGGGTGTGTTTTGACCTGGTAAATAAGTTTGAAAACCCGGGTTACTATTAATAATATATATAAATATATATATTTATTATTTTGTTTAGGGCCGCATTTTTTGTGGGGGGAGAGGGGGGAAAAACGAAGGGGAAGGGTATCCTTATTTATTGTGTCCCAGTTGCCACATAAGGATACCCTTTCCCTTTGTTCCCCTCCCCCATAAAAAATGCAGCCCTAAACAAAATAATATATATATATTATTAATAGTAACCGGGTTTTCAAACTTATTCCCCCCCCCCGTTTATAGACAACCTTCAGCAGGATCTTTGAATTGGAAGGCATCATAGAACCAAAAACAAGGTATGTACAAAATTTTTCCACCTCTTTTATTCTGCCATAATTGCCTTCTATACTCATCCATAATGCCCTAAAAATATATATATACCCCTTTTTGAGTAATGTTAGCCAATGTATTAAAATAAGGGACGCTCCTAAACAAAATCAGGCTATAATAGCCGTAATTATATTAATATATAATTTTGACTTACAGAAATAAAGATATTTATCTACTAGTCCTTTTTTTTAATTTGATTTTGATCCTGAAACCTGACATCTTTTCCTCTGTAATACATGTCAATGTCTGCTTTTTTGTTTCATGTTGCAATACGAAGTATTGCATTTAATCTAGAATCTTTTATCTGTGAGCGAACTTCGACTTATTAAGGTTCATAATTGAAAATAATTGCTCACATACATAGGTGCTTCCAAAGATTGACAACATTTTTGCACAATAAATTTTATATTTGGGATATTTACTGCCAAGGTATTTATAAAAATTTGGTGTGCAACTTCGTTATATTTATTTTGTAGTTCAGTATTGCATTGGAGTTCAATTACTTCCATTTGTAATTTTTTGTCAAAATTTTTAATATTAATTAAAACAAGTTTTCAAACTGGTTGAAATCAGAAAATCTTTTTTAAAATTCAATTTTCAATTCTTCAATTTGAGAAATGTACTTTTCTGCATCATTATTATTTCAAGAAATCAATTTAAGTGTAGGAAAGTGGGCTAAATTATTCTTTGCCAACTGGGTTTGCCAGAAACCCAGTATGACATATCAACTGTTCACATCCTTGCAGAGCAGTATTTAAAGTGTTTAAGTGGCTTTTATGTCAACTATAAAGGCCAAGTCTTTGCACCAGTCTTCATCAGTGAGCTGAGGAATTAGTTTTCCTTTGGATGAAGTAAACATGTCAGTTTCTTTTAAGAGTTAAAAAAATCTTTTTTAAATGACGCCATGATTAAGCCACCTAACTTCTGTATAATATAGCAAACTGCTGTATTGTGAATCCAATTCATCCAACAAATTATTGAATTGTTGATGATTCAAGATGTGAGAGCGTATCCGGTTTACTGTTTTAATTACTACACTCATGACGTGTTCCATCATTAGTTTTTTTAGTACAAAGTGACTTTTGGTGTATTATGCAACGAAATGATTTAAGTTTTTCCTTGCACAACATTTCCTTTTTCATTTGAAATTTTGTAACAAGTCTGTTACAAAATTTCAAATGACAGGAAATAAATTATATTTGTGTATTGAGAAAAGTCTTGAATACACAAATATAATTTATTTCCTGTCGTTGTTCTGACATAGGCACTATATCCAATAGTTCTTCAGTCACATTCATATCATCATCAACACCACGAATAAATATTGCTAACTAGAAAGTATTAATAATGTCTGTACATTCATCAACTGCAATGGAAAATGCTACAAAACCTTATTTTTTCACGCATATATCTTGGAGGTTTTTCCACTATATCTTCAACATGCTCTCTGCAACTGTATTTCCTTATAGGCTTATATTTTGAAATGCTTGATTTTTTTTCCAGACATATGATTTCGACTACATACAATTTTTAATAAATTCTCCATCAGTAAAAGGTTTCAAAGCCCGAGGAATTTTTTTCACTTATGACGTAAATACATTTAACAGCAGCATCACTTGTTGTGATAACATTCAAAAATATCCTCTGTTGAGACTTCAGTTTTTTTTTTTTAAATCTAAGTTTGTCATCATGCATCCTTTCTGTATATTTATCACAGTTCTTATGGTTTGTTTCATAATGGCGTTTTAGGTTATATTCTTTCACCACGGCGACACTTTGTCTGCATATGAAACATATTGGAGTATTTTTTACTTCCACAAAGAAATATGCCTTCTCCCATTTTTCTTGAAAAGTTCTGCCTTCTTGATTTATTTTTCTTTTTTTAACTTTAAATTCAGATATTGTTATGGGCAAAAAAATATAAATTATTCAGGTAACCTTTTATTAACAGACTATCATATTACAGTGGTAGCCTGTAACTTATTGGCATTGCAT
Organism: Typopeltis vanoorti; assembly: GCF_054136105.1. NCBI lineage: Eukaryota > Metazoa > Arthropoda > Arachnida > Uropygi > Thelyphonidae > Typopeltis > Typopeltis vanoorti. The sequence goes on along the minus strand of NC_143553.1, from coordinate 67,769,856 downwards.
CACGTGGCTTAAAATGGCTGTGTGACAACTAACTTTCATTCAGTGTTGCCAACATTTGATGATAGAAACATGGTACAAAGAATTGTAGTAATAAGTTTTACTTATGTTTAAAGCTATCATAAAACATTTAGAAGTTTGAATTTTTTCCGTTTTAATCCTGCAGGATGTTAGAAACATGGATTTTTAGAAAGAAATTATTAAGGTCATGGGCTGGATAAGAAGCCTTTGTGGGCCACCAGTTTGCTACCCCTGATCTAGACTATTTTGAAACCATAAAACACAGAATCAATAATGGATGGATAACAATTGGCAGACTACAAAAAATATGGAACAATAAAAGATTAAGCAAAGAATTCAAAGATATATAAATCAATGATAATTCCACAGTACTCTGGCTCAAAATGCTGGATCTTAACAAAAAAGAAATGGATAAGCTCAATGCTTTTGAAATGAAATGCCTAAGAAAAATCAATAGAACAAACTGGACAGAAAGAAAAACAAATGAAAAAGTGAGAGAAGAAATAATTTAAAGAAACAATAATTACACAACTAAAAAAGCGCCAACTAAGCTGGTTTCGACGTTTCAAGAATGAACCCAGAAAGACTACCAAACATATTATTAAATGGTAGAATTGAAGGACAACCTAGCAGAGGAACACCAGGAAAGAAAAAACAACCTTAAAGAAAGCACCTACTTAAACTCTATAATAGAACTTCATAAAAAGACAGCTGACAGAAAGAAATGGCCAAAATTAATCTTTCCGAAACTCTATCTGCCATGAGTGGAAAAGAAGAAGAAGAAGCTTCTCCATGCAGAATTTAAATACTTATAGATAGGCGTAGATGTTTGCTGATTCCCACCTCATGATCAGCTGTCTAGCCATTATTAAAACTTCTGTTAATGTTAGAGCCTTATCTTGCCATTGAAATAGAAAAAACAATAATTGGAAAACTGAGCTGGCTTGGTTGGCCAAGTGGATGGCATACCAATTCGCCAACCAAAAGGTCGTAGGTTCGATTCTCACTGTAGGCATTGATGTTGTAAAATTCTTATAGTTCCTTGAGTTTATAAAGCTTGTCTTTTTTAAAATCTTAACCTGAAAGATTCGGACTTCGTGATCAGTTTTGATATTACTTCATTGTATACCATTGACAGAAACGCTTGACTTTATCAGGCCACATTTCACCTCTGATATATTTGAATTATTCACATTTGCCATTATGCAGATTATTTTCATGTAAGGAAACATACACAAATCACTAGATGGTCCCATGCAGTGGGTTCCCCTCTTTGCTCACCTCTAGCCAATTTCTCTACGGAATTTCTAGGAAATTATGCACTCAACACAGCTGTGCACAAACCAACAGTTTCTGGCTATGCTGTGCAGATGATGTGTTTACTGTTACCTCATGGCATAGAAATATTAGATATATTTTTAGTTCACTTAAATAGCCAATATTCAAAAGTATACTAGTAGTATAGAAAAAGAAAGTAACAGATGTCTCCTTCCTAGACACAATGTATGATACAGAGGTAGGCTACAGCTCCTGTAAAAGTAGATAAAATGTTAATTGTCCTCCCCCCCTCCCTCCTGCAACCAATGCTTAGCCATTGACTACAACTCCTATAAAATAGATAAAATATTAATGCCTCTCGCCTGCAATCAGCACATAAGATCACAGCAAAACTATTTCTCCTTCATATACACTTTCAGCCTTCATCCTCTTGCATATCCTGGAGTGCATAAAGTTCATTGTGTCTGCATTTTGTCTACTTTGGACAGGCTGGTAGATCGTTAGCATCCCCCCCCCCCCCTTGAAGAACATAAAAACAAAATCTGCAATCAGAAATTGCAGCCCATGCTGTTGACAGTCCTTCACATAGAATTAAATGGAGGAAGACCTCTGTGTTGCAAGTCACCCTAGGTCAAAGCAATTATTTTTAAAATCAGCATCAGCTATGAAGCACTTCTCAGTTTCAATAAGTACAGATGCATTAATTTTGTCAAAGATCTGGGAGACCATCATTCTAATTCCACGGAATTAACTTTATTTTCTTTATTAGCTCCTTTTCAGGTTTCTGCAACTATCTAAGTGCTATGTGTTTACCATTTGTAATTTGTGCTTTGAAATACTGGTTGGAAATGCAGTGAAATATTAGCAAGTTCAATAAATTATTTATTTTCCTCTACTGTTTATACCATGAAGCATGGTTACTTCATGGCAACTGTCTTCCTGTATGACACTGGTGTGTTCTGGCAGGATGATGCACTGTGTCACATTGCTGATATTTGAATCCTTCCTTCCTCAAATGCTCTCCCATCTATAGGAAGCAATCCCTTATCTGGTGCCATACCTCCTGCAATATTCAAAGATCTTGTAGGATCCATCCCATGCATAGTAATTCTGGTAGTGATGTAGGGTAGTGGTTAATTATTCCAAAGGTTAAAATTGTATTTTCTTAAAATCTGCTTGGATTTCCTATTGCTCGGCAAAAAATTTATTGCTTGCAACCACTTAAAACACTTAATTGCAATTACTCATTGAATTATGCACTTTTATATTCTGTTACTTTCAGCATTATCTGCCACTGTAGATTTCTTTGACTGTAGACAAAATTATAAAAGTTTAGGAGTTACAATCCCTACTTACCTCTTTTTTTTTTTTTCGTGTTCATCTTTTTCTGCGTTTTTTAAATAACATCTATTCGATAGTTTATGGCTGTTGCACATGCTCATCATAATATTCAAATTGAAATATAAGTTCAGTCTACCAGACTGAACAATTCTATTTTTGCCAAACAGGATTCCTCTCATAATGTTTTTTAACTGTCATTCTTTGCAAGTCCTACATAAAAGGTATTCTGCAGCCACCAAAAGTTTTTGGTATATTTCTTGATTTGCTAAACAGATTAGTTAAATTCTAGTAAAAAAATTGTGGATTTCTGCTTGTCCTTTTCTTTCACATTCTAGCACATTAAAATAAATACTATCTCACTTCACATGCCCTTGAACTGAAAACATTAAAGACAAAGTTATATTATTCTAACTTTTGAAAGCATTGGCTTAAGTCTATTTAAATAGTAAAAACCTTTTTTTTTTTTTTAAATGTTCTTTCCCCAAAGAAGTTCCTTCTAAAATATGTCAACATAGTGGTATTGAGTTTTCCTAAATTTCTATATTTTAAAGGATCCCCCTTTTTTTTTTCATCTCTCTGTCCCCATAGCACATTAGTACCCTGTAGGTGGGCTAATGATTTTTTAAAATCAGTTTTTCTCATTTTTTAAAATTCATTTTTTATCTTGTCCTGAAACCAGCATGGGATTTTTCAAGTCATTTCAGGCCTCCAGTAAGTGGAGCAGTAGCCTCGCACCTGGTGATGAAATTCACCTAAAGATAATCATACACACACATCCATGCCCATTACTTGATTTGAACCTGCAACCTGTTGGTTGGAGAGTGGATATGCTAACCATGCGGCCAACTAGGCTGCCAGATCTGTTCACTCCTCTCAGTTTTCACAAAACTCATATCTGTGGCCTCTGTAGTCTTTGGTCAACTGTATTATCTCTAATTTAGCTGTCAGACCCATAAGTTAAAACTGGATTGAATATTTGTATACTCCTAGTTTAGTGATTTGACTAATTTCTCTCTTGTGCCATATAAATTTATTCATCTGATATCCCCACCCAACCAGCTGTGCTTATTCTCTTGTGCATTTCCTTATTTGATTTCTCGTTTTCACTAAAAATAGTGCCTATATAGCTGAAATATTTTATAGGCTCTCCATGTATTCTCCATTGAGAATACAGTTGAAGTTTTTTCACATTTATGTCTATATTCATAGTTCTTCTCTTCTTCTTCCTAACATGGATTTTAGGCTGGGTGGCCTGTTCCAGTCTCATGCCATCTCTTTCTTGGTCTTCTGATTCTTCTTTTTTCACTTATTTTATATTTGTATAATATTTTATTTTCATAGTTTTGGTCTATTATTGCTGATTTTCATACCAAACAGTAATGTGTTAAAGAATCCCGAGACTGTACTGTATTTATTCAGGAGTACCTCAAGGGTTCACACACATCCATGCCCATAGCTTGATTTGAACCTGCAACCTGTTGGTTGGAGAGTGGATATGCTAACCATGTGGCCAACCAAGCTGACAGATCTGTTCACTCTTCTCAATTTTCACAAAACTCATATCTGTGGCAAATCAGCAATAACCAGTTTTAACTTATGGGTCTGACAGCTAGGTTAGAGATAATACAGTTGACCAAAGACTACAGAGGCCACAGATGAGTTTTGTGAAAATTGAGAGGAGTGAACAGATCTGCCAGCCTGGTTGGCCACATGGTTAGCATATCTATTCTCCAACCAACAGGTTGCAGGTTCAAATCAAGCTATGGGCATGGATGTGTGTGAACCCTTGAGGTACTCCTGAATAAATACAGTACAGTCTCGTGATTTTTTAATACTTTACGGTGTGTTATGAAAAATCAGCAATAAAAGAACGGTTTCATGCCATCTCTTTCTTGGTCTTCCAATTTTTCTTTTTCCACTTATTTTATATTTGTGTAATACTTTATTTTCATAGTTTGGTCTTTTATTGCTGATTTTCATACCAAACCATAAAGTATCCCAAGATTTAAGAATCCTGAGACTGTACTGTATTTATTCAGGAGTATCTCAAGTTGCCTCAGGGTTGATTTCAATGAGTACAGGAGTATTATGATGGACCATACCCTACTTCATGTAATGTACATGCTTTCTTTCTTTTGTTCTTGCTCCTTTTCTCCAATGCTATTGGAGTATTAGAGGTGAATCTTTTTAGTTTTACTATATTTTCATCTTATGCAGTGAAGGTCTATCTTCTCTTGCAGGCATTGCATGACAAATTATGTAAAATCCTACTTACTACACCCACACACATTGTTTTTAATATGTTCCAAAGTTTATGCGGCATGTTCATTTCAACTCTTTCAGCATAATTTTATTTGAAGTTAGCATTTGTGATCTGTCTTAATGACATCAAAAATTTCAAATGCAATCAAAACACTTATTTCATGTAATTAAAAATTTGGACATGTTAGGACAGTTGTTTTGAGATAGATGCTATGTTTGATGGTACAACAAACAGTTTTGCTTGAGTCTATGCAGAATAGTTTCTTTGACAGGGGAAGGGTTTCATTAGGTAGTGTTGTTTTTATCCCAATTATCCTAATTGAACTGTTTGTTGGCAAATATATTACACAGATTGCAAATGTCTCTGTACCTTATTCAGTGATACAATAAAATTACTTGTTTTTCTTGCATCTGCACTATAGTGGTTGTTAGTGATTTATATTTTGCAACCAAATCCTTTTCCATTTATTCAATTTTTTTTTTAATATATATATATATATATATATATATATATATATAAAGGTTTAATGACTATTACCGAGACTCGGTAATAGTCATTAAACCTTTTTTTATAATATTCCAACTGAGTAAAAATGAATTTTAAAAAAAAAAAAAAAAAAATATATATATATATATATATATATATAAAGTTCATTTTTGATATCTGCTTATAACTCGAATGAGTTGACCGATTTCAATGATGTCATCACCATTAGATAGAGAATGTTCTAAAGATGGTTTATGTGCATTTTCATTGATGTACACTTTCAGATTATGGAGCAGTCATTAATTTTTTTTTTTGCCTCCCTCTATGGCCCACCCATGCATGTTCAACTAAATGTACTGACTGAACCAAAGAAATAGGTGCATACTATGTGTGACAAAAATGTAGATCTCAACGAGAGCTACAAAAAACTGACAGCTTATGTCTATCTTCTACAGGTGATTTGCAATATGCAAAAAATCATATTGTGTCAAGGCGTGACACAAGCAAATAAAGCGGCCAACATACATTGGCAGGTGCTGTATGGAAGTGAGAGGCTCGCCTGCTCAGGTGAGAAACCATTGCCTAACACAAGCTGGCGTGAGGCAGAAGCATCCCATTCATGGCATGCACACAGTGAATAGCTAACCTTACCATACTGCAGTTTAACAATATCTGACCACTATTTTGTGAAGTTCTTTCATTATTAATAATAGATTAAGAAAAAAATTGTTGATTGGAGTCTAGTAATGTAAACTTATAATAATAAATTTAGTTTAATCCTTTATCCAAGTGTGAGCAAACAAAGTTTGCTTCTGAAAATATCTTCAGGACTGGGGTAAGGTAGTACAAACACCGGGCAACTTGTAGCAAAGATGGACCAAGCTAACATCACTCCTATCTCAGTATCTCCCATAATGCAAAACATATCCGCAAGGAGATGTTGCCATGACATCTCCTTGGCATGACATCTCAAATCACTTAAAAATAACTTAAAAGTAATGGAGAAGTTCACAAACATTCAACTTGATTGTTGTCTGTGAGCTTATTATCATTGTTCACCTTTGGACATAGAAAGGTTTGTTGAAATCTGATACTACCAGATTTTTTATAAGGAAGTTAAAAATGATATAAGCAAAAAAAAAAAAAAAAAAAATAGAACTGAAGCAGGCAAAATAGCTGTAATGATAATAAAAAAAAAACAACTGGTAGTATTGGTAGTCTTAAGGATTATCAAGTTAGCTAGTTGGATAGATGACGGGAAGAATTTTCGTTACTGATATGGTGAATTGACTACAGTACGCAAATGTAGGAAATGTTCAGTCATTTTTCCGTATTGTATTTTATGTTGGAGGAAGGGAGATAATATTGAATACAATGGTGGAGTGAGACAGGATGCTGAAATTTGAATGTGAGATGTTTACAAGATTGTTAACTTGGTCGGCCAGAAATAATAACCAATCTAAATATGACATGGATGTTTGTGAAAATTTTTTGGTGCTAAACCACTTTATTTTTTTCATATGACACTAACGCTATGCCTATTAGAGGCTAGAAGTGATTTGAAAATAGTCTCTAGAGCAGTTTGTATTATCAAATTAACTCACCCATGGTACTGTTTTACTACAGGTATGCAGTCTTCTGGAATTTGGCCTAAACTGTGTGTGTTATTATAACTGGAATGCACTCCCCCCCCCCCCTTTTTTTTTTGGCTGAAATAGTTGCATTCAAATTGTAAATCCATCAAAAACTGATTTTGAAAGAGCAGCAGTGTGCAGGAAACTTGCTTTCACTCCTTGTACTCATATGAATGTATTGTATTGTTAGTTACAGTAAAAGCAAATCTGATACCATTCCAAACCTGGAGCATTGAGTGTCTGTTTGTTTAAACTAGATTAGAATCTTGTTAAAATTGATGTAAAAAATCTTTTGGTACTGATGTTATTTTTCTGTTTGGATAAGTTGGTCCTTCTGAGTTTTGATCTTTGCATTTCCTTTTTAATATTGGCCTGTTCCACTGGAATTTATTCTGGGGCATGGAAATTAGCTTATATTGAGTCCATTTCTAAGAAGGGCAACAATTCTTTTTTACAATCAGATTAACATTCAGTTACCTCCACATTTTTTCCAAACTAATAGAGAAATCTGTGAAGAGGTACCTTCTTGCATTACTTGGAAACCTTTGACCTAATAAATAATCACAAATATGAATTTTTTTCACTGTTGACTAGTAACTCTTGTGGGTTTCCAGAGTTTTAATTTGGAAAAATATTTCAAGGTTGTTCTTGATACTTTTAAGACATTTTATACAGAGTAAATTCTATTTTATGGTTTGCCTTTGGGCTTCTGCAGTAGTCATGTGAAGATAATGACTCCATCTTGCAATAATCCTTTTGTGTTTCATTGTCCTTCTGCAATTGACTGCAAGCTCAATTCACAATCAGTTTTGCTGAAGACAGTACAATAACCCTGTTATTTTTGCTGAAGACAGTACAATAACCCTGTTATTTTTGCATTTTATAGTTCAGCTCTAGATTTAAAATTTACAAGCCAGCCTTTGCTAGCTGCGAATTTTGAATTGTTTTCTTTATGTTTAGTCTTTTTAAGTCTTAGAGCTTTGGCTGTGATATTATAGGCATTAATTGGAATTCTCTTTTGATTGCAGTCTTCCAGCAAAATAACCAATAGATCTTCCATTTCAACCATTATAGCACTCCAATTACGTGTTCATTGCATACTTGCAGATGTAGATGCATCTTTACCTTGCTCGCAGTGCTCATCAGCTTTGGATGAAATAGTCTGTATTGTAGACTCATTAAAACCAAATTCACTTCCAATCTTACTTTTACTTTCACCACGTTTAAATCTTTTAATTATATCAAGTTTTGTATCTAAGTTAATTACTTTCGTCTTCTTTTTTTCACTTAATGACCTGGTTGTGGGATTGCTCTTATTCTTCGACATGATTAATGGGCTGTAAAATTTATGAAGAACGTAATTTGTAAATATGTACAGCAGAACAACTGGAGCTTGTAATACACCCACTCTTAATGTTGGCAGTGAAGTAATTGGCAGGCACTCAGGCTCAATGAGCACGGCTGCACGAGAGGAATGACGTCATCATGCTCACGCCACGATGCATGCATGTTTTTGCATGGTAAATTTAAAAGCGCATTAATTAAAACTCTTGCCACATATATCAAGTGATTGCCGCAATTAATTTCGCCGTTAATCAAATCCCGCGTTAAGCAAGGGATGCCTGTACTATTATGCTTAAAGAGAAAAGTTTTTAACCAATGTATTCTTCCTACATTGCTGCGAAACATGGACACTAAATGCAAAGGAAATTCAAAAATTAAGATTTAGTATGGAAAGAAGTATGCTTAGTATCACAAGACTAGATCACAAAAGGAATATATGGATAAGAAATCAAACTAAAGTCTCCGACATCATAGGAAGAGTGAAACACCTGAAGTGACAACGGGCTGGGCCTGTTGCTAGAAGACAAGATCAGCGATGGATAAAAGAAGTGCTAGATTTGATTCCATGATGCCAACCTGATCATGGTGGATTGATGATATCATATTTGCAGGAGTTACATATGGAAAGGAGAGCCATTGACAGACAGTTTTGGAAGAATCTTGAAAAGGCCTTCATCCTGCAGTGGATTGACAATGGCTGATGACGTGTGTGTGTGTGTGTGTGTGTGTGTGTGTGTGTGTGTGTGTGTGTGTGTGTGTGTGTGTGTGTGTGTGTGTGTGTGTGTGTGTGTGATTGATTGATTGATTGATTGATTGATTGATTGATTAGTTTCCTTTCATCCATACGGATGGTAGGGACAGCTATGCTACCATATTAAGGAAGTGACTATGAGCAAGGTGGTTTCCCATCGCCTTCCTTGCCATACTATATCCTATGGCTGTATCCTGTATGTTCACGGGTCCAGTTTGCCTGTTTGTGGGATGAAAAACCCCAGGATAAACTGGGGGGGAACCCTACTGTCCACGCCCAAGACTGGCTAATTTGGCTATGGCTGAGGAAGATCCTTCAGCTCCTCACGTGTCCAACGGGAATTAAACCTAGGACATTCCTTCCCCAGGCATGTGGTTGTAAAGCACACAGCCACTAGGCTAACCACTCGGATATATATATATATATATATATATATATATATATGTTGCTCTCACTCACGATAGGTGAGACTAAGGATATAAAATAGGTGAACTAAGGATATTTTTTCTATTTTTATCAGTTTTATATATATATATATATATATATATTTTTTTTTTTTTTTTTTTTTTTTTTACATAGTCTGGAAACCATGCTCTAGAGACCAAACGTGGAACTTTTTCAAGCCACTTCAGGCCTCTAGGTAAGTAGGGCAGTGAAATTTATCTCCTGCCTAAAGACAATCACGAACATTCATACCCATAGCAGAATTTGAACCTGCAGCCTGTTGGTTGGAGAATGAGTATGCTAACCACTCAGCCAACCAGGCTAAATATACTAATGCCAAAGCCACTTGATAGTTTCTACAGATGTTATTGCAAGCTTTTAATTTGCCAGCAGTCTTTCTCAGGTGATCTGTGAAAGTCAAGGATCTGTCAGTGGTTACTACAAGATACTTTGGAGTTCTATTGTATTTTACTATGCTGCATTTTAAAGTAGACTTTAGGAGCATAATTTCATTGGTTGTTATTTAAATTGAAAGCATTGGCATCAGTTTTATTCAGACTGGGTTGTAAGTGTGCCACTGTTTCAAGTACTTGTCAAATTTTGATACTTGTAAGCTCTCGAATGCACTAATAGAGGATTTAAAAAAACTTGACAAGTACTGTATTCTCTTCAACTTGAATGAGATTCTCTGAGTTGGAATTGCAATGTTATATATCTTATGCATATATCTGTTAGTGTCATATCATAAGTTGTGGTTGAAAAAATATATCCTTCTACTGATTTGGTAAACTTTGATGGTATGAAGTATCCCGAGTTTCACGATCATCTACAACAGCGGTTCACAAACTGGGGGCTGTAAGTTTTGTTGAAAGGGGGGTGGGTGAAATAATGAAAACAAATTTAAAATGTTTTAAGACTAAGTAGATTTTTTTTATCTTAAAAGAAACATATTTAATTTTTATTATTTATTATTTCTTTTTTTTGTTATTTTTTATATTTTAATGGAAAAAATCACACATTGGTGTTGGTTCACAAATTTTGCTTCCTCTATATTCCGGCACTTAATGAATATTATTAATAAATATATGCTTATTCATATAAGTTTCATTTCAAAGGCATTCATAAAAAGCACAAAAAAATCTCGCAAATGCAAAATCTTGAATATATATTGTATTGAATGTAAATACAATAAATATTATAATAATGTATGTTTGTATTATGATTTTTTTTTCAATGGGGGCCATGAAATATTTTATTTTTTCCAAAGGGGGCCTTTTACATCCATAAGTTTGGGAAGTGATCTGCAAAGCCACTGTCTTAAACGTTATTTTCTGCATTCAGTATAGTCATGAGAATCTTGTCACCTTTAATGCTTCCAAAACAATCTTGTCTTTTTTTTTTTCTCTCACAAAAAGGAAAAAATAAAATAAAATAAAATAAAAATTCACTTCCTTTTACTTTGACTCTCTCTCTCTTCTTGGGCTGACATTTATCTTTAGCTTTACCTAGCATAAACTCATCACATTTGTGGCCTTTCCTGCTTCCAAAAAGCTTGGTTTCCTTTTCTACTCAAGGTTCTATTTTTCACTTGTCCAACTGTTCATTCTATCTTCTTCATGTAGCTTCTATCTTCTTCGTGTAGCTTTCTCCATGTGCTGCACCCTGAATGAGAGGGTGCAACACCATGTCCTTCTAGTTCTCTCTGTTGGTGGCTTTCCTTTTTGTTTCTGCATAGCCATGTGATCTTGTCCATGATCTTATATCTTCAAGCCATGTCCTTTGTTTTTTTGCCTCTTGATCCTTTTCCCATAATTTTTCCTTCTAAAACTGTTGATATCCTCTGTCCTGCTGAATCTCTCAGTACATGTCCCACCAATCTCATCTTTCTCTGGATCATTTCCTGTAATAAAGATCTCTGTGTTCTCATTCTCTGTAGGACATCTGTATTTGTCACATGTTCTGCCCATGAGATTTTCAGAGCTCTCCTATAGCACCACATTTCAAAGGCCATTATCCGTTGTCTTACTCTCTTCTTGAATATTCAGGTCTCACTTCGATGTGTGAAAACTGGCCACACTAATGTTCGTATCATTCTTTTCTTTGTCTTGATACCCACAAAACTTCTGAGCAGATCTTTATTTTTCCAGAAGGCATCTAGCTATGGCTGTTTTTATTTTTATTTCTTTATCTTGCTTTACATTTGCAGTAAAGTAGGTGCCTAAATATTTGTATTCTGTTGTATGTTCAATTTTCATATTGTTTATGAATATTTCTGGCTTGGATCTGTTTTCTTTTGAGATATTCATAAATTTGGCCTTTTTTGCATTTATATCTAATCTAAATTCTTTGTCTTCTTCAATTAGTAGCTGCAGTAATTTGATTAATTTTTTTCTGTTTTATGCTATTAGAATGGTATCACCAGCATATCTAAGATTGTTGTATTTTATACCATTGATAAAATATAGCCATGTGATCTTGTCCATGATCACATGATGCTAACCATTGATACTAATTCATATTTTTTGTTGAGTCTATACAAATCCCATATTGCCGAAATTCCCCAAATACGACATTTGAGCTAATAGATGGTCTCTCATTCTCATATTCTCCATCCTTTAACACAGTCTGTTTCTGCTACTTGTGCAGCTAGCTTCAGATGGAATGACAATGTTAATGCTCCTATCTATCTATCTGCTAAATCTTCATGATTCTTTGAAGATGGCATTGAAGTGTTTTCCTGATTTTTCAGGTGCCTGCATTATGTGTGGTCCATGTTTCACAACAATACAGCAAAGTTGGGACAGTAGCAGCTCTAAAAACTGTGGTTATAGCATGGATGTCTTTATCATCAAAGACTTATTTTTTCACACATCCAAAAGCTGCAATAACACATATCAAACAGTACTTAATTTCTTCATCACTTTTGGCATTTTCTCGAGATTCGACGTTCAAGATGGTAAAAATAGTTTTCATTTTCTTAGAGCTACTCCATTCACAAGAATTCATATTTATTAAATTAGGGAAACAAAACACACGTGTTAAAAAGATTATTTTACTGATTAATAATAAAATAATAACTTTACGTTTCGACCCCTGTATTGAGGTCATCTTCAGAAGGATACATTCAGAAGTATAAGAACAAGCTACATGCTGTTGCACTCTATACAAGTAAATTACATCTACGTTGTTAACTAATCTTTTTTCTTAGCCTGCCCTCTAGTGAAAAAAAAATAAATAAATAAAAAAATAAAAATAAAATAAAAACTACAATAAACTCTGCTAAAGTCCTCATGTACTAGGATTCTTCTGGAATTATACAGTTATACTAAGATTATCTTCTGGATTTGTACAGGTTGCTATTGAATGTTCAAGGGAAAAAAAAAAAACTTCACTAGGTCTTGTATCGAGATTTTTCTTTGTGGTTGCTATGAAGATATTGCTATATAGCAACCACAAAGAAAAATCTCGATACAAGACCTAGTGAAGTTTTTTTTTCCCCTTCAGCATTCAATAGCAACCTGTACAAATCCAGAAGATAATCGTAATATAATATAACTGTATGATTCCAGAAGAATCCTAGTACATGAGGGCTTTAGCAGAATTTATTGTAGTTTTTATTTATTTTTTTTTCACTAGAGGGCAGGCTAAGAAAAAAGATTAGTTAACAACGTAGATGTAATTTACTTGTATAGAGTGCAACAGCATGTAGCTTGTTCTTATACTTCTGAATGTATCCTTCTGAAGATGACCTCAATATAGGGGTCGAAACGTAAAGTTATTATTTTATTATTAATCAGTAAAATCTTTTTAACACGTGTGTTTTATTTCTCTAATTTAATAAATATGAATGCTGATCACCATGTAACTTAAAAGAAAAAGCCATTCACAAGAATGATAGCTACTTTCACTGAATCATCAAATCATCAGCAGTGATTTGAAGTTTAATTACAGAATAAGAAAAAAATGTCAGTATACTGGAATTCCACAAAACATGTTTTGGTTGTGTTTGTTTTGGATTAGAGGTTATTCCAACTCGAGGAAGGAATTTTTCATCAGTGGGATGAGGGATTGCTGAAGACAGTACAGAACGTGGATACAAATGTGTGGTTCATACTTAAATTTAATGAAATAAATACAGCACAGAGAAATAATTAAACAACAGGTTTAATCAGTTCAGTATTATGCTGTTGGGTAGAAGGTCTAAGAATTAGTTTCCCAAGTCTTCAGAAGTTTAACACAACCATATTATAGCCTGATTTTTACTAATACATGGTCTTGTTTCAAGCCTAGTTTCACCATGAAACTAGGCATTGTAAACATGTCATGTAGCATTTTTTATTTATGTTAAACTGTTAACATATGCTTCCAGATGTCAAGTCATTCCTTGATTTCTATTTAGTGTGCCTTGAGAGCAAACAACCTCAGAAGACTCCTTGGATAACCTGTTAAAGTAATTCTCTTCTAAGTCTTTTAGGGCATGGGGGATGCTTGCCAATTTACTGTGTGTGCACTACAAGTTTGCTTTTTTCTTCCTGTTTGTTTTCAACATTGCCTATATGCTATTTGTTGCAAATTTCAAAACTTCTCCAGTCTGTGACCTACTCTCAATTGTCTCATTTATCTGACCTTCAAAATCAGAGTATCTTTACAGTCAACAGGCATATCTTCTGTGATCCAAATCAAACAAAGACTGAGGCCAGTGCATTGGGTTCTACATATCGCTTTGAAAATCTCAGTGGATATACCTGATATACTAGCAGCTCAGTTGGATTTCACATAAATTTAAACTTCTCAAGGAATTATATTTTTGTCAATCCTTTATCCAAGTGTAAGCAAACAGTTTAGATGTGAAATATCCTCGTGGATATTTCACATCTAAACTTGTATAAAGGATGAAACAAGAATATAATTTCTTGGCAAGTTGAATTTAATTTATAACCAAGTGGATTTCACATGTTTGACAGAATGTCAATTTTTCAGTTAAACAAGGCAGAGAATTCAGGTTATTCCTGATTGGATCCTGAGAAATGTTTAAAAGATTCATCAGTAACAGATGTGTTCTGATTGAGAAGATATTTAAAATAACTTTCCACTGAGCATTGATAATGCCAGTGTCCTTGAAGTGGGTTGATCTATATTTTGTTCATATGCAATTTGAGCCATCTGAAAAATGTCCCTTGAATGTTTTGGTGGTGCTAAAAAAGCCCCAGGGGGTCTCCATTGTCAGTAAGATATTGTATTTTCTTAGATTACCATGGCTGCCACTGATTTTTCAGAAATTGCATTTTTTTATACCTGCACTTTGATATCTTGATGTGCCCCCCCTTCCCCCCAAAAAAAGCAGTTAGCATAGAAGTTAGCATTAAAAAAAAAAGCCAGTCATAGGACTTTCCATTTCTTTTCAAAAATCAGAAACTGATTTTTCTTTCATTTTCATTAAACCAGTCTTGATGTTTCTTAGAATTGAGCCAGTTGTTTATTTTCAGGTACCAGCTAGTCCTGCTTATCTCTTGAGACACCCAGTGGGTAATTTGCTCGAGACATTCTTATTAAAGGTTTTTGCACTTTGCAGGAAAATTGAAGGGTCAATTAAAAAAAATGCAGGCATAATTGCTTAATGTTCTGTCAGTACCATGCAGCTTTATGAATGAATTATTGTACTACTCAAAGTTAATTAACACTAAACTCATTCAAGGATCACTTAATTGAAGTTTCACTTATTTTGAAGGTTGGATAATTGAGAAATTACTAGTTCTATATCATTTTTCTATTTGTACCTGACTTCTATATAACATTCTGCATGCCTGAGAAAGGGAGTGATCTCTTCATTATGGGATGCAAAGATCACCTTTCTTGTGGAAAGGCTTAGACGTTGGTTATGCATTTTCACTATATTATTTAAGGAAATTACAACATACTAGGATATACATTAAAATAAATTTTAATATATTTCTATATTTCGGCAACGTCACGTTGCCATTTTCAAGAACTTAAGTACAAGACACGTGCACGTAGGCACAACACAACAATAAGTGAGGAAGAAGTATGAAGCTGTTATTTCTCCTAAAGTCCTGATGGTGCCCTCTAGATCGCCCAAGAATACCAACATTGGTATTGAATACCAACATTGATTGGGCTGAAGGTCTTCTGATGTAGGTTTCCCAAATTTGAGGAAGTCTCATGCAGCCAAATTTGTTGAGGTTTGGATCGTTTCTTAGGGCTGAAGCTGATTCTATGAAAAGCCTTTCATATCTGTATTTGCTACGGTGTATTATCCTGGCTTTCTTCCACCATATTCTATGGCAGGTATCCAGCGCATGGTCAGCAAGACCAGAGTGGCTGTATTGGTGAAACTGGATGTAGTCCTTGTGTTCTGATATTTGCTGTCCTGCCTGTTTGGCCAAAGTAGGACAGCTTACAGCTGCAAGGGACCTGGTATACACCAGGTAGGTCTGGGGGGGGGGGGATTGTTGGTGAATGTATCTGCCTGTATGGGTGGGTTTTCTATATTATACTGAGAAAACCAAGGTTCCATCAGGCTGGCTGGTGACTAGTGTGTCTAAGAAAGGAATGCAGTTGTTTTTTTCTTCTTCCAGGGTGAATTTGGTTCTGGGGTGTTGGTTGTTTATATGTGTTAAGAAGGAGAGAAGTGCATCGGAGCCATGTGGCCAAATAGCGAATACATCATCTACATAGCAAAGCCAAATGGTTGGTTTTTGTGGGGCAGAGGTTAAGGCTTTCTCTTCAAAAGTCTCCATATAAAAGTTGGCCAAGGGTGGGGAGAGTGGAGAACCCTTGGCTGTCCCCTCTATTTGTTTGTAGAATTTTCCTTGCCAAACAAAATAGCCTGAGTTCATTGTGAACTGAAATAGGGCTGTGATATCGGGAAGAAATTTAGCTTGGATAGCTCCAAGGATTCTTTGAGTGGGACATTTGTGAATAAGGAGGAGACATCAAAACTGACCATTATGTCAGTGTGTTTGAGTGTAAGGTTTTCTATGCTGGCTTTGAAGTGGGCTGAGTTTTTCATGTATGAAGGTGTGTTGCCAGCATAGTGTGAGAGAGCTTTGGCCAAATGTTTAGCTAGTTTGTATGTGGGGGAATCAATGCCATCCACTATGGGACGTAATGGCACATTTTCCTTGTGAATTTTTGGGAGTTCATAAATACGGGGGGGGGAGGGTATGGAGTTATATGGTTTTAATTTCTTGGTGATTTCCACAGGCCAAGAAGTGACCTTCTTAAGGAGTCAAATTCACCCTGGAAGAAGAAGAAAAAAACTTCATTCCTTTCTTAGACACACTAGTCACCCACCAGCCTGATGGAACGTAGGTTTTCTCAGTATATAGAAAACCCATGCATACAGGCAGATACATTCACCAACAATCCTCCCCCCCCCCCCTCACAACAATATGGAGTCATTAAGACACTACACAACAGGGCTACACTTATCTGCTCTAATGACAGTGCTCTAACCACTGAACTAAACCACATTCTCAACACTTTCTCAGCCAATGGCTATCCCCTCCCCCATCACAAGGATTACTATAAAAACATCACCATACCCTACCGAGACACCTTGGAAAAAATCACAGAAATCTTAAAAAAACACAACTTCTTGTTACAAACCATATAAAAAATTGGCATCCCTTATCCACTCAACTAAAGACCCCCCCCCCCCCCCCCCCCCTAGACCTACCTGGTGTATACCAGGTCCCTTGCAGCTGTAAGCTGTCCTACTTTGGCCAAACAGGCAGGACAGCAAATATCAGAATTTCAGAAAACAAGGACTACATCTGGTTTCACCAATACAGCCACTCTGGTCTTGCTGACCATGCGCTGGATACCTGACATAGAATACGGTGGAAGAAAGCCAGGATAATGCACCGTAGCAAATACAGATATGAAAGGCTTCTCATAGAATCAGCTTCAGCCTTAAGAAACGATCCAAATCTCAACAAATTTGGCTGTATGAGACTGCCTCAAATTTGGGAAACCTACATCAGAAGACCTACAGCCCAATCACCCAAGAATACCAACATTGCCCGCTAGAGGGCACCATCAGGACTTTAGGAGAAATAACAGCTTCATACTTCTTCCTCACTTATTGTTGTGTTGTGCCTACGTGCATGTGTCTTGTACTTAAGTTCTTGAAAATGGCAACGTGACGTTGCCGAAATATAGAAATATATTAAAATTTATTTTAATGCATATCCTAGTACGTTGTAATATCCTTAAAGAATATAGTGAAAAAAAAAAAAAAAAGACTTCCTTGATAGGAAGGAAACCACTGTTTATATATAAGTAACTTAATCATGAGGATTACGTAATGATGTGTATTGTAAATTTTGTATCATTTATGGTTTGTTAAAAACATGAATATTTTTTCAAGAACACTGGCACTGTTCAGTAAAGCTTTAAAATTACAATTTAAAGTTCAATATTTATTTTTTTTTTTTATTGTAGCAAAAGATAAGAAGTCTGTTACTGTATATCATGTTCAGTACTTTGGAGATGAAGCTCAACATGGATGGACATTGCCATTTTGTGTGATGCTATATGCAGGAAAGGATAAATTTAACAAGTTAATCGAGTCATTCAAACTGTCAGCAAGTCAGAAAGGCATTTCTAGACAGAAGCAGCAGAAATATTTAGCAAAGTATCAGATAAAGGTAATTTCTCATGAAACATAAATAGATACTGCATAGTCAAATTGATTATAGATGTTTTATAGGGTTTCTTAATTAAAGCGTATTTTTGAAAAAAACAGATTTTTAAACTGTGCTGTGCGAAGAAAACTAATGTTTGTTTTCACTCTCACAAAGGAAACATTGTGCTTTCTGAATAAACAGATCCAATTCTTATAGTTCTTATTGTTCAAAATGGTCTACAATTATGTTAGGGTAATCAAGCTTGATATGCTTTCTTGGTGTTTTCTTTCTATCCCACCTCACCCAGAACTACTGCTATAATATTTAATAATTATAGCAGCAGTTATATAATTATAACTGTAATTGTAATACTGTTATGTTATAATATAATTATAGTTGTTATAATTATAACACTGCTAAATTTTAAACATTCATTACTAGCTGCTTTTTCATCCTTTATCTCAAATCAAGAAAATATCAACTGGAAAGCTTTTCTGCTGGCTAATTTAGGATAGTCCAATTCCATCTACCATTTGTTTAAACTTCTCTAATTCTTGTTTAAATCATATAATATTTGTTTCTAAGGGTTTTAATGAAATCCAGTTTATGGAAAAGATCTTTCTAAACTATCTGCTTTAGCATTACTAGAATTTTTAGATTTTTGAAAAATTATTAGTAGTTTTCTTGTTTTGTGTTATGTCATCAATCTAGATGAATTTTATGAAGATACTTTAATGCGGTTAGTATAAAAATCAAATAAGTAAATAAAATGTTATTTTATGATGTTTGAAAGAAGATATTTGAGGAAGATACTATGCTGTGGCAGACCAGACTTTTGAGGTTGCATGTATTCAGTGGGACAAAGCTTGTCTTCTCCATAGAAGTGGTTTTGAATATTAACTTCTTTTCAAAGAAAGTTGTGAAGCCCCTTTGGGTGGGAGTTCTGATTGGTGCAATGACTTTTTTACTGTTTCATTCAGAATCCAAAAAAATCACTGACTCAAGACCAAAATACAAAAATTAGACATTTAATAAAATGGAAACAATGTATATACACTTGAAACAAAATTACATAACTTACTACAAAATTAATTTGTTCCAAGGCCTTTTAAAATAAACTTACACTTTTTTAAGAGATCACCCATTTTCTAACTCATTCTATTACTGATTTGTTTAACATATACTTCATCACATCTACTAGACTAAACACTTTGCTTACACAATAACAAAAATGTTCATGGCCAGTTTCTCTGTTAAGACTCTTTTCCCAAGATATGACTCTTCATAGGATCCTTTCTCATCACCTTCATGTAGTACACATTATTCCTCCTGACTCTGACGTAAGATATTCTGAATTTACTGAAGTATAGGTACTCTTACCTCATGCAGTTCAATTTTTGTTAATTTTTGCACCAGCAAAAAAGTTTATTCTACTGCTTTATCTAAGGTGCTAAATTCCGTCTCTTATTCCAGTAGAAATAATAAATAGATCCGGCTTCCTTAAAACAGATGAAATTTTCAATCAGCATTTCCTCTAACATTCCTTTAGAATGTCAATAGCAATCTGGAAAAGAGAATGAACATGAATTCGTACTTTGCTTTGCTGTTCATCCTCGTACGATAATGTTCGGGATAGCAAGAGAGAACTACTGCTTTACTGGGGAGGAGAAAGATGTAAGAAAAGTTTAGGAGCAGCCGTTTCTTGCAGTGGAATATCACAGTGCGGTTGGAGCTTAAGTGGAGCGACAGGTTTGTCTACGAAGGTGACCTTTTGGTTAATAAAAAAATTGATCTACAAAGGGATTGTCTCAAGGTTAAGCCAACTCCTTGGTAACAAAGCTTCTGAAGTTAACTTCTCTTAAGGTTCTGGGAAAATATATTTGTTCTGCTGCACCACCCAGAACCCTTAGATTGGAAAAACTTCTCAGTCAAGAAGTGAACCTTCAGATATGCACTTGGTTATTCTAATCTATTTCTATACTAAATTATCAATTATCAATACCTTCTATAATCATCCATGTTAGCAGTCGTAGTCTTAATTAACAATTATTTCCCGCTTAGATCTGAATAATTTTTGAGTGGTGCATCGGATTCTTAGACACAGGCAACCAAATTAATAAGAGCAAAAGGTTTATTTAACATAATGATCCTCATACAGAGTAAAGAACTTTCAATTATCACTGTACTACTAGATTACAAAGTAAAATTAATCAATATACATCACACAGTAATCAATACTACAAAAACATGTTCAAAGATTCAAAGCTCACATTCTTAGATTATAAAACCAATAATGACTTTTAGGTGTTAATCAAGCTGCCTGGATTAGACATCTCTACAGCTCTTAAACATAGCTGTAGAGATGTCTAAGCTATGTTTAATACAGTGCTATGTATTATCAATTATAATACATAGCACATATTGCTCACCGACTACGATTAAAATATCACAGTTCTGTCTTAATTTTAGATGGAGTCTCAAAACTTTATGAAGGTCTATGATTCTTAAGTTACAGTTACCTTCCTCTTACACATTACTTGATTAAAGTTTACTATACCGAACTCGAGGATTCCTCATGCTTGTCCTGTTGATTCTTGGATTCCTTCCAAACATTTTCTTCCCTCTGTTAAGACTGAATTTCCTGTCAGCTTAGGTTGGTCCTCATGGAGTCTGCATACCGATCATCTATTCCTAGAATATTCTTAGCACGAGGCGATTCTGCATCAATAAGGCACACTACCTGGTCACTATCTTTTCTGGGAGTTGCCCGTTGCTTCAAAAATCCTCTATTTGTTCATTGTAGGGCTTGGAATCCGCAATCCCTCTAATCACGACCTGACACCTCCGACTTCTGCCACCGAAAGAGAACAGAGACTCCAGACAAAAAGCTGAAAAAGTCTTTTTTTTTGGGGGGGGGGGGGTTCTAGTCCTTTCATATCAACCCCTACTGGGACTCCTTGTAATCCTAAATTTTCACCCGACACGTTACTCCTTTGAACTCGTGGGTCTTGCCTTTTCGTAGCATCTTCCCTGAAAACTTAGGTCGCCACGTGTAGTATGCGCGCCTGACCACTTGAGGCAACTTACTAATCCGGTGTCTTGCCCATGTACTTTGACCTTATAATCTCTGTTGGTTATATGCAATTTACACAGTAATTCTTTTATATCAATTCTAACAGAAAATATGTATATAACAAATTCATTGTCTAACATACGATTTAGTAGGTATTTTACACAGGAATATTCACAAGTTTTACACTAATGTATCCAATATTTGTCAGGCTATATACAACTTATACTAAAATACAAGCATATCCTTTTCAAGGGTTTTAACTTGTCAAATTATGAATGAAACATTCCTTTGTGAATTGTATTTATTCACAATTTAACACTTGCATGTAGCTTCTCTTTCAGTATGGTACCAAAATTTTTCACCCTCCTATGTGGTCTACCAGCAGCCCTTTGAAGCTCATAGAATGAGCTTCAAAGGGCTGCTGGTAGACCAATACCTTGGATTTTGTGCCTGTCTACATGGAAGGTTCAAAATTGGAGGACTTTAATGGGATCTTATGCCATTTTTCCAGATAGCATTAGATCTGCACAGATCCCACTAGAATGTACCAACTTTGCAGTTGAACTGTATGTGATAGAGGTTGCACTAAAATATGAGGGTAGTCTGAAAAGTTCTCGGTCTCGACCATAGATGACAGCACTATCGGCAAGATTTTTTTTTCTAAGTTGGTATATCTGTCATAAGCATCCTTGTGAAATTGCAAGTCATTCTATCAAATAGTTTATTTTATACAGCTGTCTGAAGCAAAAGTGTTGTCTATATCCCTTGAAATGGATAAAATTGAGTATCATGCAGTTATAAAATTCTTTGGTAATAGAAGGTTTAATGCCAAAAGAAATTCATTTGGAGTTCATAAAAGTTTGTGGGTGCTCTTCTCCTTCGTTTTTGACAATTAAGAAATGAGCTGCCCAGTTTAAACATGGCCGTACCAGCCTTGAAAATGATCCATATGAAGGATGTCCAAAAAGTGTAACAACACCAGAAATCATTGATCAAGAGCATGATATGGTATTGGATGACCGGCGAGTCCACTATGAATGATTGGAACATCCACCCTATTCCCCAGATTTGGCTCTCTCTGACTTCTATCTCTTCCCAAAACTAAAACTTCCTTACTGGTCAGTGTTTTTCTTCGAATCAAGAGGCAGCTGTAGAGGGGTATTTTGCAGATCTTACTGTGAACCACTACAGGGATGGGATAATGGCACTGGAATAAATGTATTAGTCTTAAGGGAGATTATGTTGAAACATAAAAATAATTTTGAAATTATAAATTCGTTTCTCATTGTTAAGCCGAGAACTTTTCAGACCACCCACGTATATCAGAGTGCATAAAAGTTCTCTTCAGCCATTAAAAAAGTCTACAGCTAAAGAGACATCCGGGCTCTCTGAAGTCTAACTTCACCTCACTCACAGAAGCTACATTTAGATGTATGCTTCTATTGGATTCCAAGCCATGTTGAGGAAGGCTGTAGATACTACAGTTAGGTCAACTTCTTTCTCAAGCATCCACTACTTGCTTGTACCATACATTGATTACCTCAGATTATTAGACACAAACTTCTATCCTAGTGGCATTCATCTATTAATATAGAGACTCGGCTCCACATATTGGATATATTCATTTCAAATACTCCTTCCTCCTGAGAGGTAATAACAACATTGCCTGTGTGTGAGTTTTGTTCTGCTGGACTCACAATTCGTCATATTTTAATTGACTGTTCTCATTTCATGAATTAGTACAAATATTAAGTTAACCATATTCATGAACTGTTTGAGCCTTCTACACTCAGGCAAATTTTATCAGACACGAACTTTCTTTGTTTTTAAATTTTTAAAAACACTTTTACCATAACTTTTACATCTTTTAAAAATAGTGCAATATAGCACTTGTAATTAATTTAATCTTTGAATTTAAGATGCATTAGCTGTCATCTTGTTGCTGGTGTGTGTGCATGCATGCACTAGGTGGGGGGGAAGGTAAAATAAACATTAATAGAAATCAGAGTAGAATGAGAAATAAGGGCATTTATGAAAAATATAAAAATACAGTGCTGCAAAATGTTTCTTGTAGTGACTGCACTATTCCATGAAATATTTACTTAAAACATGACTGACGAAAGACTAAGAGAAAAATTGAAAGAAAAAATTAGTGAATAAGCTAGATTTATCCTAGGAAATAGCCACGTGCAAAGATATCAGATTTTAACCTTACGTCAAGGGGAATGTAATATGCATCACTATTTAAGCTTTGTTGATCTCATAAAAATTATGTGATTGGGGGGATGCAAAAAACACTGTGTGGTGTAAATGGGATGTCATACAGAGTGATGCAGCCTACGCATAACTCACAAATTGGTTAGAATTAAATAATGCACAGGAGCTGGTTTGATGTTAAATTAGATATAAAGCAGGGTTATGCATTATCTCCACTGTTGTTAGTCATTTATATGGATAACATTATTTTATTTATTCTTATGGCTACATGAAACTGGTAAGTGAAAATTACAATCACAATTTCCAGAAACAAATGATGAAAATCTTAACATATAAAAGTTCATTACATAAAAGGCACAACCTGCTTACTAAGTCTTTCTTTTTTTAAAAAAATATAAAGCAAAAGTAACTTGTCATAATTAAGCCAGGGACAATTATCGTCCTACTGCACCAAGCATGACAAGACTGCATGTTCTCACAACACTTCACAATGTAAAAGTGGCTGTATCCGAGGTTTAAGTAGAGAGCAGTTGTGTCTTGTGCGAGAAAACTTGATCCATTAGAAGAGGCCCATTTCACACTGTATCATCATCTTCTAACATGAGGAGTTCTGCTGATACTATGACGAGGACTATGAGAGTGACTACTAGAATAACGTCTTCGTGGTGAGACGTGACCGTGATCTTCTGTTTCCTCCATAACCACTGCCACCACCATACCAACTACAGGTCAAGGTCCAGGCTGGAAAGCCAATTCAAAGCTTCATCCATCACCTTGTGGATGTCCTGTAGGCCACCGCTGTGAAATTGGTGCCTTGGGCAGTCGTATACAATATGAGTAATCGTCTGAGCCACGGGAGGACAATCACAATAAGGGTGATCTGATAGCTCCCATTTATGTAGTAGATAGCCACATCTGCCCTGACTAGTTCTGATCCTGTTCATTGATGACCAAATCTTCCTAGGAAGACCAAAACCAGGCTGCGGAGCACAGGGATCTTCTACCAGGGAGCCGTTCGTTGGGAGATTGTTGAACCATATTCTCTCCATATGTCAGATATTAATGGCAGCGCAGCTGAAGAGAGATCGTCCATTGACCAGAGAGACTTTCTAGATTTGTGGCGAAGACTAGGTGGGTTTATGTGAATCTGGTGTAGGGGTAGGAGTGGGTAGGAGGAGTAGGGGTAGGTCAATGAAAGTGGCTCCAGATTTAAGTTTCTTCTGGAAGCCTGCTTCAGTTTCAGTTGTCAGAGCCAGGACCTGGTCACAGCTACTTCTTCCTGGCCTGAAGCCAGCTTGCTCTGTTGGGAGTGCTCTTTCAATGAGTGGTGACATTCTTTTAAGAAAAATTCTTTCAAAGAGCTTAAAGGTAGTGCAAAGCAAAGAGATAGGATGTAGGTTTTTCACTTCATTTGGATCTTTCCCTGGTTTTGGCACGGCATTTACTTTGGCTTCCCACCACAGCTTTGGTAAGTTACCAGTCATGATGATTTCTGAGAGAAGGGCAGCCAGCCATGTTGACCAAGATGTTTTAGGACTCAGGGAGTATACTATCCACTCCTGCAACTTTGCCATTCTTGGTAAGTTTTAAGGCTATTTGTACCTCTTCCCGAGATATTGGGTGTATGAGTTCAGGAAGCTCGGGTTCCGTCTTCATGTTTTGTCTGATGGAAGCTTGTACAGCAATTTTCCTGGTAGAGCTGGGATGAATCTTGGAGGTTTTCAATAAATGGTTAGCCATTTGATCAGGAGTTATCTCTGTTGTTTTGTGTGTCGTTGGCTCTGATCCACCTAGTTTTCTCAGAAGTGACCAGCTTCTCCGACTAGATGTGACGAAATAGAGTTCATTGATGGTTGAGCTCCATCTTTCCTTTCTGTTTTTATCCTGGGTTGATATGAGCTCCTTAGTAATAGCTGGATCTTCAGTTTCCTCATATTTGGCTAGGAGTTCCTCACATTCTTTACTCCAACATGGGATATATTGTTTTCTGCAGCCTCTAGGACATTTGCTGCAGATTTGAGTAGTTTAACAAATCTAGGATAGCAATTAGGAGTGGGTTGAATTGCTCTAATGGTTTGCTCGATTTGTTTCTGAAATGCAGATCAGTTGAATCTGCAGAGATTCCATCTAACGATGGGTATTCCGCTGATGACTGGGATTGATGTTCCTATCTCTGTTAATGTAGGACGATGTTGACTATAGGATGGTTCTGGTTGATGGAAGAGGGTGGTCTTCGGAGTCTTTAGTGACTCCGAAGAGATCCCCCCCCCCCCTCCCCAATAACATTATTAAGATGTGAAGAAAAAATTATTGTATTTTTTTTTTCATCCATTGTGATATCAGAATCGAGTATTCAACACAATACAAAGATACCTTAATTAATGTAGCTGAAATAAGAAATTACTCCATTATACCTAAATAAATAATCAAACATTTACAGAAATTTTATAGCAGTTAATTTCATAATACACATTATTTCATCTTGAACCTGTATGGTTCTTTGCTGCACATACCAACTTCTTCCATTCCAGTTCTGGATTCTCATTTAGGCTAAGTCTTTTTGGATATTATTTTTCCAATGCATCTGCAGTTTACCTCTGGGTCACTTTCCATCAGATTTCATCTTGAATGCTTGTTTAATCATTCTCTCCTCACCCATTCTTTCCATATGTCCAAGTCTTCTCAATCTGCTTGCTCGAATCTCATCAACTAGAAGTGGGGGATCTGTAGAGTTCATATAGTTCTTCGTTATGTCTTCTTCTCCATTCACCCAGTTGTGTTCTATTACAGGTCCATAGACTTTTCTGAGGATTTTATTTTCAAAGATCTGCAAAGCTTTTGCATCTTGATCTGTTAATTACATATACACATACAGGTCATTTAAACAATAAATTAATAATAATTCACTCCTGCATGCTTTCTTTCTATTTAAATTGTGCAATAAATATGTACATTTGGCTAAACTGAATTAAACATTCATAATGAGAAACATGCAGAAAAGACCATCACAGTAATCCACAAAGCTGCACTCAAAGCAAAACTTCAAGTATATTTCAGCACTGTTACTTCTGAGTGGACCAAGCATAGCAGATAAATTATATCAAATCTTTTACTGAATTATCAGTTTTTGACTCATTCTTTCCTTTTATAACAAGAGAGAATTTAACAGAAGAAACATATGAAGAAATGACAGCTCTCACATAGCAAAACAGAGGTACATATACAAAATAATTTCTTCTCTTCTAGTTGCTCTTTGTAAGGAGTCCTCAAAAAACACTTCATTAACGAGCACTTTAAAAGTATTGTCATATTATTTAATTACCTTTTCCTGACAGTATGTGTATGCACATCTTAATAAAACTTCTGTTTTATTCTTTAATTTTATAGAAAAATTACAGGAAATTATATTCTAATTTCACAATAATGTGAAACTGCATTCATTAGTTCCAGGATTGGTGCATATCAGCAATACATGCACAGCATTCCTTTAAGTTTGCTAATTTAAAGGCAACCTTCAAATCATATGAAAACTCGGTTCCCAGCAATAGTCTCTCTAATTTTTGCTGGCACATGTGAGCATCAAAACCATTTTGTGTGCAAGTTTCTAGTCTCACACTCATTATGCAATGGCCTGTGCTCACATTAATGAAATTCACAACCCACAAACACTTCATTTGATAGTATTGTTGACGTTGCCGTTTCAACACATTTGTCTAGCTACATACATTTAAATGAATTTGCAGTTCTTTTCTGCTTTAACTTCGACAATAACGTTTTGAGGGGTCTGATGCACTAAAAGAGTTAATGTAATTCTTCTCTTATTAATGTTCTAGATCAGGCGTGGCCAACTTCATTCTATACGAGAGCCAATATATGATGAGTGGTAGCGTCACGGGCTGCACACTTTTAGACAGAACTGCAATAAAAATAAACTCTGCATTTTTTAAGGCAATAGTTATATGTATTGATTACTATATTTGTTAAATCATTTTATTACTGAGAGAACAATATATAATTCTTGATTGATTTGAATATAAGTTGTTAAATTAAATTTAATTACATATTTCTAGTTTTTTTACATGTAACATAACTTAATGAGAACACTATGGGCATTCATGTGTGGCAACAAGTTCATCAAAGTCGATTTTCAACGATGTTGACAATATTCGTAACAAATCCTGAAGGTGGTCATCAGTCAGATGGCTTCTTTGTGACGATTTAACAGCCCTCATAGTTGAGAAAGTGCATTCACACATGTATATGATTCCAAACATAGATGCAATTCTCAAGCTGAAATCACTCAATGCAGGATATTTTCCCCTTGGTACCAGATTCCAAAAGTCAATGCCTATCTCCACCCTTGATTGGAAAAAAGGAGTCACTTTGAAGGGCACACAACTCCAATTGAATAGTGTCATGCTGCTCTGAAATGCCGCATTTCATTGGGTTGTTAAATAATGTAATTGTGGCCACATGTCACTGAAGGCAAAAAATCGCTTCCTGAATTGCTCCAAAAGTTGGTCAAACATTGGTACAGAAAACTTGAAGCCAATGTCATGGCTCTCCTCCATCAACTCCCTGCAGGAAGGGAAATGTACCAAGTTTTCTCTGACTAGGGTGAATTTAAAACCTTCAGCCCACTTATGAACCCATCTAGGTGTCCAACTAAATCTGATATTGTTTGGTTATGTCCCTGTAACTTCACGTTGAGTTCATTTATGTGGTGTGTGATGTCTGTTAGAAAGGCGAGTAAGTTGTTAAATTGAGGATCACATAGTTTTGTGATTAGTTCTTTGTTTGTCTTCTTGTGTTCCTCTAAAACCATTTTATTTCCTTTTTCAAAGCAAAAAACCCTTTCGAACAGTTTCGTTTGCTTAACCAACATATTTCTGTGTACAACATTAAATCGTCATATTCTGCCTCTATTTCTGTTAGAAAAGAAAAAACTTGCAGTGTGTCAAGGCCTGTTTTCTGCCCTTAATTAGATTCACACACTTCATTACAGTTTTCATAACATCCTCTATCTCCAATTTTATCACACAGAGTGATGTATAATGCAGTGCAATACAGGGCAATTGATTCCAGCCTTCTTTAGTAAGCCAACTAAGCCTGTTTGAGTGCCATGCATTGATTTGGCACCATCTGTCACAATAGCTGTGAGATCGTTGATGTCACCAGTACCATTTGCAACCTTCATAACTGCATCATGAATATCTTGACCTTTGGCTGTGTTATGCAATGACTCTAATGTAGCTCTTCATTAATAACAGTCTTTGGAAGCAGTTCGAATGAAAATTAAAAGTTGAGCTGTATCTGTTAGGTCAGATGATTCATCCAGAGCCAATGAGAAGTAAATTGAATCTGTAATAACACTTTTTAATTTATTTAATATGTGAGAACCTATTTCCTCGACTCTTTGTTACAGTTTGCTTTGATAGTCGGATAATTTCAAACTCGCTGTCAATTTTATCTTCCCCAAATGCACGTAGAACAGTGTTTTACAAATTCACCATCAGATAATGATGTTTTTGCTTTTGCTATCTCTGCGCTTACAACAAACAATGCCAAGAGTGAGCTTTTTTGTATTGATGTTGGTTTAGTAAAAATAGATTTCTGAGTACTAACCTTTCTCTTCAAATTATGTACAATTTTAGTACATACTTGTCTAATGTATTCTTGGTATTTAGTGGCATGGTGCTGTATGTAATGGTGTTTGAGGTTATATTCTTTGTGCACAGATAATACTTGCAAGCACACAAGGCATTGTGATTTGTTGTCGTTATTGTTTATAAACAGACATTCATTTTCCCATTTCTCCTGAAATGACCTGTTTTCTTCACAGATCTTACTCATAGTACACAAAGGCTGAAGTAACTGACCAGGAGACACAAACTGCAACAATAACTCTGTTAACTCTGAAACTGATCACTGTAACCAGAGAAGAGCGAGTGACTTTCAATGACGCGTTACTCTAGAGCGCATAGAAATCTACCACTCCCACTACTACAACTCGTGCAGAGAAGCAGTAGATTTTATAAATTGATTAATCTTTTTAAAAGCAATTTTGATTCTGTGTTGAGAATATAAATTGTTTCCGTCATCAGAAATAATGAATACAATTAGTATATCAATCAGAAAATCTGTGGTCGAAACTAATAGTAAATTGATAATACAAGTAATTTAATATAGTTTTTATCTTGCCACTGGCCGGAAAAAATCACGTTATGGGCCGCTTGCGGACTGCGGGTCTGCTGTTGGCCACCTATGTTCTAGATCATAGGTGACCACCAGCAGACCTGTGGCAGGATAAAAACTATATTAAATTATGTGTGTTATCAATTTAGCTATTAGTTTTGACTGCAGATTTTCTGATTGATATACTGGTTATATTCATTATTTCTGATGATGGAAACAATTTATAAAATCTGCTGCTTCTCTGTGCAAGTTGTAGTAGTGGGAGTGTTAGATATCTATGCACTACAGAGTAAAGCATTATTGAAAGTCACTTGCTCTGCTCTGGTTACAGTGATCAGTTACTTCAGCCTTTGTGTACTATGAGTGAGAAACGTAAGATCTGTGAAGAAAACAGGTTATTTCAGAGAAATGTTGCTATTGTTTATAAACAATAGCGACAATAAACCACAGTGCCTTGTGTGTTTGCAAGTATTGTTTGTACACAAGGAATATAACCTTAAATGCCACTACATACAGCACAATGTCACTAAATACCAAGAATACGCTGGACAAGTATGTACTAAAATTGTACATAATTTGAAGAGAAAGGTTAGTGCTCAGAAATCTATTTTTACTAAACCAACATCAATAAAAAAAAAAAAAAAAAAAAAGCTCACTCTTGGCATTGTTTGTTGTAAGCGCTGAGATAGCAAAAGCAAAAAAAAAAACATTATCTGATGGTTAATTTGTAAAACACTTCTGTGAAAATGGCATATGCATTTGGGGAAAATAAAATTGCCACTGAGTTTGTAAGTGTCCCACTATCAAAATAAACTGTAACAAAAAGAGTCAAGGAAATAGGTTCTCACATATTAAATTAATTAAAAAGTGTTATTACAGATTCAGCTTACTTCTCATTGGCTCTGGATGATCAACTGACATAACAGATACAGCTCAACTTCTAATTTTCATTCAAACTGTTCCAAAGACTTATTAATGAAGAGCTACTATCATTAGAGTCATTGCATAACACAGCCAAAGGTCAAGACATTTATGATGCAGTTATGAGTGTTGTAAATGGTACTGGTGACATCAACAATCTCACAGCTATTGTGACAGATGGTGCCAAATCAATGCATGGTACTCAAACAGGCTTAGTTGGCTTACTAAGGAAGGCCGGAATCAATTGCCATGTATTGCACTGCATGATACATCAGTAGGCTCTGTGTTGTAAAATTCTGGAGATAGAGGATGTTATGAAGTGTGTGAATCTAATTAAGGGCAGAAATCAGACCTTAACACACTGTGAGTTTCTTTCTTTTCTAACAGAAATGGAGGCAGAATATGATGATTTAGCATTGTACACAGAAGTACGTTGGCTAAGCAGAGGGAAGGGAACTGTTTGAAACGTTTTTTTGTTTTGAAAAATTTTTTTTGTTTTGTTTTGGAAATAAAACAGTTTTTAGAAGAACACGAGAAGACAAACAAAGAACTAATCAGAAAACTATGTGATCCTCATTTTAACATCTTACTCGCTTTTCTAACAGACATCACACACCACATGAACTCAGTGTGAAGTTTCAGCGACATAACAAAACAATCTCAGATTTAGTTGGACACCTGGATGGGTTCATAAGTTGACTGAAGGTTTTTTTTTTTAAATTCACCCTAGTCAGAGGAAACTTGGTACATTTCCCTTCCTGCAGGGAGTTGATGGAGGAGAGCCATGACATTAGTTTCAAGGTTTTCTGTGCCAATGTTAAACCAACTTGTGGGGCAATTCAGTAAGCGATTTTCTGACTTCAGTGACATGTGGCCACAACTGATGTTATTTAACAACCCAGTGAAATGCGAAGTCCGCGCGGTTAGTCTAGTCGCTATGCGCTTCGCAACCATATGCCTAGGGAAGGAGTGTCCTAGGTTCGATTCCCATCGGAGACATGAGGAGCACAAGGATCTTCCTCAGCCATAGCGAAGTTAGCCTGTCTTGGGCGTGGACAGCAGGGTTTTTTCCCCAGTTTATTCTGGGGTTTTTCATCCTGCAAAGCAGACAAACTGGCCTTGAGAACTCAACACTACAGGCCATGGGATACACTGGGGTATAAGGCTGATCACCTTATCCTGTAAACGGAGTGAGGTCCGATGATCAATGGACCCTCGACACCGCAAGGTAAAAGAGGGTATAAGGAAGATGATGCAATGCGACATTTCAGTGCAGCATGACACTATTCATTTGGAGTTGTGTGATCTTCAAAGTGACCCCTTTTTCCAGTCAAGGGTGGAGATAGGCATTGACTTTTGGAAACTGGTACCAAGGGGGAAAATATCCTGCATTGAGTGATTTCAGCTTGAGAATTGCATCTATGTTTGGAAACACATACATGTGTGAATGCACTCTCTCACCTATGAGGGCTGTTAAATCATCACAAAGAAGCCGTCTGACTGATATTCACCTTCAGGATTTGTTACGAATATTGTCAACATCATTGAAAATCGACTTTGATGAGCTTGTTGCCACACATGAAAGTCCACGGTGTTCTCATTAAGTTGTGTTACATGTTAAAAAAAAAAAAAAAAAAAATATGTAATTAAATTTAATTTAACAACTTATATTTAAATCAATCAAGTATTGTATATTGTTAACTCAGTAGTAAAATGATTTAACAAATATAGTAATTCAATACATATAACTATTGCCTTAAAAATGCAGAGTTTATTTTTATTTCAGTTCTGTTTAAAAGTGTGCAGCCCGTGACGCTACCACTCATCATATATTGGTCCTCGTATAGAATGAAGTTGGCCATGCCTGTTCTAGATGAAAAAGGGAATTAATAAATTAATTCAAGGTTGTCAAGGATTTTGGAGAAAGTAGTGGAGAGAAAAATGCAGTAATGGATAGATGAAAATGGGATACTGTATAGGGGACAGCATGGTTTGGTGAAGAGTAGATCATACCTCACTAACTTGTTTACGTTTTATAACACAGTGACGGCTGAACTGGATAAGGGTAATGGGTATACAGTGATACTGCTGGACCTTGCTAAGGCCCTGACAGGATACCACATGGAATTCTAATCAGTAAACTGCAGCATATGTGGTTGGATATAGGATTGGTGAGATGGATAGGAGGGTGGTTAATGGAGAGATTTCAGAGAGTAGTTTATTCAGGGGTAGAGTCCAAAAGACGACCTGTGACTAGTGGTGTGAAATGATCTGAGAGGAACTGTTCATTTTGTTTGCTGATGATGCAAAGTTGGGTAGAGCAACAGTGAATGCACATGATGTCAAAATTTTGCAGGATGATTTGAATAGATTGGAGGACTGGGCTAAGGAGAATGGATGTCAATTTAATGTGGCAAAGTGTAAGGTTATGGTTCTTTCTTTTAAGGTTACATGGTGATCAGCACTCATATTTGTAAATTTAGGGACGCGGAAACACACGTGTTGAACGAATTATTTTATTAATTACTAAT
Source organism: Typopeltis vanoorti (assembly GCF_054136105.1). NCBI lineage: Eukaryota > Metazoa > Arthropoda > Arachnida > Uropygi > Thelyphonidae > Typopeltis > Typopeltis vanoorti. The sequence continues at coordinate 67,736,709 of NC_143553.1, read as the reverse complement.
AAAATAAAACTTGACGTTTCGACCCCTGTATCGAGGTCATCATCGGAAGAATACAAGTGTATACGGAACCAAGCTACATGCTTATGCCCTGTATACCGGTAAACTAAATCTACGTAGTTAGTTAATCCTTTTCCCTAGCCTGACCTCTAGTGATAAAAAAAATAAAATAAAATAAATTAAAAAAATATATATATATTAAAATAAATAAATAAATACAACTACAATAAATTGCTAAAGTCCTCATGTATTAATATTCTTCTGGATAGTTCTGATTGTTATAATATGATTTCTTTCAGTTGCTGTTGAATGTTACAAACACTTCACCAGGTTGTCTTCTTGTAGTGGGATTTTTTTATGGCTAGTTTAGGTTGTAGATGGGTCCTCCACATTCTTGAAATGGTTAGGCCATCATTTTCGTTGAGATTTGGGTTGTGTTTGAGCATTTGACATGACTTTAAATTTTCTCTCAAACCAGGTTTTGGTGCGGTGTAGGGACTTGGTATTTCTCCAATCAATTCTGTGGTATGTTTGGAGTGCGTGGTCAGAAAGGCCGGTTTTACCAAAATGGAGGTATTTAATGTGTCGTTTGTGTTCGTCTTGTCTGCTTGTAATAGTTCGCCCTGTTTCCCCTATGTACGGTATGTTGCATGTGCATTGTATTTTGTATACCCCTGGGTGGGCTAGGTGTGGAAGAGGATCTTTAGAACTGAGTAGGTGTCTTAACTAATTTGGGGGTTTAAAGGTGGTTTTAATGTTGTATTTGCGAAGTGTTCTGTCTATTTTTTCAGAAATGCCTCTAACATAAGGAATGGCAATAGCATTTTTGAAATCTTTTTTGTTCTTACTGGTATCTTTTTGGAGGATCTTATGAATAGTTTTTTTACTGTATCCATTTTTCATAAATGTTTGGTTGATGATCTTGTATTCCAGGTTTAGAGCCTGTTCATTAGAACAAATAGTTAGGGTTCTGTGTTTAAGGGTGCTTATGACACCTGGTTTTTGTGTTGGGTGGTGGTACGAATGTTTGTGTATGTATTGGCCTGTGTATGTAGGTTTGCGGTAAACTGAGAAGGATAGACAGCTAGAGGGAAGACATGTGACAAGTGTGTCTAGAAAAGGAAGAGAGTTGTTTTTTTTTCCATTTCAATGGTGAATTGGATACGTTTGTGTTGTTTGTTTAGGTGGCTAAGGAAAGTATTAGAGTTTCGTGGTCGTGGGGCCAAATGGCGAAAATATTGTCGACGTATCTGAGCCAAATTTTGGGCTATAGACATGCTGTCTCTAGAACACGTTTTAATTTCTAAATTTCCTAAGTGTAACTTTGTAAGAAACTGCAATATTTATTATTATATGTATGTATATATACAAATATGCACAGTATATTATTAACACAGTATTATTTTATAAATGAAACATCATGCAGGTATTTATTCGGACATAAACTATAAAAGTATGAAAAATATATAAAAGAATATAAAAACAAACTGAAAAAACACTTCATATAAAAAAAAAAGTCTTGCGACAGCTAATTTAGCTCTGAAGCAGGAGAGTTGGCGCTGGTGGTGGATGGTTGTGAAGAGAAATGCTGTTCTCTGGGAACTTCTACCCCTCTCGATGTTGAAGGCTGAGAGTAGTCGTGGTCGTCTGAGTTGTCATCTTGACGTTGTTGTAAGCGGCATCTCACAAACATGTCTAGAGTAGATTGTGTGGTCACATGCTTTTTGTCATCGTAGATGGCCTTATAGCTAGACATATCGGAATGGATACGGCGGCTAACATTCTCGAACCGCTCGGTGTTCGGATCCATCGATTCTAATTTTGCTAGCGCCATGTCTATCAGGTTAAAAGCCTCGGCTAGTCCCTTTGTTGTAAATTTCTTAACGTCTGGAGTTGACTGTTCAATTGGCATAGTATTTTCTTTGGAATTTCGGAATGCTTACAACTGAATAAGGTCATCATTAGTAAGCTCTTCATCATGACTCGAAAGAAGCTCATCAACGTTATCCACTTCCAGCTCTAATTGCTCTGCCAGTTGCACACACACGTCTCCATCACTTGCTGTAATTTTTGTGTCAACTCAACAGCCGTATCAGTCATTGTCTGCTCTCCTTCCTTGAACCACGCTACCAGCCAGGACGTATATATACGTCCAAGTTACTATGGATGTGAAGTGCTTATTAAAATTGTAATACCATTCAAATTACATTGAAATATATGATGGATACGAAGCATATTTGATCCATAATGGCCGGTAAGGCGGTTAAACGATTTTGCACCATTTCTGGGCTGAGTTTCTTCCTCACAGTGTTCATTGTTGTCCGCTTGACTTCATCCCATGCCACCCCGATGTTTTTGATAGCGTCAAGGATATTATAATTCTTCCAGAAATCACATAGAGTAATGCCCTCACCACTATCAATGGCCTTGATTGCTTGGGAAAACATACACTGCAGATAGTAGGCTTTGAAAGTTGTAATAGCGCCTTGGTCCATAGGGTACAACAGTGCAGTGGTTCTAGGAGGCAGGTAAACAACTTTTACGTCAGAATGAAAGTCATCCAACTCTTCTGGGTGGCTGGGGTATTGTCCTCCAGGAGGTGTAGTGCTTTAAATGGGATTCCTTTCTTGGCACAATATTCCTTCACCTGGGGAATGAAGTGGTTATTGAACCAGTCTGCGAACAGCACACATGTAACCCTAGCCTTGGTATTGGATTTCCAGATTATGGGTGGCCTACTCGGGTCAATGTTCTTAAAGGCTTGCGGTCTCTGGGAATAGTACACTGTAAGTGGTTTAAGCGTCAAGTCTCCTGAAGTGTTGCCGCCAATCATAACAGTGATCCAATCTTTTGCGACCGTGAATCCAGACATAGATTTTTCCTCTTTTGCATAAATGTCCATGTTGGCATCCTCTTACAAAACAGAGCCGTTTCGTCAACATTAAATATTTGCTCAGGCAAATATTTCTCCTCCTCAATTATTTCTGCGAGAAGTTGGGAAATTTACTTGCCACGTCTGTATCTGCACTTGCTGCCTCACCTGCGACTTTGATGCTGTGTAGATTTGTACGCTTCTTGAATCGTTCGACCATCCAACACTAGCTTTAAATGCACTCTCCATGTCTGTGATGCCAGCCTTCTCTTGTAAATCTTTATGTAAACACCTAGCCTTCTCCTGGATAATCAGAAAACTCAACAGTATCCACCTCTGTGTCAGATCCTCAATCCAGTGAGACAACAATTTCTCCATCTCTAAAATCGGGCCCAGCCTCTCTTTGTAATGATTGTGCCCTTCAATGTTACCGCACCTTTCATGCTTTCAACAATGCGAACTTTATCCTTCACTATCGTATTCACTGTCGAAATAGGTCAATTTATATCCTGAGCTATTGTTGATATAATTTTCCCATCTTCATGCATACGAATTATTTTCAACTTTTCTTCTAAAGTAATTGCAGACCTTTGTTTTTTAGATTTCTTACCAGCGCATTCGGTTTTGCGTTTCAAATCCATTTTAAGGGTAAATTAACAATGAACACTAACGGTGATAAACAAGTGACTAAACTAACCACGCGAGGCATGGACTACTGACATGTTGGGGAAAGGAGGAATTGTTTACGGAGTCCTTATTTCTAATTGGTAGGTTTCAGTTTGAATGTTATGGCTTTTGCTCACTTGCTGTCTGCTGCTCTCGGTGTTTACCGGTAACCTATCACTGCCTGTTACTATTTGTTACATTTGCTGTGAATGCCGAGTCTAGTTAACATTATTATAGTTGCATACTGCAATGGATGTCAAAGACGCAAAAGCCGCAAACATGTTCATACACGCTAGTAGTTGTAATTTTCGAGATTTATTATGTAACTGTGAATTTACATAAGTGGGGGGGAGTTACTGTACTTACAATTTTCGTTCAGCACTATCTGTACATGAATCTTTTTTCCACATAAAAGTGCCCCTTTTGTTCTCTTTGTTTCTGCTGGCTTGTTCTTAATCTCTGGCCAAGTTTCTTCTTTGTCTGAGCCATCGATTATTCTATGCTCTTTAGGACCGTTAATATGACGGCAATGTGTAGTCTTTCCTAGCAAGATGTCCTGACAATCGACACTATACTTCCCATGGCAGCGGACCCAGGTAAGTGCAGACTGAGAATCCTAAGACATGGTGTTCCTCTTTCGATTACTGACAACGAACTTTAAGTGGTGGTGGACCCAGGCAAGAGAAGACTCTGAAACCTTAGACAAAGTCCTCCGCAACATTTTGTCTTATAAATGCCTGGACTTCTATTATGCATGCATGAATCTCTTAAAACTTCCATATATTGTCATGTATGGATATCTGAATATGATGACATCATACTTCGTGCATGTTTTGAAATTGCCATATATGGACATGAGTTAACAGTGTTACATAATGTCATGCACCACATTTTACTAAAGGCTTATGGTAATAAACATTTTTTTTATAAATTCTTATTACAAGTAAAAAATTTATTGCAGAGAAATTTGACATTTCTTTAAGTGCAATCTCCCTAGAAGAACATGTAAAAACAAACAAAATATTGTTTATTACGAGAGATTTTGCATGACTACACTTGGATAAAGGATTAAACCAAGAATATAATTTCTTGGCATTTTTAATTTATAGTATAACCAAGTGGAAAAACTTAACATCTATCTCTAATCCAGAGTATTTTAGTAATAAGGTGTAACACCTTATTACTACTTGTATATGAAAATATGACTTTTGCATTACTTCAATCTTGGCTTCACTTCTGGGTCTGGCTCCCACTGATGAGACATCGACGAAGGTCGAAACTTGTCACGGTAGTGACAAATATAGTATGAGAGAAGATATGAAAGGTCTGTTGGAAGAAGTGAGAAAGAAATGGAGAGAGAGTAAAAATTGTGAGAGTGATGTGTTTTCTGTTTTGCAGCATGGCTCAGACACATTAGATACCTCCTTTTCCACCTCAACAGTCAGCACCCCAGAATCCAGTTCACTACTGAAAAAAGAAAATAACAGCTTGCTTTTTTTAGATACTCTAATCACACATATGCCCAATGGTACCGTTTTTTAATTTTTTTTTTCTCAGTTTACAGAAAATCCACCTAGATAGATATTTACATTTATTAACTTTTCTACCATCTCCCTTCTCTATAATATGGAATCAACAGAGCTTCCAATCTCTGTTCCACACAAGTTTTCCTTACAGCAGAACTCATCTTTATTCACCAGACTTTCCTGTCCAGTGTTTACAATACCAAAAAAATCTACAAATTATCTGTCCCTTCCATCTCCTCACATCCTTCTCACTCAACATAGAGACTACAGTAATACCATTTATATCCCCTATATCCAGGGCACTTCAGACAAAATATCCAGAACTTTAAAAGAAATGTAATCTACACTTCTCTCAAACCTCATTTGGAGCTGGCTTCCTTGCTCTGCTCTCTCCTAAGTATCCACTTCCTCCCTTCTCTATTCCAGGTGTTTACAAGGTTCCTTGTTCTTGCAACTTATATTATAGTCACACTGAGAGATCTGTTAACATCCACCTAGAAACACAAAAAATACATCCACTGCCACAATTATGGTCATTTAGGTCTAGCAGGCCATGCCTTGGATACCTTGAACAAAATCAGATGGAAGAAAACTATCATGCTCCATTGGAGTAAATACAAACTTGACCCTTTTTAGAATCAGCAGCAGACTTATACCAGCCTAATCTAAATAAATATGGTTGTGTTAAACATTCCAAGATTTGGGTCTCTTACCCAGTATAGTCATCATAGGACTTTAGTTTTTATTTATTCTAATTCTTCCACTTATTGTTTCTTGTATGTGTTTTTACAATTTTAACATTGCATTTCTGAAGATGTCTCTTTGACAGACAAAATATTAAAATGATTAAACCTGCTGTTTAATAATTTCTCTTTGTGCTGTAATTATTCCATTACAATGTAACATGAAAGTTGGTAAGGTATTATTATCAGATTAATGTGGAAGAGGATTTTCATAGAATTGGCAGGGAACAGGCCACCCCTAGAAGCTGTATCAAAAGGGTGTGAGCAGTGGACAAGGGTGATTTTGCAAGGATGGTGGGTGAATGGAACGTATTAGCTGAGAGTGTGGCAAGATGGTGAATGTGTTTTAGGCAAAGTATGATCTCAGTGGAATATATGTGCAACAGTGAAATCTCTCGCAACTCTATTCGAGGGCACTTCAGACAAAATTCTTAAAATTCTCAATATTATGGAGACTTGATGATGATGATAATTTATCTGGCTGCACTGGGAATCAATGTTCCCATTGTTTCCCAGTGCAGTTAACTAGTAATTAAGTTGTGTGTGTGTGTACACACAAGTCAATAAGGAGAGCACATGCCTAGTAAGCACAAATTTTTGCTTTCAAAATTTCTAATTTTACAGTTAACCATTTTTGAACATACTAAAAAAACAAATATTTGTCACTTATTTTAATTATTATTTTCTTTGATGTCTTCACTCCAATATTTTTTTCAATATTCAAACCTGCTATGGAGATTTAAGTTATAAATTAAAGATGCCAAGAAATTATATTCTTGGTTTCATCCTTTATCCACGTGTAAGCAAAGTTTTTACGTGAAGTGACTTCACAGCTTGGCAACTCGTATATAGAGGCTAATGGCTTCACATCAATTGGCTTAGTATTCCATAATGTAAATCACATATTATCCTTATAGACATGTATAATTATTATTATTATCTGAGACCTCAAGGGAGTCGAGGACTCATCGGGAGAGACTATAAATTGCCCAAACCAGCTATCATACCTTCCCTTAAATTCATTCATTCACACTAGATGCACTCACTACCCCTAAAGGCAAATTATTCCACTCACTCACTGCTCTCTGGGGGAAAAACCTATCTCTTACCCCTTTCTTGACTGTGAACAAACTTAACTTCCATAGTCCCCCCCCCCCGTTCTCTCCTCACCTTCCATATAACAAAAAATTTCATCCGTTGATATCCTACAACACCCATTCAAATGTTTATAGACCTCTATCATATCACCCCTCTTTCTGCTGGACTATGCAGTCCACATACTCTCAATCTGTCCTCGTAATCTAAATCCCATAATCCAGATATGATCTTTGTAACTCTTCTGTGCATCCTTTCCACAGCTTCTTTATCCCCTCGGAACCCAGGAGACCAAATCTGTGCACAATAATCCAGGTGTGGATTTATCAAAGCCTTGTAGAGAGGCAAAATGACTTCCTTATCCTTACATGTCAAGGTTCGCTTTGACATCGCAATTATCCTCTCTCGCAAAGGATGCAAGGGGAGTGATTGGAGGAAGGGCATTCAGTGAGAGAGGAGACTTGTACACGAGTGTGGTCTGAGTCGGAGAGGTGACTTCTTCAATGTATCTAGAGAGAAGAGGTTATCAGGAATTCAAGTAGGTAGATGTGATTTGTGTTCAGTCACTATTTATAGCAAATACTTCTGCTGCTCCTCCAGCTTGGTCATTGGTGTTGGAAAAGGGGAGTCCATTAGAATTGTGGATGTTGAGGTCACCCAGTAATATGACCTCACTATTTGGATGGCTGATTGCAGATTTTAGAGTTTCATGGAAGGGAATGTGATGAGATCTGAGTGGTTATCAGTGTTTGGGGGCTGGTAAATGGTAGGCAATAAATGGGACAAGGAAACCTTGAGCTAGGAAAGATCAAAAGCAGGGTATTCTAAATTAGCTATTCTCTGGCAGGATATGTCAAATCTCACAAAGGCACAGGCGCCTCTGTTGTGGTGAAAAGAATCATGAAGTGTGTAGTTTTGGCATGGAGGTGGACAGTAGTAGATTTAGTTGCAATCTTGGATTCTGTCAGGAGTAAGATGAGTCTGGAAGACTGCAGGTGATGTTGAATGTTTTTTTTTACTTCATGCATCTTAGTAAAGTAGATGTAAAAGTGAGTTATTAGGGAAGAGATTCTGGCTTGTTTTGTATGTTGTGACTTTTTTGATGGGATAAATTTATGAGGGGGATTCACTTTTGTTTCAGTGTTGCTGTCATTGTTAGTCTTTATAAGTAATCATGATTAGATGGAAGGATATAGTGGTGACATATAGTGAGAGTGTTGGACCCTACTTCTTCTTAATCTGTACCTTGGATCCGACATGTTAGTCACTATGATGTTCTTATCCAAAAAAATAGTTGCTAGTTGATTTCTAATTCAAATATAGAGAAAATTTATATTCAAAGACTGCACCACTCTATATCTGAATTAGTTCAAGAATTGAAGAAAAATCAACCTTCAACTATTTCTCCTTAAAATATATACTGGCCGAGTATATTTAACTTATTTAATTTACCTGCTTTGGTTCGAATGTTTTATGAATGGTGCAGTAAAAGAGATTCAGGCAAAATATAACATTAGATAAACAAAAACAAACATTTAATTTTAAAATCACAAATTTTGCATTTAAGTTTAAATCAGTAATTAAGATATCACAAACATTTTAACTCCTCAGGTAAATTCAATCATTGAACTCATACAATGGTAAATCTGTTGTCTCTATAATACAATCTTCTCACAGTTCCTTAAGTTCCAAATACAACAATAATTGCAGTAATACCTCTTCACAAACAAACACTTTTAAATATATACTTTAGCTAACTTCCTCAATAGTTACTGTTATTATAAGGAAATTCTAGGATGAAACTCTCACACTTCTCTGTATAGAAATATTAATGGTTGGAATAATCTTACCGATAATCTTCTATCTTCATCTACTTATACATATACACTTTTTATAACTGTAAACACTTTAAACAGTAAACGGCACTCGTTAAAATAATTCTTCTAAGCAATAACTAAATTAATCATCGGTCACAATATACATAAACAAACGTTGTTGCATAAAGTACTACTGATCACTCATGAAATGGGGCAACACAATAATTCCTTAACTTTAGGTTTTATATGCACAGTTGTTCACTCTTCTGACATTCAATTAATTCTTAAACACTACAATTCTAAGCACAGCTAACGGTAAACTTCAATTTTACAGCCTCTACTATTCTAGTAACTCCATGCTTTATTTCAAGATTCTGTGTGTCTTTGGCACGTCGGCCCTGAAATTAAATCTCAACTCAAGTATTGCTAGTCTATTTAGTAGTCACTCAGCTGTTCTCTGTAGCTACAATTGTTTTTCTACAACTTATTAGCTAATCGACTAGTAGACTTTATTTAGCTGCTTGAGTGACTTGCCGACTTGCTATTATTGCACTGTGATTCCCGAATGCTCTGATTCCAACCTAATTGCCAATCTCTCTCTAATTAATCTCTAATGCTCTCTCTCTTTTCCAGCGTTCCTCGCTTTTTATATTCGTTCTTCCCACCTAAATTGTTCACGTGATTTCTTTCTAAAACTCTTTTCAATAAACCTTCTCACGTGGTGTTCCAAAACGTGCTCGCTCACTTACATACATCTCCATGACAACCAAACAAAATATAATAAAATTGAGGTATTGCATAACGCTAAACTTTCTCAAATAGGAATAAATAAGGAATATTTACATTTCAATTAATGCACAGTTAAATTATCAAATACAAGTTCTTATAATATTAATATAGTAATGAATAAAATAGCTTAATAATATTTAATACAGTATTTTCATTATTAATACATATATCTTTGATTAATTAATTAAATATTAGACAAAATTAAAGTAGTTATGAATATTAAATTGTAAAATAAGTTGTTTACATTAAATAATATTTACAAGTCTAGCCTTTGTTATGGAAGATCATGTTGGATTCTGAACCAAATAATAATTACTCTAATCTCTATATAATCAGAATCCAACAAGAGTACTCTCGAACATGACTTCTATATAAAGAGAGAAACCAATCTCCATGCCATGACATGGCCTCATCAGTGCTTCCCCCCCCCCCCCCCCCCACACACACACATAACCACTACTCGGACTCCCTTTGGTTATGGGTCTCAGAATATATGTGGCATGGCCTTGAAGGGTATTGCTTACACTGCATGGAGAAGAGAGGAGGAATAAAACAGAATCCCTGCTCTGGAGACCAAACATGGCATTTGCCACTTCAGAGTTCCAGTAAGCTGGGTGGTAGTGGTATTTCACTGGGCAGTGATTGGACACCTACCAGTGTCTAGTTGGCATTTCCTACAACTATGAAGATATCCCTTTGTAGTGTTTACTCGCTGTTTTTGTCAGATCCCCCCCCCTTTTTTTTAACAGTCCACACCACAGGAAGGCAGGGTTGACTTGACATAGAGAAGCATATATTGTGCATCACCACCCATTAATGACCCTTACTGGTGATTTTCCTACCAAACCTTGTGTAGCAAAAGGGGGCTTCAATTCATGGCCCGTGAAGCTCTTTGCCATGGCCCACTGGCCATTTTGAAAAAATAACTACTTAACATTAAAACTCGATTAAATAAAATTGATTTCAATGAAGCCTGCGGCCCACTAAGCTATACTGTGGTATTTAGAATTGTAAGATGCTTTCCAGATTCACAAGGAATGCTTTGCATTTGATACTTTACATAAAATCCTATAAAAATAAATATTAAATAGACATGCTTCTTCAGCCATCTACCAGCACCAAGCAGTACTTAAGTACTAGTGCTAACGTCGCAGGTAGCTGGCTGAAGCAGTAGTTGGTTTGAGTGCACTGTCTAGTGCCTTCCAGATACATCTCAAAGGTTCTCGATACTTCATTATTTTCATATAAACACAAGAGGATCTCATCCTCAATCAGTCAGTCGTGAACAGTGTGATATTCGTGTATAAGTGCATGCATGTTTGTCGTGTCAGCCATAGCCTATTTTGGTTTTATATTCTCTCTCTGTTTACTGGGCATCTACAGATGCCGTATGGTCACTCTGATGCTCGGTGATGTTCCACACCAGGCCTCGCCATGTAGTCCTGTTTGCTTTTCTGGCAGCCTCAACTCTCTGAAGACCAGTCACTCCACAAACACCATCCATCCATCTCATTGATGGTCTACCCCTGTCTCTTTTTCCAGGAACTTTACCCTCTATTACTGTTCTGAGAAGTCCTCCTTCCATCCTTTCTATGTGTCCAAAATATTTTAACTTTCTTCTGTCAATATCCTTAAGGAGCCTTAAAGTTCTACTAATCTTTTCTAACACCAATTCATTTGTACGCCTTTCAGTATATGATATCCTCAACAGCCTTCTGTAACACCACATCTCAAAAGCAGATATCCGTTTCTTATCTGACTTCTTTAGGTTCCAAGTCTCACATCCATAAGTCGCTGTTGGAAAAACAACTGCATCTAAAATCCAACTTTTAGATGCAATTTTTAAACTGCATCTGAAACTTTGTTCCCATGGAGATGGATCCATCCTTCCAAATTTTAGACAGGTCTCTGACTGTTGTTTTAGCCATTCCTAACCTTTTTTCTGACATCTTCTGAACAGCAATTCTTCACATTAATAATGGATCCTAGGTACTCAAACTTGCTGACTTCCTCAATTCTTTCTCCATTAAGATACACTTGTTTCTCAAGAGCTTCTCTGTTTGTTTTTCCTTTGAGAACCATGATCTTTGTCTTGCTAGAATTGAGTTGAAGTCCACTGTTATTACTGATCTTCTTAACTTTGTTAAGAATTAGTCCTAGTTCTTCCATGTCATTACAAAGGAGTACTGTATCATTAGCGTAACTCAGATTACTGATTACTACCTCCTATTGTAATTCATGTCCTGAGCTCATCCAATGCTTCACACATGATGTCCTCTGCATAAATACTAAACAAGTGAGGAGAAAGTAAACATCCTTGTCTAACTCCTTTTCCAACTTGAAACCAGTCAGTCAATCCAACACTTGTTCTTACTGTGGCTTCTTGCTCCTTATACAAGTTGGCTATCAACCTGATAGTGTGTTGTGGAAAACCCATTCTTTTCATTACTTCCCACAGTTTCACATGCTCAACACAGTCAAAAGCTTTAGAGTAGTCTAAGAAACACATTACCAGAGGGAGTCTGAGTTCTTTATATTTTTCTATGATCTGCCTAAGGCAAAGGATCTGATCTCTGGTGCCCATACCTTTCCTAAAACCTGCTTGTTCCTCGGGCATCTCTGCCTCAACTTTGGCCTCAATCCTATTTAGCATGATGTTTAATAAAATTTTGCTTGTTCTATAATTCTTGCATGCCTTCATATCACCTTACTTGTGTAGTGGTATGAAAAGTAACTTCTTCCAGTGTCTAGGCCATGATCCTGTCTTCCATATCCTTGTAATCAATCTATGTAACACTCTTATCACTCCATCTCCTGTGGCCTTAATAAACTCTGCTGGGATTTCATCTGCACCTGGGGCCTTATTGCTGTTGATCTGCTTAACTGCTCTTTCAACTTCATGCCTAAGTGGAGGAGGTTCCAAATCAAGATTTTCTTGGTGGGAGGACTCCAAATTTTCTTTATCCACTCTGCTGTTCAGTTCCTCACAGTATTCTTTCCATCTGTTTTTGATTTCCAACTCTTCTGTTAGTAACGATCCATTCCCGTCTTTGATGACATTCAATTTAGGCTTAAACTTATGCTTTAAGTCACGAAATAAATAAAACATCCTTTTATAATTATGCCTTCTCATCTGGAACTCTATTTCTTCACATTTATTAGTATAGAACTTTTCCTTGTCCTGTTTGATGGCTCTTCTGATTTCTCTATGTAATCTCTTGTATTCTTTGGTCCCTATGGCTCTTTGTTTTTCCAACTGCCTTTTTTTGATTAGTTCCCATGTTGAATCTGATATCCATGGGTCTCTTGGTTTTCTTATTGGGCCGAGATACGTCTTCGCTGTATCCTGTATTATCATCTTGACTCCTTCCCAAAGCATTTCTGGTGAGATTTCCTCATTGGTCTCCAAAAAATCATCCATCCGAGTTGATGTTTCTTCTGTGAATCCACTAGGAATTACTCTAACATCCAATCTAGTGGAATGTGCCTGACCTGGAAGTTTTCAGAGTCTTAGTCTTACTTTGGCTCTTACCAGTTGATGGTCTGTACCACAATTTGCTCTAGGACAAGTATGCACATCAGAGATGCTTGTCTTCCACTGCTGGAGAGCCAGGATGTAATCAATCTGGTTCCTTGACCTATCAATGTTAGATGTCCAAGTATAGGTCTGTCGTGGATGTTTCTGGAAGCAGGTATTGGTAATAATTAATCTGTTAGCACGGGCAAATTCCAACAGTCTTTCACCATGGGTGTTACGTTCACCGAGACCAAACATGCCACACTCCGGCCTGATTCTCATACTCTTTTGCAAATTTTGCATTTAAGTCTCCTAAGATGTACAGTATGTCTCTCCTTGGTAGGTGGTCCAAAACAGTTTGTAAGTTTTCATAGAATTCGTCACTCTCTTCTTCAGACCTATCCGTATGTGGTGCATAAACTACCACAAGATACATTGGTTGGTGGAGCCTTAAGTCTAATGGAGAGTAATATGTCATTAATGGGGTTATAACCAAGAAGGCTTCTTGCCTGAGCTGTCTTCAGTATCACAGCTACCCCATGATGTTTTGCGTCACCACCTGAGTATATAACTAGCTTACCATCCTGTCTTTTGAAGTGACCTTCTCCACTCCATCTGGTCTCTGTAATTCCCAAGATGTTAATTTTATACCTATCCATCTCTTCACAGACAATCTCAAGAGTACCGATCTGTAAACCCCGGACATTCCATGTGCCTATGTAAAATTCCTTTCTAAGATTAATCTTATACATTCTGTGTTGCTCATTCACAGTATCACTGACTTTTGATGGAGACTGTAATGTACTTCTCGAACAGGACCCTCTGCCTAAGCCGTAAACGCGGCTCTGATTATTCTGCGCGACAGCCAATTCAGCATGAGATGCGTTATTAGGCACAATCATAGTAGCATTTTGGAGTGAAGTCACTGCAAGAAGAAAGTGGTAGGGTTGCAGAGGCCCTTTCCACATAAGATGAAATAGCAAAATAGGAAAGATTCACCTCTAGCCCTTGAATATTCTAATAGCATTGGGGGGGGGGGGAGGTAGCAAGAAGAAAGGAAAGAAAAAAAGGGGAGGGACCAGTCTACAGATAATATAACAGATGCATATTACATGAAGTAAGGCATGGTCCAGCATCATCATTGCCGGAGTTTTTTCATTAGTGGAGACATATTCATTGGATAATAACCATTACACGGCCATTTTGGATCATTTTTGGGTTCACCTTCCATCACTATGTCATCTACAAGTAAAATGCGTAAATCAAGTGATTCTTGTCGGATTTTTAATGAAAAATGGACTGATTTGTACTTTTGATACTGACACTGACTCACGAAAAATCAAAAGCCTTCTTGGACGACGAGTTTGTGAAAGAGTGTCTCATTACTGCTGGGGAAATTCTGTGCCCAAATAATAAGGAAGTGTTTAAAAAACTGAGTTTGTCTTGAATAACTAGCATGACGTGTCGAAGAAATTGGCAATGACATTGAAGGAACTTCAAAACGGTCCTCCAAATTTGTCATATTCACTTGCTTTAGATGATAGCACAGATGTGAAGGATACAGCACAACTAGCTATCTTTGTCCGTGGCATTGATCAACAATTTATTGTGACAGAAGAACTGCTAGTGCTCGTATCTATGAAGACAACGACGAAAGGCACTGATTTTCTTGAAGCCGCCAAGAAAATGCTCCAGCGTTTTGACCTCAGCTTAACCAACCTCGAGGGTGTGGTAACTGATTTTGCCCCTGCTATGGTGGGAAAGAACGAAGGGTTTGTTGCGCTGTTACGGAAAGAACTGGAACTAGAAGGAAAAGATATCGTTCATTGCCACTGTTTAATCCACCAGGAGAATTTGTGCGCGAAAACTATTGGATTGAAGAATGTCATGAAAGTTATTGTGACTGTCGTCAACATTATTAGGGCAAGAGGATTGAATTATCATCAATTCCAAGAGTGCGAAGCGGATCATGCCGATGTGGTTTATTATAGTGATATACGTTCGTTGAGCAGAGGGAAGGTTCTTAAGAGGCTTTGACTTAAAAAAGCAAAATAAATTAATTCATGCAAACCAAGGTGATTGGTTGGTTGGTTTATAGTTTATTTGACACAAAAACTACAAAGGTCATACTGTGCCATACTAAAGGTTACAACATTATCATTTACAGAAAATTGTAAACAATATGTCTGTACAAGAATCTAGTTTTACAAAGCATCAGCTCTAGGTAAACAGAACTGCTGCAGAGGACATAGCAACACACAAGGTCACAGGTTATTACAGTAGAGCAAAAATAGTTTACAATATAAGTTAATACATAATATATGAAACATGAAGCCAAGGAATGCAGTATCTACATATATGTAAAATTATAATAGATGCCTTTATAGCAGTACAAAAATAGGCAAAAAGGGATTATTATACAATATGCACAGATGAAAATTAAATTTAGCAATGCAGTAGAAACAGAATTACTAGACAGTACACAAATAGATAAGATGTCCTACAGCACTACATGATTATTCAAAAAATAAAGTAGTAAATAAGATGCATACAAAAATGTATGTTAAGTGATGCAATATCTACATATAAACAGAATTACTGCAGAGGTTTCAGCAGTACATAAATAGATAACTATAGGTTAACATATGTATATACAAAACAAGTCAAGGAAAGCAGTGTCTACATCTAGTAAGATTAGAACAAACATTATTATACTAATACTTAAAGAGTCGGAAAGTATTATACAGCATTGATGCATAAAATTTAAGTTTAGCATTATGGTATTTACATATTAACAAAATTACAACAGGGTGACACAAAAATACAAGATCAAGGCCCATGGTAATACATAATTGGTCAGATTTAACCTAATGAATAATATATATGTATAAAAGTTAGTTAAGCAAAAAAAAAGTATTTACATATAAACAAATTTATGGTCAAATGTGTTTATACAAATTAATTCTTTCTAAAAAATTAAAAACATCATGCAATTTGCCTGAGTCTGCTAGCATTTCCCTGAGTGTATATGGCTTGGTTAGATAGGTGAAAATTTCATTCCTCTCTCGTGTAAATTTTTGACAATCTACCAGAATATGATGACTAGTGAGATGCGTGTTGCATTTTTCACATATGGGAGGGTCATCAGCTCTCAGTAAATGAGAATGAATAAGGTGACTGTGACCTATGCGGAGCCTAGCAAGGACAACCTCCTCCCTTCTCTTTGTACGTCGACTAGAATGCCAGTGTTTAATTTCAGGTTTAATGTTATATAATTTGTTTGTTGATGTTTCTTGCCATGTTAACTCTCATTGAGAAATTAACTTTGATCTTATAAGTTGTCTGTATATTGAACTGTCAAATAGTATGTGGAGAAGGTATGGGCTGATTTAGCCCTGAGTTAAAGGTCAATTTTGTTTTCAGATGTTGTTGCAATAGTGCCATCTGTACCAGAGAGAAGTGAGAAATTAGCTTCATCTGCAGCCTCATTTCCTTTGATTCCGATTTGGCTGGAAATCCAGCAGAACATTGAAATTAAGGGTTTTCATTTTGTGAAGCAGGCGTAGCACTTCATCAAGTATTGGGTGAGGATTATACATAGAGGAGATAGCCTGTAAAGCGCTCAATGAGTCTGTATAAATTATACATTTTTGGTAGCAGTTTTCTTTTATATGCACAAGTGCAAGCTGAATGGCATGTAACTCTGCTGTATAATTACTGCCTGCAGTCATGTGGGATCTGATTTCAGATAATAATGTCAGAAAACACAGCAGCACAGCCAACAGAGGTGTGTTAGTTCTTGAACCATTAGTATTGATGGGTAAGAAATCAGCGTGTGCTGCTCTGTGTGCATTAAACAATTGCAGGTAAATGGATGATGGGGTATAAGATTTCTGTAGCTGACAAAGTGAGAGGTTGCAGGATGGTGTGCAAACCTGCCATGGAGGAATGCTGTTATGTTCAGTGTAGTTAATGTTGACAACATTTATACTAACAGCTTGCACAGTTTCTTTAATACGCATACCTAAAGGATGTATAGCAGTTTGATGTGTGTGATATTGAGCTTCCCAGTGCAGAGAGAAGATATTATTCCATGTAGGGTGATCTGGGAGAGATTTTATTTTTAGGGCGTAATTAAGAGACATCTGTTTCCATCGAAGTGATAGAGCCAATTCACTTGCTTCTACATAGAGACTTGGAGTGGGTGAGGTGCGAAAGGCACCAGTAGCTATCCGTATACCCTGATGATGGATGAAATCCAAAACATCATAGGCTACTCTGTCTTGCCGAACCATAAACTTGGGACCCATAATCCAGCGCTGAACGTATAAGTGCACGATAAAGATGGAGCAATGAAGCTCGATCAGCACCCCACCCACTAGAGGATAGAGTGCGAAGGAGGTTCAAAGTTCTTTTGCACTTTTCTCTTAGTTGACGGTGCTAGAAATGTGAGTTTTCTGTCAAAAATGAGTCTCAAGAACTTGGTTTCTGTAGTTACTGGAATAACAGTAGGTCCCATTCTTAGTCTCATTTCACACTCATCACCCAAATGAGTGCGTTTTCGACAGAAGTGTACACACACATTTTTTTCTGTTGAAAACTTAAACCCATTATTAAGAGCCCACAGAGCGACATGATCAATTGCTTGCTGAAGTTGTCTTTCAATTACCCTCATGCTACATTAATGACAGTAAATTGTGAAGTCATCAACATATAGAGCATTGTCTACAGTAGGAGGAAGCTGTTCAACGATTGAGTTGATTTTAATAGCAAAAAGGGTTACGCTTAAGACAGAGCCTTGGGGAACACCTTGTTCTTGAAGATATGGTCGAGATAGCGTACTTCCCACTCTGACTTGGAAAGTTTGCCTCGACAGAAAGTTTTTAATAAAGGTCTTTTAATATGCCATATCTCCAGGTTGTGTCATAAGCTTTTTCCATGTAAAAAAAAACAGAGATAAGATGTTCTCGCTTCAGAAATGCATCTCTTATACAAGTTTCTAACCGAACTAAATGATCTAAAGTTGATTGATGTCTACAGAAACCACATTGTGTATTGGAGAGAAGACTGTTGCTTTCTAAATACCAGAGAAGTCTGGCATTAACCATTTTCTCTAGTATCTTACAAAGACAGCTGGTCAGAGCAATGGGTCGATAATTATTTGCTTGTGTTGGATCTTTTCCTGGTTTTGGGATAGCAGTGACAATTGACTTATGCCAAGAATTTGGAAACTCTTCCTCTGCAAGGATTCTATTGTATAATAAGAGAAGATCCATAGAAGATGATGGTAGATGTTTTATCATTTCATAATAGATGTCATTAGGTCCTACTGCACTAGGATGAGATTGTAGGAGAGCTCTTTTTAGTTCCTCATTGACAAATGGCTGATTATATTTCTGAAGAATGTTGGTAGAAAAATTAACCTTTTGTTTCTCTTGCTGCTCTTTGAGTATTAAAATTTCCAGAGAATATGAAGCTGTTGCTGAGATTTTAGCAAACGTTTCTTCCAAAGTATCTGCAATAGCTTTGGGATCAGCAAGAACACTTCCATTATAGTCTAAGGTGGACAAACAATGTGAACTATATCTTCCTTTCATTTTGCAGATTTTATCCCATACAATTTTTGGACTGGTCATTTGATTAATTGATGTAGTAAATTAGATCCATGATTGTTTTTGACTCTGACATCTTACAAAACGTGCTTTGGCTCGAGCACACTTGAAGGTTATTAAATTTGATGTGGTGGGGTATCTACGAAATATGCTCCATGGTCTGTGGTGATCTTTTTTGGCTGCCTGACATTCTGGGTTCCATCAAGGCTTTGGATAGACTGGAAATCGAGATGATGTTTTTGGGATGGAGGTTGTTGCTGCCTGGACAATGCATTCTGTTATATATTTTACAGCTTCGTTGATAGGTGTTTGACTGATGGCATCAGCATTAAATTTTGCAAGATGAGAGAAAGTGTTCCAGTCAGCCCGGTCCAATTTCCATATTGGTATCCATGTGGGTGAACATGGTTCCTGTGAAGACATTGGACAAAGAACAGGAAAGTGATCACTTCCGTATATGTTCTCTTCAACGTCCCACATGAGCAGTGGAAGAATGGAAGGGGAACAGATTGTAAGATCAATTGCAGAATATGAGCTGGTAAGCATATGGAAGAAAGTATTGAGTTTATTATTTAGAAGGGAAAGGTTAGAATTTCGTTCGGGAAAGGTTAGAATCAAGAATTTTTTCAATGACCCATAGAGTATTGTGACCGTTAAAGTCACCCATCAAAATGGGTTCAGACAGTTGCGAGATAAGGTTATCAAGATCAATTTCATTTAACTCAGCATTTGGTGATAAATAAATTGAACATACTGTAATAAGGAATCCCACAGAGAAGTGAATCCCTACCAATTCCAGAGAAGTATTAAGTTGTACCTGATGGAAAGGAGTATGACTGCCCACTAGGATAGCTACTTCTCCATGAGCAAGACCATCTCCAGTTCTATCCTTACATATAACAGTGAAATTCCTAAAAGTACAGTCCTCATTGGGTCTTAACTAAGTTTCCTGTAGATAGAAACAGAAAGATTTGTTTTTCTGCAACAACAGCTCGATATCGTCAATATTCTGGTGGATCCCACGACAGTTCCATCGTAAAAATTTTCCTATTTTATTTTATTGACTTGTCTGGTTTTCAAGAGGTTGAGGGCTTACCTTTGTCAGATTTATATTTATCCACTGTTTTAGGGAAGTGTGGACGTGTACATCTCTTCCTCTGGTAGAGTGTTCAGAACATCAAATGTGTTAGGGTCAGTTGGTATGCGTAGTTTGCTTTCAGTGGGTATCGAGGTATCCATTTTTTGTGTGCGAGTGTCTGGTGGTTTATCTTTGAGTGAAGTCTCCACCATAATTTTTTTGACAGATGCGTTTTCATTGAATGGGACCATTTTTGAAGTTTCTGGAGTAAGACCATAGGTCTTGTGATTAATGCACTCAACAGAGAAGCACTTGCGATCATAAAGTTCAGATATGGTGAAATTATCAAATGGATAATTTGATAGTTATAGACATACATCTTTGAGTTGCTGTTGGCACTTTTTTAATTGTTACTTTTTCAGCATAAGAGGATCGTAGAACAGGTGTAATGGTGGCCAGCTTTCTTTTTGCATCCTGATATGTTATGTTTTGTTCCGTTTTAATTTTTTGTATCTTTTTCATCTTTCCATTTCTGACATGCGTGAGAGTATGCTGGATGATCTCCCTGACAATTGACACATTTAGCTTTTTTTTTCACAGCAAGATTTATTTTCATGTTCTTTACTACCACATTGGACACAGGTAGTAGAAGCACGACAGGCAGTTTGGGCATGTCCATATCTTTGACATTTAAAGCATCTCAGCAGGATAGGGATGTACATTCTAACAGGACAGCTGAGATACCCTGCTTTTACAGATATCGGAGGCCTAGGTGTATCAAAAGTAAGGATGATGTTCTTGATTGAGACCAGGTGACCATTCCTGCATATCAGGATGCGCCTCATGCCCGTCACTTCTTGATCTTTAAGCTCTGAACATATCTCCTCATTAGGAACCTCAAGGAGATCCCATTCTGATATCATTCCTCTACTAGAATTGAGTGTTCTGTGAGGTGTTACTGCAATTTGTATTCCACTCATTGTCGTTGCTCTCTGTAGTTTCTCAGAATGTTGTTTGCACATTGTTTCCATGAGGATATCACCAGAACGCAATTTCTTGACAGTTTTGGGGGGTCCTGTCAGTTCTTCTAAACCTTTTTGGATAAAGAAGAGCGACATTTTCCCAATTGGTTTTTTACCTGTTGCACGAATTATTAAAAAGGTTGATGCAGTTATGTTAGTATCAGATATCTTTTGTTTCTTACTTCTGTTTCCATATGCTGTGTCTATATTGTCAGTACTTGGTTGGGACTTTGTTAGGGTCCCTGAACCATTTGAGGATGAAGAGAATTTTTAATTCGCCGCCAGAGCTCCCCATCCACCACAGAGCCACATATGGACGCCCACTACCTGGCAAGCAAAGACTGCGCTCAGGAGTGGAACGCCAGGGCTACCCTGGATGCTCTATTGGCACTGCTGCAGGTCTAGGATTCCGACCATGGAGTGAGAGACTTACTTCAACACCGTTGACCCTTGCAGGTAAGCCCACTAGCTGATTGATTCTGACTGGGCCATCCAGGACCACCCGTCTTGCCGAAGCAGGAGCCAAAGTAGTTCAAGACTACCAGGATCCCCCTTTCCGGATGTCCACGTGTTGCACCGCAAGGCATTGAATCCCAGTGATGGTGGTCTGGAAAAAGGATAGTGAAAAAGACTCAGGAGAAGTAGAACAAAGAATACGGGAAGAAAAGCAAAGAAAAAGATGAAGAATGAAAAGGGCCAGTACCATCACTGGGAGGTCCCCTCCACCACGAACAGGTGCTCCACATGGAGGGGGGACCAAGGGAAAGCCGATTGCGGAATTCAACGATCCGTTTTGTGGCCAAGCTCAAACTTTCGGAGGCACAACTCAGAACAGAAAGATTTAACTCGTTTTCAGCTTCTCGCTCAGTCCTACTGTTTATCTCTTGATGAATACGCTACAAAATTAGCCATTTTGCGAAGAGAGATTTAGTGATTTTTATACCCAACAGTCTTGTTTACATTTATTTTCAATGCCATTCAATGTCAATGCTGCCAAAATGCCAGGCTCAGTACAAATGGAGCTGCTTGAACTCCAAAACAACTCTTCTTCGAGAGGGAAATTGTTCAATGTGTCCTTGCTTACATTTTACAAAGACTACATTTCTGAGGACGCATTCCCTAATCTTTGCCGGCATGATTTGAAGATGTGTGCTTTGTTAGGAAGCAGATACTTATGTGAGCAGTTCTTCTCCAGAATGAAGCATGTGAAGTCCAGGACAAGAACTCACATTACGGACCAACATCTCAAGAATACTCTGCACATAGCGATTTCCAACATTGATGCCAACATTGACAAGCTGGTCAAGGAAAAGCATTGCCTAGTTCACCATTGACATTGTAAAAAGTGAATGTTTTTTCAAGTATTGATTGTATTTACTTATCGTGAACCCATCTCTTACCTATGCTCTTAAAGCTGAGTTTGTTTATTTTTATAGGATTTTATGTAAAGTATCAAATGCGCAGCGTTCCTTGTGAATCGAAAGCATCTTACAATTCTAAATACTGCAGTATAGCATAGTGGCCTGTGGACTTCATTGAAATTTTTAACGCGTACCACACTGTCTGAAAGGTTGAAGACCCCTGATGTAGCAGTTATTCTGTTTGATTAGAGTCCTAAAGATTTGTACTGGGTTTATGTTTTTGAGTATAACGTAAATCATAAATAGTTGAGTTTAAAATCTCTGATTATCATATCAGGTTTAATGTTACTGTCCTTCATAGTGTGTTTCATATAAATGATAAAAGTGGAGGTAGTATGCATCTTTGTCTTAAACCTCATGTTACATCAAACCGATTATCTGTATCCCCCTTCAATTCTGACTGCTCGTAACTTGGGTATACTATATACCGCTTTGTACACCATCTCATTTACACATAATTGTAGTTACAGAAATTTTTATCTTGTTATATAGTTTTTTCCAGATTTACAAAACATAATTAGATTTTTGTTATATTTGCATGATATCTTGAATGTGTATCTTATAATAAAAATCTGACCTGACTTCAGTTTGTTCTTCTCCAGGTTTCTCCTTCAAAATTTTTTTTATTGTTGTCTCGAATATGCTTGCATAAATCTTACTGGGAATGCTCAAAAGAGAAATTCCTCTGTAATTCTCACATTAGTTTTTTTTATATAGATGGGCACTACAAGAGCTCTGGAGTTATCTGGAATTGACCTGTTGACCAAGCCTTCTGAATAATGAGTATAACCCCTGTGAAATTTTTATACTTCTACATTTGAGTCTTTCTTATCGAATTATCTGCTCCAACTCCTTTTTATTTTGAGTTTCTGATGCCTTTTTCTAACATAATGTATTGATAAGTAATTTTGATTGTGCTGAATAGTTGAATTCTTTCTACCGCTCTTCAGTTACTGCTTGTCATTTAAGTCTTTAAAATTACTCCAGATATCTAGAATATCTTCTTGGTCTTCATGCAAGCATCTCACTTTTATCATTCTTGATTCCTTTTACTCTAATCTTTCCTCCATTTCTGAGTTTTTTCAAAAGCCTCTAGAATGTCTTATCACTTTCATAATATAACTGATCTTCTTTATTTTATTTTTATCTTTTTCTCTTAGGCACTTGCTTGCAAAAAACTCCTGATATGATTTTTTTTCTCTCTCTCTCTCTCTCCACCCTCCATAACTTCTTCAATCCACCATGAAATTTTGTTTTTTTTCTCTCTTTGCAGATGCATGAATAAACTTATTTGTCAATTTTTGCTCATTTGAGGTTTTGCAGTATAATTCACAATGCCAAATGAATGAAATAAATAAGAAATTTATTTGCATATATTTTGTTTTCTAACTAGCATTTTCAGGTCACAACTAGTTTACCACTGTATACAATCACTGACAATCAGTTATTAGTGGGATCAACTGAATATTACAACTGACACAAAAGAAACTAAAGTCTTAATTGATGTCCTCTACTCAGATGAATGTTTACATATGAAGCCAAGTTACAGATAAGTTTGAGCTGGTTTTAAAATGACTGTCTCTCAGATATTTGGAAAATTAATATAGCCATGCTTAGTGAGGTTTAAGGAATGATTCAGTGCTACTGCTCCCCCAAATAAAAAATAAAAATAAAGCTCTGAATTCTAATGACCTCCTTGTAGCATAATATCTAATCCTTTGAAGGAGGTACCTAAAGTGTGGTCCTGCCAGACCCGACTAGTCATAATAGTGGTAGCTATGTTCCCTGAGGCTGATGTCAACAGATCTTCCTTGTTCATAGTCACTTCACGGGTGCAAGGCACTTCTCTCTTGGATGTAATGCAGGATAGGTTTGTCCTTCTGGGATGATGATTGCTAATTTTATTTGTGGTTTGAATGTGCTATGTGAAACCTATATTTATTAATAACTATAGCTTTTTTCAGGTGTGTTCTGGATATATGAGATTAATGATATCTTTGTTGTGTATTTGGGTTAAGGGATATTTAATATTTTATATATTATATAGGGATTATAGCCACCGGCTAAAAATGTGTGGCAGAGGTTGGTAATTTCAGTGGAGAGTTATCTTATTGGGAGAGATAGACTAAGACCATGAGGCTAGACTGTTTTTTCATTGTATCATACTATTATTCTTTTTAAAGTTGTAAATTAAGGTACCTCAGCATCATCTAGAATTTTTGTTATAAAAATGCCAAACTTTCCTTGCAATCAGATATGTAATGTTGACAGAATTGAACTTGTTATTCTTCAGATATTCCATTTCAGAATAGGAAGGGGACTATTGATATTTATAACTGAAATATTTATTTGTTAGCCGTCACGTCGTGAGGCCTGGGATATAGCTGTGGAAGAAGCAGAAAGTGCATTTCAGATGACACGAACAGAAAGAAAACAAAACCTTACATTTGAGTATATTAGTGATGACAATAAGGAACCAAGTATGTATTTAATTACCTTCCGATTTTGTATAGCACATTTTAATTCCTAATCTAACTATGTGTTATTGTCTGTATATAATATACAGTTTTAAATTTCTTTGTGAGGAGGGCATTGCATTTTCATGATCAATTGTCACCAGCTTCTGTAGAATCATCAAATTCCAGATGGGTTACCTGAGGTGGGGGTGGATATAGAGGATATTATAATGGTACTGCATGAAAAGTTTTCATCATTACTAAGTTTCTATCAACAATTTCTCCTCCAAATTAATATGCAATGACTTTAGTATTATATTTCAACTTTATAAGACACCTAACAGCATCGACCCATCTAGATCTTGGTCTTCCTCTGGTTCTTTATAGATTTGTGGCCTCAAATGCCTGTTTTGCTAACCTTTCCTCTTCCATTCTATTTAAATCATCAAGACCACCTCAGCTTACATGTTCTTGAATGTTAACAATGTCATTTTCCTTTTTAATATGATTCTGCCATTGATACCACTGTTCTCCAATAATCTTTCTCAAAACTCATATTTGTGGTCTCTGATGAAGTTTTATTTCTAAACTAGCCCGGTGATGTATAAGTTAAAATTGGTTTGAGCACTGTCTTCAGTACATCTGGTTTAATATTTTGACTAATTTCTCTCTTATTCCATATAAATTTATTCATTTCTTATTTCTATATATAAATTACTCTCATCACTAAATATTATAATATTATAATCACTAAATATTGTGGAGAGGGGGGAGAAAGGACCTGCAGGCCAGAAGGGTAACGAGTGTGGTAAGAAAAGCAAAAGTGGATTATGAAAGAAACTTAGCCATGCAGGCTAAAGAGAATCACAAACAGTTTTTTCCAATACGTTGTATGTAAAAGAAAAAATGTATACGGCAAAATGATTTTAAAGAATGCCGATGTTAGGGAGGTAACCGAATCAGTTGATATAGTGGAATTACTGAGTGAGCACTTTGCAAGAGTATTGCAGGAATGAAGAAACCAACAGCTTATAAGGGAATTGTGATGAATGAAGTGGAGGTGAATAGTCTTTATTACAAAACCTCAATGTCAATACATCTGTGGGATTAGTGGTATACCAGCTCATGTCGAACGTGAAGTGGCTAAAGAATTGTCAGTACCCTTGACCATTTTGTTTAATTTGAGTCTCGGGTCTGGGTTAGTCCCAAGGGGCGTGGAAGGAGGGGAAAATAGTTCCACTGCATAAAGGAGGTTCCAAGACTGATGTTGTAAATTACTGACCGATTAGCATATCAGGAATCATTGTCAAGGTCTTGGAGAGAATAGTCAAGAGGAGAATACAGGAATAGATAGATGAAAATGGGATACGGTATGGGGGATAGCATGGTTTTGTGAAGGCTAGATCATGCCTCAGTAACTTGCTCACGTTTTATGACACAGTGACGGCTGAACTGGATAAGGGTAATGGGTTTACAGTGATCCTACTGGACCTTGCTAAGGCCTTTGACAGGATACCACATGGAATTCTGATCAGTAAACTGCAGCATATGGTGACGGATATAGGGTTGGTGAGATGGAGAGATATCAGAGAGTGGTTTATTCAGGAGTAGAGTCCAAAAGATGGCCTGTGACTAGTGGTGTGCCGCAGGGTTCTGTTCTTGGACCACTACTGTTTAATTTGTTCATTATCGATAATAGGAAATGATCTGAGAGGAAGTGTTCACTTGTTTGCTGATGATGCAAAGTTCAGTAGAGCAATAGTGAATGCACAGGATGTCAAAATTTTACAGAATGATTTGGAGGACTGGGCTAAGGAGAATGGATGTCAATTTAATGTGGCAAAGTGTAAGGTTATGCAATTTGGAGTGAAAAGATTAGCAGCAGTATACCACATTGGTGGAACTGTAATCCAGGAGATTAACGAGGTCAGTGATTTGGGAGTATTGGTGGATAGGGAGTTGAAGTTTAGTGAGCACATCGCAAAAGTGGCTCATCAAATCACTTGGTTGCTGAAAAATACTTTGACAAGCAGAGACAAACAGGTTATTGTTTCTCTGTATTGAGCCTTTATAAGACCCTATCTAGACTATTGTGCCCAGATTTGGGCGCCAGGGTTTCTTCTTGATGGGGAGGAGTTGGAGAGGATTCAGAGACGAGTGATCAAGATGATAGCAGGTCTATGGAATGAACCTTATGAGAACAGGTTGAGGATTTGTAGAATGCAGAAATTTGCTGATAGGTGGGAAAGGGGCGATATGATTGAGTCATTCTAATTACTGAAGGGGTTTCTATAAGATTAATTCAGAAGATATTTTTGAGAATAGGACTGATGGTGGGAGGACTAGGGGCCATCCATGGAAGCTGGGCAGGAGTGTAGTTAGCAAGGGTGTTAGAGCTAGGTTTTTTACTTGGTGAGTGGTGAATGAGTGGAATAAGCTGCCAGAGTCTGTTGTGGGTGCTATGACTGTAAATGAGTTCAAGGCGAAGTGTGATAGATACTGTGTGAATGTTGAATAGTAGTTCTTGACATGATGTTAGGGCCTTCCTCGATGAGTCTAAGGACTCCTTGGAGTTGTCTGTTCTAATAATAATAATAATTATGCCTAAGTAGCCAAAATGTTTTACTTGTTCTATAGATTCTCCATTTGGGATATAATTGATGTTTTCAGTGTGTCTACCTATTTTCATTATATTTGTCTTTTCAACGTTGATTTTCATGTCAAATTTATTAGAGCAGTTATTCAGTTTAGCTAGGGAATCCTGCAGATTGTACTGAATTTATTTAGGAATATAAAATCACCTTACAGGTGATTTTATACTCCTGAATAAATGCTGTAATGATCAAATGCTGTAAGGTGAAGAACTAACGTTTATACAGTAGACACCACTTATTGTGATCACTTTGGGACAGTCGCTTTTCAATAACAATGACTGGCTGATAACATTAAGCAAAGGTTAAAAAAGTATTTGCATCATTTATTCCAATTTATTATTATGAACATAATTTAATTTAATTTATTGTTATAAACAATTTTTTTATAAGCAAAACATAAAATTTGTTTTAAAACTTATCTAGTGTTGTCTGCCATGTCTTTGAATATAGCAGTTCATGAATAAATTGCTCATACTTAATACCTTTCAAATCCTTTCTTTCATGCTTACATGGTGATCAGAATACATTTTGGAAAATTATGGAGACAACTACTGTGTTGGAGTAAAACTTTAGTTTAATATAAACCAAAATGCACACTCAACGTTTCGACCTTCATGCCAAGGTCATCATCTGGAGCATACACAGAGACAAGCTGCACTACAATGTACATGGTTTGTTAAAGTTACTGTGAAACTGGAAGTACAATCCCTATACATAAAAAAAAAAAAAAAAAAAAAAAAAAAAAAAAAAAAAAAAAGACATATTAAATATAACAATTTTGGTGAAGCAGACCTCTCAGATCACGTTCTCAACACCCTGCACCAAATTGATTGGAAAAGTACCTATGCTTTACAGCATACAAAAACCTGGTATGAAAGAAAATTTAAAGAAGCCTGTGAAATTCTGATTAATCTCACCAATAATGGTTGCATAAAAATTCCAAGAATTTGGATGGCACATATTCAGCCTACTTAGTATCTAACATCAAGCAATTTTCAGTTTTTTATTGGAAACTATCCCATACCAATTGGTTGAAATTTATATGTATAACTTCCTTCTTTTTTTTTATAATATATATATAAACATGTTGCTCTCCAGCCCAATTTAATTTTGTAACCTAATAGATAATAATAAGAGGACTCTAGCTTTGATATAGTAAAGTTTTTTTTATTTTATTTATTTTTATTTTATTTTTTATTATTTTTTTTTTTACCAGAGGTCGCCAATAATTGTTATAACGGTTGGTCAGTAACTTTAGCAAACCATGTAGATTGTAGTGCAGCTTGTTTCTGTGTATATATTGTGTATGCTCCAGATGATGACCTTGATATGAACGTGAAACGTCGAGCGTGTATTTTGGTTTATATTAAACTAAAGTTTTACTTCAACACGGTAGTTGTCTTCATAATTTTCCAAAATGTAAATACCTTTCGAATTTTGTCGCTCTGTGTTGCACACCGTGATGAAGTATTCGTAGTGATTCTTGCATCTGTGCATTGGTTGGAGGAGCTTCTAAAATTAGTTCTTTTATATTTGTATTAGGTTCATTTTCTTCTATTATTTAAAGTTCTCATCGTAAGCAGCTTGACATATTTCCGACACTGTCATTGTAGCCACCCCTTCAACGTTGTTATCATTATCCAACCAATATTCAAATTCTTCTTTTGACACACCGTCTGGAGTTTTATCAAAAATTTCATTTGTAAGATATTCAAATTCTTTGGAAAAAGTTTCAGAGTTTGTCTTAAAAATCCACCTTTTTTGAAAGCAGTTTTCGATAGTCTTTGAGACTTGCTTACATGATATTGCTACCAAATGCAGTGCATCAAGAATGGAAATCTTTTTTTGCAATTGCACTTGTATGAGATTGGTCTTTTATATAATCAAGTTCAGCTATAATTCTTGCACCAACTTCCCTGCGATAATAAGCTTTAAAAGCTCGTATGATGCCTTGGTCACATAGTTGAATTAACGATGTAGTGTTCAAAGGAAATGAAATTACCTCTATGTTCTTTAACGATAAATTGTATGTGTTTGCAGTGCAGTTATCTATTAACAAGACAATTTTTCATTTTAATTTAAGATCCCACTTAACTAATTGTTGAAAATGTCATTAGTCATCCAAGCATTTTCACTAGAACAGTAGTCAACAGGCCAACTTTTGACACCTTTAAAACACTGAGGAGTTTTACTTTTTACAATCACTAGAATCTCTCGTTTCTCACCTTCATATTAGCACAATAAAGAACTGTCACTGGTTCTTTTGAAGATTTCACTCCTTTAGTACAGTACTTTCATTTTTAAACAAATAAGTATGCTCAGGCATTGCACGAAAATAGTCCTGTTTTGTCTCGATTATAAATGTCCTCAGGAGAATATTGAGCAATAATTTTTGGCCACTTGGTCTTAATCCACACATCAGCTGATTAAAAAAAAAAAATAAAAAAATAAATAAAAAAAAAAAAAAAAAAAGCACTTTTTTTCCTTCACCATGAATACGTTTGTACATAATATTCTCTCGCTTTTTCCACAAACCATCCATCAGTTGCGATGAAATTTTCTTTGCACGTTGTTTTTGCAAGTTCTGCTTTTTGATGCATCAAAGGCCCATTAATCGAAGCATTTTTTCATAAACATTACCAAACCAAATTTTTAAGGCTGATTCAACTTAGAGTATCCTTACCAGATCAGACTCTCTTCTGATCCATGTTCTTATTAGTAAGAGCTAAGTTTCAATGTTTGATCTGTTTTTCAAGATCTTATACAAGAGTGGTTGTGAAATTTTTAAATGTACAGCCGCACTACGCTGACTCATTTTGGGCATCTTATCATAGCTAGTGTTGCCAAGTGAAAATTACGAAAAACAGCTAAATCTTTTAAAAAAAAAGGAGCTAAATATAAAAATTTTAAGCTAAAATTTTAAAAGTGGTAGCTGATACTTTTAAGTTACTTACTGTATTCAAGTTGAAGTGATACTTGCATGTAAGTGGCTAAATACATCTTCCATATGGTCTTCTGTGCTTAATTTACCCACGTTTTCACTTAGATTTTCAGCTTTATTATATGTGGCCATCGTCCCAATATTACTCAGTGTAGATGCTGGTAAATTATAGTGTGTACAGTACTTGTTGTTAAGCCTGAGGCCATACTTGACTGACAAAATAGCTGTCAGCATTGGCAATTCCATCTTGTTTCTTAATTTAGTTTTAACTACATTCATGGAACTAAACATTCGTTAAATTTCCGCATTAGAATTTGGCAGTATTAATAAATTTATTGCACACTTAGCAATTTCTTTAAATGGATTCATTCCAGATGCATCTTTATATTCTCGTACTTCAGTCTAGAATAGCTCAGTGTTTTCTATATTTATCCATTTATTTAAGTGGATAGTACTGTACTGGTATTCAGCAAAAGCAACATCTTTTTCTGTTTTCAGCATTATTTCTAAGATGGGAGTAATAGGTTCTTTTATATGTTTTAGCATATTGTCAAACAGAAAAAGAAGACATTCTTCAAATATTCAAGTTTTCAGGCAACCTTTGTTTGAAGCTGTTTGAAGCGACCAAGAAGAAACTATCTTGCTCATCATTTTATGTTATTTTCTTTTGTATCATCAACTCTGAAATTTTTCTTTCAAATCTATAACCAAGATTTGGACTGGGATCCAAATAGTCATCAATCTCTGTCTCTAGAAGGTCGACTGTGGATGATGGTAGCACTGACATATTAGCAATAGAGTGAATCAAAAGAGAAAGGTCTTCAAGATAAGCAGCATACAAAGAGCTGTCAATCAGAAAAAAAATTTGTTGAATTTCTTGCTATAATAAATGATGGCCATTCCTAAAATCTTATTCACTGTGATATCATTCGATTCGTCTATTAGCAAGCTGAAATTTTCATCTCCAACGTCCACAATTATATCTTATTCAAAATGCTCACTTAGAATATTCTTTACAATTGCGGAGCACTTAGTTCGGCACATTTTTACCTTTGACATAATTTGACTGTATGGGATGATATTTTTCCAAAGATCTACTAGATGATCGCAACTGTTGATTGATGAGTGACAACAAAGAAATAATGGTAACCTACCTTCAAAGTTCGCAGTCTCATCAGACTTTTTCACAAGCATATTTGTAATAGGAACAGCCTTATATGGAACTGCAGCAAGATGTTTCTTAGTTTCGCTATGATTTACAAGCTGACAATATTTAGCAGCTATATCACATCTGCAAAACTTACAGCGGCCTTTTGTAGTGTCACCAGGAACTTCACACAACCATCTACTAAACATTCCCATTTGCAACCACTCCCTCCTAAATTTTCGCTTGTAAGCTTTATTTTTCTCTTTGATCATTTTTGAAGAAGGGTATACAACTCTTTACAGCAACGAATTACGATCAGTCTTTGAAAACTTCCCACTCACTATCATAACTACCAACCAGAATACTGTGCAAAGACTAACTTGTAGCGGTGCTATCAACTTTAAAATGACAAAATGGCAGACTGTTAGGCCACGTGACTGACTGACGTCATCATGCATTTGGAACGTGTACAATGCTCGTACCAAACGTACAATACAATTCCTTATCAAATGTGAACATCTGGAAAACTTAAAACAATTTATTTAACAGTAAATTATAAAAACAACTAAAAACTGAAACTAGTTCTGAAGGAGCTAGGTGCTAGATTAAGATTTTTGGAGCTAGGGAAAAAAAAAAGAGCTAGATCTAGCTCCAAAATAGCTAAATTGGCAACACTAATCATAGCACTCCAAAATTCTTTGCTTTTCTTGAAAAGATAAATCTTTGTTTTTTGCTTGCTTCTGCCGTAATGCTAAGGACTATTTTAACGAGCACTTTAAGTCAAATTCACGTACTGAAAGAGAGCACGAAAATAATTCGGAAAAATCACAGACTGTATTTATTTCCCCCCCCCCCCATTTGCCTGGAGATATACATTTTACAGGAAGAGTAAGATTAACAAAAAAGTCAGGTTTTGACAGATGTTCTTTGTCAAATTTCTCTCTCATTAACCCTTAAAGTTCTTATTTCTGAGATGCACAAGGCTAAACATTCGAAGATTTTGATAACAATAACCAGAACTTTGATTATATAGGCGGATTATTTTTAATCCATTTTAGATGGTGTGTTTTGGACTGATTGATTTTAATAACAATAGCCGATTGATAATATTATCTGCGATCAGAATAAGCGGATTCTACTGTATTTCCAAATTCGATATCAGGTTTAATGCCACTTTCCTTCATAATGTGTCCATACGTGAATAACAGTAGAGATATGTGTGCACTCTTTTTTCGCACCTGATTTAACATCAAACCATCTTTCTATACTCCTCCAGTTCTAAATTGTAACTGCTGACTTGTATATCAAATATAAACTATGTATTGCTCAATATAATGTCTTATTTACACCATATAATTGTAGCATTTATAACAGCTTTTGTCTTGGCATCTTGTCATGAGCCTCTACCCGGTCACTGTTATGTATTCCGTGATTTCTGAACAATTTTTTGTCTTAAAAGGGAAAATCAGAAACCAACACCCTCTGTTTATCTCCTGAGCCCAGATTGTTCTACTCCAAGTTTCCCCCTCTACAGTTTTTCTTATACCCTTTTCTCATGTATAATTGCATAAATCTTACATGGTACACTCAGTAGGAAAATTCCTCTGTAATTCTCGCATTGTTTTATTTTCCTATTTATAGATGGATACTGTACGAGCTCTGCTAAAACAACTGGAATTTACCCTCTGACTAGGCCTTATGCAGTGTGGCCATTGTAAAACTTTTATGCCTCCATATTTGAACATTTTTGGTTGCATATCATTTTAGTCCAGCTGTCTTTCCACATATCAGGTGTGTGATGGCTTTGCTATCTCATGTACTGATATGTACTCCTGATTGAATATCCCTAGAATATTTTCTATCACTTCCTGTTTTATTTAGCAGCCTAAACTAAATAAAGCCACTCAAGATATCTCAAATACATTTATCTTCACTATAGCTTATTTCTTTATCCCATGTTATTCCTCTAAAATAAACTATTATTTTTATGGCTAATATAGTTTACTTTTGTTTAGGAGTGCCCTTTTTTTACAATCACTGGCTTTTTACTCAAATCTTACGGCCTTACTGATGTGTTATAAAATTAATATGAAGAATTATATAGGAGGAAAATTCAGACATAACTTTTTTGATGTTGGCTGTCTCCTTATCCTGGCGATGGGGTAAAGTATGTGGGGGAATTATTTGAAAAAAACCTAGGTTTTTTTATATGTATAATATTATAATTATTAAAGGTGGGTAGAGAGCATTTGGGAGGGGGGGGGTGAGAGAAGGATCTGAAAATAGAAACTTTTTTGGGGGAAGAGGATGGATTGATGGAAAAATGTCAAGGGTGGGAATAACGGGGTGTGAGCCGTTTCAACAGTGTGTTGTCTTAGGAAATTAAGGGGGAAGTGGAGGCTATGTCATGTTGGCTTGATGTTTGTGTTATCTTCTATTGGTTGGAGTCATGACTTAATTTTTATGTTATGGAGCTTCCAACTTCCCCTACATAATTTTTGAGAGTCTTGAATGACTGGTCAGAATCATTTGGCTAGTGCCATATGCATCAGCAGTGTTGCAGTTAGTCTCCTTCTCACTTGGAACAGAGCCCAAGGCCTCTCTCCATACATCAGATACCCCCCCCCCCCCCCTTTTTTTTTTTTTTAAACTAGTTGGACAGTTATCAAAATTTTTAATCCTACTTACTGTCCATATTTTGTCTTATATAAAAAATTTCACTCATTTCAAATCTTTAGTTTTAAATAATAATAATTTCATGGTGAACTTTGATGTCAGCTTTTTATTTACAAATATCTCCCTTTCTGATACTTTAACATTTTCCCCTCCTCCCTGACATCATTGATCTCTTCAATTTTGTCATGATCTCTTATATAAACGTGTAGAGGATAGTACAGCAATGGGCTTTCCTCTTCTAGCCACTTTCTGTATAGAGCACTTTGACAAACATGCTCTTGGTACTGCCATTTTCTTAACTTCTATCTCCCCCCACCAATATGGTATTATTAAAAACCCTTGTCAACAGAGCCTCTGGCCTCCAACTTCTGTTCCAAACAGACTTCCCTCACAGCTGACGAACGACTCCTTTATTCGCCACAGCTTCCTGTTCAATGACTACAGTGCCAGAATTTTAACAAAATAGTAGTTGGTCCATCTCATCACATCCCTCACAGACTACAGCAATATCATTAATATTTCCTATAGCCAGAACGTTAAAAGAAATATAATCTTTGCACTGCTTTCGAACCTTATTGAAGCTACCCCTTCCCCTATTCTCCTGAGGATCCACTCCCTCCCCTCCCCTCTTTGTTTCAGCTGTTTACAAGGTTCCTCATTCTTTTCAGCTTATCTTATGATGATCAAATTGGAAGATCTGCCAGTGTCTGCTTGGAGAACACAAATACATCTGCTGCCACTACTGTGGTCAGTCAGGTGTAGCTGACCATGTCTTGGATATACCTTGCACAGAATCAAATGAAAAAAAAAGAAAAACACTACTGTGAACTGCATCAATAAAAACTCAAAAGATTTTTCAGCAGGATTTTTAAAAAAAAACAGCCTAATGTAAATAAATCTGGTTGCGTTAAACTTCCCAAGATTTGGGAAACATTAATCCTTAGGCCTTCCACCTATCATCTAAGGCTAGCCAACTGCATTCATAGAAGGTATCTCTCTTAGGACTTTAGTCCTCTCATCTAACTTCTTCCACTTACTGTTTTGTGCTTTTGTGTGTTAGTACAATTTTAATGATGTATCACTGAAGATGTCTCTAACAGAGATGAAATAATTATCAGTAAACCTGTGTAATTATTTTTCCGTGCTGTATTCATTCTATTAAATCTAATATAAGTGTAAACCAGCACTTAAGCTTTAATATTAGTCTGTAAATATGTTGAATTTTGGCTTGCAGAAGCATTTGCTTTAATTTTGCACAAGTTCAAATGGTACTATTCTTTCATCTTTTTAGCAAAGCAGCTGATTTAATTTGCCTTTTTTTTTTTTTTAATTTCTTTTTCAAATTGTCATGTGTGGTGTAATATTATCACCATGGATATTATCTCTAGAAAGGCTTAATCCTCTCATGCATAAGGTCCTCATATGAGGACACACATATTTTCCCTCATAATAAGTATTCATTCATAATTTAGTGCTACTGTATGCATGTAGTCCTCATCTAGGGAGACCAAAGTGTTCTTAGAAACTACACCAGATGGCAGAAGTTTCAATAGAGTTACAGGAACACCAATCTCTCTGCAGTGCATGGTGGTATCAAGGAGGAAGTGAAAAGCTGCTGATTTGGTGATTTTATGAGTCTTCTGGAAAGGTTAGTATAGTTTTATATATATTGTTATACCTTGTAGATAAAGTGTGAATATTTAATTTGTTCATGTTTATTACCATATTCATAAAACGAACTTGAAAACATGAAGACAATATTTGTAAGGTAATTATGCAGTAAATAGCTTGAGGTTAGAAAGTTCTTGTACAATATATTTGATTTTATTTATTTTATTTTTGTAAACATAAATGAATAGTGTGTTAATTAGCATTATCATCTCTTTTACAGATGGATAACCAAATGCCAGGTCCATCAGGCATAATAAAGGCCTATTACCACAAGAGACTTACTGAAGAGGAGATTGAAAAACTGTTGGAGGAATCTGAAGATGGTTTGGAGCTGAGTGATTCTGATGATGATCCTACAGAGAGTGACAGTTCAAGTGAAGACAGTGATGTTCAGTGTTCTTCCCCCTGTTGGGCAGACTCGCAACGTTCAAAGTTCAGCTAGCGTGCAAAATACAGCTGTTGCTGGTCATATGCCATTGCAGAGACAACCAGTGTGGTTTAGTGAGAAAGATAATCCCTTTGCTGGTACTGAACCACAGTTTAGAGGAAAACACCAAGTAAATATTCACAGAGAGGGCCCTGTAGATTATTTTTCACAGCAGTTTCCAGATGAATTGATGGATGAAATTGTGAAACAAAACTAATCTGTATGTATGCCGTAAAGGCAAAGATAATTTACCTTGGAATTGTACTTGTCATGACATACATAAAATAACCACGTGCAAGGCAATTTGGTTTTCTGAACATGGACTATGCATAGATGTTATAGCTGATGCTATGTCAGTGAACAGATGGGAGGACATAAGGCAATATTTGCATCTTGTTGATTCAGACACAATACCTACCAACAATAACGACAAAGCAACACGTATAAGACCAGTGCTGCAAAAGTTTCATGAAACATTCCATGCTGCTGTCAGCCCAGAAGAATTTCAAAGTGTAGATAAGATGATGATTCCATTCCAGGGATGTTCACAACTCAAACAATACTTACCTAAGAAACCAAAAAAATTGGGTTTCAAAATGTTCGTGAGGGCAGGCATTTCAGGCTATGTATATTGTTTTGATCTCTATGTAGGTGCAGATCCGGGAAGACAAAATTCAGACTCATTCAGTTCAAGTGAAAATGTAGTACTTAGGCTTTGTCATGATCTTGCTGGTAAGAACTTCAAGGTATATGCAGACAACTTTTTCTCGAGCATCCCCCTAATTAAGAAACTAAAGGAAGATTATATTTATTATGTGGGTACATGCAGAAGAAATCAACTTCAAGGTGCTGAAAAATGAAAAGGATGGGACGAGGAATTATGTCAGTTCCCACATCCCCTGATGGCATTACTGTCACTAGATGGGTTGATAACTCAATGGTACATATGGTATCTAGCCACTTAGGAAAGGAGCCTGTCAGTGTATGTCAGAGGTTCAGCCGGAAAGAAAAAAAGTATGTTGAAATTCCACTACTTCGCAGCATAGCTGTTTATAACAAACATATGGGTGGAGTGGGCATGGACTCTCTTGTGGCTTTGTATCGAAATGATACCGGGAACAAACGATGGTATATGAGAATTTTTTACCATATGTTGAACATACATTGTTTGTAATGCACGGATCATTTGGAAATGGGAAGAAAAAGAAAAATTGGATTTGTTGGTACACAATAAATAACGGAAAAAACTCACGTAGAAAGATTATTTATTAGTATAATTTTCGCTTGTGTGTCACAGGCATCTTCAGTACATTAATAGTATAGTTTAATTTTAATTTTTAATTTTAATAGTATAATTAAAATTAAAAATTAAAATTAAAGGCGAAAATTATACTATTAAATAATCTTTCTACGTGAGTTTTTTCCGTTATTTATTGTGTACCGATATGTCTACTCACGGTTTACCTCTTTTAAAACTTATTGGATTTGTTGGAATTCAAATCAACAGTGGCAACTGCTTTGATATATCATGGTTTAGCTCAGGTAGGTACAAAGAAACGAGGACGCCCTTCAAGTCAGACACCACCATCATCGCTAAAGAAATGCAAAACTCACTCTGTGCCACGTGAGAAACATTTTGACAGCGGTGGACACTTCCCAAAGAAGACAACAGGTGCTAATGCAAATCATCGCAGAGATGTACACTGCAAGAGTAAAACAAGATACATCTGTGGTGAATGTGAGGTTCCAATCTGTCCAGAATGTTTTCAGTCTTTCTATACAAAATGAGGCAAAGAGAATAAGACTATTCTTGATTTACATAACTTTACTGCAAATTCTAATTGTTCTACTTTTTTGCATGTACCAAGTAATCCAAATTTTGATCATTCATGCAGTGTTTCAGCAAAATATAAATTGTTTATGATCTGTTTTGTCATACTTGTAATGTCTTTCAATGAAAATAAATTCCTCAGTCTAAGTAATTTCCGTAGAAATATGTATGTAGTCCGTTGCGTTAGTGCATTATATCCTCAAATGAGGACATCTTTTTTACATATACAGGACATAAATTTAGTAAAATTAATGAATTCATGGTAATACTGTAAGATTAAATGGTACTGTATCATGCCATTATAATTTTTTATAAATGAATATAAAAATTCATGCTCGAGATGGTTAAAATTGGCAATTATTTGAATTATTTAATGGTATTAGCACACAGCCACAAGGATGGAATATGATAATTCATTTGGTGTCAGGAGTCTTGAGAAAGTGTTATTCAGTGAAAGTTTGGAAGTCTATGCATGTTGTTTGTTCAAGTAGCTGAAGAAGGTGTTTAAAGTTGGGTAGCTGTGTGGCCAGATAACAAAAACATTGCCAACATATCTAAGTCAAACTGTAGGTTTTAAAGTAAAGGCATCTAGAGCACATTGCTTCCACATAAAGGTTAACAATTGGGAGGGATAGTGGTGAGCCCATGTCTGTACCTTCTTTTTGATGGTAAAAGTTATTTTGCCACATGAAATAACTGAAATAGTATGTGGGAAAACAGAGAGATGATGAAATTGGGTGGAAATTTGTTCTGTGAGAGAAGAGTTGTCACTGATTGGGACATTTGTGAAAAGGGCAGAAACACAAAACTGACTAAAAAAATCAATCATTGTTGAGTGTTGTGTTTTTAATTTTGTTTTTGAAGTATTGGTGTGCTTTGTATAGGAGAGGTGGGGGAATGACCTAACTCCTTGAGTGTTGATGCCAATTTCTGGGCTAGATAACACTGGCCAACAAATAAAAAATTTTTTTCTGCTGATTATGATCTGACACTTGTTTTTTACTAATTTGGGTGCGCTGATTTCAAATATCAAACCCATTTTTCTCTATCACGTCAGGTTTTTCCTCTATGGCATTTTCTTTTTGCTAATTTGTAAGTTTTTGATAGTTTTAAGGAGGCAGTACTATTTAGAGGATCAAAAAAAATCGATTTTTTAATATTATTTTCTGAAAGTATGTACTTTTAAAAATCTGTTCCTAACTTTTTATCAAGAAATTCGAAAATTCCCAATGATATAGCCTATTATTCAAAGTGGTGTGCAGATCAGAATCGGAGCGCTCACTGCTCTCGCTTGTTAGTAAACGAATAAATGCGTAAGAACCTGCAATGGCACGTACTGCTTTGAATGCGAGAGAGGCAGATAACTGATCTAATACATTTAGGTGATGAAAAGTAGGCGATGACAACTGCCTAAAACAAATGAATGCTATATGCGTCTTAGTGGACAAAGAACGATCGAAATCAGTCAATCGTTAATCGATTGTGAAAGTATGATGAGCGCTTATAACGTTTCAATAAAGTTTCTTGTTTTTTTTTTTTTTTTGTTTTGTTAATTGCATGTTAGTCGGCAGTGAAGAAAATACATCATGTCTACTACTCGAAATTGTGTCAGTAGTGTAGATTCCTTCTGCTATGTTTGTGGCAGCTTTACTGTTCCCAGTCAAAGGACAAATATCACTGATTTCGTTAAGAAAGTGTACTTTGCATACTTTGACGTAAAAATTGCAGATCAGGACAAGTCATGGGCTCCAAATAAAGTGTGTAAGTCGTGTAGAAAATTTACGACAGTGGAGCAAGGGAAAATGCCAAAAATTAGCTTTTGGCATTCCAGTGATTTGGCGTGAACCGAAAAATCACATAGATGATTGCTATTTTTGTTTAGTTTAGCCTTCTGGTTATAATAAGAAGAATAAGAAAAAAATTGTGTATCCAAATCTCAACTCAGCAATTCGGCCAGTTGCTCATTCCAATGAAATAGCCGTGCCAATTTATAAAGGACTTCCTTTACTTGAGAACGAGCATGATCAGGATATGCCAGATGTTCTTGAGTAGCAAGACCCGGATGTTGATTTAGACAATGAAAATTTAATTTCTAGTTCTGGACCGCAACGTTTTACTCAAGCGGAATTGAATGACTTAGTAAGAGATTTGGACCTATCAAAGGAATCATCGGAATTGTTAGCTTCAAGATTAAATGAGAAAAACTTACTGGAGCAAGATACGAAGATAACTTTTTATTGTAGCAGGGAAAGTAATCTTGTACAATATTTTAAACACGAGTGTGGGTTTGTTTACTGTAACAATGTGTCAGGTTTACTAACTGAAATGAGTGTTGTACAATATCATCCAAATGAGTGGCGTTTATTTATCGACAGTTCAAGCAGAAGTTTCAAGTGTGTCTTACTACACAATGGGAATGTATATGGCTCGATTCCTATTGGCTATTCAGTCCACTTAAAGGAAACATATGAGGACATTAAAAAAAGTTCTGAAGTTATTAAAATATACAGACCATAACTGGATCATCTGTGTGGATCTTAAAATGATGAACTTTTTACTTTGCTTTCAAAGTGGATATACAAAGTTTCCGTGTTTTCTATGCTTCTGGAATAGTCGAGTTAGAAACCAACACTGGAGAGTCAGAAACATTGGCCTCTTAGAATATCCTTAAATGTTGGAGAACAGAATGTTATAAATCAACCTTTAATCGACACAGACAAAATCATTTTTCCACCTGTACACATCAAACTAGGTCTTATGAAGCAGTATGTTAAAGCTTTAGATTTACAAGGTGACTGTTTCCAATACATACATGAAAAATTTCGATGACTTAGTTATGAAAAAATTAAAGCCGGTGTATTTGATGGACCGCAAATTAGAACTTTAATGAGAGACCCAAATTTCATCAACTCTATGAACGAAATTGAGAAAGTTTTCTAGCAGACTTCATTTACGATGGCTGCGAATAATTTTCTTGGAAACAAAAAAGCGTGCAATTACAAAGACCTAGTGGAAACAATGCTTGAAAATTTCCAGCACCTAGGTTGCAACATGAGCATAAAGCTTCATTTCCTATATAGTCATCTTGATAGATTTCCCAAGAATTTAGGTGCTGTAAGCGATGAACAAGGCGAAAGATTTCATCAAGACTTAAAAACTATGGAAGATGGGATTCTCACATGATGGCCAACTACTGTTGGAGTATTCAAAGGGATTGCCAAAACAGAACACACAGCAGAAATTGCTACAAACAAAAATTTATTCCCTGAAACTCATGTGTAAGTAAAATTGTTATTTTTTTATAAATATTCTTGTAATTTTTAATGAATATTGTTGAGTAGTTATGTATTTAATTATCGGCCTCTCTCGCATTCAAAGCGCCAGGACGTGCCGTTGCAGGTTCTTACGCATTTATTTGTTTACTAACAAGCGAGAGCGGTGAGCGCTCAGATTCTGATTTGCGCACCGCTTTGAATAATAGGCTATATCTTCGGGAATTTTTCGAATTTCGAATAAAAAGTTAGGAACAGATTTTTAAAAGTACATACTTTCAGATCTTTAAAAGTACCGCCTCCTTAAAACTATCAAAAACTTACAAATTAGCAAAAAGAAAATGCCATAGAGAAAAATGGGCTTGATATTTGAAATCAGCGTACCCAAATTAGTAAAAAACAAGTCTCATATAAAAGTCAGCAAAATTGTGTTGGACTGTGTAATAATCGGAGCTGTTTATACCTGCAACTATTTACCAAAGTGGAATGTTATGTTTGTGTACTTTCGGAACCCCATATATTCTAGAGAGCAAGCATACTGGGTTAAATATTTTTTAATAGTGTCTGATGGCCAAGAAGTGACAGACTTAAGTAATTTAACAGTTTTCTTCATAATCCTGTTAGTTGGATTATAGTTCACAAGTTGATAAGAGCTGCTATCAGAGACTAATTGATCCATTTGATGAATGTTAGCAGATTTGTTTAGGATGACTGTGGCATTACCTTTGTCAGACTTTGTTACAAGTATATCCTTATTAGCTTTTAGTAAACCTGTTCTGTATGATGATATTAGTTCTGTTTTGGTGAGATTACTACACATATCTTCCATTTTATTCAAAACATTTACTGGTTTCAGTATATTATTTGGAAGAAATTTAATACCTCTTTCTATGTGGTATTTAACATACGTTTTATTAACAGTTCTAGGTGCTATTGCAAAATTTTTCTTTATTAAGTAGTGAAAGTTCATTGTTATTTGGAGGGTGGCTAGATAGGTTATTTCACCAATATAAGATAAGTTACAGGTGCACTGGATACGATATACTCCAGAGTGGGCCAAGGGGAGGAGAGAATCCTTGGAGGAGCTGAATATGTTGGTGAAATGAAAAGTATCTGTTCCTTACATCATACAAAAACCTGGTATGAATGCAAATTTAAAGAAGCATGTGAAATTTTGATCAATCATCTTAAACTTAACAATAACGGTGTCATAAAAATACCTAGAATTTGGATGGCACACATTCATTCCATCTAAGTTTTTCAAGTTTTCCAGCAAACTCTTACTCTTTAAGACTAAGGAATGATTTCAGCTCATATTGGTCACCATCTATATTGTTTTGTCCTAATATATGTGAGTAATTATGTTAGATCATGTTGCTCTAGCTTAATATATCTCTTAATGATTTGTAACCAAATAGATAATAATAATAGTAAAAGGACTCTAGCTTTGAGGTAATAAGTTTTTTTCTCTTAGATGTCAGGTCAGTAGTTTTAATGGTTGACCAAATTACTATAACTTTAGCATACCATGTAGATTGTAACCTAGCTTGTTTCTTTGTATATATGTGTATGCTCCAGATGATGACCTTGATATGAAGGTCAAAACATTGAGTGATTATTTATTGTTTCCATAATTTTTTAGTAATGAATGTTGATCATGTAACTATGAAGGAATCGATTCTCATAATCCATGGAGATGATATTCACAAGCATTGCAATTATTATACTAAAAGATACATGTTTCAGTTTTGATCAGTTGGCTCGCTTTTTTGAAGAGATGCAGAGACAGCAATCTTATTCCAATTTCATCAAGCTAAAAAAAGTAATTTACTTCTGCCAAAGCACTTAAAATCTATCTATGCCCATACAGAGAAAGCAATACTTCGGGAGCAAATTCAAACTGCCTGAAAAAACTTAGCATTGACTCCAAACAAGTTTTAAGTTTGCTATTTGAACTCTCTAGTTATATGATTCCTGATATTTTGAATGTGCTTGAAAGAATCACTGATAATTCAGCTAAACATAATCTGGAAAGTAATTAAAAAAAAAAAAAAAACGTATGGCTAAATTTCATATATTTAAACAATGGCAAAATTTGAATACCTGTTATACAAATATAACCAATCAGGATATCCCCCCCCCCCAGCATGGCACTCTAGCAGTGAACCACGAACAAGGGAGACAAGGCGCAACCAACCGCATGGAAGCAATGGGTATTTGTTCAACTTATCTGGCCACACCCTAAATAACAGTGAGCTTTTATTACTTAATAAAGTTATAAACTTTGCAGTTGCACCTAGAACTGTTAATAAACTGGATGTTATGTACCACATAAAAAGAAGCATAAAATTTCTTTCAAATAATATTCCTGATAAAATTTATTTAGAAACCAGTAATGTTTTGAACAAAACAAAACCTATATGTGGTGATCTCACCAAAACAGACCTAGCAGCTTTCAAGTCATTAAAAGCTAAATGCTTGTAACAAAGATAATGCCATGGTCATCCTAAACAGACCTGCTTACATTCATCAAATGAATCGATTAGTCTCTGATAACAGCACTTATGAACTATAATCCAACTAACAGGATTATGAAGAAAACTGTTAAATTACTTAAGTTTATCACTTCTTGGCTATCAGATGTTATTTAAAAAATGTTTCCCCAGTCCGCTCACTCTCCAGAACATATTGGGTTTCCGAAGTACACAGACATAACATTCCGTTTCAGTCAGTAGTTGAAGGTATAGACAGTTCCAGTTATTATCTAGCCAAGAAATTAACTCCAGCAGTCAGGGAGTTGATAGGTCATTCCACCACCTATATAAAGAACACATGACACTTCATAAACAAAATTAAAAACATAACTCTTGGCAAGATTGATTTATTAATCAGTTTTGCTTTCTTGTGTAGAGGCTTAAGTGCTGTGAGGACATTATGTTGGAGGTTTAATGGATTTTTTAAAAAATCCATTAAACCTCCAACATAATAATCAGTTCTGCATTTCTACCCTTTCCACAAATGTCTCAATCAGTGACACAATTCTTCTCTTACAGAGCAAATTTCCACCTGATATTACATCTCTGTCCACATGCTATGTTAGGGTGCTTTTTGTGGCAAACTAATTTTTACCTACAAAAAAGAAGGTGCAGCATAGCACAACCCCCCCCCCCCCCCCCACACACACACAATTGCTAACTTTTATATGGAATCTTTTGAGCAGCATGCTCTATATTCCTTTACTTTAAAACCTGCAGTTTGGCTTAAAATACATTGATGTTTTTGTTATTTGGCCACCAAACTTTAAACACCCTCTTCAGCTACCTGAATAAACAACATGGATACAAGTTATTGTTGAAATTGAAAATCAAAACTCACTTCTTTTCCTTAATACGTTGGTCACGTCTTTCCTCAGGCAGTCTATCCTTCACTGTCTACTGCAAGCCTACACATACCAGCCAATATTAGACATACTTACTCTTATCACCACC
The DNA here is from genome assembly GCF_054136105.1 of Typopeltis vanoorti. NCBI lineage: Eukaryota > Metazoa > Arthropoda > Arachnida > Uropygi > Thelyphonidae > Typopeltis > Typopeltis vanoorti. The sequence continues at coordinate 67,691,991 of NC_143553.1, read as the reverse complement.
CTTCACAAAAACTTGGAGTCATTTACATCCTCAAAAACTGAGATACAAGAATTTGCTCTAATGAACAAGGTCTTAAACAAGAATTGCAAATTATTAGCAATACATATATAAATAATGACTATAGCAAAAATACCATCAATAAAGTTCTTCATAAGACTTCATCAAAAAATGCATATAATATAGATTACAGTAAAACCATAGCTATCCCATACATTAGAGGATTATCAGACAAAATAGAATTCTACACCATTACAATCTTAATGCTACTTTTAAACCACCTGTATAAAAAAAAAAAAAAAAAACATACCCCCCCCCCTCTTTCTGCTCCATCCTGGGGCATACCATATTCATGCACCTGTAACTTACCTTATATTGGTGAAACTGGACTCACAATTTCTATCTGGGAAAAAAGAACACAAACGACACGTTAAATCAACAATTCTAGTCAAGCAAGTTTCTCAGATCATGCTCTTAATACCCTACACCAAATTGATTGATAAAGAACCTGTTCCTTACATACAAAAATCTGGTATTAATGCAAATTTAAAGAACCTATGAAATATTTATCAATAATCCTAATCTTAATGATAATGATGGCATAAAAATCCCAAGAATTTGGAATGCACACATTCAGCCTTAAGTTCTTCAAGTTTTCTAGCAGACCCTTACTTTAGCACTCTATAAGCAAGAATTTCAGCTCTTATTGACCACCACCTGTACAGTTTTGTTGTGATTTATGTCAGAATTATATGAGAGCATGTTGCTCTCTGGCTTAATATATCTCTTAATGATTTGTAGCCAAATAGATAATAATAATAACAGAACTCGAGCTTTGTAGTGAGGATTTTTTTCACCAGAGGTCAGGAGAGTAGTTTTAATGGTTGACCAAGTTATTGTGACTTTAGCATATCATGTAACCTAGCTTTTTTTTGTATATATGTGTATACTCCAGATGATGACTTGATGTGAAGGACGAAATGTCGAGTGATTATTTTGGTTTATATTAAATGGAAGAACACAATAGTTGTTTCTGTAATTTTTTAATAATGAAAAAGTAGTTTATGGAGGAGTTGACCCCAGGAGAATGCAGGTGACCAGTGGTTTACCACAGGGCTCAGTGCTTAGTCCTTTTCTGTTTAATTTGTTTATCAGTGATGTAGGATATGATTTGACAGGAAATATTCAGTTGTTTAGCAATGCTGACATTGCTAACTGGGAATGTCAACATTGCTGACATTTCTAAGCTGGGAAGAGCAATGTGATGGAAGAGAAGATGAAGCAGAGATCCTGTAGGAAGACTTAAACAGATTAGCAGTATTGGCTAAGGTAAATAAATCGCTGTCAGTTTAATGTGTCTAAGTCTAAGGTGATTCACTCTTTGGAAAGAGATCAGAAGCTGTGTACCATATTGATGAGACTGATGAGGCCAGGGACTTGGGTGTGATTGTGAACAGGGAGATGAAGTTTTGAAGGCATATTGTGAAGGTAACCACACAGCACGTCAGATTACGTGTTGTTGAAGAATACACTAACAAGCAGTAATAGAGGTTATTATTCCCCTATATAAGGGTTTGCTAAAGCCAACTGAACTACTGTGAACAGATCTGGAATCCCATATTCCAAGAGGATGAAATTGTGGAGTGGATCCAGAGGTAAGTGACAACGATTGTGACAGGTCTGTGGAATGCTCTCTACGAGAACAGATTGACAGTTTGTAGACTTCAAAAATTAGCTGATAGGTTGTAAAAAAGAGGAAACATTATAAAAGCATTTCAGAAGTGAGAGAACAGGGTCACCAGTGGAAGTTGTATAAGGGTGCGGTTAGCACGGGTGTTAGGACTAGATTTTTTGTTTGGTGGATGGGCGGAACGAGTTGCCAGAGGTGGTTGTGAATGCTTCATCGGTGAACACCGATGAAGCACTCGCAACCACCTCTCACAATGTGTTTAAGGAGAGGTATGGCAGGTATTGTGTGAATAATGGATCTTCCATGATGAGTCTTTTGACACCATGGAGATGCTTGTATAATCATAATTATCTAAATCAAGTGGATATTAAATCTAGCATTATTTCAAAGCTGAATGCAGAAACTATGAAAGTTTCGACGAAATTTGACTAGAGAGCTTATGGAAAAATACTTGCTGCCATTTATGAGAATTTTAGTAAATAATAAGTATCATTTGAATACCTCTTCACATAGAATTCAATGTAAGCACACAGCAATGCTACATGAATGTCAGAAGTTGGATAGGCTCATTTTTGGAGTCAGCATCTGCAGTGAACACCAAATGTTAACCAGTACAGCAGTATTAGTTTACAGTAATTTGTGAGATGGTTATTTTAAGACAGTTTTCAGCCTGCAGCTATGATTTATCTAAATTAGATCCACCCTTTGAGAGCACCATGATAGAACATTAGTTATTTTGGCCATTACAGTTCTGATTTATTTCTCTATAGCTGACTCTCATCATAGCAAACATAATTATAGCATACTTATTTTCACTAATGAACTACTGTCAAGTCCTGACCAAATCCCTTAGACAGAGTGCCATACAAAAGGAAATTTGGTATAGCAAACTTTGCACTATAACAAACAATTCCTGTTAGTCTCCTTAGAGATTTGCTGTGATTGAGAGTTAAGTGTAATTGGTTTGCTGTCTGAGTGCCGTTGACAAGTATTTTTTTTGTTTGCCAAGATTGCTGATTTTTAGAAATCTAACATAAAGTTTCTCTACTCCTTACTGAAGAAAGAAACTGTTGGTTGCTATGTGGAATATGTAGAAAGATTGTTTTTAAGAGGCACTGCAAGATAAGCATATTTTCTATTAATAATAGCAATATTGATTTATAAATTACATTTGATTTTGTTTAGATTTAGTTAAGATATAGGTATATAGATAATATTCGGTGTTGTATACATGATATGGTGCATTTGGTGTTGTTCACAACACGTTCATTTTCACTGCTTTTGATATATTTTTTTTTAACATTAAACATTACATGAGTTTACTTTATTTTATTAATCACTAGTACATCTGGAACATTGTTTTATTGGTGTATTTAGTTTATTATTATATAGTCATTTAAATGTATGTATTGATAAAGTGTATGTGAAAGAGGTGTAACAATGGACACAGAGAGTTCTTTGCTTGAGTTTGACTTTAAAAAATAATGTTCTGTGAGAATAGTTTTTATTGAAAATAGGAGACAATGGTGCTAAAGTTTGACTGGATCTGATATTAGCAGGTGCTAAAGAAATGTTGCACTGTTAAGTGGCTCTGACTGCTGGTTTTGTAATTTGAGTCTCAGCATATACAATATTCCTAATGAGTAAGAAAGGGAACATGATAATTCTATTATACAAGGCTGATGCAGCACATTATAGAACAGTTAGTATTTCCTGTGTGGTCATCTAGGTATTGAAAAGGCTCTTTAGGAATCAACTCCAATAGTGGAATCATCAATAGAGGACAACAAGGTTTTGTTTAAGCAACTTACTTATGTTCGGTAGTAGTGACAGCAGGATTGGATAAGAGGAATGGATATACCACAGTAGTACTTCTGGATTTTTCCAGAAGTACTATTGTGGTATTGAGTGTAATATTCAGTCATTTGCTGATGATGTTAAGTTAGGAAGAATAAGGAATGTAGCTGATATAGAATCCCTTTAGGCTGATTATAACAGATTAGTTATTATGGGCAAATAACAGTGAATGTCAGTTGCCAGATGAAAAGTTATGCATTTTGTGCAGAGGACATTACAAGCAGGTATTAATGGGAATTTGGTGGAAGTAAAGACTTAAAAGATTATTGGGGACAATGAGTTAAAAGTTCAGGGGTCACATTGCTAAGATGGTTAAGTCATCACATTAAATAACAGCACTGTTAAAGAGAATTCTAACTTGTAGGAATAGGGAAGTTATTTTCTCACTTTACAAGACTTGAATAAGATCACATCTGTGCACAGATATGATCACCTGGATTCCAGGGAGACATTTGAAAAGATTCACCAGTGAGTAACCAAGACTAATTGACCTGTGGAATTGTGCATATGAGGAAAATGGTCCTCAAGTTCGAGGAATAGACAAAGGAGAGAAGATACAATAAAATCATACAAGTTAGTAAGGAATCTTAGAATGTAGACACAACTGAAATTTTGCAGTTTTGCTGTCTTATTTTGATACTTATTTTTCTTATCTTAAGTTTTTCTAAACACTTTCAATTTTTTTCCAGATTCCAGGGCAATTATCTAATAATTTCTTTTAATGCCGAAACTTCATATGAAATGAAGATATAAAAAATTTAATTTTCTGTATCTTTATTTGTGTTAGCAGCATCATGCAGTATTATGTTTTTTTCAGTTAGACAAAGGTTCCTTACTGTCACATCTATGTTAGCCTTTGCTTTTGACATTGCTCTATTGTTCTGATGAGTTTTTGATACTATTTTTGCACATTACCTTTAATAAACAATGTATCTACAACTGTATTAGTAAATACACAAAATAGAGTAAATAAGTAATATACCTGAAACATATCTGTAAAAAAACCACAGAAATATTCAAAACAATATAGTAATCTTAAAAAAAAAAAAAAAAAAATCAAAAGAAATTGTCTGTCCTTATGGTAGCTTGAAACAAATTATCCACATGAATATAGCCAGCCTCAAACCAAGCCATTTCCTTAGTGTTTCCAATTTGCTTAGACTTTTTTATTATTATTGTTAATAGAATAAATATCACAATTTACATTATAAAATGGAGAAAATAAACATTAGCTTTCTTACTTCATAACAATTATGCAGTAAGATAGTCAATTCTTGTCCAAAACATCATGTCCTCACAACTATACGACATTCTCACAGTATCTATCATACCTTGCCTTGAACTCGCTCACCGTCCTAGCACTCACAACAGACTTTGGCAGCTTATTCCACTCATTTACCACTGTAAAAGGAAAGAATCCAGCTCTAACACCCTTGCTAACCACACTCTTGCCCAGCTTCCATAGGTGTCCCCTAGTTCTCCCACCACCAGTCCTGATCTCAAAAATATCCTCTGAATTAATCCTATAGAAACCCTTTAGCAATTTGAATGTCTCAATCATATCTCCCCTTTTCCATCTATCAACTAATTTCTGCAACCCACAAATCTTCAACCTGTTCTCATAAGGTTCGTTCCATAGACCTGCTATCATCTTGGTCACTCTCCTCTGGATCCTCTCCACCTCCTCCCCATCAAGAAGAAACCTAGATGACCAAATCTGGGCACAGTAGTCGAGATGAGATCTTATTAAGGCTCGGTACAGAGGTACAATAACTTGCTTGTCTCTGCTCGTCAAGGCATTTTTCAACATCACTTAAAGAATATCAGACTGTGCATGTGCAAGCATGCATGTATACATACTTTACAGATATGTTTCAGGTATATTTGTAGAAAAGTTTTGCAATAAGAGAGGGTAAACGAATGCAGATAGAACAACGATGAGCCTTTATGGTTATCTGATTGTAAAATGTAATGGACGAGAATAAGTTTATCTTGTTTTGAAGTTTATCTATAATAGCAAATTAATGTAATAATAGTAAAAAAAAAGAAAAGAAAAGCAATAATTTATTAGCATCCCAAAAGTAACCGATTTAAGCATTTTTTACGTTTTGCTTTGCAGAATTAAACACACAGAAATTAAAGCGAAAGCAGGAATTCCAAATGCAGAAGAAAGATGCTAAATTTAAAAAATTAAAGCAGGATTCATTAAATATTTTCGGTAGTCCATCTAAGATTAGTACGCCAGTAGAAAAGAAAATAGAAAAAGGAAATGGTGAAGTTGAACAACATTTATCAGTTAAGAGAACAAAATCTAAAGGTGATTTTGAGGTTTATGTTCAGAAACATTATGAGCAGGTAAAGGTGAAAGAACCTAACTGGAGTGATGACGATATACAATCTTTTCTTGCTGCACAGTGGCAAGTAATGAGTGAGCATCAGAAAGCTCGCTATATATCCCGATTTAGAGCTCATCCTATTATGCACTTAAATGGTAAGTTTTATACTTAAAATATTTTTTATTGTTCATAATTTTTTATGTATTTTGATTTCCCATTTCTTATCCCAAGAAAGTGCTCATCCTTTGTGCAGAACTTTCATATTGTGTTTAATATATTTTAAATAATAAGACAGATTTTAACAATCTTCAATACATAAGCTGCTTTAGACTTATTAGGTGAAGAGGACTTCTTTACTATTTTTGTATTTTAAGCTTTATTTAACTTAAGTTAATTAACTTCTTTAATCCTGGTTGTTTTTAATGAAATGTAACCAGACGACAATAATTTTCTATGTTCATTGCTAATCTCACAAATAATATTCCTTTGCATAGCATTTGACTGTAAAAACCACTAATTAATATTTGGAACTATAAACAGTAATAAGTTACAGAAGATGTTTTCAAAGTAAGTTTAGTCTTAATAATCATCCTAAATAAATAAACTATTATTACATTAATACTTTACAATTATTAATGATGGCATTATGAAATTGCAATTTCTGTATCTGCTTCTGAGTATTGCATTTCTAATAATTTCATCATCATAATTCTAATTATGGGTATAGACCATATTGGTCTGTTCCACTCTCGTTATCCATCTAATATTCTCTTTTGAGGTCTATCCACCCTTCTCTTTCCAGTTGGTGTATATTTGATTAATTGTTTAGGATATAATTAGGATATGTCTAATAATTTAAATTAGTAAATTGGACTTAAAATATGATAAAAGAAAGTCAGCTTGTATATATCATTTTTTTTTTTTTTTTTCCCTACAGGAAGTGGAGGGAACAAGGAATATTATTGCAGTACTAATTCTGAAAGTCATATCTTTATGATCAGTTTTGCTAATAAATACATAGTAAATATAATGATATTTATGATTCATAAGGCAAATATATCTTACTTAAAGGCACTAGCCATCAGTAAAATTACTACAGAATAAACAAACTACAGTAAACTCTTAGTGACCATAGCGGTCTGTCACAGTGGATAGTTTGGTATGGCGAATTTCCTTTGCCATACCAAAGTCTAACCAAAGTTCACGCCAGCATGGCATGAACTTTGGTTAGACTTTTAAGTAGTTTTGTTATAATGGCATTTGCTTTAGTGTATCACCTTTAATTTTCCAGGCTAATCGCAAATAAAATAAAATTCCATAAAAATTTACCTGATAGGTTCTGACTAATTTGCATCAAATTGGTCATCTAAATTGGGGGTGTCCAACATCTATAGAACCATGGGCTAAGGTTTTTAGAGAAAGATAAGCCTCTTTATTTATTTGATGTGTGTGTATTATTATTGTTATTATTAAGTAGATTAAATGACTGGAAGCTGAGAGATAAAAATATAAACACTGTATTTTTTTATTTTAAATAAATTGCACAACTAGTTTCGCCTTCTTAGAAGACTCCATCGTGTGCATTACTTGAGAGAAATACATACAAACATTGCGAGAGTATCTATACATTAAAACACCAATATATTGACATTTGAAGGTGTGCTGTGTATCAAATACCTTCATTGTTCAGCATGTGCACATGTTCATGATCTTGTGAACAACAAAGTTGGGTAGCAGCACATTGAAAATCCGAGAGATTATAACTGAGATTAGTGTTGAGATGTACTGGATTGAGGATGATTTCTTTAGATTCCACAATTTTTCTTCCAGTTCATCATAACATCATAAGACGTTTTCCAACTGCTATCCAACTTTGGCATTCACAAAATCATGAACATGTGCACATGCCCAACAATGGAGTGATACACAGAACACCTTCAAATGTCAATATGTTGCAGTTTTAATGTATAGACATTCTTTCGCAATATTTGTTTGTATTTCTCTCATGTAATGCACCTGATGAAGTCTTCTAAGAAGATAAACCTAGTTGTCTGGTTAATTTAAAATAAAAAAAAAAATAGCATTTATATTTTTATTTCTCAGCTTCTAGTCATTTAATCTACTTCAAAAAATATGTCTCAGCTGAGTCAGTCAGTTATATATATATAAGATTATGTAAATATGAAGGTGTCCTGCTTATTTTATCAAGCCCTTTAAGCTCTTTCACTTAATATTGTAACAATTGCAATTTAAAAAAAAAAACAAGTCCACAATATGTTGCACGTGACTTCAATGCTTGTCATTGAATGCCGAAGTAATTGTTCAAGAGTAGAATCATTCATGCTGTTTCCTGTGTTTTGATTTTATGCATTTCATGTCAGACAATGTCCTTTCTCATATATGTACATCCAAACGTTGAAATAATTTTTAATTTGTAATCTTTTATGTTTGAATATTTCTCAGTGGGAAAAAAAGTTCGATGACCAGACATTGAAATGTTTGGGAAAATTTGGAGAAAACAGCAGAGCTGCTAATAATGCTGGATTTCTGTTCAGTAAGTGGACAAGTTATATTATTGACACAATGTTTCAACATAAAAATGCACACAAATTCACATTGAGAAAGGATGCGAGAAATAAGTCTAATTGACTGTTATTAATGATATGTTTTCCCACAGGTTCATAACACGAGTATATAGAAGATCTGAAATTGAAAGTGATCACCATTTAGTGTTCATCAGGATGATATTAAATTTGACATTAAAAAGAAGAGTGGGTAAGAAAGTTTTAGAATGAATCAAAGTTTAGCAGCTTTCAGAGTTGAACTGAAGAAGAGATTGAAAACAAGAACCAAACCTTGGAGATTAGTTGGCAAACTGATGAAAACATTGATTTAGTCAGAGAGGCATGTGGTGAGGTTGTCTGCAAAGATAGAAAAATTAGAACTCCCTGGTGAAATCAAGACATTAAAGCAGCAGTCAATGAAAAGAAGAAAGAGTATCAAAAGATCCTGTCAAGTACTGGCGAGTAAGTGCTCTTGAGAATATACAGGGAAAAATGTATGAAAGCAAAGCACTCTATAAAACTAGGTAAACAAAAATTGTGACAAGACCTTTCTTAGAAGAAAATATCAAATAGGTGGCAAAATGGTCTGGAGGCTATTGAAAAGCTTAGAAATGGATGAAGGTATACTTTAAAGACAATGTCCAAGTGACATGAAAACTGAAGATATTGATCCAGATGTCTGAAACAGTTAGTTACCTTAAAAGATTGTGAAATGTCACAATCTTTCTAGATTGATTTTAACTTAACAGTGGAAAATTGTTATGAAACCAGCTACAACTGTAAAGATTATGAATATTTTGGTCTGGCAAATTGGGATTTAGCTGACCAAATTGTATTCTTATTGACTTAAACTACAAATAAAATAATGATACGACATGACAGAATTTCATGCCAGCTGGGGCATTGCCCAATTAAACAAGGCTCTCATTGTTTTTGCCAGGGAATCAAGGCAGGCAGCAAAAAAAAAAAGTCAGCTACTGGAACCAATCCTGAAGCATACCCTAACTCACTATCACCAGAGTTGATATTGAGTTAGGGTATGCAAGATCAGTACTATAAACATAAGAAACCTGAATGACAAAGAAATGGAACTAGCAGAAGAATTGAATAAGTACCAGATCGCCATAATACGGGTGACTGAAACAAAAACGACATAAACTGGTGAAATCTTTCTAAGCAATAAATACAAAATGTTATATTCAGGCAATAACAATCAGGGAAAAGAAGGAGTAATTATAGTATTCAAATACGAGGCTAATCTTCTTGAATGGCAGGTAATATCAAGTAGAGCGATGTGGACAAATATCAGAATGGGGAACTGGTGGGCTTCTGTGTGGGCAAATATCAGAATGGGGAACTGGACAATGAGACTTATTGTGTCTGTGGTCCACACAGAAGATTCTACTGAGATAGAAGTGGAGGAATTTTTTTGAGGCTTTAGAGAAAGCAAATGACACAATGAAAAGGGAAAAGTTGATCCTTGTTGGGGATCTAAATAACCGAGTAGGAAATGATTGTCAGACACAGAAATATTTTGGGAAAATTTGGAGAAAAGAGCAAAGCTAATAATGATGGCAAATACTTGTTGGATTTCTGCTCAGGACATTGACTGGTTATTGCTAACCCAGTGTTCCAACGTAAAAATGTGCATAAATTCACATGAAGAGAGAGAAGAAGCAAGGAATAAGAAAAGTCTCGTTGACTATGTTATTCTTGATAGTGATTTTTTTCTCACTGCTGCAGGACACTAGAGCAGCGCTTCCCAAACTGTGGGCCGCGGCCCCCTTGGGGGCCATAGGTTTTGTTGAGGGGGGCCGTGAAATAATGAAAACAAATTTAAAATGTTTTAAGACTAAGTATATTTTTTTTATTTTAAAAGAAACGTATTTAACTTTTATTATTTCTTTTTTGTTATTTTTTATATTTTAATGGAAAAATTTACACATTGGTGTTGGTTCACAAACTTTGCTTCCTGCGTATTTCAGCGCTTAACGAATATTAGTAAATATTGCTTATTCACATGTTTCATTTCAAAGCAGTGGTTAGGATTGTATTTACTTCGAATGCTCTCCAGGGAAGTTCCAAATCTTTCTGTCCCTTTCATAACGTGTTCGTAATCAGGGACTGTTGATATTGACTTATATACATCATATCAAAACTCATTTTATATTATCACTGTCATCAGAGCTAGTTTTCTGTTACCAATAAAAGTTTCGCATATACTTCACACATGAAAAAAAGCTTAAACAAGTTCATGTGGGGATATAGTAACTCGCTTGCAGTGGTAAACAACACGCCCTCCCTAAGAGCCACTATACTGCAGAGGCAATAAAAATAACTACTTTTATTATGCCAGTGAATAAGGTATGAGGAGTCTGTGTAATATATTTCTCAGCAATTAGAGACAACTGGGATAAAAACACTAATTAATGAGTCGCATGTCCCCTTATACAGAAACTATGCTGTATAGACTGAAACAAAACCATATGTTGCATGGGCAAACACAGTATCTAACTAAAAACTATTGTTATTAATTAGATGTATGCGAGTTAGATTTCCCAAGGCAGCAATAAAATTCAACCGAACGTGTTAAAATTCGTAAAAGTGTTAAAACTAAGTAATATATATATATATATATATATATATAATGAATGTTATGGCAGTTTCACATATGGAATTCAGTTGAAGAGAGTTAGCATTTCAACTCAATTGTCAGCTATGCTTTTATCTTTCGGTTGCACGATCTTTTGTTAATACCGCACCAATCATATGCACGTTTCAATAAACAGACTGCCTTTGCTGTCTGTTTCGCGTTAGGCTTAATTACCGTAAAAGGAGAAAAGTCACAAAAGTGAAAAATGTTCCTGGTCCGGGGGATTCCCTTATTCAGGTAATATTCACTAATTTCATGTTATCAGTCTGAGGTGTGCCAGTATTGGTAAGTGGTGATATTATTTGATCTATTCTACGTTAAAAAATTTAACCCTGAGATGGATAAGTGGTTCGTAAAAAAATAAAAAAATCCCGCGACAATCAGAAGAAGCAGAAACAGACTAAAAAAAAAAAAAGGACAGTATTTTACCAGAACAGCCCGCATCGTCTTCAGAACCAAACGGTAAGAGGCAAAAAATGTAATATATGCATTTGATTTTTGCAATATTCGCTGTGTATGTTTTGTATTGAATATGAATACAATAAATATTATAATAATATATCTCTATTACGATTTTTTTTCGAGGGGGGGGCGTGAAATATTTTAATTTTTGCAAAGGGGGCTCTGACATCCAGAAGTTTGGGAAGCACTGCACTAGAGTATATAGAGGATTTGAAATTGGAAGTGATTACCATTTAGTCTCTTGAGTAGGATAAAATTGAATTTCATAAAAAGATGTAAGAAAGTCTTAAAGCAAATAAAGGTTGAGCTCTCAGATGTGAACTATAGACTAAAATACAAACATTCTTCAAGGGAAAAAAGTCTCATTGACTATGTTACTCTTGATAGTGATTTTTTCTCACTGGTGCAGGACACTAGAGTATACAGAGGATTTGAAATTGGAAGTGATTACCATTTAGTCTTGATCAGGATAAAATTGAATTTCATAAAAAGATGTAAGAAAGTCTTAAAGCGAATAAAAGTTGAGCAGCTCTCAGATGTGAACTGTAGACTAAAATGTTAAAGATACCAAGCAATTTTAAACCTGGTTTACTCCATTTCCCAAGTAAGCAAACAGACAAACAAGTTAAGTTTGCGCCTGCAAGTGTTGCAAGTCTAGCTGATCCTACAGGTAGTGCAAGATCAAGGCAACTCGTGGTAAAGGTGCTATAAGCTCTGATCACTAATCTTAATATTTACCCTTACTTGGGAAATGGAGTAAAACCAGGTTTAAAATTGCTTGGTATCTTTAACATTTACTATACCCAAGGTAAAATACTTTCTACATCTATAGACTAACATGCACAAACATTCTTCAAGAAAAAATGAGTTTGATGACAGGAACCAAACCTTGGAGATTCACTGGCAAGCCCTGAAGAAAACATTGATTCAGTCAGCCAGAGAGGCATGTGGTGATGTTGTCTGCAAGAATAGAAAAATCAGAACTCCATGGTGGACACAGGAAGTTAAAGAGGCAGTGAAGTAAAAGAATATCGAAAGTTCCTCACGAATAAGTGAGCTTGTGCTTTTAGAGATTATGTTTTTGTATTCTTAGAATGAGTTTACATACGAAGAACTACAAAACACCCTCAAATAAAGCAGAAAAAGAGGTCACCAAGAGAAGATGATATAAACACAGAACTTATTAAATTTGCAGGTTAAAGAATTTAATACCAGATTTCTAAAACTTATAAACCAAATATACAAAGAGGGGAAAATCATCAAAAAATTGGGGTAGAGTTCTAGGGATCCCATTTTACAAAAAAGGAGAAAAAAACAGATTGCAATAACTATCGTGGCATCAACCTCCTCAATACAGGTTATAAAATCTATGCAAAGATGTTAACAAACAAATTAATATTCTATATAGAATCACAGCTGGGAGAAGACAGAACTGATTCATTAAGGGAAGATCATGTATAGACTCAACTTTTATTTTAAAAATAATTATTGTAAAACAGAGAATACAATATTGAAACACACACAGCTTTCATTGATTATGTAAAAACATTCGACAAAATGTTGAGAAATAAACTATGGGAAATTCTAAAGGAATACCACATTCCAAACTACTATACAATGCTCTATTGAACATACGAGGATTGTTTTAAAGGTTTGGTAAATTATCAATAGACGGCAACAGAATTCATTCATTCATACCAGTGTCGGAACATATCATTTTCATGATCCCCGCAAAATTTTAGCCAAATGTGATGCATGGTTCTCGTTTGGCAAACATTTAAAATGACCATGTTCGCATTTTTCATAAAAACAGAGAAAAACGACTTTCGTGCATAAAACACTTTTATTTGAAGAAGTGGACGACCGCACAGATCAAAGCCGAGTTAGATGCAGTTAATGGGGACTCTGCACCAGCATTAAAGACCATTTATTTTTGGATAAATGTGTTTAAATGTGGTCGTAAGTCCATTGAAGATGATGCGCTCTGAATGCTTGACCGGATGATCATATCCTAAGAAGGAAATGACTGACAAAATTCATTATGGAAGACCGCCGAGTGAAAGTGCGTGAGATTGTAGCATCTCAGCTGAATTGGTGTATAATATCCTGCATGAAAAATTGCACATGAAAAAGCTGTATGGGCGATGAGTGCTGCAATTGTTGACTGTCTATCAAAAATGCATGTGAAAATTTCAATTCAGTGTTTGGCGATGTTTAAACGCAATTTGCAGAATTTTTTGCTTCGATTCATGACTGTAGATGAAACTTGGATCAACCACTATGCACCTGTCCAAGCAGCAGTCAAAATTTCAGTGGACAATGTCCGGTGAAAGAGCACTGAAAAAAGTGAAGACCGTTTTGTCAGCTTGGAAGGTGATGGCCACCGTTTTTTTAGGATTTCCAAGGAATTATCATGATAGACTATTTGGGAAAGGGTAAGACAATAACAGGAGTCTATTATGTGTCATTGTTGGACTGTTTAAAAGAAGAATTAAAGGAAAAAACAGCCAAGATTGATACACAAAAAAATTCTCTTTCATCAAGACAATGCACTGTCCCACACATCGGCCGTCGCAATGGCAAAAGTTGCACGAATTGAGGTTCGAATTGGTTCCACATCCACCGTATTCTCCGGACTTGACCTCGTGTGACTATTTCTTGTTCCTAAACTTAAAAATTTGGCTCGGTGGGAAAAAAGTTTCTTCAAACGAGAATGTTATCAGGACTGTCAATGGCTATTTTGCACAATTTGACAAATCCTACTTTTTAGATGGGATGAAAAAAATTGGAGACTCACTGGACCAAATAGATAGACCTCGATGGAGACTACGTTGAGAAATAAATATTACTTTTTCCAAAAAAATGTGTTTAACTTATTTTTTTTACCAAATTTTTCAAACAACTCTTGTATACCATAATAATGAAATAGGAATAAAGCAAAATGATACCATATTTACTTGGAAACCAATAAATAGAGGAGTCTGTCAAGGCTGTCCTTTATCATCCATATTATTTAATATATATATGGACAATATTATCAAAAATGGAGAGAAGTAAATATATGTGGCTTCCAAATTAATTGATATACAAAAATAGACACACTACTTTTTGCCTATGATCAGATCATCTTTGGAAAGACTGAAGATGAAAACTTCAGAAAGCAATCTATAACTTAACTAATATTATACAACAATATGGCCTAGAAACATCTGCTGAGAAAACTAAAGCCATGGCTTTTCACGGAAATAACCCTGTCAGAAGTAAAATAGTAATAAATAATAAAATAATTGAAGAAGTTAATCATTTTAAATGCTTTTGCTGTAAACTACTATCTTACATAAATGAAATATTGATTTTAAGATGATAAACTTTATAAAAATCACTGGATTAATTAACAGAACCTTTAAAGCTAACTATGTACAGAAACACACAAGACTTAATCTACAAAACAATAGCCAAACCTACACTATTATATGTAAGTAAGATATGGACCTTCGAAGAAAGAGATATACAGAGAATTCAGGCAACAGAAATGAAATTCCTTAGAAAAACAGAAAAACTAACCCTATTAGATAACAAATAGTGAAATAATTTAAAATCTTAAAATTAATTCCATGGGGTGCTTAAGGGTCAAAGCTGTATAACTGAGAGGAGACCTCCACATAGCCTTTAAAGGAATGCGGAGAACCGACCAGGGCTTCTGACCTAATGTCCAATCCTCACCTTCTCGTGGTGCACCCTGTTGGGTATCTACTTGGATACTGAACGAACGAGGATGGGCTGGCAATTTGGGATTTAGCTGAACAAATTGTATTCTTATTGGTTAAACCAAAATTAAAAATGATGGTACGACATGACAAAATTTCATGCCGGCTGGGGCGTCACCCGGTTAAACAAGGTCCCCGTTGTTTTCGCCAGGGCAAACAGCAAAAAGTCAGCTATTGGAACAAATCTGAAAACAAACCCCAACTCACCATCACCAGAGTTAAAGTTCGGTACTATCAACGTAAGAAGCCTGAATGGCAAAGAAATGGAGCTGGCTGAGGAATTAGATAAGTACCAGATCGACATAATCGGGGTGACTGAAACAAAAAAAGACAAACTAGTGAGATCTTTCTGAGCAATAAATACAAAATGTTATATTCAGGCAATGACAATCAAGGAAAAGGAGTAGCCATAGTATTCAACACAAAATACAAGGCTAATCTTCTTGAATGGCAGTCAGTCTCAAGTAGAGTAATGTGGGCAAATATGAGAATGGGGAACTGGACAATGAGACTTATTTGTGCCTATGGTCCCACAGAAGGTTCTACTAAGGTAGAAGTGGAGGAATTTTTTGAGGCTTTAGAAAAATCCACTGACACAATGAAAAATGAAAAGTTGGTCCTTGTTGGGCATCTAAATAGCAGAGTAGGAAATGATTGTGAGACATACAAAAATATTTTGGGAAAATTTGGAGAAAAGAGCAAAGCTAATAATAACGTCAAATATCTGTTGGATTTCTGCTCACCACATGGACTGGTTATTACTAACACCATGTTTCAACATAAAAATGTGCACAAATTCACATGGAGAGAAGAGGTTAGGAATAAGAAAAGTCTCATTGACTATGTTATTGTTGATAGTGATGTTTTCTTCCTGGTGCAGGATAACAGAGTGTACGGAGGATTTGAAATTGGAAGTGATCACTATCTAGTCTTGAGCAAGATAAAATTGAATTTCATATTGAAAAGAATAACATGTAAGAAAGTTTTAAAGCGAATAAAAGTTGAGCAGCTCTCAGATGTGAACTGTAGAACTAAAATACACGAAGATTATTGAAGAAAAAATGAAAGAGTTTGAGAACAGGAATCAAACCTTGGAGATTCAGTGGCAAACTCTGAAGAAAACATTGATTGATTCTGCCAGAGAGGCATGTGGTGAGGTTGTCTGTAAGGATAAAAAAATCAGAACTCCCTTACGGACACAGGAAGTTAAAGAGGCAGTGAAGGAAAAGAAGAAAGCATATAAAAGTTCCTGTCAATAAGTCAGCTTGTGCTCTTAGAGAATATAGAGACAAATGCAAGAATGCTAAACAAAAGTCATGGGAGGACTTTGGCAAGAATATAGAAAATAAATATCAAGAAGGTGGCAAAATATTCTGGAGGTTGTTGAAGAAGCTTAGGAATGGAGGAAAGAGTGCTGTAAAAGGAGTTAGAGATGATAAAGGTGACATGAAAACGGGAGAAAAAGAAATCCTTGAAGTATGGAGTAATTACTTTGAAAAACTTCTAAATGAAACAAGCAGTGATGACAGCACAGTGCTAAAAAACACTGACCAGGCATGCAGTCAGGAATACATATCCATACTTGAAGTAGAAAAAGCCATCAAAGGCTTGAAATGTGGAAAGGCAGCAGGAGTAGATGATATTCGACCAGAAATGCTGAAGTATGGTGGTATAAGAGTCTTACAGTGGCTGCACTGCATAGTTCAGAAAGCCTGGACAGAGGGACGAATTCCCAATGATTGGAGTAGAGCTCTCATAGTACCCATATATAAAAAGGGAAATAAAACTGCATGTGAGAATTACAGAGGTATTTCCCTACTGAGTGTTCCTGGCAAGATCTATGCAAGTATACTTGAGAAACGGTTGAGAAGAATTGGGGAAGAAAAGCTTGGTGAAGAACAAGCTGGATTCAGGCCAAATAGAGGCTGTCAGGATCAGATCTTCACTTTACGACAAATAGTCGAGAAAGCATGGGAATATAACAAAGATCTGTATTTAAGTTTTGTCAATTTGGAAAAGGCATATGACAAGGTGCCAAAAGAGAAGCTATTCAATACGCTACAGTTATATGGTGTCAATGGGGCATTATATCAAGCAATACTTAGTCTTTATTTGAGTTGTAAGCCAGCAGTTAGAATTGAAGGAAGTACAGGAAGATGGTTTAATGTTAAATCTGGTGTAAGACAAGGATGTACATTATCCCCTCTGTTATTCGTTATCTATATGGATCACATTATGAAGGAAAGTGGTATTAAACATGATATCAAAATTGGAGATGTTAATGTCAGCTCTTTGCTTTATGCAGATTATGTTATACTTCTAAATAAATCCGCTACAAGTCTGCAAGATTCTCTGACTAAATTGAATAGCTGTTGTAATAGATACGGTATGAAGGTCAGCAATAAAAAGACAATGAAAATAGGCAGAATCATTGAAAATGTCAACTGTGTTGTGAATGGAGAACCTGTGGAACAAGTAAAACATTTCAGCTATTTATGCACGATTTTTACCTAAGATGGTAAATTAAATATAGAAATAGACAACAGAATCAGTAAAGCTGGTATGGTGGGAAGTCAATTGAATAAATTCATATGGAATAAGAGAGAAATTAGTCGGAACACTAAATTAGCTGTATACAAGACAGTGTTCAAACCAGTTTTAACTTCTGGATCTGAGAGCTGGGTCAGAAGTAAAACACTTGACCAAAGACTAGAGACTACAGATATGAGAGTCCTGAGAAAGATTATAGGCATGAACAGATGGCATCAATGGCAATATCATATTAAAAACGAGGATATTAGGAAAGAACTTGACATTGTCAGCATCGAGGAATGCGTTAGCAGAGCTAATCTCAGGTGGTATGGTCACTTAAACAGAATGGGCGAGGAAAGATTAGCAAAACAAGTGTTCTCTGCCAGGTTGGCAGCACGACCCAGAGGAAGACCAAGATATAAGTGGATTGATACGGTACAAAGTGCCTTAGACGATAGAAATATAAGATCTGATAATGTTGGAGTCTTGACAAGTAACAGACTGATTTGGAGGAAAATTGTAGATAGGAAATTATTAACGATGTAAATTTTTCATGTAGTACTATCATATC
Source organism: Typopeltis vanoorti (assembly GCF_054136105.1). Taxonomy (NCBI): domain Eukaryota; kingdom Metazoa; phylum Arthropoda; class Arachnida; order Uropygi; family Thelyphonidae; genus Typopeltis; species Typopeltis vanoorti. Next base: position 67,673,562 of record NC_143553.1, on the reverse strand, counting down.
CTGTACACCCCTTGAGAGTACATAGCAGGAATTTGATGATGAATTAATTCCATAACAGACTCGCAGATTAAACATAGGAAAAACTGGTGAGACCATATAGCAAGAATGCAGAGAGAAAGATTACCAAAAAAGATCTTAACATATATGTCTAGAGGAACAAGGAATAGGGGATGACCAAGAAGAATATCAACTGAGTCAGGAACAGGCTAGTTGGCCTAAAACCTGGATAAGAAGAAGAAGATTCTTAGAGAATACAGAGACAAACGTAAGAAAGCTAAACGCTGCGTAAAATTATCTAAACAAAAGTCATGGGAATATTTTGGTAAGAACATAGAAAATAAATATCAGGAAAGTGGCAAAATATTTTCGAGGCTGTTGAAAAAGCTCAGAAATGGAGGAAAGTGTGCTGTAAAAAGAATTAGAAATGATAAAGGACATGAAAACTGGAGAAAAAGATGTTCTTGATGTATGGAGTAATTATTTCGAAAAATTTCTAAATGAAACAAGCAGTGACAGCACATTAGAAAAAAATACCCAACAGGCCAGCAGTCAGGAATGCATATCCTTACTTGAAGTAGAAAAAGCCTGAAATGTGGAAATGCAGGCTGAACAGATGATATTTCACCAGAAATGCTCAAGTGTGGTGGTATAAAAGTCTTACAGTAGCTGCACTGCATAGTTCAGAAGGTCTGGACTGCACAGAGAGATGATTTCCAGATGATTGGAGTAGAGCTCTCACTCATAGTACCCATATACCACAAGGGAAATAAAAACTGTGAGAATTACAGAGGTATTTCCCTACTGAGTGTTCGTGATAAGATTTATGCAAGTATACTTGAGAAACAGTTGAGGATGATTGTAGAAGGGAAGATTAGTGAAGAACAAGCTGGATTCAAGCCAGATAAAGGCTGTCAGCATTCAATTTTCACTTTACAACAAATAGTTGAGAAATCATGGGAATATAACAAAGTTTTGTAGACCTGCTAAAGGCATACGACAATGTGCCAAGAGAAAAGCTATTTAAAACGCTACAGTTATATGGTGTCAGTGTGGCATTATATCAAGCAAGACTTAGTCTTGATTTCAATTGTAAGTCCGAAAATTTCCCGAGCATTAACAACAGTTTTTGCACATCTTTTCAACATGAGTCTCTCACTGGGTCAAGTTCCAAAAGAGTGGAAAGAAGATAAAATTGCTCCAATTCATAACGGAGGTGATAAGAATAGGGCTTTGAATTATAGACCAAATATGTGTGTCTAGAATTGTGGTCAAGGTAGTATTAAAGAAGTTAGTTAGGACTAACATTCAGAATTGAGTTGACAACAGAAAAAATATTCTTTGGTGGCTGCATGGATTTACTAAAGGAAGATTGTGCTTTAGCAATCTGCTTACTTTTTATAATAAAGTGACAAATGTGTTGGATAAGGGTGTTGCATATACAGTGGTATATTTAGATTTTGCATAGGCGTTTGATAAATTGCACGACAAGCTTGTAATTAAATTGGAAAAGATGGGGCTGAACACTAGATTAGTTCACTGTTCACAGATTGGCTATCTGATAGGCATCAGCAAGTTGTCTATGGAGGAGCGATATCCCAGAAGAGGAACGTTACCAGTGGTGTATCCCAAGGGTCTGGGTCCATTGCTGTTTAATTTGTATGTAAATGATATTTGGAGAGGTCTGAATGGTAATATGCTGTTGTTTGCAGATGATGGAAAGTTGGGGAGATCTATCAGGAGTAGATGTTGATTGGATTTTAACGGTATAGATGCGAACACGGATTGATAAGAAAATAATTATTTATTAACTAAATGCTAATATTTCACTGGTATTATATCCAGCATCTTCAGAGCACACAAACAAAGTTACAGTAGTGAGACAACCACAATCCTGTGTAACAGTTGGACTAGTATGAGTAATTGTAGCGTGCAACACAAAGACTAAAGTCCTAATTAGGCACCATCTAAGTTTTTAAAAAAAAAAAAAAAAAAACAGATATTAATTTGGTCTTAGGATGTATCCCAAATCTTTGGTGGATTTATACAGCTATACTTGTTGAGGTTTGGAGTATGTTTCAGGGCTTCTGTTGATTCCAGGAACAACCTCTCTGACTTGTAAAAGCTTCTGTGCAGTACTTTTTTTTTTTTTTTTCCAATTGATCCTGTGTGCAGGGGTATCCAAAGCATGGTCTGCCAGACCAGACTTGCCATAGTGAAAGTGCCTGATATATTTTTTGTGTTCACTGAGGCAGGTGTCCACAGTTCTTCCTGTCTGTCTATAGTAGGCTCGATGACATGAACTGTCTACCAAAGATTTGGGAGACAGTCATCTTAAGATTTTTTTTTTTTTTTTTTTTAAACTTAGATGGCACCTAATTAGGACTTTAGTCTTTGTGGTGCATGCTACAATTACTCATACTAGTCCCACTGTTACACTGGATCGCAGTTGTTTCACTACTGTAACAAACTTTGTTTGTGTGCTCTGAAGATGCAAGATATAATACCAGCAAAATATTAGCATTTAAGTTAATAAATAGTTATTTTCTTATTAATCTGTGTTCGCATGTATACTGTTAAAATCCAATCAACACGTGCGACGAACACATATGCCTTTCCACATGTCTATCAGCAGTAGAGTGGATACTGTAGCTTTGCAAGAAGACTTGAATACACTGGGCTGAATGGGAAATGAGTGGGACATCAATTCAATGTTGCAAAGTGTAAGGTTTTGAAATTTGGGAAGCAGAGATGGGATGTAGAGTACACAGTTGGTGGAAATATCCTGGAAGTGGTAGAGGAGAAGAGAGATCTGGGAGTGATTGTAGAGAATGACCTAAAATTTCAGGGACATGTTACTAAAATTGTGAGGACAACAGCGGATAATGAGAATGATTCGGAGGGCACTGACTTGTGAAGTAAAGATGTTATGGTCCTTCGTATAAGGCTTTGATCAGGCCACATATGGATTACTGTGCACAGATTTGTCACCTGGTTCTCAAAAAGATGAAGATGTGTTGGAAAAAGTTCAGAAACAACTGTTTTTTGGTGTATAGAAGGAAGAGAGGGGATATGATCCTGACATATAAGCTATTAAGAGGTTATTACCAGATTAACGTCGGGAAGGTTTTGCACAGAATGGGTTAAGATAGGAAGAGAACAAGGAGTCATCCCTGGAAGCTGTATAAGGAGGATGCGAGCAAGGGAGTGAGGAGCAGGTTTTTTGCATCGAGAGTAGTGAGTGATTGGAAGGCATTGACCTAGAGTGTGGTGACCGCAGAGACATTGAATATATTTAAGGCATGGTATGATAAACTGTGTGTATAACAGTGGGTTTCCCACGTTGAGTCTTTGACTCCATGGAGTTTTTTTTTTTTTATAATAATATAGAATGAGTAAAATATTTCAGCTATTTAGAAGCAATTTTTAGTGAAAATAACAAATTTAGTATCGAAGTAGGCAACAAACTAAACTGGTATAATGGAGTCATGTCAATAAATTTGTATGCAGTTTGAAAGGTCTTAAAACCCTGGACTAGCTAATCATGATATTTTTCAGGCAAATTTTAATCAGTTTATGTGAAACTGGGTTAGACATGACAGTTAATCAAAGACTAGAGATGACAGATATGTATCATTCCACATAACAATCATTAAATTGAAGCTTGGTACTTTTGTATTTTGGTGAAAATGAATTATTTGGATAGAAGAATTTTTTTTTTTTTTTTTCTTTTTTTTTTTTTTCTTCTCCTGGTAACCTATTCTTTTCTGCAAGCATTTTTATTTAGTAGCTATAATTAGTTTTAACCACCTCTGAGTGAAAATTTGATACTCAAATTTTCACTCAGAGGAGTGAATCTTAAAACTAATTATAGCTTATTTCCAGATTGTCCAATTTTTGACTTTTTTTTTTTTTGACTGACATTTTAATGCCTAAGCTGTGTACTTTTTGATTTCTGATTTGCATTTTCAGACAAACTAATTTTTTTTTTCAGCAAATGACTACCTATCTGTTCTGAGTGTGTTTTTCCCTCTCCATTTTGTACTTTATCCTGCAGGTACTAAGTTGAATCCACAGATGTTTTTTGTTTGTTTGTTTGTTCGTGCATTTATGTGTGTTTCATTTGTATATGTGAAATATATATTTTTCAAATCACCTTGATTGAAGTATATCTTCTATAGAAAAAAAATTGCCTCAAATACAAAAAAAATTAAAATGACTGCTCTCAAAGGATTTTTGAAGGATTTCAAATATCAGCAAAGATCACACAGAATGTAATCAAACAAAGTTTGCACCTGAAGATACTTCAGGTGCAAACTTTGTGTGCTTACACTTGGATAAAGGATCAAACTAAATTTATGATAGTCTAACCAAGTGGCAATAAACTTCCAAACAATTGTTTTGTTGACGTTTAACATTGGTCAAATTTCATTGTCGAGAATATAACCTGTTTTTAACATTACGTTTATGAGAAATTACCCTCTTTATAAGTATACATTGGGAATGAATTAACTCGTAAAGTCAAGAACTACTTGCATGTTTAAGTAGTGTGCACCAATTATATTACCTGGATAAGTGAAACCAGTTCAAGTAGAACAAAATTTTGTAACTAGATATTTTATAGAAATGTGTGGTAGACATTTTAACACATGAAAAAATGGTTTTAGCGAAATCATAACTTTTTAACAACTCTCTTTTGCTCACTTTAACATGAGTATTATCCAGTGAGGAAGAGCAAAAGAATTGGATACAACATTCAAAATATGAGCACAGGAATGAGTCAAACAGCTTGCATATACTTGCACATCTTGGTCACAGCTAATTTAACAGGGGAAAATGCTATTAAAGTTCCACAAAACCAGGTAGTGTTGTGTAATTCAAAATTAATTTATAAGATAGATAAAAGTGAAAAATAAAATTAATGAACAATTTTTGATTACGATTACTTCCCAAAACTTTGAGAGAGACATGCAGTCTGTTCAATGAAAATTAAATTGGTGATGATGGAATTTTGAACGTTTCAAGAAATAAGCAAACAAAAGGTTCAGCTGTGGGCAGTCCTATCTCCACCTGCTTTGGCTGATTACTTTGTGGAGCATTTGGAAAATCAACTTTTTAACAATTTTTCCTCAACTTCTTATCTGGCTATGTTGTGTTGATATCTTTGCAATATAGTCCCACTCTGAACCATAACTACTTCAGTTTTTGGACAGAATAAACTCTTTATATACCTATATCAAGTTTACTATTGAACTTGAAGCTAGCAGTGTTCTTCCCTTCCTTGGATACCTTAATAATCTGCAACTGTGCAGGCAATATTGAGTTATTTATCAACAGGAAGCTTTCCTTCACTGACAGGTATATCCATCTAGCTTCACACCATCCTTCACAAAAGACAGGCAAAAGTTTGTTCTTTGGACTCCCTTTTGTTAGAAGAGTTAAATAAAATAAGAATCACATTGTTGTTTAATGGATATAAAGAAACCACAGAAAATAATTGATGATTCTCATCCTTCAGCCAGACTACAATCTCGTTAAGATAATTTCCATAAACCTACTTTAAGGGACTTCTGGACAGATAGTAGGGTTTCCTTGCAAATATAATCTAAAATAGTAATTTATTTTAGATTATATTTGCAAATATATCTAAAATAGTAATTGAAATGTTCAAAACCCTACATCATCTCCTGAATCTTAATCAGATTGCATGTATTTACATTTATTCATGTTTTGTGAAGTAACTGCCATAGATAGTTCATAAATTTTATTTTATTATTTTTAATTTTTAATATTTTTGTTTATTTTTTTATATAATTTTGAATTGCACAACTGTACCTAGTTCTCTAGTTCAGTCAGTTGCAAGATGAAGTATAGTGAATACTCTTTGATTCATTCTTGTATTCATATTTTGAATGTTATAACCAATTCCTTATTAGGATTTATTTATTTAATAAATTATTTTTTAAAGATCATTCTAAATAGGATTGAGGCCAAAGTTGAGCTGGAGATGCCTGAGGAACAAGAAGGTTTTAGCAAAGGTAAGGGTACCAATTATCAAATCATTGTGAGGTATTAGACTCCCTTTTGTGATGTATTTCATAGATTACTCCAAAGCTTTTGACTGTGTTCAGCCTGTGAAATTGTTGAAGGTAATGAAAATAATAGGTTTTCCACAACACATGATCAGGTATAGCTAACTTGTACATTAAGCAAGAAACCATGGTAAGAACAGTTATTGGATTAACTGATCGGATTCAGATATGCAGGAGTGTTAGGCATTGATGTCTACTTTCTCCTCTGTTTAGTATCTATGCGGAGGACATCATATGTGTAGCATGGGATGAGCTTAAGACAAGAATTAGTATAGGCAATAGATGGATTAGTAATCCGAGGTATGTTTGTTTGATACAGTACTTGGTAGTGACAGGCAAGAACTAGGAACTTGACAAAGTTAATAAGATCAGTAAGCACAGTGGACTTGAACTCAATTCTAGCAAGACAATGATTATGGTTCTCAAAAGAAATACAGACAGAGAAGCTCCTGAGAAAGAAGTGTATCTTCATGGAAAAAGAATTGAGGAAATCAGCAATTTGGAGTACCTGGGATCTATTATTAATGGGAAGAATTGCTGTTCAGAAGACATCAGAAGAAGATTAGGAATGGCTAAAACAATACTCAGAGACTTATCTAAAATCTGGAACAGTAGATCTATCTTCACAGGAACAAAGTTGAGGATGTAGATGTTTTTCCAATAGCAACTCATGGATGTGAAACTTTTAACCTTAAGAAGTGTGATAGGAAAAGAATAGTTGCTTTGAGATGTGGTGTTACAGAAGACTGTTGAGGAACTCGTATACTGAAAAGTGGACAAATTCATGGATTCCAGAATGGATCAGTAGAACTTTATTACTCATTATGGATATTTACAGAAGAATGCTGACATACTTTGGACACATTGCTTGGGAGATGCCTTTCTTCTGCTTGGGGAATGAACAGAAGAAAGGCATCTCCCAAGCAGGCTGTGAATTCAAATCCTACTGCACGGCTGGTTGGTAAGTGTAGATCCTCCCTGAGATGAATGAATAGTCTTCCGATTATTCTGTCTGAAATTCCAGAAATGTCTGGAGCGGAATAGTCTTCAGAGAGTAGAAGCTTCCAGAAGAGCATGCAACAGGACCACCAGGCAAGAACTGCTGTATGGTTACTCCACTCCTACATAGTGCACCTTGAAACCCACAGAACAAGTTTCCTCTCCTACTCCATCCCTGCAATTGCTGTACTATCGAACAGTCTTTCCCTTGTTGTGTTCCCCAAGGAATACGATATACAATCATTCAAATCAAATGTGAACAAGTACCTTCTTTCCCAATCCATACACAGTACTAATGTACTATAGGTTGATCTACTAACCTCTCGTGTATGGGCTCAACATATAAAAATAATAAAATCTCTCTGAATGATGCTCTGCTCATGTTACAGTGAGTGAGATATAGGATGTTTTGTAAGTTACTGGCAAAAATCATGTAAAAAAGTAATGCACTTCAATAAGTTATAGTTTTGTACAACACTGTTGTGTACTTCTTCAGCTTGGGACAGAACACAAATAAGAAATGGTATTTTACAATGAGATTTCTAAATTAACTCATTCAACATCAGATGTTGTGTTTAGGAATGAAATAACAGATGCATGATTCATTGTTACAAGATGTGGTATTGTTTGTCTCATAACTTAATTCATTAATCTGTAGATCCTTTATATATGCTGTCCAATGTTGATTTAATATAATTAGACCTTTGTTTTATTACATTGGGTCAACATCTTATCATATTGCTCACTTGCTTCCTTAAATTGCCATACATAATTTGTCATTCTCTGTATGGCATTTTAGTGAGTTGCCAATTAACTTGATTGTTTTCGTTGGTGATGTGAAAAGCTAGTCCAGTTTTATCTGCTCATTTATTCTCCACATCTCTGACATGTTCTTTTGATGGATTTTTCCAGATAATCCTGTCTGTCCAATGTAATAAATGCTGAGCTTACAAAAGATTTTGTATGCTTCTGATCTCTTCAAAGAAAGATGAGGTTGTTTTGGTGATCTTAACATCATGGATACTTTTTTGTATTGGCTAAAGACAACCTTTAAGCAACTTCATCTTTCTTTGAAGAGACCAAAGTTATAGTTAAGTTTAGTTAAGATCTTTTGTTACTCAACAATCATTTGTAACCTCAGGTTACAAAAGATTGTTGTCATGGAGCATGAGATGGTTTGTTCAAGACACTTGATAGTTTTTATGTTGTAACTATTTTTAGGAGAATATTTTTTGATATAAGTTATTTCTTTGTGTTTTTATAATCATCACTGGATATAGTAATAGTTCTTTCATTGAGAGTTGTGATGTCTCTTCTGTGCTGGGTGGTGGTTGGAATTAGCATGTAGATACTGGCCTGTATTGAACTTCTTTCTGTAAACTTCAAAGATTGCTACCATCTCCAACTGAAATGAAAACATAGAATAGATCTTTATTCTATTTTTAATATTGGATTTTATGGTTTAAATTGTTCAGGAAATAAGTCGGTGAAGTTATGAAGGTTTCTTCTGAGCCTAGCCAAATGATGAAAACATCATCTATATTCCTTACCCATAATCTTTGGTCTGGCATGGTATTTCTTAATAGCTGATGTAACCTTTCCATGTATAAATTAGCTAAGTATGGAAAAAATTGTTGTATCCATGATCACTCCTTCAGACTGTTCAAAATAGTACTCCTGAAATTTGAAGAAAGTGTTCTCTGTACAATGCTTGAAAAGTTTTAATGGTGTCGGGTGGAAAGATGTCTTCCTTTGGAATGTTAGTGAATAAGCTTTTACATCTGAAGCAGTCAGGATGTCTGTGTAACTAAGTTTGATGTTTTTTATTTTGTTTATAAGGTTCTTGGATATATATATATATATATTAAATATACAATGATGTTTTTTCTACATTTGGAGCTAGTAGGATGGATAAATATTTACAAAGGTAATATGTTGGAGAATGCTTGGCATCTACTCTAGGTCTAAGTGGAAAGTCTACTTTATGAATTTTAGGTACACCATACATATATATACATGGAACAGATTGATACTTTAACCTGTCCAAAGTGAATTTGCCTTTGGACAGGTTAAAGAGATCTCTCATTAAATCATTAATCTTATTGTGAATAGTGCAAGTTGGGTCATCATCTTTTCCTGTCTTTATTGGTGTCATTCATCTTGTTTATATACTCTTTTGAATCTAATATTTCCTTTTGTTAGTTTTTAATATTAGTATTCATTATTAGTATTTTAATATTGTATTCAATTATCATTCGTGATATTTTTAGTTGGTGGTTTTGAATGAATTAGAATTGGCACCATTTGTATGCATAGTGATAGCTAAATCTCTTGAAATCCAGTATAAACCCCCCTCCCCCCTCAATAATATCAACATTGCAAATGTGTTTTGGAGATATTGTAGAGTTTGAATCCTTTGGCTTTTTTTTTTTTTTTTTTTTTTTTTTTTTTTTTTTATATATATATATATATATTTTAACTTATGGATCTGAGAGCTGGGTCAGAAGTAAAACACTTGACCAAAGACTAGAGACCGCAGATATGAGAGTCCTGAGAAAGATTAGGGGCGTGAACAGATGGCATCAATGGCAATATCATATTAAAAATGAGGATATTAGGAAAGAACTTGACATTGTCAGCATCCAGGAATGCGTTAGCAGAGCTAATCTCAGATGGTATGGTCACTTAAATAGAATGGGAGATGAAAGATTAGCAAAACAAGTGTTCTCTGCCAGGTTGGCAGGAAAACGACCCAGAGGAAGACCAAGATATAGGTGGATTGATACGGTACAAAGTGCCTTAGACGATAGAAATATAAGATCTGATAAAGTTGGAGTCTTGACAAGTAACAGACTGATTTGGAGGAAAATTGTAGATAGGAAGTTAGTAATGATGTAATTTTTTCATGTAGTACTGTCATATCCTGTACACCCCTTGAGGGTACATGGCAGGAATTTGATGATGATGATGATGATGATATATATATATATGACAGAATGATCATTGACTCGGTTAACATACATAGTTTTATGAAAAAAATTGAATGACTAGAACCGAGATTTAATTAAAAAGGTTTTAATATAAACACACTACTAGTTTCGGCCTGTAACAGCCTTCTTCAGGTGACATTATAAAAGAAAAAACACTAAACATTGAGGGTTAAAAGACTATGAACATCATAGACAGTCTTTATACATAATTAGCATTAAAACGTTGTAGTTGTATTTGAAGCTGTTCTTTCATTTGTTGCATTGTTGGGAGAGTGCGTGCTTGCTGCATCACGTGAACGCCAGTACATGATAACAGCTGAATGACTATCAGGGAGGTTGTAGCTTAAGTTGTTATTTAGATGAACAGGATTGAAGATGATTTCTCTCGATTCCACAATTTTTCTCTCTATTTCGTCACTGCAACGGAAGATGTTTGTAGATTTTTCCCAGCAGACTTTGTGACTTTGGTTATCATCATTAGGATTAGCCGAGAAGAGGATATGACTTGATAATGCACTTGCTCGCTGTCTCTTGTAAGTAATGTCTCTCATGTGTTCTTCCATACGCATTTCGACAGATTTGTCTGTCTGCCCGAAATAAGGAATATCGCAGTCACATAATATTTTATATACGCCAGGGTATTTGAGTTGATGATGACAAGGTTTTGGGTGGCTAATTAAGGAACGGATCTTTGGAAGTGGAGTGAACAAGGTTCTGATATTGTATTTTTTTAGAACTTTTGCTAATTTATGTGAAACAGTACTTATGTAAGGAATAGATATATTGCTTTTGAATCTATTTGTTTCTTCTGAGTGATGTCTGGGAGGATTAAGAAGGAATTTGTTAATGATTTTCTTGGAATATCCATTAACTTCGAAAGAAGTTTTCAGATGGTTTATTTCTGTAAGCAATTCATTTGGATCATCAAGAAGAGAACGGGCTCTATGTCCCAAGGTGGAAATTATTCCAAGCTTATGAGGAGGGAAATGATGGGATTGACTGTGCAGATATCTGTTGGTATGTGTGGGTTTTCTATATATCGATATTTTTAGTTTACCAGCAGAAGAGCGAGTCAGTTTGACATCAAGAAAAGGCAAGGAATTATCCGTTTCATTGTATTAAGTATTAAGTTTACTGCTGAGCTTGAAACGGATAATTCCTTGCCTTTATTTATAAATAAATAAATATCAGAAATTGCACACAGTCTGGAAATAAGCTATGATTTAAACTGCTCTGAAATTGTGAAAATTCAGGCATTCATCTAATAAAAATGGCCATCATGATTAATAGGATTTCATGGGGGGAAAAAAAAACATTCTTTCCATCTAAAAGGACAAGATGTCAAAATAATTTGCTTTCATCAAATTCAAAATTTATACAGCGTCAGCCCAAGGATGATCTTGTTGGATCGTCCTTCTTCCTTGTATTTGATCCGCCATCTTGTTTTAACTTAGTTTTTAAACGAGTAATTAGTTGCTGGTTGATTACTAATTTTAATATAGAGAAATTTATATTTTTAGACTGCGCCACTCTATATCTAGATTAGTCTATTGGAATATAGTGGAATCAACCAATAAATAGTTTTTTTATAGTAACTTTATTTCTTATACAGGCAGAGTTTATCTCTTAATTTTAAGGCTCCCGCTAGGTCCGATAATTTTATGAACGGTGCAATAAACAAGATTCAGGCAAACACAAATTTAAAATCAATAAAACAAAACATTTAATTCAGGGTCATATAATATACACTTAAACTCAACTCTGACAAGAAAATAATATAAATATCTTAGCATACAGGTCACAACATCTTATAGAATCAATCTATGATCACTCTGCTGTCAAACTTGCAGCTTTCACAACATTGAATTAACTTCTAATAGAGTTCAATATTACAAAATCTCTTAATAACAATTTTTACTATTATCACACAGTCAGCAAAGTCTCAATGCATTAATGGTGGCAACAACTGCGTCACAAGTATCCACTTTCATACTTCATACTCCGGCTGATTTCAGCAAAAAACATTAGTTAATGTGGGGAATAACAGGAGGAATCACATATATTTCTGCACTGAAGTAACACATAAATGGACAGTTCTTACTGGGTAAATCCTTTGCTCATCAACTTCACTATGGACTCACTTAATAACTGTATTTATTTTGTATGTATTTATTTATTATGGCTGATTTCAGCAAAAAACATTAGTTAATGTGGGGAATAACAGGAGGAATCACACATATATTTCTGCACTGAAGTAACACATAAATGGACAGTTCTTACTGGGTAAATCCTTTGCTCATCAACTTCACTATGGACTCACTTAATAACTGTATTTATTTAGCACACTGTGACAGCACTAATTAGAATAAATCTTCTCAATGATAACTGAACTTTTAATGGTCGCACTTTACATGTATTGACGTATTTGGATAAAGGAAAATGCTCATTTCTTCCTTAACACTATTTGATTAATTCAGCACTCTGTTAAAGTTCCATGAAACTAATGGAACATGCAGTAATTCTTTAACTTCTAGAATTATTCTCAGTTGCCTAATACTTTCTGCTAGTTTAATAGCTTAATTACAGCACTAAGGTTCTAGTTACAGCAATCATTTGCATTCCTTTCTCTACCACGTATTTTCCTCACCTGCCTGTGCTATACTAAAATGCTCCCGTGTTCCTGAATGGTCAGTCCTGTTAAAGAAAAGAGCCCCGGTTTTCTCCGCTCTTAGCTTATATACCTCCCTTCTATTTTCCTGCCAAAATGTTTCTCATGCTCTTGTTTATGTCAAATTCCTTCTCTCAGTTCAATACAATATCTTGCCATTCACGCACGCGCCAGCTATTTCTCGCCCGTCTCCATAGTAACAAACAAAATAAAATAAAAACAGAAGTATTGCATAACATTATACCTTTACATACTGATAATGATAAATAAAAATTAAAATATTATATTTCACATAAGGCATATTAAATTTATATATACAGTTTCTCAGAATATTAAATCAGAAATAAACAGAGTGATATTTCAATACAGAGTTCTATTATTGCTAACACATATTTTAGATTAATTAATAAAACTTAATAAATAAACTCAAGGCATGAATAGTCATTTATAACAAGAGATTTACATAAAATAATATTTACAAATGTAGCTTTTGCATGGTGGATTATGTTGGATTCTGAAAGGAATATTAATAATTTAAATTTCTCTTCATTCAGAATCCAACAATCTCACATGGAATAACTCATATTGTTGAGAGTTGTTAGAGGTACTGAAGGAGTGAAAAGATGGCATTAAAAACGAAGATATTAAGTAAATGACTTGTCACTGTTAGCATTCAGAAATATGTAAGCAGAGCTAATCTAAGGAGGTATGGTTCTTAAACAGGAGAGTAAAGGTTAGTAAAACAGGTGTTTGTTAGGGTGACAAGAAAAAAAGACCTGGAGGATGATTAGGAGTGCTTTAGATCACTTAAATATGAGATGAAATTACTAATAGTCCTGATAGATAACAGACTAGTTGGGAGGAGAATTGTTGATAAGAAGTTAGTAATGTAAACTTATGTTGTCATATCATATCATATCCTATATGCCTCTTTAGGATGCAAATGAAACACCGATGAGATCATGTTTCAGACCATAGAATGTTGTGGTCTGTATCTGTTCTGTGCTGTATCAAGCCAGATTTTTCAGATTGCTAATGTAAGACTGGAAGTAAATTTATAAAATATTTTAAGGAAGGAGGATGCAAATATAAGAGTTTGTAAGCCTTTGTCTTAGACAAATAATAGAAAAGGTAAATGAATAAAATAAACCTCTCCAATCTGGTCTCTCTATAGCCTTTGAAGAAAAAACATTTGTTGTCATTTAAACTAATGCTTTCTTTAGAATAAGCTCTGAAATAAGATATTGAAAATATAGAGTATACTAGTCATTTCACTATATAAAAAACGTCACTACCTAAAAAAAGATTTCTCAAAATATAACAGAAAAGAATATTTTCAAAATTCATTAGTGCTGCTCTTTGAGATGTAATTTTTTTTTTTTTAACAATAATTAAATTACGGGAATGAAGTAAAATAACTGGAAATATTATAGTGTATGTATTCAGGGTGATATAGTTCTCTTGACTAGAGATACTGCCAGTCTAGAAATGAATTGTATGAAGTATCTATGATCAAGTGCCTAGCTGAATTGAGTTGAAGATAAATGTAACCAATACTGAAGTAATGATGAAAGACACTAGTGACAGTAGTTCACATAAACAGGATGAAGACCCATTTTTTGGCCTTGGCTTGTCTCCAGGTGATACAGGGTCTCTTCTGGGTAGGTGTATCTCCTTGCTGGATTCATCTGGGACCACTGCTGACTATATTTTTGAAGAAATGTGGCCTTGATCCAACCTTTCCAGGTGTTGAGGTAGGATTAAATGTGTGCTAAGTAACTTAAATAATCTTTATCTGACATTTTGTTGCCACTTCGTATTTGCAGTAAAGTATTTTACTTCAATAGCTATGTGTTATCTTTCACTGATGTTTATACAGATAGTATGATTTAATTTGTATTAATTAACAATATGTGATCATTTTTCTCTGTCTTGTGGATAGCAGAAACAGATACTTTATCTTACATTTTACATCATATTTACTCAGTGACCACGGTTTGTTATTATATGATAAATGCTATTTTTCATATCACATAACTGTAGTATGAGCTGATTTTAGCAGCTGTTCCTCGCAGATTTAAGGACAAATATTTCTTTTCCTAATATATACAGGCATGCATGTGTGTGTGTGTGTTTCTCTCTCTCCCTCCCACATAATGATAAATGGAAACGTGTTATGTCAAAACAGCTTACTGAGGGTGTTCTACATTTTGAAAGAAGTGAAAGTCAAGAAACCTAAATAATTGTCTTTCCTTTGTAAACAAGTTGCTCTGTTTCTACAGTTCATCAAGATGTACATTTTTACATAACTGCACTTACACTTCTGCTTCTCTACTTAACAGGTGTGTTTGATCTTACTGATGAAAGAAGTCCACGTATAATCTTATTCAAGGCAAAAGTCCATTTTCTTTACTCAGTAGAAAATTATCCCGTGCTTTAAAAAAAAAAAAATCAGCTAATGCCTTTTTATTCCCGTATATATAGGGAGTAGCCGAGGCCGTTTTTAGCCCTATCTAACTTTTGGAGACTGAGTGGGCAGTTCAATCTCCACTGGTGCCCAATCAGAGATAGCTGGCCCAAGGCTATCACTAATTAAGCGGCATGCAGTGAAGAGTGATGGCTCAACAAGTGCCGCCATCTCGTGGTCCCTAACACTCTTTTTTAATGTCTGAAATAATGTGGGTTCTACGGTCGATTTTCTTGAGTTTACGGGACGAAAAACCCGAGTTTCCACGAGAAAAAACCCGCTTGTCCGTGCCAGTGATCGACTAACTTGTGAACTGGTTGAAAAAACGCTTAGAAAAATTTCCTCTAGTCACCGACTAGACTCGAAATCAAGTCTTCTTTCGTGCGGTCAAACGCCACATCCACTGAGCTACACAGGCTAACCCTGTGCTTTTATAATTATGTAAACAACGTTGTTAGCATGATGGATATTAATTGTTAAAACTTTATAAGACAACTGATGCCGGTTTGTAATTCCTAATCCTATATGTTATTTCCTAAAATAGATCCTGTGGTCATGTTTTTTTTTTTTTTTTTTTTATCCAATTTGAGAATTTAAAGCTTTTCTTTAGTTGGTGACTAAAACCAGACTTACTCCTGATGGAATGCTGAAAATAATAATATACTTTGAAATTAATAATATATAGTTATAGTTTTGAGATCACCTGCTTATAATCATAAAAGATAAATTATCCATTCACTGACTCACACTATTACTGAATTATTTTTCAAATTAATAAATGTCCATCAGCCTACCACAATGCATGTCTTGTTTCTCGTAACAGATTCTATTTAATTTTATTTAAGGAACCGAAATATCTGTTCCTTAAATTAAGATCTCTGAAATTTTTCTGAATGTAAAGTTTTAACTTCTGTAAGACTGGACAGTTTTTCTTCATATGTCATCTCCACAGTCTCACCGAGCATAAATATTGTCTTATCTTAGGAAATCTTATATTCGAAAATATTAACACCGATTCTATTTAACAATGAAATTAATTTTATTTGCTATGCAAATTGAATATCCGGAAAAGTTGGTTGTCTTTCATTTGCTTTACTTTATCATTTCAGTTTAACTCTTTCACTCGTTTCTGAGTAATTTATTTTATCATATCATTTATATCTTTAGACTAGAAAAACTTTCATTTAGAATATCATGATACATTGAAAAAGAATGCTTATCAATCACTTTATTCCACCACATGAATTGACTTCCTGGTACTGTTTGTTTAATCTTTCAGCTATAGGATTCATTATTAAAAATTCATTTTTAAAGACATCTTGTTACATATTCCAGTTGTTATATGAGTCTTATCTAAACACTAAAAAAAAATGCTCTAGTCCCCATTCTTATTATTCTTGCATTGCTTGTTTACCAATTGTCATAGTTTTCAGCTTTTAGTCTTCTGCCAACCTGCACGTGCACAACTATGCGAGCGGAAGTTAATACTGGATGGCACCCTCCTGCATAGTGAGAATATCTATTATGACAAAGAAAAGATATTACTTTATAACATTGAAGAATTTAGCTAACTGAGCAAAGATCATTGAAATTATTACAAACATCAGATCTGTATAATCTAGCACTTTACATTGGGACGATCAGAATACTCGCACCACTAACTTAACCATCTGATAGGGAAAGAGAAAACACTTCACCCTACCAGAATTTTGTATTTGTATATTGACAGATGCACCATATATTTTGACAGGTTCTTTGATTGTAACCACTTTACTTGGGGGGAGGGAATTGTGTTTGTTTTAGGATATATTAGAAAACAATAATTAAGGAGAATGCTATATTTGATTGTATATTGGAATTACTGAAAGGTATAAATATGCAAACCATCATTAATGAGCAATGCGAGAATGGTAAATATAAGGGAGAGAAAGAACAGGTGTGAATAGAAATTCTTTCATTACTGCAAATGAATTATTAATCATTTAAATTTGTGATGTTTTATGTGTGTCCTATAAAGTTGCTAGGTGGAGTAAATAGCATATGATGACATTTATGGTGACAATAATAATAATAATAAAAACTCATAAGAAGAAAGAAAGAGATTTGCTTAAAAAATATCAATAACTAACTAACCAATAATAACAAGCCTCTGTATATATTTGGTAGCTCAGTAAATAACTATAGGGAGGGATTAATCCAAAGAACCAACGTTCATCAGGTTATTCATCTAGGTGTGACAGGAAAATATTTCGATTAATGGTGCAGCAAATCATCTTGTACAATTGTGTACCTAGTCTAGTCATGAATCCTTTTGCAACTTGAAACAGTGCATAAATCTTTAATCTGTCAGTAAATCATTTACAGCTTTCACTACATATAAACTACTCTTGTCCAATGATTACCATACCAATAAGATCAACAACTTAATTGTTACTCCCATCTCTTGACATCCTTCTCAGCATATAGATTATATTAATAATCTATATGCTGTTATAGTGGGTCACCACATAAAAAAAATAGCCAGAACTATAAAAAAAAAAGTACCTTTGCACTGCATTCGAACCTCATCTGAAGTTAGCTGCCCTCATCCACTCTCTCAAGGATCTTTTACCTTTTTCTATTCAGAGCATTTACAACGTTCCTTTTTCTTGTAACTTATATTATGGTTAGATTGTGAGAACTACAAACATCTGCTTAGAAGAGCATAAGAAAGATATTTGCCACCGTAAGTTTGGTCAGTCAGGTCTAGCCGACTGGATATCTTCCACAGAATCAAATGGAAGAAAACTGCTATACTTTACCACAGCAAATACAAATTTGAAAGTTTTTAGAATCAGCAGCAGATTTAAAAAACTAATCTCTTAATAAATATGGTTGTATTAAACTTTAAAATGTTTGGAAAACTAATTCTTAGGCCTCCTTTCAATTGAAATAACTTTAACAAGAGATTTAAAAAAATAAATAAATACAAATTAAATTAAATTTTAGAATTTGTGAAGGATTATTATTTTTTATTAGAACTTGAATGTAATCCAACCATGACCCTATCATGTACGAGGTGTGACAATTTAATTCCCGCAATGCACTTGTAAAAACCCTACGTTCGGAACTATACATTAGTGGCTACTGTCGCCTTTGAAGTAGTCTTCTTGTCCATTTATACACTGGTTTAGATGGTGTTCCCATTTTTGGAAACAGGCCTGGAACTCTTTTTCCGGAATACTCTTGAGTTCCTTTATCACATTATGCTGGATATCAGCGATGTTAGAAAATCTTTGTCCTTTTAGCATGGTCTTTAGTTTTGGAAACAGTCAGAAATCACAGGGAACTAAGTTAGGTGAATAAGCAAGATGACCTAATTCAGTAATTGATTTTTTGGCCAGAAACCCACTCGCAATGACCGCACTATAGCTTGGTTCATTGTCATGATGGATGATTCACTGGTCAGGCAGGCCACATTTCAGGTCTTTTTCTGTTTTTCAATTCATTTGCAATTCATCAGCCATTAATTGCACACTTGATCGTCTGTCAGACTGTACCAAATCTTGCACTCTGTTCACATTTTTGCCTGTCATTTTTGTTTTTGGCTGCCCACTTCTAGGGTCGTCATTCACATCTTGTTGAGGATTTGCCAATGTATAGAATCACACATCTCCACCTTACAAACATCCCTCAATGATTATAGCAACAGACTACAATTCACCATGGAAACAGAACAAATCCATCAATTTCTTAAACCTGACTTTAATCAGAAGCCATAATTTCAGGTCTTTTTCTGTTTTTCAATTCATTTGCAATTCATCAGCCATTAATTGCACACTTGATCGTCTGTCAGACTGTACCAAATCTTGCACTCTGTTCACATTTTTGCCTGTCATTTTTGTTTTTGGCTGCCCACTTCTAGGGTCGTCATTCACATCTTGTTGAGGATTTGCCAATGTATAGAATCACACATCTCCACCTTACAAACATCCCTCAATGATTATAGCAACAGACTACAATTCACCATGGAAACAGAACAAATCCATCAATTTCTTAAACCTGACTTTAATCAGAAGCCATAACAGGATAGCTACAAAGATATTCCACAAACTCACACATATCGGAAACCACCTCCATTTCAATTCATACCACCTATATTCCGTCAAAAAATCAGTCATCCTATCACAATTTATCAATGCTTACAAATTCTCAACCAACAGCAATTATCTTAACACGGAACTAAAGTATTTAACACAGGATTTTAAAAATCGCAACCACCCTACACATCTAATAAATTACGCGAACAATACGGCAAAATCAAATCCCGTCTTAACAATAATACTACCAAAACAGACTTCCTGACACGTATGGTCATCAAATTGCCATACACACAAAGCCTACAAATA
This sequence comes from Typopeltis vanoorti, assembly GCF_054136105.1. Classification (NCBI taxonomy): domain Eukaryota; kingdom Metazoa; phylum Arthropoda; class Arachnida; order Uropygi; family Thelyphonidae; genus Typopeltis; species Typopeltis vanoorti. Next base: position 67,653,961 of record NC_143553.1, on the reverse strand, counting down.
CATTTTCAAAAACATGGACTATAAGCTAGTATTCACCACGAACCAAAAATTAGCAACTCTCCTAAAACCTACTAAATCTCTCACTCACAAAGAAATATTCGAACACCACACCGTAGTCTACAAATTTCCTTGTCAAAAAGACTGTGACGTCACCTACACTGGCTCTACAATTAGGCCTTTATGGACTAGACTACAAGAGCACTTCAGGGATTGCAATATTCCCATTCCTGAATATCTGAACACAAAAAAACATCGCAACTTCAAAAAGAAAAACAAAACACAGAGTACAGGGAAGACAGAGATTGCAGCTCACGCCCTTGAACTAAAACATACCCCCAAATCGACAAGGCCATAATCATAGACAAACAAGACAACGAAACAATGCTTAGAATATCCGAAACTATTGCCATGAAATGCGATGAAAATTCTATCAACGTCCACCGCCCCTACCTAATTTCCGAATGTTGGACGATCCAGAACTTGCAAATTAAACCACGCCTCCGGCCATGTAGCGACCACAAATGTCCTAATTTGGCAGATGCAACTTGCAGCCTTGACATAGCCCTAAACTCATCATTCCCACAAGGTTCCGATGATGGTCAGACGACGGTCGAAACGGTCCACACCCCGTTAACCCCTGTCCCAGTTTCCACATAAGGATATTCTTCCCCTTTGTCCCCCCTCTCCTCCCCCACAAAAAATGCGGCCCTAAACAAAATAATATATATGTATATTTATATATATATATATATATATATTATTAATAGTAACCCGGGTTTCCAATCTTATCTCCCGCGTCAAAACGCACCCCCATGTCCCCCCCCCCCCCCGTTTATAAACAACCTTCAGCAAGATCTTGGAATTGGAAGGCATCAGAACCAAAAACAAGGTATGTACAAAATTTTTTCCACCTCTTTTATTCTGCCATATTGCCTTCTATACTCACCCAACCCATAATGCCCTAAAAATATACATATACCCCTTGTTTGAGTAATGTTAGCCAATGTATTTAAATAAGGGACACTCCTAAACAAAAACAGGCTATAATAGCCGTAATTATATTAATAGTGTTTAAAAGGAGTAACATGGGAATTTTCCCAGAAACTATACTTAATTATATATATATATATATTTTTTTATTTTTTTTATTTTTTTATTTTTTATTTATTTATTTATTTATTATTATTTTTTTGACCCTCCATAGCTCATTCAGTATCACTGATGCCCATTGGCTGACCTGAGTTTCAGTACCATCTAGGATACAAAGATCCTTTACACTCACGAGCAGTTGAATTAGAGATACTTGCTGTGTTGGCGAAATGCTGCAGTGATTGCCCCAGTGAATGGAATAGTGCCACATGGTGCATGACGGGGATGTCGTCAGACCTTGTACTGACCATCTGAGTAATAGTCGAGCACAGAATGGGGAAGACTCGAGATTTCAGTGAATTCGATCGTGGCCAGATAGTCGGAACCAGATGTATAGGGCACTCCATCTCCGAAGTCGTGCAGGCACTGGGCTTTTCACGGGCCACTGTGTCAAGAGTGTACCATGAGTACATGGAATCGGATAAAACCACAGCAGCAAGGGAAAATTGTACACCATGGCAGTTTTGTTGACAGGACGCCACCAGCTAGCTCGGATGGTAACAGCAGATAGATGGGCCGCAGATTACTGACCAAATCAATGCTGGACAACAACATGTGAGCAGCCACACCATCCAGAACCATCTCCTCGCTGTGGGGTACAGAAGCCAGCGCAGGAACACCGCCACCGGACCCTTGGTACATGGAAAAAAGTCACCTGGACTGATGATGCGAGATACACATTAGTACACCCCGATGACAGGGTATGAGTGCGGCACCAAGCACATGAAGCGATGGATCCCTCGTAGCAGCAGAGTGCAATTCAGGCCGGAGGTGGTAGTATCCTCGTATGGGGGGACTCTTTACGTGGGATGAAATGGGTCCCCCCTGGTACATCTACCATCGTTCCTCATCGACAAATGATACAGGGACCTGCTGTCAGATCACGTGCACCTATTTCTGCACCTACAGCACCCTGCAGGAGATCTGTACCTACAGCAAGACAATGCACTGGCCCACCGCTTCTGAATTATGGACGAACACTTCGCATACGTGAGGATGCTTGGCTGGCCCCCGAGGTCCCCTGACCTCAATCCTATTGAATGCATCTGGGATGCTGTCGAGAGAGAGATATATACGCTCCCTGGACCCTGCTCTAACCAATCTCCGTGCATTGTGGGAGGCTGTAAAGCGGTCATGGATCAGTTTGGCTTCCCAACGCTTCCGGTGCCTTGTGGAGTCCAGGCCACGCTGCATCGCTGCCGTCATCAAGGCGAAAGGCGGGTGCTACCCCCTACTAGGCAGGTATCTCTATTTCAACTGCTCATGAGTGTATTAGAGCTTTTCAAGTGAAGATGAGTTATCCAGTTTTATGTGGATACTTCCCCCAGCATGATTTTTCTCTTGTAACTCAGGTTTTTCATCCTGCAAAATAGACAAACTGGCTTGAACTACACACACAGTTACAGAAATAGTAGACAATGCAAATAGATTTACCATCTTATCATAAGCAGTAGAGGCCATTGAGCCTAACATGAAAGGAAAGATGAAGAGATGTATATTTTATTTATTCTTAAGTTAATAATTTCCTGGATTCTAAAAGAATAAGTTAATGCATAATTGAAAATGAACCCTTTGTGATTTTAATTTTCCACTTAATCTAGATGGAAAGGAATGTTTTAACATTAAATTGGTGCTATTGGCAGAACTGCATTATCCCCCTCCCCAACCAGCCATGACATCTGTTGACATCCAGCTAAATCTGGATATGATTCTGTAACACCTATTGAATAACATGGATAAGAAGTGCAGTTTGGTCTCACTATTTCATCCACCTCGGCCGGTAGGGAGGTTAAACGATTTAGTTTAATTCAAACTACATTAATGGTAAAATTGGTTATGTGGATTCTACAATGCATAAACCAAAAATAATACTTTATTTCTTAAATTATTGTATTTTCAATGTTCAGAATTTTGAAATTAATTAAAAAAAAAGTGAAAAAACTCATTCCTGAAAGGATAAGTAATCCCCATAAAATTATGGTAGCATGTACATTAAAAGTCAAGTAAAGGAGCATGTATCACCTGGTATTAATTTTTTTTTTTTTTTTTTTTTTTTTTTTTTTTTTTTTTTTTTTTTTTTGCGATTTTTATAAATATCATGGAAACAGTTCACTGGATTCATGTGATAAAATGCTCACTAGTATATATTCGCAACTCTCCTTTTCCTTTCACAAGTATTTTCATGTTTCTTACTTGTGTTTGTTCTTTTTAAAGAAATTGTTCAAATTATTTATAAGCATTTCATTATATATATTTTAATAGGTGTATTTAAGAAACCTTTAAAGCATTCACTGATTAAATGTGATGAGGAATCATTAATTAAAAATGAAGATATTAAAAAGAAAGATTGTGATACTAAAAGTCCTGGCACTACTCTCCCAGCAACCCTTGAAACTGATGAATATCAGGTAAATGTTTATATCCTGATTTACAATGATGGAATAACTTCTTACCATTTCAATTGTATTTGGCATGAATTTCTTTGAATAATTACACATTTTAATTGAATGTATCTTATCTTAGTACAAAGTTGAATTGCACATGCATTTCCTAACTTGTTTCTGTAAGTCTTTTGTTTACATGTAGAAGCATTGTTTGGAAATATAATCCTCTATGAATGATGAGGTTCTTTCATATATGTGAGTGTATTGTTCTGAAATTGTGTCTGTATTGTGAATGTTTATAAGATTATGTGAGCTGCTCAGAATTATCTATATGATATACCATAATAAGAAATAGCAAAATGGCATGGTAATTCCCATGATCAAACTATTTAGCATTCTGAGATAATGAAATGGCATCACTTGGAACCATTGTAACATAAAGTTAACTTGGCAATTTATTATTCTTTGTAAATTGAATTGTTAGGTACAAATGGTATCAACTTTGTAATTTCATTGACTATTATTTTCATAATTATATACACTGCTAAGTGAGTTACTGATTGATAGATAGATAGATTTATTACCACTCCCTTGGACTAGAAAACCAGAATTTTATATAGATCTTGCTTGTGTGCATATAAGGATAAAAATCCCAACTTTCAATTTCTTGAAAAATACCTCTCCACCTAACTAAAAATTCTCTGTGTTGCTTTTGGCTACTGGTAATTCTAATTGCTCCTTTGGTATAATAACACTCACCTGGTGAAGGCAGTTTCACACTAATCACGTTTTCTGTACATGCATTTCCAAACTTGTTTCTGCTAGTCTTTTGTTTACATGTCAAAGTATTTTTTGGAAATGTAATTGTCTGTGAAGGATGAGGCTCTTCCACATATGTGAGTGTATTGAGCTGAAATTGTGTGTCTGTATTGAATGTTTATAAGATTATTTATACAGGGTGGCCATAATTAAACTTCCCCTATTCAGAGTCTTATGTAGCTCAATCTTACAATTGGAATGTCATCAAATTTGGCAGGGAGACCAATTCAAAATATGGGGAGGATTCCACAAAAAAAAAGAAAAAAAAAAGTTCAAAATGCTGATAGGAGAAATATGATGATCTACAATGTAAAAGGAAGCAAAAATGAACAGACAAATGAATAACAAAGACTAAACTGAAATGAAAGATTACCTTTATTATGTTGCACTTATGATAACAGCAATAACACATTTTAATATCAATTTAATATAGCACAGTAATTACAGTTACTGGAGCAGTGTTTTCACAAACCTGTTGCACAACTCGAACACATTGAGTTTACCCATGTGAAAGAGGACCCAGTTTGATGTGGCCACTGTTCTCATGGACTAGAAATTGCATCCTGTATATAGCGTTTTCAGCAACAGAACATAACATATCTGAAGGAATGTTCATCACAGTCCGTGATACATTGTCGTTTGTGGATGCAAAGTTCGAGACACTGCCACATTGACTTTGAGCCCACAACCAAAAATCGCATAGAGTAATGCCAGGGGAGCAAAGTGGCCATGCAGCTGGAAAGAAGAGTGGTTAATTACTCTCTTTTGTGGAGTGATGCCACAAAAGAAAGCGATACCCTTCTGTACTGGTTGTTTGTACAGTGTGTGTGGAGGGATCTTTCATAAAAATGGTCTTGTCTAGATATTGTTGCTCAAGTTGCAGAATGACAAAACTTTTCAGCATATTGTGATATTTCTGTGTGGTAATGGAAAAGTTCTTGGTCCTGTCAGAGTTATGTCCTCAAAAAAAGAATGTCACTATTATAAAATCTACTGTGAAGCCATCCCAAAAAGTAATTTTTAGTGAATGTAATGGGAGTTCCTGGAGTACATGGGGTGATTTGAAAGCCCAAATTCAATGATTTTGGGTGTTTACAGTCCTGTTCAGATAAAAATACAATTCCCCACAGAATTTTCCAAGGCTTAGCATTGTCGACTTTCAATTTGATCAGAGCAAATGTCAATCGCTTATCATAATCATCATATAGCAGCTGCTGTATGCAGCTGATCTTATATGGATAAAACATAATTTTGCGCAAGACTTTCCATACCATGGAATAAGCATATCCAATTGTTACGCTGTTACTACTGGCAACATTTTTGTGTGATATGTGACAATCATGCTGGCAACTTCTTCAATTATCCATAGTGGTACTGATTTACGTCCTCTACTAGGTTGAACTTCCAAAGATCCTGTTTCTTCAAACTTCTGAATCATTGATCTAATTGTGTTTGCTGACTGAGAACCTACCAGAACTTGTGTTCTGGTAGATTCTAAACTCATAAAGAACAGCTGATGCATTGCACTCGATATGGTAAAGTGAGGTGCATGTTATACATCATATTTTTGTGATGTTTTCTCTTTACTTTATAGTTCTTATGATGTTGACAAAACAGTTGTTCAAACTTTGTTTTATGCAAAATTTTGGCTTCCTGGGGCTGCAACAGTGTGCTACACTTCATTTATCGGCAACGTTTTGAACTTTTTTTTTTTGTAGATTCCTTCTTTCCATGTCTTCATTAGTCTCCCTACCAAATTTGGTGTGGTGACATTCCATTTGTTAGATCGAGCCACATAATGCTCTGAATAGGGGAAGTTTAATTATGGCCACCCTGTATATATGTAGTAAGTCACAACAGTACCTGGTCTGCTTAGGAGAGGAGTCTGAAGAACGAACTGTATTTATCGTGTGTGTGAGAGTGGGGATTTTGTTCCTTAGCTGATTGAAAATGACTGCAAACATAACTAGGATTTGAGTAACAATATAGCATAAGTTACATAATTTTCATTACGTTTGTACACAATTTCTTTTTCGGTATATTAGGCAATTTCACTGTCATTGAATGGCTATATTTATAGTTATATATAGCAACCGATCGTGAAAGAAAATGATTTAGTTGTCTGAAATGAACTAATTTTTCTTCATAGACATAACTTATAGAAAAAAATTTGCATGACTATTTCTTCATCGTACAAAGTCGGATTCAGGAAGTGTATACTCGCTTCCTTTTCTTCTCCCTTCTTTGTACTCTGTAGTCTGATTGGTGACAACAATTCCTTTTGGTTGGAAAAATTTGGTTTGAATCTGTAATCGGATACAGAGAACATACGTGCTGTGGAGCTGATGGTTACTTAGTCATGATTATACATAGGTGGCACCTGAGAGCTCTGTGTTTTCATTTAGCAAAACAAACTGGCCTGAGAACATGCAAAATTGACATGTATAAGACAGGTTGTTTCAGCTGTAATCCCAACCAAACTAAATCTCCCATCTCCAAATGTTGACAAATTTCTTTGAAATCAGAAGAGAAACTCCTATAGACTTCGAAAGAATAAATCGAAAATTCTAAACCTTGAGGGGGACACAGTGAAAATAAAAGTTGATTGGAGCAAGACAATATTTGATCATCTGACATTGTGATGGACTATTCTCTGTTTTGGAGAGGTCACAGCATTGTACATTGCAAGCTGATTGTATTGTTGTTTGATTCTAACCCCTCCCATGTCAGGAAATTCACAATATGTGATGTAGAATATGCAGGCTTCTTACTTTATTATTTCAGTCCCACACGACAAGATGTCAGAACTTATATCACGAGTAGACAGGAGTTAAGAAAGATGGAATCTTATAATATTCATTTTGAATAATTGGGGGTTGAAGTCCTTGCGTAATACTTCATGATGAAGATTGCTCCAGAGAATGGATACATATTAAATAAATAAAACAAACCTGAGATGAGGTTTAGTGGATTAACACTTGAAATGTAAATGAATGTTCAAGTGCTGACTGTAGTCTGAGCAGAAAAAGTAAGGTGGGGATAGTGCTATATTAGTGGAATAGTATAATGACATTACTTAAGGAAGTTACAATGTACACTATATGTTAATAAGAATAACTTTTTAATTAATATTTCCAGTATTTTAGCAGAGTCAAACTGCCATCATCAGGGAACAAAGAAAACAAATTGTTATGTGCATGCAGGCATTAATTATGGTAAGTATTACTGAAGCAGAACAACAAAGGCAAGTCTCAAGACCTAAACAGCGCCCAGTAGTGGGATGGGAGTCCTTGGCTGTTGGGCTGAATCTAAGGACAAGTGCATCCCAGATTTGAGGTGGTTTCATACAACCAAATATGTTTAGGTTTTGGTAATTCCTTAAGGCTCAGCAGATTTTTAGAAAATTCTTTCATGTTTACATTTGCTCCTGTGGATTATGATGGTTTTTTCCCATATCTTATGGTTGGTGTTGAAGTCCTGGGTCAGTAAGTCCTGGATTTCTGTAGTGATGGATCTGGATGTAGTCTTCTTATTCTGCAATTCTTATGTTGGCTGTCCCTCCTGTTTGGCCATAGTAGGACAGCTTACAGCTGCTGGGTACCTAGTAGACACCGGACAGTTTAGGGACTGTTGCTGCTCTTTGGGAGAGCAGATAAGGAATGAAAATTTTTTATGTGGTCTGGAAACGGTTACAAAGTTGTATCTTTTGAAGATTTTTCTTAGTTTTGTTGAAGTGCCACAGATATATATATATATATATATATATATATGGGATGGTAATAGATTTGGTGTATTCTCTGGAGTCACTGTCTTCTTAGAGGGACAAGTGATATTTAGCCACATGAAACAGAGCAGTAACAGGTCTGTGATGCCCATAGATGGCTGCATGTGTGCTATACTGAAGGAATTAGTGTGCTTATTTTAGAAATTGTGGACTTTACAACGATGTTATAAATAACTATTTAAATTTCCCGACCTTTCAACCTTCATATGAAGGTCATCACCTGCAGCAGCTTTTCTCAACCTTTCTAAGCCCAAGCACCAGTAAAATGCCTAAAACAATTATACGGACCACTAAGTTATGTAATTATTTTAAAAAACCTATGTGGGTATTACCAACATTTGAGAAAAACTGTGCCATTTATAACATAATAAATCTAAACGCATGTTTTGAATACATATGGAAACATAATTAATTAAATTGGAAGTAAACGATTAAGTGTATCATCACTGAACAAAGTTATAATTTTTATTAAATAAATAAATAATATGATATAATTATGTTACTACTTACTTTTAATGAGATGATTGAGCTGCTGGATATCTGGCTCAATATTGATAAACTTCAGTCGAAGATCGACACACACATTAAGACGAATTCTGTATTTTGTTTTTATTTGAAGGAGCGATGAAAATCCTTTCTCAAAGATAGGTTGTAGGAAACTGCATGACGATTTTCAGTGCTTCTTTAGATAATTTGGGAAATTCATTTCTCACTGGAGGCGAGATCCGGAATTGCATTTTAAGCCCACTGTCACTTGAAAGCTCAATTAACTTTTTTTTTTTTTCGATAACAAAAGGTCATTCTTGTGACTGCAATCCTAAAATGGATTGCGAATCCACAAAAATTTATTTTAAAAGTTATTTGGAAAATATGTTTCAAAATTCTGTTTCAGAGTTTTGAGGTGGGTTCCAATGTTGGAAAAAGTGCAAATTGTCAGTCTTTTACATAACTAATCCATAACACCAATTTTTTTATCGAATGCCTTTATTTTGTCATAGGCGTCAAGAACAGTTAAAGAATTTTCGTAAAGGGAGAGATTTAGTTCATTTAATTTCGAAAAAATGTCAGGAATTTAGGATAGTGTTGATAATCATGCTTCGTCAACAAGGAGTGATGCAAAATCAGAATTACATTCATTTACAAACAATAGAACTCGTGCCTTAATTGAAATAACCTTGTTAGTACTTTGCCCATGGAAAGCCAGCGAATTTGAGAATGAAGCAAAAGTTGTATATATTCACTGCCCATTTCGTCATAGAGTACTGAAAATAATCTGTTATTTAACAGTCGAGCCTTAATAAAATTAACTAGCTTTACACCATTGTATAGCACAATTTTAAATTGCATTCCTTTGGAGGATAACACTTCCCTATCTATGAAACAATGCACCCAATTCATATCCGGAGCTACTTCCTAGACCATAGAAACAACCCCCCCCCCCCCTGAGCTCCATCTGAACAGAAGCCCACACATTTTTCCTACTGGATTTCTCTGTGTATTATGTAACTATATTAACTGCACATCATTTGTAACACATAATAAGGGCTCTTAACTCTTTCGATTAACTGAGATGCTATGTCACCTGCCTATCATCAATTCTGCGACCGTCAGTGTCATTTGAAAGAGGAATCAAATCAACCTCTTTTAGTAACTTGTTGCCAAACATGGTTTATACTACATCTTTTATAGCTGGAAGTAGTAAATTTTCCCTGATAGAATGAGGTTTCCCTGTTTTTGCTATGTGCAAACTTAAGAGATAGGATACTTCCAGTGCCTTGCCACTATTTGTTGGTTTTTTTAAGTATCCATTTTATTTCAATAATTTTTACTTACTTATTCAATTTTCATTTGTTTTGCTTGGATAAATAATATATATATATATATATATATATATTTAATTTAAGTCAGCCTGCAGACCACCTGTACCAATGTCGCAGACTACCTGCGGTCCGCGGATCACAGGTTGAGAAACACGGATCTGGAGTATACACAAAAAAACTTCATATTAAGGTCATCATCTGGAGTATACACATTTTCTGTATACTCCAAATGATGACCTTAATATGAAGGTCGAAACTTCAGAAAATTAAAATAAGTTATTTATAACACAGTTGTAAAGTTCATAATTTCTAAAATGAATGCTGATCACCACGTAACACTAAAAGAAAGAATTAGTGTGTTCAACATTGTCTGCCATGACTACAGTCACTCAGGACTTGCTAATCATGCTTTAGATACACACCGTAAAATATAATGGAAAAAAGGCCACCTTACTCAATAGTAGCAAATTTAAATATGAAAGACTTTTTGTTAACCTTAACAATCTAAGCCTTAAGAAACTACCCAAACCTAAACGATGGTTGTATGAAACTAGGTCAAATCTGTGAAGCACTTGTCCTTAGAAATTCATCCTAGCAGCCAAGAACACTCATCCAAGCTCACTAGCGGGCGCTGTTTAGGACTTGAGACTTGCCTTTGTTGTTCTGCTTCAGTCATACTTACCTTAATTAATGCCTGCATGCACATAACAATTTGTGTTCTTTGTTCCCTGATGATGGCAGTTTGACTGCTAAATTACTGGAAATATTAATTTAAAAGTTATTCTAATTAAGGAAGTTACAATATTCACTATACATTAAATAATATCATTATGAATAACCAAGGTATAAAACTTGCTGACCAGAATTAGTGGAATAGTGCCCATTTTATCTAAGCAGAAATAGGTACTGTTCCACTGACATGATCTGCTGTTTAGTACCTTTGGAAAAGGTACTAAATCATATATTTATTTCTACAAATGGACATTTAAATAAAAATTAATGCTGTGGAATATTTATATTAAAAGTTTAATCACATAAAATTTTGTATGAAGGGCATCTTCAATATGAATTTGAAAATTAACAAGACACAAGTAACATAATTGATGAATCAACAATGAGAGTGTATCAGCTGTATGTGAAAATCATACACAATCCCAACTACTCTAGTACTAATGCCATTGTTTATATGTTTAAAAAAATACATAAAAATAATGAGGTAATATGTGAAAACACAATTTCCCAAACTTAACATCATCAATTTATTCAGATTAGGGCGATGAAGTAAGGTTTCACAGCATTTTTTTTATATGTCTACTTTGTAAGAAAATGACTTATGTAGGACTGTAGTTTTTTTTTTTTTTCCCCCACAAACAATTCTATATTTTGAAGATATAGCTTGTTTATAAAGCCTATATTTTTCTGACTTGTGGACAATACTGTCTAGGTGTGCTCATGGCAAACCATTACAAATTTGCTAGTTTGGCCAAAGTATGATAGCTCATAGACACAAGGAATTTGATAGTAGGTAAGCTTATAAATTGGGCGAGCTGCTCTGAAATAACTTCTCCAATGGGTTTAGCAATTTGGAGATTCATTATGATATGCCTTTAATATACAGGATGATGATATGGTCAAGAGTCTCTTGCAAATTGGCAACAAAAAAACTGTTAATGACCTTGTTGACAAAAGACTCAGTGAAGTCATTAGACAAGAATGTGACTAGATAAAATGTATTTTGTTTGTTAATAATGCCTAAGTGAACATAAGTAAACTCAATAAGTTTTAATGGTGTGCTTGATTTTGGGAAATTGTTCTTCACACAGCTACGCCTAATTAATTTTTTTTATGAACACACACACAAAAAACAACTCTAGAGTAGTGCAGGTTTGCTCCCACCCCATGTCTTCTAATTTGTACAGCATTAGCTGACACATGAAAAGTAATGCCTAAAACCAAAAAAAGAATATGAAGTTTGTGAGGCTTAGGAAGTTTCATGTTTGTTTGTAACAAAAAGGGCAGAAGTAAATATCAGCCTAAGAGCAAGAGATCTGGTTTTGTGTGGTAGACAATCATCGTATAAAAGAGTGGTATGGAGATAAGGATGTGAGAGATGTAGAGCACCTTGAAGCTTGAATGTTTCAGCACTTCAAGGATTATTAGATGAATAGAATGAATATAGTATGCTGTCATCAAAACTACTAGAACATTTGGAATCAGTGAAAGATCGTTTATGTATAGGAGAAAGCAGATACATGACAGAACATACCCCTGAAACATCCCAGCATTACTAGAGAAAATTGACTACTGAGTTATATAAGTGGACAATAAGATGGATGCAATTTCTGTGCTGATAGTGGCTGATGTATATGAGATTGGCTATATGGATCTAGGCTGATGGAATTTATGCTTATGATCATTGATTAACTAGTTGGGTAGTCTCTAAACTGAAGTGTGAAGATGATGGGTGACTTAAGTTTTTTTTTGAGATATGCTACTTGCCCATCTAGGGCTCGACAAATACTTGCCTATGGCCAGTAGATTTTGCCATCTGGCAAAATGGGCAGATACTTCTTTTTTTGTAGGAAGGAGGGTTTTGCATACATTATTCAAAAATTATGAAAATAACCACCATGTTATAGTAAAATTTCAGTTTAATATAAACCAAAATATATTAAAATTATGAAAATATATTAAATTTAAAGTGAAGTTTTACTATAAATGGTAGTTGTTTCCATAATTATTTTTTAATAATGAATGTTGATCATCATGTAACTGGGAAGGAAAGGGTTTTGCATAATTTGTCAAAACCTGCATCCAGCATCTATCCTGTGCTGTAGTACAGAATGCTGGATGAGAATGAAAGATGGAAAAGATTATATAGACTGGTCATTATTTCTGGTGCAAATTTTCACCATGTTGAGCTGGGAAGGATACTGTCAGGATCTAAGAAGCTTGTAGTATTCAAGATGTTTAAATTCCATCCATGAAGGAAAGGCTGCAAAAGAAAAAGGACAGTAGGTGAACTAATGATAAGTTAATCTGGAAAGTCTTCTCTAGAGACCTCACGATACTTTTTTTTTTCCTCTTCCTAATTGCATTAGGTTTCTAATAAGCAGGGTAGTGGTCTCACAATGGGCAGCAAAAATGTGTACTCCCTAAACATTCATGCCTCCATGAATTCAGTTCTACAGCTTATTGCCTAGAGTGTGACTATGCTATCTACTTGGTCAACCAGATCTTTTGTACTATTACATTGACAAGTGACAGTACTAAAAATACCTGAGCGATGAATTGTTGTAAATTTTCTATAAACTTTAATATTTCTATAGATTTTAAAGAAGACTTGGACACTATAAACAAGCTGGATTATAGGAGGAGAGCTGGTTAAGAAAGAGCCAAGAGTTTTGGATGGTGATGAAGATAAGTAATTTGATATTCTGATAAGTAAATGTACGGTTTCTGTTAGGTCATTGCTAAAAATGGATATGCTGGTATTTCTTCCAGCTTGATCCATTATAATTGAAGATGCAAAGCTAGTTGGAGTTTTGAACATTGAAATTTTCCAGAAAATGACTACTGTTTGGGTATTTGGATTGTGGAAAATATGCTTCAGGAATACCCAATTAAATAGTTCGAAATGGTTATCAGGATGTGGAGAGAGATAAAAAAAAAAAAAAAAATAGCATATGAATGCTACAGAGTGCAGTGGGGAAATTTGAATCCAGATCAGACCAAAAAAAGAAGATTCTAGATTTGGTGTTCTTATATGGGATATCTGATCTGCAGAGGCACATGCAGCACAGCCCTTATGATAGGAGTCTTATAAAGTGTAGCAAGTTTTTTCCCACTATATTGGGAAAGGATGTTTTACCTGAAAAGAAATTATTCTTGTTTTTATCCTAATTTTGTCCAAGCTGTTAAACAGAGGTCGCCTACAGTAAAATATCTTCAAGATTGTGCTATTTATATATGAAGGGTACTTAAAGGTCAAAGCTGTATAACTGAGAAGAGATCACCACATAGCCTTTAAAGGAATGCGAAGAACCGACCAGGGCTTCTGACTTAATGTCCAATCCTCACCTTCTCGTGGTGCATCCTGTTGAGTATCTACTTGGATACTGAATGAACGAGGATGGGCTGGCAATTTGGGATTTAGCTGACCAAATCGTATTCTTATTGGTTAAACCAAAATAAAAAAATGATGGTACAACATGACAAAATTTCAGCCGGCTGGGGCATCGCCCAGTTAAACAAGGCCCTTTGTTTTTGCCAGGGTGAACAGCGAAAAGTCAGCTACTGGAACAAATCTGAAAACAAACCCCAACTCAACATCACCAGAGTTAAAGATCGGTACTATCAACATAAGAAGCCTGAATGGCAAAGAAATGGAGCTAGCTGAGGAATTAGATAAGTACCAGATCGACATAATAGGGGTGACTGAAACAAAAAAGACAAAAACTGGTGAGATATTTCTGGACAATAAATACAAAATGTTATATTCAGGCAATGACAATTAGAAAAAGGAGTAGCCATAGTATTTAACACAAAATACAAGGCTAATCTTCTTGAATGGCAGTCAGTCTCAAGTAGAGTAATGTGGGGAAATATGAGAATGGGGAACTGGACAGTGAGACTTATTTGTGCCTATGGTCTCACAGAAGGTTCTAATAAGGTAGAAGTGGAGGAATTTTTTGAGGCTTTAGAAAAAGCAACTGACAAAATGAAAAATGAAAAGTTGGTCCTTGTTGGGGATCTAAATAACAGAGTAGGAAATGATTGTGAGACATACAAAAATATTTTGGCAACATTTGGAGAAAAGAGCAGAGCTAATAATAATGGCAAATATTTGTTGGATTTCAGCTCAGGACATGGACATGGTTATTACTAACACCATGTTCCAACATAAAAATGTGCAAAAATTCACATGGAGAGAAGAGGTTAGGAATAAGAAAAGTCTCATTGACTATGTTATTGTTGATAGTGATGTTTTCTTCCTGGTGCAGGATAACAGAGTGTACAGAGGATTTGAAATTGGAAGTGATCACTATTTAGTCTTGAGCAGGATAAAATTGAATTTCATATTGAAAAGAATAACACGTAAGAAAGTTTTAAAGCGAATAAAAGTTGAGCAGCTCTCAGATGTGAACTGTAGACTAAAATACACAAAGATTATTGAAGAAAAAATGAAAGAGTTTGAGAACAGGAATCAAGCCTTGAAGAAAGCCCTGATTGATTCAGCTCGAGAGGCATGTTGTGAAGGTGTCTGTAAGGACAGAAAAATTTGTCTCTGTATTCTCTAAGAGCACAAGCTGACAAATAAGTCAGCTTGTGCTTTTAGAGAATACAGAGACAAATGCAAGAATGCTAAACACTGTGTAAAGCTAGCTAAACAAAAGTCATGGGAGGACTTTGGCAAGAATATAGAAGATAAATATCAAGAAGGTGGCAAAATATTCTGGAGGTTGTTGAAGAAGCTTAGGAATGGAGGAAAGAGTGCTGTAAAAGGAGTTAGAGATGATAAAGGTGATATGAAAACGAAAGAAAAAGATATCCTTGAAGTATGGAGTAATTACTTTGAAAAACTGCTATATGAAACAAGCAGTGATGACAGCACAGTGGTAAAAAACACTGACCAGGCATGCAGTCAGGAATACATATCCATACTTGAAGTAGAAAACCATCAAAAGCCTGAAAAGTGGAAAGGCCGCAGGAGTAGATGATATTCAACCAGAAATGCTCAAGTATGGAGGTATAAAAATCTTACAGTGGCTGCACTGCATAGTTCAGTAGGCCTGGACAGAGGGACGAATTCCCGATAATTGGAATAGAGCTCTCATAGTACCCATATATAAAAAGGGAAATAAAACCGAATGTAAGAATTACAGAGGCATTTCATTACTGAGTGTTCCTGGCAAGATCTATGCAAGTATACTTGAGAAACGGTCGAGAAGAATTTTGGGAGAAAAGCTGGGAGGGGAACAAGCTGAATTCAGGCCAAATAGAAATAGAGACTGTCAGGATCAGATCTTCACTTTACGACAAATAGTCGAGAAAGCATGGGAATATAACAAAGATCTGTATTTAAGTTTTGTCGATCTGGAAAAGGCATATGACACGATGCCAAGAGAGAGCTATTCAATACACTACAGTTATATGGTGTCAATGGGGCATTATATCAGCAATACTTAGTCTTTATTTGAATTGTAAGTCAGCAGTTGGAATTGAAGGAAGTACAGGAAGATGGTTTAATGTTAAATCTGGTGGGAGACAAGGATGTACATTATCCCCTCTGTTATTCATTATCTATATGGATCACATTATGAAAGAAAGTGGTATTAAACATGATATCAAAATTTAAGATGTTAATGTCAGCTCTTTGCTTTATGTGGATGATGTTATACTTCTAAATAAATCTGCTACAAGTCTTCAAGATTCTCTGACTAAATTGAATAACTGTTGTAATAGATATGGTATGAAGGTCAGCAATAAAAAGACAAAGACAATGAAAATAGGCAGAATCATTGAAAATGTCAACTGTGTTGTGAATGGAGAACCTGTGGAACTAGTAAAACATTTCAGCTATTTATGCACGATTTTTAGTGAAGATGGTAAATTAAATATAGAAATAGACAACGAAATCAGCAAAGCTAGTATGGTGGAAAGTGAATTGAATAAATTCATATGAAATAAGAGAGAAATTAGTCGGAATACTAAATTAGCTGTATCCAAGACAGTGTTCAAACCAGTTTTAACTTCTGGATCTGAGAGCTGGGTCAGAAGTAAAACATTTGACCAAAGACTAGAGACAGCAGATATGAGAGTCCTGAGAAGGATTATAGGTGTGAACAGATGGCATCAATGGCAATATCATATTAAAAATGAGGATATTAGGAAAGAACTTGACATTGTCAGCATCCAGGAATGCATTAGCAGAGCTAATCTCTGGTGATATGGTCACTTAAACAGAATGGGTGAGGAAAGATTAGCTAAACAAGTGTTCTCTGCCAGGTTGGCAGCAAAACGACCCAGAGGAAGACCAAGATATAGGTGGATTGATACGGTACAATGTGCCTTAGACGATAGAAATAAAAGATCTGATAATGTTGGAGTCTTGACAAGTAACAGACTGATTTGGAGGAAAATTGTAGATAGGAAGTTAGTAATGATGTAATTTTTTTCATGTAGTACTATTATATCATGTACACCCCTTGAGGGTACATGGCAGGAATTTGATGATGATGATATATGAAGAGCAGTTAGAATTATGAGATAGCATATGTTGCTCTTATACAGGGTGTCCCAAAATTCACGCAAGATTTAAATTTAGCACCATTTGTGCGGTAAAGTGTTGCCAATGAGAAAAAAAAAACAGCGTGACAGCTGACAGTTCAGGGTTATTAAAAATGTAGCGCTACATGAAAGAACAACGAAGTTTCATTGTTGAGCAATATTTTAAAAATAATGAAGGTTTGGCAGCTACAGTTTGCAATTTTCGTACAAAATATGGTCGGAATAGTGATTTAACTTCATCAACTGTGAAAAAATTAATTAAAAAATTGAAGGAAACTGGATCAATTAGTGATCTTATACACTCTATCCGTCCTTCAACAAGTCGTTCAACAGAAAACATCGGAGCAGTTCGTGAGAGTGTTGCTGAAAGTCCAGGAACATCAATTTGGCACCGTGGTCTTGAATTGGGCATTTTGAGAAGCTCTCTACAGCGTATTCTCACAAAAGAGTTGCATCTTTATGCTTACAAAGTTCAATTGACTCAAGAACTGAAGCCTACTGACCACACACAGCGAAAAGAGTTCGTTGAATGGATTATGGAACAACAACAAGTGAATGCTTATTTTTCGAACGAAATCATCTTCAGCGATGAGGCTCATTTTCATCTTGATTGCTTCGTTAATCGACAAAATTGTCGCATTTGGAGTTCAGAAAATCCACGAGTGATTGTTGAGAAACAAATGCATCCACTACGTGTCACTGTTTGGTGCGGATTTAGGGCTGGAGGCATCATCGGTTCATTCTTCTTTGAAAATGCAGCTGGTAAGGCAATAACAGTTAATGGTGCTCACTATCGCGACATGATAATCCAGTTTTTTGTGCCTAAATTGCAAGATATGGATGTGGACGACGTGGTTTCAACAAGATGGTGCCACATGCCATACAGCCCAAGAAACAATTCAATTACTGCATGAGTCATTTCCTGGTCGTGTAATTTCCCGTTTTGGTGATCAGAATTGGCCGCCCAGATCATGTGACTTAACGCCGTTGGACTTTTTTCTTTGGGGTTTTTTGAAGTCTAAGGTTTATGCCAACAAGCCCACGACCACTCACTCCTTGAAGGAGGAAATTGAGTGCTTATCAACGAAATTCAGCCACATTTATGCAAAACAGTCATGGAAAATTTCGACAAAAGAGTGCATATGTGCCAGCAAAGCCGTGGAGGCCATTTACCCCATTTACTGTATACTTTATGAATCAATAAGAAATTACAATTTTTAATTAAAAACCTGTGTTTTCTATCAAAATTACTTCTTGCGTGAATTTTGGGACACCCTGTACTTACAATCTACTCCACTTATATAATGCAGCACATTTCCATCATGGTCCCAAGTGGAGATACTTGGGACACCTGTTCATTAAGAAAGGGACCTTTCTTAATGAACAGGTGTCCCAAGGTGCTACTGGCCCTTTTCATTCTTCCTCTTTTCTATACTTTCGATATTCTTCTCCTGAATTGCTTTTATCATATCTTTCTAACCACATCACTGGGATCAATGCTCTGCTGTCTTGTTTGCCATGTGGTGTGACCCGTGGACAACTGGAAATGGGAGATTCTGGTAGTCTGGCATTATTGTTGGCTGTGAGCTAACCTGGATGGCCAAGCCAGGATCATTTGGCTGGTGGTCTTGTTTGTAAGGATCAACAGTGTTTGATGCTTGTTGTAGTGCTGGTAAAGTGTGGTTAGTTTGATGTGGTTAGAAAGATATGATAAAAGCAATTCAGGAGAAGAATATGGAAAGTATAGAAAAGAGGAAGAATGAAAAGGGCCAGTAGCATCTTGGGACACCTGTTCATTAAGAAAGGTCCCTTTCTTAACGAACAGGTGTCCCAAGATGCTACTGGCCCTTTTCATTCTTCCTCTTTTCTATACTTTCCATATTCTTCTCCTGAATTGCTTTTATCATATCTTTCTAACCACATCACTGGGATTAATGCTCTGCTGTCTTGTTTGCCATGTGGTGTGACCCGTGGACAACTGGAAATGGGAGATTCTGGTAGTCTGGCATTATTGTTGGCTGTGAGCTAACCTGGATGGCCAAGCCAGGATCATTTGGCTGGTGGTCTTGTCTGTAAGGATCAACAGTGTTTGATGCTTGTTGTAGTGCTGGTAAAGCATCCAAAATTACCCTGGTATTCAACTTTTGAATGCATTTATTTCTTGCCAGTGTGTGCAGATATAACTGTTGTTGGTGGAGATCTCTTGCACTGAACAAAAAAAAAAGAAATAACCCTTTGAGCATAAATACATCATCCTCAAATTTTTTTTTTTTTCAGAGACCTTCAAGTTCAAGTAGTACTGTAGATCCATCATCTGATAATAAGAAAGAACAAGCAAAAGACATTTCTCATACATATACGATTGTTTCTCATTATTCATGCAACAGGTGAAAAGCTAGTAATGAAAACGTCCTTTTATTTAAAAGAGTTATGGATTGGTAGAACTAAAAGAGTTAAGACTACTCTGCTGATATTGAAACATCATGTCAGTAACACTCAGAAAAACTACTCTGAGCAACATGATGAGAGAAATACCAATTACAGCACCTCATAACTATTCCAGAAGTGTAATATCAGAATGAGATTTCTTTAATGTTTCAGATGAGATGTTCCTAGCTTAAACATGAAGGAGTGACAGGTATGTGGTGCCTCCTGATGCATAGGGATGGATGTTTGGTACTAACAAGGAATATCATCTTTACTTTTGACACATCCAAACCACATGGTAAAAGCAGGATATCTCCACTGCATTATTGGCTTTATCCTAATCACTAAGCTGCTTGAAATATCAAAAAAATACAGGCATGCCCAAAAACTGCCTGTCCTAGCTCCACTGTCTGTGCCTGATGTGGTAATAAAGAACATAATCTTATTCTGAAAAGAAACCTAAATGTGTCAACTGTGAGACTATCCCAAATATCCCTGTTATAATATATTTTGTTTAGTTTTGATTTTTTTTTTTTTTTTTTCCATGCCTCCACCTTTGGCATACATGGGAGTATGAACAAAAAAAAATCAAAACTGAACAAAATATATTTTAGCACGTTGCAATGGTTGGGCACGTTGCCTAAATTGGGCAATTAGTGCACTCTTTGCAGTGCATTAGTAGACCAATCTGTTAGTCTCAATCTGTAATCCTAAAATAATCCTACTGAATGAGACACTGCTTGTCAAGAAAATTATGGCAAAGATCATCACTGAAAGAAAAAAATCATCAGATACAAATAATAATAAAACACTTCTGGATCCACAGATTGAAAGCTCAACACAATTCTTGTGTTGAACTTTCAATCTGTGGACACCAACAATCTGTGCTTTGCAAAATCAGTTGACAAACACAAGCAAGGCCTTCATTCTCTTGGAAATTGGGTAAGTCGAATAGGGATTGGCTGCCTGGTTGGCCGAGTGGAGAGTGTATCTGAACTCCAACATGACCTCGCCTTAATATTGGATACAGTCAACTCTCCTATTATTTTTCCAGTTGTTAGTTGAATGCCTGTCAATACAGCAGAGATGTATAATAGATTATTATTATTAATAATGTGTTATACGTCTGCGGGATTATTACGTGACACCTTCCGGCAGTCCAAAGGCTCATCGAGGGAGGCAACTGCTCTACAACTCTGTCTCCACCAACTACAACTAACCACAACTATACCAATGCCACTACCACCCACCACCACCACTACCACTGCTAGTCTTACCATACACAATCACAAACATCCATGCCGATGGCGGGATTCAAACCCGCAGCCCCTTGTCTGGAAAGTGGATACGCTAACCACTTGGCCAGAAGATAATTATGTTATGTAAATATATCAGTTTCCACAACATCCGAAGCTTGGTACAGCAGCCAAAAAAATCAAAACATGAGGATTATATTTTGGAGCTGCCCTACCGCATAAAATTCCATTTCATTGAAGTGCATGTGAAACTTGATGTTTGGGCCAAAGCATATTAAGTTAGCCATCTGAGTAAAAAAAAAAAAAAAAAAAGCAAAAAAAACTTGGATCCAATTTACATCATTTTATTCATCATCCAACTGGTGTGAAAGTTGTATGGAAACATAATGGATGCGTAATTCCTGAGCCCAAAGCACTTTGGAAAAGCTTTGCTAGAATATGATGAATTTCATACCCTCATGAATTTGTGATATTGAAAGAAGAAGAACATGAGGAACAGCACCTTACTTTCTATGCAAATAGGCTAGAGCCATATCGAGCCATTTATTAAGGAGAAGGATCTGAAAAAGAATACTTTTATACTCCCTCTCTCGCTTGTCTGCCTTGATAATATCCATTATGAAATGATAAAACATCTTCCACGATCTTCTGTGGATCACCTTTTCTTACTCTATACATGAAATTCTTTCTCCATGTATTTATCATCTTGTTATAGTACATAAGTTAGCAAAACATGATATCCCTTTAACAAACTCATGCTGAAACAGGAATACATACTGAGAAAGTTTCCAAATTCATGTCATAATTCCATTGTTGTTTCCTTCCCAAAACCAGGAAAAGATAATGCATGTAAACAATTACTACCCCATTTCTCTGACCAGTTGTGTTTGTAAAATATTGAACAAAATGGTTAATACCAAACTTTCACAGTATTTAGAAAGCGGTAATCTGCTCTTTAGTGCACAGTGTGGCTTTTGAACCCCATTCAACATTGGACCATTTAGTCCATTTAGAAACATTTTCTTGTAACAAGAATATTTGTGTTGTCTTTGACATGGAAAAATCTGGTTAGACAGCCTGGAAGTATGACAAATTAAAAGACCTTTATCATTCATGTCTCATTTATATCTTCCTGTTTTTATTAAAAAATCTGTCTAACCCAATCTTCCAAGGTTTGTCATAACTGACACTCTTTGCTATCAAATTAAATTCAATCACTTAACAGCTTCCTCCTGCAGTAGGCAGTGCTATATATGATGAGGATAACTTCACAATTTTCTATCATTCTCATAACATGGAAGGATACTTCATCAAGCACAATTGACTTATATATATTCATGGGCTGTTAATGATGGTTTCGGGTTTTCAGCAGAAATATGTACACTTCTTCTGAAAATGCATTTTTTACCCAGATCTGCAATTCCGGAAGGGACAAACGATTATCCCACAACAGAAGTCAAGTTTCTGGGACTCATTTTTGACAAAAATCTTGCATTTCTTATGCACATTCAGTGTTCTCTTGAACTTGTGTTCAATAGAGCATTGAATATCATTTAGGCTATATATCCTCTATAGAATGGTGTGCTGATCTGATTTATAAAGGCAGTGCTGTTCCTTGCATTGCCTTTATCATGCACTTGTACACTGAAAGCTTAATCATTGGTTCAAGTCTGCGAAGAACTACAGTGCTTGGATCCTATCTCATCATCAAGGTATAAAGATAGCTATTGGTTCATTTCACACATTACCCAGTCACAGGCTTTAAATCATTGTAAATGACACTGCTCTGTCTAACCCAATTATGTCCTAAATATATTCATTGCCTATGCATCCCACATGGAGTAATATTTTCTCTCTAGCTGCTTTAATATAGGTACGTAAGTTGACATACTTCAAGAAATAAACAGGGAAACTTTATTTATGTGATGAATTTATTAGAGTTAAAATTTTCCCTTATGTCTTAGGCATCTTTAGTACATTGAAAATGAAGCACAATATCATCATCATCAAATTCCTGCCATGTACCCTCAAAGGGTGTACAGGATATGATAGTACTACATGAAAAAAATTACATCATTACTAACTTCCTATCTACAATTTTCCTCCAAATCAGTCTGTTACTTGTCAAGACTCCAACATTATCAGATCTTATATTACTATCATCTAAGGCCCTTTATATCATATCAATCCACCCATATCTTGGTCTTCCTCTGGGTTGTTTTGCTGCCAACCTGGCAGAGAACACTTTTTAGCTAATCTTTCCTCACCCATTCTGTTTAAGTGACCATATCACCAGAGATTAGCTCTGCTAATGCATTCCTGGATGCTGACAATGTCAAGTTCTTTCCTAATATCCTCGTTTTTAATACGATATTGCCATTGATGCCATCTGTTCATGCCTATAATCTTTCTTAGGACTCTCATATCTGCAGTCTCTAGTCTTTGGTCAAGTGTTTTACTTCTGACCCAGCTCTCGGATCCATAAGTTAAAACTGGTTTGAACACTGTCTTGTATACAGCTAATTTAGTGTTCCGACTAATATCTCTCTTATTCCATATGAATTTATTCAATTGACTTCCCATGATATCAGCTTTGCTGATTCTGTTGTCTATTTCTATATTTAGTTTACCATCTTCAGTAAAAATTGTGCCTAAGTAGCTGAAATGTTTTACTTGTTCCACAGGTTCTCCATTCACAACACAGTTGACATTTTCAATTATTCTGCCTATTTTCATTGTCTTTGTCTTTTTATTGCTGACCTTCATACCATATCTATTACAACAGTTATTCAATTTAGTCAGAGAATCTTGAAGACTTGTAGCAGATTTATTTGAAGTATAACATGTCCGCATAAAGCAAAGAGCTGACATTAACATCTTAAATTTTGATATCATGTTTAATACCACTTTCCTTCATAATGTGATCCATATAGCTAATGTCTTTGTCTCTTTATTGCTGACCTTCATACCATATCTATTACAACAGTTATTCAGTTTAGTCAGAGAATCTTGTAGACTTGTAGCGGATTTATATAGAAGTATAACATCTCCGCATAAAGCAAAGAGCTGACATTAACATCTCCAATTTTGATATCATGTTTAATACCACTTTCCTTCATAATATGATCCATATAGATAATGAATAACAGAGGGGATAATGTACATCCTTGTCTTACACCAGATTTAACATTAAACCATCTTCCTGTACTTCCTTCAATTCTAACTGCTGGCTTACAACTCAAATAAAGACTAAGTATTGCTTGATATAATGCCCCATTGACACCATATAACTGCAGCATATTGAATAGCTTCTCTCTTGGCACCTTGTCATATGCCTTTTCAAATCGACAAAACTTAAATACAGATCTTTGTTATATTCCCATGCTTTCTCGACTATTTGTCATAAAGTGAAGATCCGATTCTGACAGCCTCTATTTGGCCTGAATCCAGCTTGTTCTTCACCAAGCTTTTCTTCCACAATTCTTCTCAACCGTTTCTCAAGTATACTTGCATAGATCTTGCCAGGAACACTCAGTAGGAAAATACCTCTGTAATTATCACATGCAGTTTTATTTCCCTTTTTATATATTGGTACTATGAGAGCTCTACTCCAATTATCGGGAATTCGTCCCTCTGTCCAGGCCTACTGAACTATGCAGTGCAGCCACTGTAAGATTTTTTTACCTCCATACTTGAGCATTTCTGGTTGAATATCATCTACTCCTGTGGCCTTTCCACTTTTCAGGCTTTCTATGGTTTTCTACTTCAAGTATGCATATGTATTCCTGACTGCATGCCTGTTCAGTGTTTTTTACCACTGTGCTGTCATCACTGCTTGTTTCATTTAGCAGTTTTTCAAAGTAATTACTCCGTTTTCATATCACCTTTATCATCTCTAACTCCTTTTACAGCACTCTTTCCTCCATTCCTAAGCTTCTTCAACAACCTCCAGAATATTTTGCCACCTTCTTGATATTTATTTTCTATATTCTTGCCAAAGTCCTCCCATGACTTTTGTTTAGCTATTTTTACACAATGTTTAGCATTCTTGCATCTCTGTATTCTCTAAGAGCACAAGCTGATTTGCCAGGAACTTTTGATATGCTTTCTTCTTTTCCTTCATTGCCTCTTTTACTTACTGTGTCCATCAGGGAGTTCTGATTTTTTTTATCCTTGCAGACAACCTCACCACATGCCTCTCTGGCATAATCAATAAATGTTTTCTTCAGAGTTTGTCACTGAATCTCCAAGGTTTGATTCCTGTTCTCAAACTTTCTTTTTTCTTCAATAATCTTTGTGTATTTTAGTCTACGGTTCACATCTGAGAGCTGCGCACAATATGAAATTGCAATTAAAGAATTGTTTTCAAAATTCATCCCTGCAGTGTTAATAGGACAACAAATGGTCAGTAAAATCCGAATTATTAATGTTTATATATATATGTATGTATATGTAATAAAAATTATAATAATATAATAATCAGAAATTTGTATAAAAAGTATACAATATTTCTCATAAAGGGGATAACTGAAGGACATCAGATATGTTTAAGTTCGGTCGGTGTAGATTGGTCTTGCAACTCTCTTTATATAAGTGCTGTATGAGGAATCCACTAATACATAAAAGCTTAATTTTCTTCCAATGAAACGCTGTTTGGTTGAGATGGCATGTTCTTCTAGGCCAGACTGTTTCGGTCTGGCCTTGCAGAACATTGCACTAATGCCAAAAAATCTTCTCTCTTATTCCTTCTAGCATTAATACATAGAAACTGTAGCATCAATTTAGGTCCCCCCAACCACCTTTACATTCTGAATTGACTAGCCCATTTGATATTGTTGACTGAGAGAGTAGATGCTGCATGTTAGTTCATTTACACACAACACTTGTCCAGCCATCCTAATTTCTTTATTTTTCCTGATTTTGTGTTTCCACACTCTCAGTGAATAAAGCTCTCTCCAGACGCTTAACCTGAATATGTTTAAGTGCAGTCCATCAGCATTGTACAAATCTTACCATCCATCAAACTCAGGCCATAGGTCCACAAACTCTACATCATTCCTTTTGCACAGTATTGATTTGTTAGCTATCATCTTTGCTTCTATGTTCATATCTATCATAGTTTGGCAGCAGACTCACAAACTTCACCTTTTTGCTCTTCTTATTCACTTCTTCAAATAACTCTTTGATATCCTCCTTCATGCAGTATTTCTCACCTCTCAGGTTATTGGTTCCATCCAAAAGATTTCTTTCACCTTCCCTCTCTGCATTCTGTAAGATTAGTAATTTTTGCACTAAGTAAACAAGATTTTGTACCACTTTCATGAAGAGCTCCCCTTATCATAGAATCGGTGTAAATAATTATTTGCTTACACTAATTCTCTCGATTATTCTTACAATTTTCTTTTTTGGCTTCAGACCTCTTGCTTTTTTATGTTCTCAGTTTGTCTCATCTCTTGCTGTTTCTGCAGCCCTTCAGCCTCATGTTTTGCCCTGTAAGGCATTTACATGCAACTTAGCTACTTCTTTATTCAGTGCAAATAATTATTTGCTTACACTCATTCTCTCGATTATTTTTACAATTTTCTTTTTGGCTTCAGACCTCTTGCTTTTTTTATGTTCTCAGTTTGGCTGTCTCTTGCTGTTTCTGCAGCCCTTCAGCTTCATGTTTTGCCCTGTAAAGCATTTACATGCAACTAAGCTACTTCTTTATTCAGATCTTTTACGTTGTCCTGAACTTCCACTACCACACTTTCAGTATTATCACTGATACTTACATTTCATAGGTGCCATACCAGCAATATGTCAATATCTAAGGAAATATAACTTTTTACTTATATCTAAATAACTTAGTCTATCTCACACACTTATAAAACAATAAATACATTAAATTCACTCAGTATTATTAGTAAAAATTAGAAAAAAATTACTTATCTTTCCACAGAGTTATAAATCGATGATGTTCATGAAATATCCTTGAACCTGACTATTACTAATCGCATCAATGATATACGAGTCCATTGCAGCCGAAAACAAGAGACTCAACAGCACCATTCTAAACTTTCTGATGGAAAAACAGTAAATCATCGAAAGAAGACATCAGAAAATTAGCAGGAGAATGCAACTTCGATCCTAGAAACATTGTCAAATGCCATTGTTTTGGACCCATAAACAAAAGGAGATGGAACGAACTTTCCGTATCTCCCGAAAGTGACCTGTGACACACCGATAAGTGCATCCAAATTAATCACAGCGATAAATTAGTTAAAAGACACTTGCCCCCAATCACATATACGTGCTTGACCTGACTTAACATTTGCCCAGGCGGAACAAAGACGCCAACTTCGAAGACAACTTGAAGAAAAATACCAAAATGGAGACAACAGTTGGATTATAGACTACAAACAAACCAAACTGGTGCATAAATCAAGTGACTCCACTAGTAGCCACCAAGGAGACCATTATGCAGACACTGCATAGGAGTGTCTGCATAATGGTCTCCTTCTGTGAGGCATGTGGTCAAATACATGCCTCACAGAACCTTGCATATCCACTTGACCAACATCCGTGTCCTCAACTTCAACCTTAATTATGTTCACTACCATATGTAGTCCACCAAACTTCACTTGCTCTTTTTTTTAGCATCTCACTTTCCCCAGCACCATCCATCTCAACCTTCCAAACTACACACTGTTTAACTCTTTTCGACCCAAGGGTGGCATCTACACATATATCTGTGTGACATACCCTGCCAGAGAGCACCTAATCTAGTTGCCCAACTTTGACCTTCTTTGGTTGAAAATATCCCTTCCCACTGAGTCAAATTCGTTTGCTGTCTTTATCACTCTCCTAATGCCTCCAACTACTCTGAACTCTTTAATTTCCTCTTCTTAAAAATTGAATTTCTCCAGTCCCACTCTCCAAACAGCGAAATCATGCTCCTAGGAGATTTTAATATCCATAACACCAACTGGCTTTCTTCCTCCAGTTGTGCGGATCTTGCAGGCAGAGATGCTGAAACATTCGCCATCATTAACAACCTTACACAAATTGTTCACATGCCAACCAGAATACCATATAACCCGAACCACTCTCCAAATACCCTAGATCTCTTCCTTACCAATGACCCTTCCAAATACACAGTGAATGTAGTAAGCCCCCCCCCGGTAATTTTGACCACAGTCTAGTGCTCATCTCCACTCCCATGCAACAATGTGTACATAGTCACTCCCATACAAGAGTAGTTTAGCATTATAACAGTGCAAAGCAGGACAGCCTCTGAGACTACTATGCTTTATTCTCCATGGTTGGACTATTGTTTCTGGTATTCCAATCCAAACATATGCACTGAATGTATCACCAAAGTAATTCTGACTGGCAGGGAAACATACATTCCCCACACTTCTCTGAATTGCTGTCCCCCCTATCTAAACCCTGGTTCTCCAAAAGGTATGCCAAGGCTGTACAAATGAAAAATCAAGCATTTCACAACTGGCTCAAATCAAGAACTCCATCTGCCTTCAATGCTTATACTGAGACCCGAAACAAATGCAAGAAAACTATCAATGTTTCCAAAACAGAATTTGAATGGGCAAAAAGCAGGAAACTTGCAGCATGCTCAAATGTGCCTTTTCATCTCTTGTCAGAGCAATTGGTTGTAACTTTTGCCCTACACTATTCCCACCCCTATCATACCCAGATGGTTCTATTGCATTATCATCCACAGGAAATGTTAATTTCCTGGCTTCACACTTTGCCTCCAATGCACGCATAACTGACAATGGCAAATGTCCCCCCAGTCATTCCAACTACCCAACATACAATGCCCCCTATATCATTTTGCCAGAAAGAGATCAGAAACCTATTGTCTAAATTAGACACAAAAACATCTCCTGGCCTTGATGGCATTCCTCCAATTGTCCTGAAGGTCTTTGCAGCAGAACTGACTCCTATCCTATGCCACCTGTACATATTCTCTATTGCATTGGTGCATATTCTAAATATGCACCAATGAATATGCACTGGTGTATATTCTAAAGTCTGAAAATTGGCCTATATTCAGCCCATTCTTACGAAGGGTAACAAATCAATGCCATCTGACCACCATCCTATCTCACTCACCTCAGTCTTATCTAAAGTGATGGAGAAAACCATCAATTCTCAACTCCTACATTACCTTGAAGTCACCCAGCTATTAAGCAACCACCAGTACAGATTCTGTTGCTGCCGATCAACAGGAGATCTACTCTCATATATCACCCATCTCTGGACAAATGCCATAGAAAAATTTGGTGAATCTCAAGTGGTTGCACTTGATATCTCCAAAGCTTTTGACCATGTCTGGCATAAAGGCTTACTAAGTAAACTCCTATCATTTGGACTGCCTGAGGATTGCCAGCTTTCTATTTGGATGCACACTATATATGATGGTAGACAGTTCTCTATCCTCTCACCATCCAACTAATGCTGGTGTTTTACAAAGTTCTGTTCTCTCACCAACTTTCTTCCTTCTGTATATCAATGACCTACGTCAGTTGACCAACCCAATACACAGTTTTGCAGATGACAGCACATTGCACTCCTACCTTTCATTTGACAAACCTTACTCTACACAACTTACTTCAACCTACAGAACATCAACCAGCACTGCCTTTCAATTCTGTCGTCCAATGGGGCTCAGATAACCTTGTCAACTTCAATGCTAGTAAAGCCCAGTTCTGTCTTATTTCTTACAAAAAAGAACCATTTTTCCCCAGTATTATTTTTGATAACACTCAAATTTCTATACATGATGAGATTTCTCTTCTTGGAATTACCCTGACATCATGCCTATCCTATCATAAATACATTGCAACCATTGCATCCTCAGCTTCCAAAAAACTAGAATTTCTCTTTTACTTCACCTCACCTCTAAACAGCTGTTAACCTTATACAAGTCACAAAACTGCCCAGCTTTTGAATACTGCTCTCACATTTGGAGTGAGGCTCCTAAAAGCTCCCTCAAAATGCTTGACTCAATACAGAGGAGAGCAATTAGGTTGATAAAATGACCCATCTCTTACCAACTCACTCTCCTCACATAGACATTTGATCTGTGCAGTTTGTGTATTCTATAAATATTTCCATGGCAAATGTTCATCTGAAATTACATCAATAATTCTTCCACTCAGTACTAAGCCCATTGGAACACTTACAGCTGCTGCCCAACATCCGTCCACAATACACTTTGAAACCCACAGAACAAGTTTCTTTTCCTCCTCCTTCATCCCTGCAACTGCTGTACTGTGGAACACTCTTCCCCCGATGTATTTCCCAAGGAATACAATATACAGACCTTTAAAACAAATGTAAACAAACAAACAAAAAAAAGGGTTTAGAAAATGTCAACAGCAACTCAAACTCCAATGTTTATTCCACCATGTGATAATTTCACCATGCCTGAACTTTGATTGTGACTGCTTTTCTGTTGAGTGTATCAGTCACACAATGTATGGTCTTACTCTAGAAACAACTCCAAAAAAGGTTCTATTTGATGAAAATCCACTCACGCGAGGAGGCAGGGTTATCAGCTAAAGATAAATCAATAGCCCCCCCTCACAGAAGAAATGGATACTTCAGTATCCATGGCAAGTAACTTGAACTCACTCAGTGATCCTGACAAACAAATCTTTTTGTTTCTGTCTGCAGGGAACATATTTAAACGTAAGGACTATACCTTTCAAGAATATCACCCTTGTACTCAAGGACAGAACTAGAGATGGTCCTGGTCGTAGTGAATATTTGTCCAGGGGAAGAGATGGATATTTCTCAAATTCTGATGAGAAATATAAACCCAACAAGGGCAAGTCCTCAACCTCCAGGAAATCTGACGTCTACGAAACCTAAAAATGATATGGATGTGATAGAAAAAATATGATATCAAGCACCTGCTGCAGAAACGAATCTTTTTGTTTTTGTCTGCAGGGAACATTTAAACCCAGTGAGGACCTTACCTTTCAAGAATATCACTCTTATACACAAAGACAGAACTGGAGATGGTCCTTCTCCTGGTGAAGTGTGTATTCTCATGGGCATTTATACTCCTTTCCATCATGTTTAATAATGCTCTGGAAATAGTAGTGATTCACTTATCTGTGGAGTTTCTTATCACAGTATGCTCAATATATTTAGCACTAAGTACTCAGTTAAATGAAACAGATCTTGATACTCTTATATTGCAGCTGCCTTAGCCCATACTATTACTAATGTGTGATGTTAATGGACATAACACTCTGTGGTTAGTGCCATCAGAAATAGATGATTGCATCATTGAGGGAATGCTCAACAATGTTGACCTCTCCCTTACCTTCTTCCATATGCTGACTTAGTCTTGTTCTACAGTTGATTTTACAATCTGCTCCCCCTGCAATTTTTTTACTACTCACATGCTATGTTGATGAAACATATATATATGTGATTATTTTCCAATTATTAGTGCTTTCCTTCTGTATATCAATGACCTACTTCAGTTGACCAACCCAATGCACAGTTTTGCAGATGACAACACATTGCACTCCTCCCTTTCATTTGACAAACCTTACTCTACACATCTTACTTCAACCTACCATCAACCACCACTGCCTTCAATTCTGATCTCCAAGCTGTCCTCCAATGGGACTCAGATAAAATGAACCAGAATTTTGGCTGGGATATATTTTCCATTGTTGCAAAATTTAAAATTGAAGCAATCAGCCAAACACTTGTCAGTGAATCGTGTAACAGATTGTATTGTTCATGTAGTAACCGCAGCAATTCCAAACACATCATCCTGATTTCCACTCTATCCAAAGCCTCAGTACAACCCAGAGTGCCAAGCAGCCAGAAAAAAGATTAAGATAAAGCATGGGGTAAATTTCGTATATACACTACCACAACAAACTTAGTAGCCTTTAAAACAAGCTTGGGCCAAAGCACATTGTGTGAGATGTCAGAGTCAAAAACAACCTTGGATCCAATTTACATAATCGATGAATCAAACAGCCATTGCAAAAATTGTATGGGATAAAATCTGAAAGATGAAAGGTAAATACAGAACACACCATTTGTATACCTTGGAACATAATGGATGTATTGTTGCTGATCCCAAAGTTATTGTAGGTACTTTGGGAGAAACTTGCAAGAATCTCAACAATAGTTTCATATCCTCCTAATTTTTTAATACTGAAAGAGTAACAAGCGAAACAGTGGCTAAACTTTTATACCAAAGGTATAGAGCCAAACGATCAGCCATTTCTAAGGAAGAAACTCAAAACAGCTCTTTTCCTGTTTCACCCCAGCATGGTAGACTCTGCACTAGGGTGTGGTATAGTAAGAAATCTCATTCTCTTACTGTACAACAGAATATTTACAAAGGAAGAATTTCTGGACTCTTGCCATAAGAAGAATTTCTAAACTCTAACTCTCTCTTTGTGAAGTCTTGGGAAAAAATTATAAATGCAAGGCAACACTTAGAAAGCAACAAACTCTTTCCAACACATAGTGTAGCTTTCGTAGTTGCCAATTAACCTTGGACTACTGTTCTGTTTAGAACCATGTATAAGAGATGCTTCCCAAAACGAGAATATGTGGTTTGTGTTCTTCAACATTGAAAAAGTTTATGACACAGCCAGTAGATATGGCATATTAAAAGTCCTTTCACTTGGTCTGAGGGGGACACCTTGCTAATTTTATTAAGAACTTTCCATCCAGTCAAGTCCAAGTGGGAAGCATGTTATCATGGCCATATCATCAAAAAGAGAATCTTCTCAAGGCCCTGTCTGAAATGAAACTCTGTTCCACTATTAAAGTAAACTCATTTACTGAAAAGCTTCTTCTCCCAGTAGGTAGTTGCCTTTATGTCGAAGACATCGCAATTTACTGTAACTCCTGCAATATGAGGATCATTGAAAGTCTACTTCAATCATTTCTCTTCATGGGCTCAGGTTATCTTCAGAAAAAAAGCTGTTTGTGTACACTTCTACTGGAAATGCAGTCTTCATCCTGATCCTGATTTAAGAATGGGACAAACTGTTATCCTAGTAACACCAGAGTTTAAGTTTTTGGGACCCATTTTTGAGAAAGCTGACATTCTTTACACACATTCATCATCTTTGGGAAAAGTGCAAGAAAGCATTGAATATCCTCCACGCTATGACCCAAATTTAATAACACCGTAACGTAAGAAGCCTGAATGGCAAAGAAATGGAGCTAGCTGAGGAATTAGATAAGTACCAGATCGACATAATAGGGGTGACTGAAACAAAAAAGACCAAAACTGGTGAGATCTTTCTGAGCAATAAATACAAAATGTTATATTCAGGCAATGACAATCAAGGAAAAGAAGGAGTAGCCATAGTATTCAACACAAAATACGAGGCTAATCTTCTTGAATGGCAGTCAGTCTCAAGTAGAGTAATGTGGGCAAATATGAGAATAGGGAACTGGACAATGAGACTTATTTGTGCCTATGGTCCCACAGAAGGTTCTACTAAGGTAGAAGTGGAGGAATTTTTTGAGGCTTTAGAAAAAGCAACTGACACAATGAAAAAGGAAAAGTTGGTCCTTGTTGGGGATCTAAATAGTAGAGTAGGAAATGATTGTGAGACATACAAAAATATTTTGGGAAAATTTGGAGAAAAGAGCAAAGCTAATAATAATGGCAAATATCTGTTGGATTTCTGCTCAGGACATGGACTGCTTATTACTAACACCATGTTCCAACATAAAAATGTGCACAAATTCACATGGAGAGAAGAGGCTAGGAATAAGAAAAGTCTCATTGACTATGTTATTGTTGATAGTGATGTTTTCTCCCTGGTGCAGGACACCAGAGTGTACAGAGGATTTGAAATTGGAAGTGATCACTATTTAGTCTTGAGCAGGATAAAATTGAATTTCATATTGAAAAGAATAACATGTAAGAAAGTTTTAAAGAGAATAAAAGTTGAGCAGCTCTCAGATGTGAACTGTAGACTAAAATACAGAAATATTATTGAAAAGAAAATGAAAGAGTTTGAGAACAGGAATCAAACCTTGGAGATTCAGTGGCAAACTCTGAAGGAAACATTGATTGATTCTGCCACAGAGGCGTGTGGTGAGGTTGTGTGCAAGGATAAAAAAATCAGAACTCCCTGGTGGACACACGAAGTTAAAGAGGCAGTGAAGGAAAAGAAGAAAGCATATCAAAAGTTCCTGGCAAATAAGTCAGCTTTTACTCTTACAGAATACAGAGACAAATGTAAGAAAGCTAAACAGTGTGTAAAACTAGCTAAACAAAAGTCATGGGAGGACTTTGGCAAGAATATAGAAAATAAATATCAAGAAGGTGGCAAAATATTCTGGAGGTTGTTGAAGAAGCTTAGGAATGGAAGAAAGAGTGCTGAAAAAGGAATTAGAGATGATAAAGGTGAAATGAAAACAGGAGAAAAAGATATCCTCGAAGTATGGAGTAATTACTTTGAAAAACTGCTAAATGAAACAAGCAGTGATGACAGCACAGTGATAAAAAACACTGACCAGGCATGCAGTCAGGAATACATATCCATACTTGAAGTAGAAAAAGCCATCAAAGGCTTGAAATGTGGAAAGGCAGCAGGAGTAGATGATATTCGACCAGAAATGCTGAAGTATGGTGGTATAAGAGTCTTACAGTGGCTGCACTGCATAGTTCAGAAAGCCTGGACAGAGGGACGAATTCCCGATGATTGGAGTAGAGCTCTCATAGTACCCATATATAAAAAGGGAAATAAAACTGAATGTGAGAATTACAGAGGTATTTCCCTACTGAGTGTTCCTGGCAAGATCTATGCAAGTGTACTTGAGAAACGGTTGAGAAGAATTGTGGAAGAAAAGCTTGGTGAAGAACAAGCTGGATTCAGGCCAAATAGAGGCTGTCAGGATCAGATCTTCACTTTACGACAAATAGTCGAGAAAGCATGGGAATATAACAAAGATCTGTATTTAAGTTTTGTCGATTTGGAAAAGGCATATGACAAGGTGCCAAGAGAGAAGCTATTCAATACGCTTCAGTTATATGGTGTCAATGGGGCATTATATCAAGCAATACTTAGTCTTTATTTGAGTTGTGAGTCAGCAGTTAGAATTGAAGGAAGTACAGGAAGATGGTTTAATGTTAAATCTGGTGTGAGACAAGGATGTACCTTATCCCCTCTGTTATTCATTATCTATATTGATCACATTATGAAGGAATGTGGTATTAAACCTGATATCAAAATTGGAGATGTTAATGTCAGCTCTTTGCTTTATGCGGATGATGTTATACTTCTAAATAAATCCGCTACAAGTCTGCAAGATTCTCTGACTAAATTGAATAGCTGTTGTAATAGATATGGTATGAAGGTCAGCAATAAAAAGACAAAGACGATGAAAATAGGCAGAATCATTGAAAATGTCAACTGTGTTGTGAATGGAGAACCTGTGGAACAAGTAAAACATTTCAGCTACTTAGGCACAATTTTTACTGAAGATGGTAAACTAAATATAGAAATAGACAACAGAATCAGCAAAGCTGATATCATGGGAAGTCAATTGAATAAATTCATATGGAATAAGAAAGAAATTAGTCGGAACACTAAATTAGCTGTATACAAGACTGTGTTCAAACCAATTTTAACTTATGGATCTGAGAACTGGGTCAGAAGTAAAACACTTGACCAAAGACTAGAGACCGCAGATATGAGAGTCCTGAGAAAGATTAGAGGCGTGAACAGATGGCATCAATGGCAATATCATATTAAAAATGAGGATATTAGGAAAGAACTTGACATTGTCAGCATCCAGGAATGCATTAGCAGAGCTAATCTCAGATGGTATGGTCACTTAAATAGAATGGGAGAGGAAAAATTAGCAAAACAAGTGTTCTCTGCCAGGTTGGCAGGAAAACGACCCAGAGGAAGACCAAGATATAGGTGGATTGATATGGTACAAAGTGCCTTAGACGATAGAAATATAAGATCTGATAATGTTGGAGTCTTGACAAGTAACAGACTGATTTGGAGGAAAATTGTAGATAGGAAGTTAGTAATGATGTAAATTTTTCATGTAGTACTGTCATATCCTGTACACCCCTTGAGGGTACATGGCAGGAATTTGATGATGATGATGATGAAATAATGAAGAAAACAACACTGATATAGAACCAATCAAATTGGAATAACTAAAAGAAGCAATAAGAGTATCAAAAAATAGAAAATCAACAGGATTAGATGGCATAAAAATAGAGATTTGGAAACATGGTAGAGAATATTTACATCACAGATTTTTAAAATTAATAAATAGCTATTGGAGGAAATGGGAGGTCCATCAGATTGGTTAAAAGCTAAGGTTATATCTATATTTAAGAAAGGAGACAGAGATGATTGTGGAAATTACAGAGGAATAAGGTTATTAAATACTGGTTACAAAATTTACAATAAAATCCTGAATATATTGCAAACAGTCTACTCTCAGAAGAACAAAATGGTTTCAGACATGGAAGATCATGTATAGACAATATTTATGTGCTAAAACAAATTTTTGAAAAAAGATGAAAATTAATTTAGAGACTCACATGGCCTTTATAGATTATGAGAAAGCTTCTGATAAAATACACAGAAAAACTGGAATATAATGAAAAAACAAGGATATCCATTACATTTTGTACAAGATATACAAAGTTTATATAAAATACAGTTCCAGTTAGGTAATAAATTAACAGGAGAGATTGAAATAAATCAGGGTGTCAGACAGGGATGTAGCTTATCTCCCACTCTATTCAATATATACATTGATCAGATTATTAAAATATGGAAAACAGCAATAAAAACTAGGTATCCAGTTAACCAGAAAAACTGTTATTAATACAATACTGTATGCAGATGATCAGATTGCAAAATCCAGCAGAATCATCATGTAGCCATTTCCTTTATCCAACTCAGCTGTTACTCTATTATAAAAAGTTAATAAATCACTAAGGCATGACCGACCCTTCATAAAGTATCATATTTTTATCTACCCATTCTTGAATTCTCCTTTTTACCAATTTTTCTAGTACTTTTATCACCATGCCTGAGATAATGATTGGTCTATAATTTGCTGCTGCCTTAGAACCTACCTTATGCACTGAAATTATTTTGTCCCCTTTCCACTCCCTTGGAACTCTACCGGAACTTCTAGTCAGAGTCATTGCCAGTTCCCTTGCACATTCTTGTAAAAACCCAAGCTAATATCCCATATAATCCTACAGCTGTATTTAAATTGAGATTCTGCAATACCCTAAGAACCTCCAATTCATCCACCTATTCCCACATTAGTATCTGTCATATATGTTAAACCAGTAATCTCACTAGGATGATATACCCTTGCAAAGTGGTCACTCAGTAACTCAACTATTTTATCTGTTTCTGTCACCTCATGACCATCATCACTCATTAAGATGAATCTACTATAGTCATTCTTCCTCTTACTTACCATATAATGGAAGTACTCTTCGGGATTTCCTTTGAACTTGCTTGGCTAGATTCTTCTCATAATCTTATTTTGCCATGAGAGCAATACCCTCCAGCATGTGCTTAATGATATTACTCATCCATCTAACTTCTATGTGATTAACCCTCCTTACCTTAGGTATAAAATTTAATACTGCTTTCTCTGGATGACCCACAACCATCTCCCATGCATTACTAATATATTCTTACTCTGTAGTGTTTTATGCCATGGCACAGATTTAAGCTTTTTCCTAAGCTTGTCATAATTGCCTGCCTTATAGTTCCACATTCACCAATCAGAAGCAATGTGGTCACTCGACCAGGTCTAATACTCTCACACCCCTAGTTCCCTCCATCACATTCTGCCTCAGGTAATTATCTCTTAGTAGGTGCATAAATTCCCTTCCTGCCATGTGATTTTTCCTCCTTACAGTCTATATCTCCACAGTTGAAGTCTGCCATAATAATCACCCAACTTGTACACATTGTACTGATTTGGTGATGCATGTGTTCCAGATCATCTGTGGAACTCCCTGGCCTATAGCAACAACAAACAGTACATTTTGTCCTACTGGCCTTAATCTTACATGATGCTGCTTTAAATGAATAGCCACATTCCTGCCTATTTCGTATTCTTTTTGGCTGCAATTCATCTGCTATCATTAGCAGTACCCCATCCTATCTTCCCTGAAAATACTAAACCTTTCACGTTCTATCCTGTAACTACATCTTCTGCTGTTAGCTGTATCTCACTAATAAACTTTTTGCGAGGTTGCACTAACCAATGCCAGAAACTCCTTCCTCTTGTTCCTGATACTTCTGGCATTAGTATATATAGAAACTGTGGCATCCTTTTAAGCCCCACCCATTTACTTCCTGAACTGTCTATTCTATTAATTATTTTGTTTGAGAGAGTGGATTCCTCACTCGGTCATTCTCACACTCACTTGCCTCATGGGTGCCTTCACAGAAACTCACCTACTTTCACCCTAATTGCTTAAGTTTTCCTGAATTTGTGCTTCAGCATGCTCAGTGAACAGAGCTCCCTCTCACTGTTCACCAAGCATACTGAAGCTCTAAAACCATTTAGATGCTTTCCATCAGCATTATACAAATCCTTCTTTCCGTCAAAGACAGACCACAGATTCACACCCTCCTCCTCCTCAGTTCACCTCTATCATAGCATGGCAGAAGATATGGTCTTCACTTTCTCGCTCTTCAGTTTTACCTCTTCTAACAACTCCTTTACATCCTCCTCTGAAATCATTTGTGCCAACTAAGACAAGCGGTTCCTTTGTCTTACCTTTTTTTTTATCTTATTACTGTGCTCAAGTCTGGTCTCCTGGGTTTCTAGGGGATGAGGCAGCAGTGGAGAAGATTCAGAGGCGACCAACCAACTTCTGCTTTGGATTGCAGAAGTTGGTTGAAAATAGGGGGATATGATAGAAACATTTAAGTTAAATAGTATTATAGGATTGAAGCAGGGGAAATGTTTCAGCACTTAGATAGAGGATCCAGAACAAGGTGTCATCACTGGAAGTTGAATAAAGGTGTGACTGTGATTACTAGATTTTTTGCTTGGAGAGTTGTGAATGAGTGGAATGGGTTGTCAGTCAGTTGTAAGTACTTTGTCTGTTAATGGGTTCAAGGAGAGGTATGATAGATTGTGTGGATAGTTTGGGGCTCCTGTATGAGTCTTCAGACTCCATGAGGTGCTGGTACAACAACAATAATCTCCTCGTTTTCCTCATCCTAAGATGCTTAAGGCTGTGTAAACATGTCTTGGGCCGCATATAAAATGTATGATATAGTTAATGTAAATAAGTAACAAAACTTCGTTATTTTAAAAATATTTTTATTATAACATCAAAAGAAAGCAGCATAAACACAAAACTAGTGAGATATTTGGGCTTGCTTACATGAAACCAAACATCATTATCTGGTTTGATGGAAGTGGTTGCAATTTGTAATGAGCTCTCAAGGTTCTCTTCAGAAATTTTTGATCTAACTTTACTCTTCGTATGCTTCATTCTTGAAAATAGTTGTTCACAAATGTATTTACTACCAAAAAGCGATGACATGAATAAAGCGTGATTGTGAAGTGAAAGATATTTTTCTCTGGGAAGATAGGTCTTATAAAAATCTAGCCAAGAGACATGATCAAATTTTTCTTTGAGTTGAATTGAATATCTGATTGCAACTCTATAAATTCCATTTGAAAATCTGAAAGTACAAGTAACCCTCATATAACTCAGTTTCGATATAACACGGTCTACAAATTGTGGTATCCCTTGTTCAATACGGTTTCGATATAACGCGGTCTACAATTTTAGTAACCCTTTATTTATTTTTTTTTTTTTTTTTCATATTTTTCACCACAGGACTTAAAAATCAAATTTTATCTTCGTTAAATTTGTGTCTGCCCGTATCGTGCAAGTAATTATAAGTATCGAATTTAGTTTTATTGTATCACTGAATAAGGTACTGTACAGAGGGCTTTTGCAGTCTGTGTCATTCTCAACAAATAGTGCAATTAGAGACAGATGGAATAAATATAATGCTAACTAATAAATCACATTGCCCCTCTCACAGAAACTATGCTGTATAGACTTAAGAAAACCATATGTTGCACTGAAACACAGTATCTAACTAAAAACTATCGTCCAATTTTTCAATTATGACAGATCACAAAGGCTAACTTAAAATAAAAGACTACCAAGAATTGAAACATGCCATATAATGAATGTGTGAGTTCGCCTGCCACCTCAAACACAAACAAGAAGCCATAAAATTCAACCAAGGGGTTTGTGTGAGTTGAGCCAGTCGGTAATGAGAGGTTCTATCGGAATGATAAATGACACCCTGTTGTGAATG
This sequence comes from Typopeltis vanoorti, assembly GCF_054136105.1. Classification (NCBI taxonomy): domain Eukaryota; kingdom Metazoa; phylum Arthropoda; class Arachnida; order Uropygi; family Thelyphonidae; genus Typopeltis; species Typopeltis vanoorti. The sequence goes on along the minus strand of NC_143553.1, from coordinate 67,613,659 downwards.
TGTTAAAACTAATAGTGAATGTTGTTATGACAGTTTCAGATGTTATGGAATTCAATTGAAGAGAATTAGCATTTCAACTCAACACTTGTTGGTTGCTTTTGTCTTTGGGTCGCACGATCTTTTGTTAATATTGCACCAGTCATATGCACGTATTTATAGCTGCTGTCTCGTGTAAAACAAAATTCAGCTTGTACGTATTGTAACAATTAAAAAAAAAACTTGAATAATTTATAAGCGTATAAAAGGATATCACCTGTAAATCGTTGATGTGCCAGCAAAATTCTCAGATGTGCCACCTCTGGCACGAGTGCCATAGGTTTGCCATCTAGGGTTTACTGTATAAAGTGTTTATTGTTGAAAATTGTCTTTGTTTTCTGCCAGGAAAGTGCATTTAAAATCATAAGTGTGTTATTCTCAAGCAGAGCAGTTTATTTTCTGGTGAGTTACATACATATGTAATGCTTTTTTTTTTTTAAATGTAAAAGTTTATTTTTATTGTAATGGCCACTAAAACTGCAACGAAAGGAAAATAACAACATTGAAGAGGAAATTCATTTCTCTCGAAGAAAAAATTAAAATCTTGGATCGGTTGAAAATTGGAGAAAACCAGGAGTTGTTGCAAGGACTCTGAATTTAAATGAATCAACAATTCGAACAATCAAAGAAAATGAACATAAAATCCGAGAAAGTGCTATTGCTGGGTCAACGGTAAGTGCAAAGCGTGTTACTCGTGTTCGCGATATTCTAGTAGAAAAAATAGAGAAATCTCTAATGATTTGGATAGAAGATTGCACTCAAAAGAAAATTCCTTTGGATGGACACCTTATTAAGCAAAAAGCTCTCAAAGTTCATAAACATTTGAAAGAACTTGATCAAGATTCTTCAGAAGAAATCTCTCAGCATGGATTTTCTGCCAGTAAGGGTTGGTTCGAAAACTTTAAAAAGCGGTTTTCTTTGTATAATCTTAAAATCCAGGGAGAATCAGCATCAGCAGATGTTGAAGCTGCCCGGAAATACCCAGCAGTACTTTTAAAAATCATTAAAGAAGTTGGTTACGGTGCGGACCAGGTGTTCAATGCGGATGAATCTGGGTTATATTAGAAAAAAATGCCAAAACGCACCTATATTTCGAAAAATGAAAGATCAGCTCCTGTATTCAAAGTTTCCAAAGATAGAATTACTCTACTGTTTTGTAGTAATGCATCAGGTGATTACATGACAAAACCAATGTTTATTAACCGATCTGCAAATCCTCATGCGATGAAAGGACTCAACAAGTCCATCCTACCTGTTTATTGGCGGGCCAATAAAAAGGCATGGGTTACAGCTAGCATGTCTGAAAATTGGTTTTTCAAATGTTTTGTACCCGGTGTAGAAAATTACACAAAGAAAAAGAATGTGGACCTCAAAATTCTACTAATTTTAGATAACGCACCAGCCACCCAACAAATTTAAGCCATCCGAATATTAAAATAACTTTTTTGCCGCATAATACTACTTTACTTATTCAACCACTCGACCAAGGAATAATATCAACATTTAAGTCATATTATATTCGGCAAACATTTCAATTAATTTTGGAAAAAACGGAATCTAATCTAAACATGACACTGTCTCAAGCGTGGAAAGAGTTTTCAATATTGAATTGTGTAAAAATTATTTCTCTGTCCATTAAGGAATTACAACCCTCTACACTGAATGCTTGCTGGAAAAAAATATGGCCTGAAGCCGTAATGGAACAAAATATTGTACCTCCAGTGGATGCCGAGCTACATCGTATAATAAACGTCGCACACATTTTTAGTGGAGAGGGCTTTTGCGATATGGTTGAAAATGAAATTAGTGAAATAATTTATGGAGAAACATTTAAATGAGGAGGAACTGGTACAATTAATAGATGGCGTCGAACCGAATGGTGTGGAAAGTTCTGCCGAAGATTCTGATTGTGATGAATCCGTTAAAGAATTCAGTTTAAAGAAATTGGCAGAAGGATTGGACGTAGCAAGAAAGTTAGGAAGTTATTTTATGGATAATGATCCCTCAATGGAGCGCTTAGGAAAATTCACAAGATAATTGGATATTTGTTTAGTGCCATATTATGAACTTAATAAAAAAAAAATTGCGACATAGTGGAAAGCAAAGTGTTATTAATGACTTCTTGATGACTAAACCAGCCGAAGTATGCCATAAGAATTATACAAATGATGTCCAAGAGATTTCAAGTGGTGACGCCCTCCGGCCACTTAAAGAACATCTACGAAATGTTATTTCTGAAGACAGTGATGACGATTACAATATGCGCTTTATTTTATTATGTCTAAAACATTTATGCATTATGTGCAATGAAATTTATGTACAATTTGTAATTTTTATAATTTTATACTACATATTTGTCATAGTTTATGTTTTCTTAACTTACGTGAATTAAATAAAAATATTGTTTTTTGTGGGATATGTCGTTGTTTATATTATTTAAAAAAAAAACGATTTCAGAACCTAGCCCTACTTTTTCTGTGATTTATGCCTCGTATAACACAATTTATATAATGCGGCATTTCTATGGAACCTAACATCCGTGTTATATGAGGGTTACCTGTAATATGTTTATGTTAACTGAAAATGGGGTCGCAAATATACAAAAAAACTGATTTTTTTTTTTTTTCTTTCTGAAATCTAATCTCACATTCCTGTATCAAAACGGAATGAAAGACATCATATTTTTCGCATCACATAATAATGTTAAAAGTTTAAGATCTTATGGGCCACATTACTAACAGTTCATGGCTGCACACGGGACATAGGTTGGACACCCCTGGCCTAGAGTAAGAATAATAATTTTTTCCGGTGCTTAGTGATTTTATGGTTCAACAGTTAGCCTAGTGGCTATGCGCTTCGCAACAATATGCCTGGGAAAAGAGTGTCCTGGGTTCAATTTCCTTCGTCAACGTGAGGAGATTAAGGATCTTTCTCAGACATAGCCAAGTTAGCTGGACATGGACAGCAGGGTTTTTCTCCCGAGTTTATCTGGGGGGTTTTTCTCTCCCGCAAGCAGGCAAACCAACCCTGTGAACATATGCAGCTACAGCCATAGAATATACCTGGAGGGATAGGGCTAGTCACCTTATCCTTGGGATGGGTACGACTTAGAAGGACTTAAGATAGCTCTTTAACTGCCAGTAGGCCTAACACATAGAAGGGAGAAGAAGAAGGATTTTTCTACATTGTTATTGACAAAGTTGTTTGCTTTGCCAAGTTTTTTCATAGTAGGAAATTTTGTGTAACATGACAATGGAAGTTATAATTTTCATTTTATTTATAATGATGCAGTCATCTAAAGTTGTTGATGTTTGTTGGAAAAGAATGAATAACAAATCACTGTATTTTTAACTGGACTAATTATGTATTCTCTGTATTTATATTCAGGAACATGTAGATACTGAACAAACTGTAGGAGGAATAACTAAGCTTGAACGTGTTTGTCAGATGTGTGAAAAATCTGGAGATGTGATTGTATGTAAAGGACCATGTCAACAGGCATTTCATTTGGATTGTTTAGGCATGGCACAAACTCCAACTGGCTTTTTCTGTGATGAATGTACCACAGGTAAGACTGTATGTGTTTGATTACATTTAAGTGCTTACATATATCGATAAAATAAAATTTTTAATATTTTTTTAGATGTTTTTAAAAAGAAATCCATCCAGTTGGAAATTTGGAATCTGTTCGAAAGCAATATTGATAACTTTCAGTTTTTGTTCAAATTGGACAATTTAAAGCCTACCTTTTTCACATAGAATAGTGTGTAAAAAGGCAACCATTTTACTTACGATAGAATATACTTTGTGCACGTAAAACCGGCCAAAACTTTCTGAACAGATTACAAGTATTTGCAATTTTCACTGAAAATTAAGGTTTTGAATTGGTTTTAAACCATAATAAGGGGGCACCATTTTATGATTCTCGTGGATCATTTCATTTTTTAATTATGGAAAATTACTTATTCAGCAAAGCCAAGGGCTTGTTGTTTTCATAATCTTTTATATTATATTTCATCAGTGTCAGTTTATTACATGGTCTATTATTACATGGGCATCTCCAAAGAGTCCGTTGACTCATTGTGGGAGATCCACGCTAACAGTTATTGACACATTGAATATAATGGGGTTGTTAAGGGTTAGAACTAAATAACTGGAAGGAGACAGACCTATAGATTGCTTTTTAAGGAACGGTGAGAGACATCTTCTGGGACTTCTGAACTAATGTCTAGTCCTATAGTGTTAATAGGTATCTACCTGTATACTGAACAAATGAGGATGAGCTGACAGTTTGGGATTTAACCGAACCAAATTGCATCCTGCATTGGCTTAAACAAGAAGACAGCGATAGTAAAATGTCATGCCAGCAGGGACCTTTCCCAGTTAGACAAGGTCATTACTATTTTTAGGGAACAAGAGTAAACAGTGAAAAGTTTGCTGTGGAACAAACTCCTACTCAGCATCAGCAGAATTCAAAATGACCACTGTATGAAGTGTCAGTGGAAGAGAAGTGCTGGCAGAAGAATTAGAAAATTGTTACAAAAAGAGATGAGATTCTTCTAAATAACAAATACAAGATAATAATTTGGGCAGGGTCAAAGCTGTATAACTGAGAGGAGACCTCTCAGTTATACAGATTATCTCAGTTATATTTGCTTAAGGGTCAAAGCTGTATAACTGAGAGGAGACTTCCACATAGCCTTTAAAGGAATGCGGAGAACCGACCAGGGCTCCTGACCTAATGTCCAATTCTCACCTTCTCGTGGTGCACTCTGTTGGGTATCTACTTGGATACTGAACGAACAAGGATGGGCTGGCAATTTGGGGTTTAGCCGACCAAATTGTATCCTTATTGGTTAAACCAAAATAAAAAATGATGGTACAATATGACAAAATTTCATGCCGGCTGGGGCGTCGCCCGGTTAAACAAGGTCCCATTGTTTTCGCCAGGGAACCAGGGCGAACAGCGAAAAGTCAGCTACTGGAACAAATCTGAAAACAAACCCCAACTCAACATCACCAGAGTTAAAGATCGGTACTATCAACATAAGTAGCCTGATTGGCAAAGAAATGGAGCTAGCGGAGGAATTAGATAAGTACAGATCGACATAATAGGGGTGACTGAAACAAAAAAGACCAAAACTGATGAGATCTTTCTGAGCAAGAAATACAAAATGTTATATTCAGGTAATGACAATCAAGGAAAAGAAGGAGTAGCCATAGTATTCAACAAAAAATACGAGGCTAATCTTCTTCAATGGCAGTCAGTCTCGAGTAGAGTAATGTGGGCAAATATGAGAATGGGGAACTGGACAATGAGACTTATTTGTGCCTATGGTCCCACAGAAGGTTCTAGTAAGGTAGAAGTGGAGGAATTTTTTGAGGCTTTAGAAAAAGCAACTGACACAATGAAAAAGGAAAAGTTGGTCCTTGTTGGGGATCTAAATAGCAGAGTAGGAAATGATTGTGAGACATATAGACATATTTTGAAAAAATTTGGAGAAAAGGGCAAAGCTAATAATAATGGCAAATATCTGTTGGATTTCTGCTTGGGACATGGACTGGTTATTACTAACACCATGTTCCAACATAAAAATGTGCAAAAATTTTCACGGAGAGAAGAGGCTAGGAATAAGAAAAGTCTCATTGACTATGTTATTGTTGATAGTGATGTTTTCTCCATGGTGCAGGACACCAGAGTGTACAGATGATTTGAAATTGGAAGTGATCACTATTTAGTCTTGAGTAGGATAAAATTGAATTTCATATTGAAAAGAATAACATGTAAGAAAGTTTTAAAGCGAATAAAAGTTGAGCAGCTCTCAGATGTGAACTGTAAACTAAAATACACAAAGATTATTGAAGAAAAAATGAAAGAGTTTGAGAACAGAAATCAAACCTTGGAGATTGGGTGGCAAGCCCTGAAGAAAACATTGATTGATTCTGCCAGAGAGGTATGTGGTGAGGTTGTCTGCAAGGATAAAAAAATCAGAACTCACTGGTGGACACAGGAAGTTAAAGAGGCAGTGAAGGAAAAGAAGAAAGCATATCAAAAGTTCCTATCAAATAAGTCAGCTTGTGCTCTTAGAGAATATAGAGACAAATGCAAGAATGCTAAACACTGTGTAAAACTAACTAAACAAAAGTCATGGGAGGATTTTGGCAAGAATATAGAAAATAAATATCAAGAAGGTGGCATAATATTCTGGAGGTTGTTGAAGAAGCTTAGGAATGGAGGAAAGAGTGCTGTAAAAGGAGTTAGAGATGATAAATTTCTATTTCCATACTGGAAATAGAAAAAACCATGAAAGGCTTGAAATGTGGAAAGGCAGCTGGAGTAGATGATATTCGACCAGAAATGCTGAAGTATGGTGGTATAAGAGTCTTACAGTGGCTGCACTGCATAGTTCAGAAAGCCTGGACAGAGGGAAGAATTCCCGATGATTGGAGTAGAGCTCTCATAGTACCCATATATAAAAAGGGAAATAAAACTGAATGTGAGAATTACAGAGGTATTTCCCTACTGAGTGTTCCTGGCAAGATCTATGCAAGTATACTTGAGAAACGGTTGAGAAGAATTGTGGAAGAAAAGCTTGGCGAACAACAAGCTGGATTCAGGCCAAACAGAGGCTATCAGGATCAGATCTTCACTTTACGACAAATAGTCGAGAAAGCATGGGAATATAACAAAGATCTGTATTTAAGTTTTGTCGATCTGGAAAAGGCATATGACAAGATGCCATGAGAGAAGCTATTCAAAACGCAACGGTTATATGGTGTCAATGGGACATTATATCAAGCAATACTTAGTCTTTATTTGAATTGTAAGTCAGCAGTTAGAATTGAAGGAAGTACAGGACAATGGTTTAATGTTAAATCTGGTGTGAGACAAGGATGTACATTATCCCCTCTGTTATTCATTATCTATATGGATCACATTATGAAGGAAAGTGGTATTAAACATGATATCAAAATTGGAGATGTTAATGTCAGCTCTTTGCTTTATGCGGATGATGTTATACTTCTAAATAAATCCACTACAAGTCTGCAAGATTCTCTGACTAAATTGAATAGCGGTTGTAATATATATGGTATGAAGGTCAGCAATAAAAAGACAAAGACAATGAAAATAGGCAGAATCATTGAAAATGTTAACTGTGTTGTGAATGGAGAACCTGTGGAACAAGTAAAACGTTATAGCTACTTAGGCACAATTTTTACTGAAGATGGTAAATTAAATATAGAAATGGACAACAGAATCAGCAAAGTTGGTATGGTGGGAAGTCAACTGAATAAATTGATATGGAATAAGAGAAAAATTAGTCAGAACACTAAATTAGCTGTATACAAGACAGTGCTCAAACCAGTTTTAACTTATGGATCTGAGAGCTGTGTCAGAAGTAAAACACTTGACCAAAGACTAGAGACTGCAGATATGAGAATCCAGAGAAAGATTATAGGTGTGAACAGATAGCATCAATGGCAATATCATATTAAAAACGAGGATATTAGGAAAGAACTTGACATTGTCAGCATCCAGGAATGCATATACAGAGCTAATCTCAGGTGGTATGGTCACTTAAACAGAATGGGTGAAGAAAGATTAGCAAAACAAGTGTTCTCTGCCAAGTTGGCAGCAAAATGACCCAGAGGAAGACCAAGATATAGGTGGATTGATATGGTACAAAGTGCCTTAGACGATGGAAATATAAGATCTAATAATGTTGGAGTCTTGACAAGTAACAGACTGATTTGGAGGAAAATTGTAGATAGGAAGTTAGTAATGATATAATTTTTTCATGTAGTACTATCATAATCCTGTACACCACTTGTGGGTACATGGCAGGAATTTGATGATGATGATAATTTGGGCAGGAAAAGAAAGAAGCTATATTAGCATGGTCCCTGCTATTATTAGTGGTATGTTTGTGCTAGATTTTTTTTTTTTTTTGTTCAGGACATGGGCTAGTCATTATTGCTGAAATGATACAACAAAGAAATTCACTAAATATAAAAGTTATCTTCTTGAATGGCAAGAGTTTGAGTATAGTGATATGGGAAGATATTAAAATGGAGAATTGGTCACTGAGATTTATTTTTGCCTTTTATCCCATAGAAGGTTCTACTAAGGAAGACATGGACGAAGTTTTTGAGTTTCCAGACATACATAGAAATTGTTTGGGAAAATTTGGAGAAAAGAGCATAGCTATTATAAATGATATGTTTGTGCTAGATTTTTTTGTTCAGACATGGACTAGTCATTATTAATGAAATGATACAACAAAGATCATGAAAGATATTCACGATTCACATGGAGAGAGACAGACACACACAAGAAATAAGATTCATTGATTGTTATTATTGATAGTTATGGCATCACAAGACATGAGTATATTGAGATTTGAAATAAGAAATGATCACCACTTTGTTTTGTCAGGCAGTTTCAAGTAGAGTGATTTAGCCATACATAAAATGGAGAATTTAGCAGTAATGCTTACTTGTGTTTTATTTCACATAAGGTTCTAAGGAAGAAGTGGAGGAATTTTTTGTGTCATTGGAGAAGGCAGCTGGCATAAAGGAAAAATTATTAACAGTTAAACTTAATTCAGCTAAACAGCTAAAATAAGTTGAATGCCATATTGAAAAAAAAAAAGTGTGTAAGAAAGTTTTTAAAAGAATGAGAGTTTGAGTAACTTTCAGGTGAACTGTAGACTGAAATATACAAATATTCAAGAAAAACAAAAAAGTTTGAAAACAAGAACCAACTGTGATATAGAGGTCTGAAAGGATTTCACATTACTCTGAAATTTGATAATGAAAATGTTTACAGTAAAATATTTAAAATAGGTTAATAAATAGAACTTAACAAAACAGAGTAGTTGCCTACCTACTATAAGAAAGATGCTACTATTAGTGCTAACAGAATGCAAGAAGAGTAATTGGAAGTTATGATTTAGATCGAAGGTGAAATATATGGAATGAGAAAAAATAAGGAAGAATGACGGAGTACCACATGTATGCTAGTCTTTTTCTTGGTATGTGATGAGCTTGAATTGAGAAATAATAAATTTAGTTTAATCCTTTATCCAAGTGTGAGCAAACAAAGTTTGCACCTGAAAGTATCTTCAGGACTGGGGTAAGGTGGTACAACACCAGGGCACTCCTTGCAAAGGTGGAGCAAGCTACCAACACTCCTATCTCAATATCTCCCATAATGCAAAACACATCTCCCTGCGGATATGTCTAATGTTATGCATGATTGCAAATTAGTTGATATGTAGGTTTTGTAGGAGGAATGATGTGCAGTTATTAGATGGTTGGAGTGAATTTAATTAATAAATGGATAGATTGCACATATGGATTTGGAATTGAGTGTCTGGAAAAAGTTTTGTTCACTGAGAGAATGGAAATGCAAAATGTAGAAAATTAAGACTATTTAAGGGAGTGAGTGTGAGAATAAGAAAATCAAAGAATGGTGAATGCATTTTTGTTGGTCTTAAATCAGAATGGACAACAAAGATATGTGAGTGACCAAGGAATATTTTATATTGAGTCACCTAGGAAGTTAGTAATGATGATGTAACTTTTTCATGTAGTACTGTCATAATATCGTGGTACACCACTTGAGGATACATGTCAGAAATTTGATTACGGTGATCTGTATATGCTAATGCCAGAGCATCAGGAACAAGAGTGAGAAGATTTGGGCATTGTTAGCTTGACTGGGCCAAAAAGTAATAGGCATTACTTTTGGCAGATGGTAGGAGATATCGATAATAATCAAAGATTTGCAACTGCCAGAGTATTCAGAAAGAATCATTGTTGAGAGATGTAGTGCAGTTGAAACTATTTGGTGTCAAGATAGAAGCCAACAGGAAAATACATTGCAACAGAAAATACAGGAAAATACATTGCAACAACCAACTATAGATTTTATCTATAGTTGGTTGTTGCAATAGGCCAGAGGATGAAAAAAGACGTTGATGGCATGCATTGGCAAATTAGTTGAATGAGCACAGGGAAAGTAATCAGATTGAGGAATTGGCTTCAACAGTAGGGACACAGGTCGGAAAAAATCCATGGGGGGAGAAAACAGTATGCATAAAAGTGACCTCGGGTTTGAGAATGTTGGATACCATGATTGTCTGGTAATAGTGTCAATTTGACCATAACTGAGGAAACCACTTCGCTTCTGATTGGAGAGCATTATCTTGCACTCTTGATATGATAACTGGCTGAGCATGTGGAATTTTCAATTAAAAAGGGGTATATATATGTTGAACTACAAAGCTAGTGATTATGACAGATGAGTACTGCAATATAAGAAACTGCAAGAGAAGGATGTTAGTACTGGATGGAAAATGGTTGCATTTTCCATCTCACCTCTTTCCTCCTGAATGCTAGGAGGAAAGAGGTGAGAGTTAAACGAATAAGTAGTATCATTAAGTAGGAACTGCAAAAAAGAAAATGTTGTGGATGATATCTAAGAAGAAAGGTGAACAGTACTAAATAGAAGAAAGAAAGATGACTAGCACGATTAGTTGAGTAGTAGAGAAAATTAGTTGAGTAGGTCAAAGGAAGTCCCATAGTTCTTTTGTTACACTGTGAATAAAAGGAAGAATGTTTATGAAGATAACTTTAATGAATACTAATGGTAGAAGATGACAGAAATAATAGTTACTGGGTGATAGTTTGTGAGAGTGTATCATCCAGGTGGTGATAATGCATTGACTGATGTGACAGAAATTAGTAAGAGAATACAGGTAGATGAACTTAGAGGTGTTTAAGTTATTGAGAGATCTCAGTATGAATACACCATATAATTGAATGAGATATCAGCTTGTATTATTAAAAAGTGCAAGAGAAATAGCTTTGTGTGTGACAGAAAGATGAATAAATAGCCTGTAACTAGGCTGTTTGTCTCTCACGTGAGTCTGCTTGGAGTAGAAAGCAGACAAACAAGATACAAGAGTCCCATTGCATAGAAATAGCTTGAATATAGACAGCAATTTATAGAGCAGTTAGTATCTCAGGAGTGGTGGCTAATGGTAGAACTCAGGAATGGATGGATAATGAAATGAAAAACAAATTTTCGAAGCCACAGCCTTATTGAATGTGCCTCGGAGGAGTAAATACAAACTGGAGATTATTCAGTGTTACTAGAAATGCATGCACAGAATCCGTGTGAACTGAACGTCAATACTTGGAATTAACACTAGGAACATAATACCCTATTTTGGACTGCATAATTTTGTGGAATGGAAAATTTGGTCTTGGTAATTTACTTACTTTGTAAAAGTGTGTAAATTTGCCTTTGCCTTAGACAGATCAGAGAAAAATATAAAGAATTCAGACTCTCTCTGGTAATGTATTTCTTAGACTACTCTAAAGCTTTTGACTGTGTTGAGCATGTGAAACTGTGGGAAGTAATGAAACGGATGGGTTTTCTTCAACTTGTATAAGGAGCAAGAAGCCACAGTAAGAACAGGTGTTGGATTGACTGACTGTCTTCAAGTTGGAAAAGGAGTGAGACAAGGATGTTTACTTTCTCCTCACTTGTTTAGTATATATGCAGAGGACATCATGTGTGAAGCATTGGATGATCTCAGGACAGGAATTATGATAGGAGGTAGATTGATCAGTAATCTGAGGTATGCTGATGATACAGTACTCCTTTGTAATGACATGGAAGAACTAGGACTAATTCTTGACAGTTAACAAGATCAGTAATAAGAGAGGACTTCAACTCAATTCTAGCAAGACAAAGATCATGGTTCTCAAAGGAAAAACAAACAGAGAAGCTCTTGAGAAACAAGTGTATCTTAATGGAGAAAGAATTGAGGAAGTCGGCAAGTTTGAGTACCTGGGATCCATTATTAATGTGAAGAATTACTGTTCAGAAGATGTCAGGAAAAGGTTAGGAATGGCTGAAACAACAGTCAGAGACCTGTCTAAAATCTGGAAGGATGGATCTCTCTCCATGGGAACAAAGTTGAGGATTTTAGATGCAATAGTTTTTTCAACAGTGACTTATGGATGCGAGACTTGGAACCTAAAGAAGTCAGATAAGAAACGGATATCTGCTTTTGACATGTGGTGTTACAGAAGGCTGTTGAGGATATCATATACTGAAAGGCATACAAATGAATGGGTGTTAGAAAAGATTAGTAGAACTTTAAGGCTCCTTAAGGATATTGACAGAAGAAAGTTAAAATATTTTGGACACATAGAAAGGATGGAAGGAGGACTTCTCAGAACAGTAATAGAAGGTAAAGTTCCTGGAAAAAGAGTCAGGGGTAGACCATCAATGAGATGGATGGATGGCATGTGTGGAGTGACTGATCTTCAGAGAGTTGAGGCTGCCAGAAAAGCAAACAATAGGACTACATGGCGAGGCCTGGTGTGGAACATCACCGAGCATCGGAGTGACCATACGGCATCTGTAGATGCCCAATGAACATAGAGAGAGTAAAGTGTGACAGAGTTGGATAAGGGAAATGACTATACCACAATATTGCTGGACTTCGCAGTCATCAAAAAAGGATATTATGCAAAACAATTACATAAGTTGGATCATCCAACCTGGTTAGCATATTCCCTCTCCAGCCAAAAGGCTGCAGGTTTGAATCCTGTCATGGGGCATGGATGTTTGTGATTGTCTTTCACTTTCATACATTCATTCATACAAGTGTATAAACACTCTCCCAGTATGGAATGGATCACCATGTTGCCTCCCTTCTCTCTGATTCAACTATGAATGTAGTTGAATCAGAGAGAAGGAAGGTGACAGTGGTGCAATACAGGACTCTGCATGTGATCTGAACTGTTCAGTTTGTATGATAATGATACTGGAATTATTTGAGGGAAATGTTCAGCTGTGTTTGTCAATGATGTCAAACTGAGGAGAGCAATAGTTAATAAGAAGGTTGCTGACCTTTTTCAGGATGATTTATGTAGATTGACAGTGTGAACAAAGGATGCCAGTTTTATTGGCAGTATAAGGTTATGTACTTTGGTGGTTGAAAGGATTGCTGTATATTAGACCTCCATTCAACAACAAACTTATGTTATCCATCAGAAAGAGCTATGCTGTATCAACTCTGTTCTGTATCCCATCTCTCACCCCTCTCCAGCACCTTAACTGCAACTCCAGACACACAGATTATGTCAATAATTCAAAGCTCCTTTGTGAAGCTGAACAATCTTGCCTTCTTTCCACTCCTTTGTAACTTGCCCTGTTGCAAGATTCTTGTTCAACATGTATCTCAAGGCTGCTTTTAGGTTAACTCCCTAAAACACACTCTTAAGACACATGATATGTCAATAAGTCCTGTTGCCTTAATGGCATCATGTTTACTTTATGCCTCATGGCGTTTGCTGACTCGAATCTTATGATGCTACACTTATAAAGGTGAAACCCTGACAAATCAGTCACTTAAATTCACTGCGCAGTTGCCAGTGTTGTTATTAATTTATATTTATATATATATATACAGTCAAACCCTCATTTAATATCACTAATTCATTCGGAGAATGTGACATTCTCCGAATTACACGTTCGATGGAGTTTTCAGTAATTCATTTCGGAGACCCAGAAGTAAAAATTTCTTGCCCCCAAAGCTATTAATTTAAGACTTTGTAGATGTTTTTAACTTCATAACTGATGGATTATGCATATTAATTAACATGAATTACACATACAAATTGAATAATAATCATAAAGTTTATTTATCTTGGTCTTGTACATTGCTAAGTTTAAGGTGATGGAGAACAAAATGCTTGCCTGGAGAGCAGCTGACTGGGCAGTTCTGTTCTATGCCTGCCTCAGCCAGTCATCATGCAGGCCTCTGCATGATGACTGGCAATGTGTGATGGTAAACAGGGTAAGTGACGAAAAACAAATGCATATGTCACAATGGAAGGCCTTGATGCTAAACATTAATACTATCACCACCAGTAATTCTTTCTTCAATTGCCATATACCAAAAGAACACTATAGGATTTCTTTTGGCATGATTATCTTTTTTTTATATACTCACAAAAATTTGTGGACATGTAGTACATTAGCACTGTGGGCAGGCTAAGATTTTTTTTTATTAATTTATATTTATATATATATATATATATATATATATATATATATATATATATATATATATATATATATATATATATATACAGTCGAACCCTCATTTAACATCGCTAATTCATTCGGAGAATGTGACATTCTCCGAATTACATGTTCAATGGAGTTTTCAGTAATTCATTTCGGAGACCCAGAAGTAAAAATTTCTTGCCCCCAAAGCTATTAATTTAAGACTTTTGTAGATGTTTTTAACTTCATAACTGATGGATTATGCATATTAATTAACATGAATTACACATACAAATTGAATAATAATCATAAAGTTTATTTATCTTGGTCTTGTACATTGTTAAGTTTAAGGTGATGGAGAACAAAAAGTTTGCCTGGAGAGCAGCTGACTGGGCAGTTCTGTTCTATGCCTGCCTCAGCCAGTCATCATGCAGGCCTCATGGGAGCATCACATGAGCAATGTGTGATGGTAAACAGGGTAAGTGACAAAAAATAAATGCATATGTCACAATGGAAGGCCTTGATGCTAAATAAAAGCACGTAAACTGAGCATGCCATTAAATGAGGTTCGAGTGTATATTTATATTATTATTATTATTATTCGTGACACCTCCAAGGAGTCGGAAGATCTCATCGTGGGAGGACACCTGCCGTACAACTACACCACCACCACTACACCGAACTTCTACTACCAATCTTATGCATCAATGCCATCTACTGCCAACCACCACAACTAGTATTTTTTGTCTGTAAATCACATGTGTTCTGAAGGGTTGATTTGTCTGTATGTAGGATGAAAAACCCGAGTTTCCAGGTGAAAAAAACCCCACTATCTCTGTATGAGATCGGTTAACTCACCTTCGATTGAAAAAGTCCATATAAAGATTCCTCCTGTTGACGAGAATCGAACTTAGGCCTTTTCTAATCGAAGGGTGCAGCGTATCATCATTCTTCCAGTTGCGCTACGGAAGCGCTTATTTTTGTATTGTATATATATTATATTTTTATTTATTTTTTACATCATCTGGAAACCTTGCTCTATAGACCAAACATGGAACTTTTTCAAGCCAATTCAGATCTCCAGTAAGTGGGGTGGTGGTCTCACTCTGGACAGTGAAATTCATCTCCCTCCTAAAGACAGTCACAGCCATCCATGCCCAGGGCAGGATTCAAGCCCATAACCTGTTGATTGGAGAGCAGGTATGCTATGCAATGAGTCACTTTCCTGCTCTACTGCTTGTACTCATCATGCAACTGATTATTGCCAGTATTTAATATAGATTGCCTTCAGTGTCTTCTTCCAGGTGCTAAGTATCTTCATTCATCCAGTTTACACCCATTTTCTTCCATCTTTTTCATCTTTGGAATATATTCACACACATTTCTCTCATTCATGAACTCTTAATTAGTGTACAAGCAGCATTTATCTCTGGCTGCTTAACTCTTCATTTTGTGCAATAGCTTCAATCTGTCTTCTGTGCGTTTCGTAATCTCTGGCCATATAGTTCTACATATATCCTTTCCATCATATGACTGATCATCACCCAGGTGGTCACCTCATCATCACTCTCACTAACTGGATGGTTCTGCCTCCAGTTAGTGAGAGTGATGTCATTCCATTCACAACTATGTCCTGTAATATGAGAGCTAAGACTCTATCCTTATTTGCCTTCCTTTACATACTTCCTGAGATAGTTGTCCCTGAGGAACTCAAATTTTATTCTTGTGTCTAGCTACCTTGTCTTCATTCCAACCTATATTAATACAATTAAAATTATCCATAAAGATCAACTTCCCCTTGTTCGCTAACCCAAGTTTGTCATATTTCTTCATCACCACCCACACTCCACGTTTTTTATCCTGTAATAACATCCAACTAAATATCTCTTCCCATCAATCTCCCTCAAAAATCACTGCCACTATTTCCTCCTTACATTTCCACCACGTGAGGACATAATTCCTATGCTGCCATAAACAGTGCTCTTCCTTCCCTCCTTTCCTTCTCATCCTCATGAAAAACATTGTACCCTCTATTTCTATTCCTGCCAGAATATCCTCATCCAACCTCATTTCAGGGGTGCTTAAGGGTCAAAGCTGTATAACTGAGAGGAGACCTCCACATAGCCTTTAAAGGAATGCGGAGAACCGACCAGGGCTTCTGACCTAATGTCCAATCCTCACCTTCTCGTGGTGCACCCTGTTGGGTATCTACTTTGATACTGAACGAACGAGGATGGGCTGGCAAATTGGGATTTAGCTGACCAAATTGTATTATTATTGGTTAAACCAAAATAAAAAATGATGGTACAACATGACAAAATTTCATGCCGGCTGGGGCGTTGCCCGGTTAAACAAGGCCCCCGTTGTTTTCGCCAGGGAACCAGGGCGTACAGCGAAAAGTCAGCTACTGGAACAAATCTGAAAACAAACCCCAACTCAACATCACCAGAGTTAAAGATCGGTACTATCAACGTAAGAAGCCTGAATGGCAAAGAAATGGAGATAGCTGAGGAATTAGATAAGTACCAGATCGACATAATAGGGGTGACTGAAACAAAAAAGACCAAAACTGGTGAGATCTTTCTGAGCAATAAATACAAAATGTTATATTCAGGCAATAACAATCAAGGAAAAGAAGGAGTAGCCATAGTATTCAACACAAAATATGAGGCTAATCTTCTTGAATGGCAGTCAGTCTCAAGTAGAGTAATGTGGGCAAATATGAGAATGGGGAACTGGACAATGAGACTTATTTGTGCCTATGGTCCCACAGAAGGTTCTACTAAGATAGAAGTGGAGGAATTTTTTGAGGCTTTAGAAAAAGCAACTGACACAATGAAAAAGGAAAAGTTGGTCCTTGTTGGGGATCTAAATAGTAGAGTAGGAAATGATTGTGAGACATACAAAAATATTTTGGGAAAATTTGGAGAAAAGAGCAAAGCTAATAATAATGGCAAATATCTGTTGGATTTCTGCTCAGGACATGGACTGGTTATTACTAACACCATGTTCCAACATAAAAATGTGCACAAATTCACATGGAGAGAAGAGGCTAGGAATAAGAAAAGTCTCATTGACTATGTTATTGTTGATAGTGATGTTTTCTCCCTGGTGCAGGACACCAGAGTGTACAGAGGATTTGAAATTGGAAGTGATCACTATTTAGTGTTGAGCAGGATAAAATTGAATTTCATATTGAAAAGAATAACATGTAAGAAAGTTTTAAAGCGAATAAAAGTTGAGCAGCTCTCAGATGTAAACTGTAGACTAAAATACAGAAATATTATTGAAAAGAAAATGAAAGAGTTTGAGAACAGGAATCAAACCTTGGAGATTCAGTGGCAAACTCTGAAGGAAACATTGATTGATTCTGCCAGAGAGGCATGTGGTGAGGTTGTGTGCAAAGATAAAAAAATCAGAACTCCCTGGTGGACACAGGAAGTTAAAGAGGCAGTGAAGGAAAAGAAGAAAGCATATCAAAAGTTCCTGGCAAATAAGTCAGCTTTTACTCTTACAGAATACAGAGACAAATGTAAGAAAGCTAAACAGTGTGTAAAACTAGCTAAACAAAAGTCATGGGAGGACTTTGGCAAGAATATAGAAAATAAATATCAAGAAGGTGGCAAAATATTCTGGAGGTTGTTGAAGAAGCTTAGGAATGGAGGAAAGAGTGCTGTAAAAGGAATTAGAGATGATAAAGGTGACATGAAAACGGGAGAAAAAGATATCCTTGAAGTATGGAGTAATTACTTTGAAAAACTGCTAAATGAAACAAGCAGTGATGACAGCACAGTGATAAAAAAACACTGACCAGGCATGCAGTCAGGAATACATATCCATACTTGAAGTAGAAAAAGCCATCAAAGGCTTGAAATGTGGAAAGGCAGCAGGAGTAGATGATATTCGACCAGAAATGCTGAAGTATGGTGGTATAAGAGTCTTACAGTGGCTGCACTGCATAGTTCAGAAAGCCTGGACAGAGGGACGAATTCCCAATGATTGGAGTAGAGCTCTCATAGTACCCATATATAAAAAGGGAAATAAAACTGAATGTGAGAATTACAGAGGTATTTCCCTACTGAGTGTTCCTGGCAAGATCTATGCAAGTATACTTGAGAAACGGTTGAGAAGAATTGTGGAAGAAAAGCTTGGTGAAGAACAAGCTGGATTCAGGCCAAATAGAGGCTGTCAGGATCAGATCTTCACTTTACGACAAATAGTCGAGAAAGCATGGGAATATAACAAAGATCTGTATTTAAGTTTTGTCGATTTGGAAAAGGCATATGACAAGGTGCCAAGAGAGAAGCTATTCAATACGCTGCAGTTATATGGTGTCAATGGGGCATTATATCAAGCAATACTTAGTCTTTATTTGAGTTGTGAGTCAGCAGTTAGAATTGAAGGAAGTACAGGAAGATGGTTTAATGTTAAATCTGGTGTGAGACAAGGATGTACATTATCCACTCTGTTATTCATTATCTATATGGATCACATTATGAAGGAATGTGGTATTAAACCTGATATCAAAATTGGAGATGTTAATGTCAGCTCTTTGCTTTATGCGGATGATGTTATACTTCTAAATAAATCCGCTACAAGTCTGCAAGATTCTCTTACTAAATTGAATAGCTGTTGTAATAGATATGGTATGAAGGTCAGCAATAAAAAGACAAAGACAATGTAAATAGGCAGAATCATTGAAAATGTCAACTGTGTTGCGAATGGAGAACCTGTGGAACAAGTAAAACATTTCAGCTACTTAGGCACAATTTTTACTGAAGATGGTAAACTAAATATAGAAATAGACAACAGAATCAGCAAAGCTGGTATCGTGGGAAGTCAACTGAATAAATTCATATGGAATAAGAAAGAAATTAGTCGGAACACTAAATTAGCTGTATACAAGACTGTGTTCAAACCAATTTTAACTTATGGATCTGAGAGCTGGGTCAGAAGTAAAACACTTGATCAAAGACCTAGAGACTGTAGATATGAGAGTCCTGAGAAAGATTAGAGGCATGAACGGATGGCATCAATGGCAATATCATATTAAAAATGAGGATATTAGGAAAGAACTTGACATTGTGAGCATCCAGGAATGCGTTAGCAGAGCTAATCTCAGATGGTATGGTCACTTAAATAGAATGGGAGAGGAAAGATTAGCAAAACAAGTGTTCTCTGCCAGGTTGGCAGGAAAACGACCCAGAGGAAGACCAAGATATAGGTGGATTGATACGGTACAAAGTGCCTTAGACGATAGAAATATAAGATCTGATAATGTTCGAGTCTTGACAAGTAACAGACATGAATTGGAGGAAAATTGTAGATAGGAAGTTAGTAATGATGTAATTTTTTCATGTAGTACTGTCATATCCTGTACACCCCTTGAGGGTACATGGCAGGAATTTGATGATGATGATGATGATGAACCTCATTTCAATTATTCCAACAATTTTAGTGGAACAAATTCATCCCCTGATTTCTGATGCTCCTGGCATTTGTAAATAAACATAGCCATTCACTCTTAGGTCTATAACCAGTCTTATCCATGCTGTCTATCAGCTGGCATGGATTGGAATATGGGTAGGTTTGATTTCTCCACACCTGCCTGTATTCAGTAACTTTATCACCACTTACCCCATATACTGTTTCAGATTAAGCTTAATTTACTTACATTCCAGAGCATCCCATTCCTGTGCGGAACATCACATTTGTTACTGCTTCCAACATCCACTCTCTTTAAGCCCTTTCCTTTTCCATTTGACATTTCCACTTGACCCCCCCCCCCCTTTCACATCACCTCTCACTTTAACCTACACGTGGCATTTATTTGCTAATATGCCTTGTGACCTCTTGTGTGTAGGAGCAATTAAAAAAAAAACTAAACTTCTTATGATCTCCTGTTTGTGTCATTCATTACATTTCTAGTAACACAGTGTTGTGTCCTGAATAAACCAAGAAAAAGAATTACCATTTAATTATTCAGGAACAACTCTCTTTGAAAATAGGCAGAGAATGTGGTGTGTTGGCTATATACTGGAAATGTATTTATATGTATATAACACTAAAATAGGAGTAAGAAATTATGTGACAAATGAAAGAAAATTGTAAGACCTAACCTGTTATTGTATAAAGGTCAGATAAAGAAATTATTTAAAATATTGAATTAATTTAAGAACCCCATTTCATGTGTCATAAGATAGCAAAATCTGTAAGCCAGAGTCCAAGGGTCACCTTTTGACCGTACAGTGTTACGTGTGCCGGGGGGGGAATTATGAGAAAACACACCAAGCGCACGTGCGATAGTGGAAGGAGCTGGATGCTGTGACAAAAACCCACGTGACCGCGTTGGCGGGCATCGCGATATACGAGAAACGCCAGGAAGAGCATGAAAACAAAAAAGTCGAGCAACCCCCACTCGAGCCTTTTTTTGGGTTCCTGTTTCCTGACCTCTCAGACGTTGGTCTAGTCCGCACCGATGGATAAGTTCCAGGCTTGCCGTGGAAGGTATGGGTCGTCTGTTTGTTCATGTATTTCATTAGTAGTAATGAACCAGAGATCTTACTGAAATTTGATTCAGATTACCTAGTAGTAAGACTTACATGTATCTTTTCTTTAATTAATAAATATGTTTCCTAGTACCTGCCTGATCTGGTTTAGTATATGAATTCAAACAGCCACTCATGAAAAATATTATCGAACTTAGCAGGAAGAACCCACGTGTATAATTAAATAAAGCGGACCACGACTGCATGCAAGAATACAGTGAACAGAAGTTAGATATTTATTGTAGTTTAGTTATTGTGTATCACTCTGAGAGAGCTATCCTGGATAAGAGTCTCATCTGTCCTCAGTATTGGCTGGCACAGTTAAAAAATAAATTTGTCAATGCTTGTCAGGTGGACTGTCTCAGAAGATATGTTTATGGCCGCGTCTCATTCTAGGACAAAGCCCTAATCATTAAGTATCCTACACGTGATTAAACAGAGAGGCCAAAGATTTTGTTTGTTTAAAAAGGGGAAAAATTTAAGACAACAATGAAGTAAGTATAGACTAACCTTAAAGGCTAAACTAAAAAGGAGAAATTATAGAAGAAAATATAACAACAGTCCATTTGACACGCACCAATTCCATTTAAATGCAGTCCACTACTTTTGTATAATTCCACCTTCATTTGAATGTCCTTTATGTTAATAAACTGCACTCCTCTCCTCACAAAGCTCTGTCAGCACACCATTCGCAATTCTTGCTTCATCCCAACTTATCATACTTTGGCAACACATTGTGATAACCTCTCCTACCATGCTGTTATCTTTAATGCTTCTGAATAACCTCCTAATATTCTTCCATGATATTGTTTGTCCCCACAACCACAACTAATTCTCTTGCTCATTTACTTCCCATGTCTAAAGCATCACTTAGCCTATTCTTCCTTCCTCCTGAAAAACAGACCATTCCTTCCTTTGTGCTAACTTCCTTAGCCTATTCTTCCTTCCTCCTGAAAAACAGACCATTCCTTCCTTTGTGCTAACTTCCTTAGCCTATTCTTCCTTCCTCTTGAAAAACAGACCATTCCTTCCTTTGTGCACTGTCATTCGCCACACCTTTAATAATGAAATCTCCATATATTATCACTCTTTAGTCATTCATCACCTCTTTCTGCCTTAATTTCTGTTCTACTGCACCCTTTCACATCCATCAAACATCTAATATCATTGTGCTTATACACCTCATTTATTATCATGCTCAACTTGTTCTTGAAATACTGCATTCTGACAGTCATTCTTGGTTTTGTTCCGTCATTCATATTCTTATGGTTCTTCAATCATACTTACTTTTATTTCTGCAGTCATGCTAACTTTTGTTCTTTTAGTCTCTTGCAATCACAATCATATTCACAACACTCATATTTTCTTGCCCACTATTTTGCTTAATTTAATACTACCAAGCCTGCCTAATTGGCTGAGTGGTTAGCATATCTGCTCTCCTGCCAAGAGATTGCAGGTTTGAATCTTGGCATGGGTATTTGTGATTGTTCCACTAACTCTGTGTGGAAAGGGCATGTGTGACCCTACCACTTCTTCTAGCAGAAGGTTTCACTCCCAAAACCCAGTAAGGTATGGGAGTTACCATATGCTGTCTAATGTGAACTTTTATTTATAACAGTGTTATGCGTCTCACTGTATTCTAACATTCGCTCTTTATTCCCTTCTCTCAGTTCTTGATACCATGTAGTTCATCAAAATATTGCACTTTCTCCATATACATCTTCTCACTTCTCTTGTTTTATCTCTACACGCATCTTCCATATTTTCCTACACATATTCTCAAAGCAAGAAATGAACCATCCTTGAAAAATCTGTACTGTTAACACATTTGAGTTTTGGTGAAACATAATCTCATTTTTACTCCCATTTTGTTTTCATTCAGTACAATCTCCAAATTCCACAAACTTAACCAGCAACCTATAGCGGTCAACAAACTGTGCAATCAGGCCAAACTGTACAAGAATGAAATTTTACTGAAATGCAAACAATATCACCAATCATTACTCAAAATAACACATATATCTTTACTTGAGCCAGTCCACAACACACTTCCTTTAGTCTCTCTCTCTCTCATTTGTATAAATTCAATCAAATATACTCTTCTGCAATGATGTATGGAAAACAGCAGCTTGTAACATTTTAAATGGTATACTAATTGTTTGAAATGTGTAAATGTCAATTGGTATTGTTGGCAGAAAACATGCCCAGGTATTGTCCAAACTAAAGTGTTCTTTTTGTGAAGATATCTTTCATTTTAAAGGTACAATATTTAGAGTATTTTGCGAATATTATTAAGAGAGACCTCCAGGGAGTTAGGGACTCGTCGAGGGATGCCACATGCTACGGGCACCAGCTATCATACTTATTCTTGAATTGATTCACACTGCTTGCACTTACCACATCTAGTGGCAATCCATTCCAATTATGCACCACCTTATGAAAGAATAATTAAAGCCCTCCCTTCTTAGCAGAATTCATTCTCAGCTTCCAAGGATGTCCTCTTGTCCTTTCCCTACCTTTCATAAAATGAAAAATTACATCAACTGAAATCCTGTATGATCCTTTCAGAAGTTTGTATGTCTCAATCATATCACTCCTGTTTCCTAGTGTCTACAGTCTACGAATTCTTAATCTGTCTTCATAATCAGTATTCCACAATGCTGATATCATTTTTAACACACTCCTTTGCACTCTCTCTCTCCACTGTATCAGAATCAAAACGGAAACCAGGAGACCTGTGCACAATAGTCCAATTTTGCCTCTTTACAAGACCTTGTAAAGAGGCAAAATGACATTCCTATCTTTACATGTTAAAAGTTTATTTCTGCATTGCAACTATCTTTTGAGTTGTATTTGCAATCTTTGCTACATGGCCCCTGAACTTCAACTTGCTATCTACTAACACTCCAAGATCCCTAGCCTCATCAGTTTCTTCTAGCATAATCCCACCAATATAATATGACATTGGATATCTAATCATGCCAAAGCGTATGACTTTACATTTACTGACATCCATTTTCCCATGTTCACAATTCCAGCCTATTCAAATCATTCTGCAAGAACTGCATATTAGCCGCATTCCTGATTACCTACCCTACCTATCTTTTCATCATCATCAGCAAATAGCTGTATGTTGCCTCTCAAAAATCCTTTCCAATATCATTAATGCACATATTGAATAACAGTGGACCAAGAATTGATCCTTGTGGTACACCACTGGTTACCTTAAATCTTGCAGATTCATATCCCCCATATACCACTTTTGATATGTCAGTCAGCCATCCTCTTAACCATGCCAGTATTTTATAATCCACACCCATATTTTCCAATTTATTCAACAATGTTCCATGCTGTATTCTGTTAAGAGCTTTAGCAAAGTCCAAAAGTATCAAGTATATCCATTCCCCTTGTCTAGTTCAAAGGTAACATTGTTATAGAATGTGAGCAAGTTGCTAAAACATCACCTTCCCTTAGTATACCCATGATTTTCATTGCAAAGTAGAAATTCACTGTCAACCGATTTCTGAATATGAGCCATAATCAATTTTTCTAAAATCTTCACCACCACCATTCCTGAAATACTGATTGGTCAATAGTTGAACACATCAGTCTTTGCACAATGGGATTGCCATACATTCTTTCCATTCCTGTGGAATCTTTCCTGTTCTGAGACTCAAATTATACCTGGTCAAAGGAATAGCCAGTTCAGCTGAACACTCTTTTAGCACCTGTGCTGATATCCCATCAGTCCCTATTGCTGAATTCTTATTCAGTTTGTTAAACAGCTCTAATACCTCATTTTCATACACCGCACTTCTTCATTCAGTGAAGAGGTAGCAGTGAACTCAATGTTGCATACACCAGGTTGATTGCTTTTAGCAAAATGGGCACTCATTAGTTAAACAGCCTCTTCTGCATCTGTCAACCTCACATCATCTGCATTCAGAAGAGTTATTTTTTCATATCCATTCTTTCTTTTACTTGTAGCATATCGATAGAATTCTTTGGGTTTATCTTCTGGCCTGCTTCTTATAATTTTCATAATGGACATCATCCTTTTCTTACGAATCTCTTGCTTTAATAAGGTTGCACCTCTGTGTAACTCCTACCTTATTTATTCTTCGAACTTTCGGGACACATTCTGATATTGTATCATTTAAGTATTTTTTAAATGCTTCCCATGCACTGTTGATATTCTCCCCATCCAGCAACCGACAATTTCTGCTTTGTAATTCAGCATGTAACCTTTTCCTAATGGAACATTCATAAACTTACTCACTTCCCAAGTGAGTACCACATGATCACTGTTACCAGCCATAGGCAGAATGAATAGTTACGTTTTTAACTGAAACACCCTCTGATGCTATAATCAAATCTAATACTCTTTGACTTAGAGTTCCTTCTGTCACATGCTGCTTGAGGAAATTGTCCCACAAGAACTCAATAAATTCAGTTTCATTCTTGTCATGAGATTTTACTGCCACCCAATCACTATTTGTATAATTAAAGGCTCCCATTATGATTACTCTTTTCACTCCCATTGTCTCTGTTTGGTGGTGCATTTCTTCATCACTAACAATCAATTCACCAGATCTATAACAACACCCCCACTATGTGACTGATCTTGTTAGCTTCCACCTTACACCACATGGCTTCAAATTCACTCCCACATGAAATACTGTTACTAGTACTACAATCATAAATTAAAGGTATACCAAGAAATTATATTCTTGGTTTAATCCTTTATCCAAGTGTAAGTGAACAAAGTTTGCACATGAAACATCACGACTGGGCAACTCATATAGAGACTAATGACTTCACATTCCTTGCCTTAGTATCCCATTGGGATACTAAGGCAAGTAATAAGCAAGAAACAAATTCTTAATTCAGCACTGCCTTTAAATGGGAAACAAATGGAAAGAGTGACAAAATTTAAATATCTTTGATGCTGGTTAAATGAAGAAAGCAATCCAGAAATGGAAATAAAAGTTAGAATTGTAATGGCATGAAAAAATTTTCATTTGATGAAATCCACACTGTGTGATTGCAGTTTAGAGCTTTGAGTACGCATGGTTAAATTGCTGTGTATGGTTTGTACTGTGCAGAAACTTGGACCTTGAAGATAACATAGATTTAAAAAAATAAAACTTAAAGCCTTTGAGATGTGGTTATTCGGATGAATGTTAAAAATCTCATGAACAGTAAAATCATCCATTTAAGAAGAACTGAATCAAATAGGGAAGTCACGTGGAGTGAGCTTTCGGGAAGATTAGATTTGTATAAGACGGATGGCCTACACCTGAATACATTTGGTTATCAGGAGTCTTGAAGCACTTATAACTGGTACGGGACCTAACACAGAGAGTCTTCTTTGAGTGCCATCTTCAGCCGCTCTGAACAGTCCCTCAGAAATCATGCTAGTCCACTGTGTGATGTCTGCTAGCCAAGATTTTTTTCATCTTCCCTGTCCTCTTCTTCTATTTATCTTCTCTTTTATAATCAATTGAAGTATTTTATATTTTTCATTACAAAGTAGGTGAAAGATATGCAGTTTATCTTCATTTTAGAAGATACCATAAAATTTTAGATGCCATTTTGCTGCTTAATTTTCTTTTCCTCCCTATGTTGATTCAAACACCTCGACTTTCTGTAATTCCTGTGTCGTCTCTGATAATCTGCTTTAATTTCACTATTTTGGAGGTCATTTCATTTTCAGTAAACTTCTCAACATCTTCAATAACCTCCTTAGTGGGGCAAACCTTCTTGTTCTTGACCTTGCTGCTCTTTTTAGCGTTATGCTTCTTGTGCATTTTTGGAACCATTTTGAACTATATTTATTATAGCAATATCTTAACAAAAAATATGTTATAAAAAATACTGAATACACTAAAAACACAAATCTACACTAATATACTATAAAACACTAATTTTTTAAGGAAAAAACATAAAACAGATAAAAACTACCACTTTTACACGAGCTCCAAATTCACCGACCAATCATAATGTAACTTCAATTGCAACATATTCACATATGTTTTGAAACTGCATATATTCATTGAAATTTGACTTCCTATTTTTGCTCATAGAAAAAATGTGTTATGTGCATTTAAAAATTAATGTTTTTTTTGGGGAGGTACTTAAAGGAATGATCTTACGTATTAGAGTACTGAAACTTCATTATTGATAGTCATAATATTGGCAGAAATGTATGTATCAATAAGTATTTTTCCTTAACAGTAAAAGCAAATTAAATTGTGGACAATGTGTTGAAATTAAAAATCTACAAAACATGATAATCTAAAAGCTGTGGTTTGGGGTATCCTGTACTGTTAATGTCATTTGTGAAAGATAAGGTAAGAATGAATTGTGATGAGGAAACATTGGAGAGAGTCTGGAGATGAGTGACTTTTTAGATAGCTCTCTCCCACAAAAGGTTATTTGCTGACCTATAGTACACTTTGTATTGTGGGCAGACTAAAGATTTTTTTCCCTATTTTTAAAATTTATTTTGTCTAGCCCCAAAACTCTGCTCTGGAGACCAAACATGGAATTTTCTCAAGGGAAATGATCTAACGAGGCAATGGAATTCATCTACCACGTATCTATGCCCATTGTGGGATTCATATCCACAGCCTATTGGCTGGAGAGCAGGTATACTAACCACTCAGCCAGGCCAGCAAGCTAAGACAGTATCAGAGCTCTAGAATGTTGACTATTTAGACAGATTAAAGGAATGTGGGTTATAGAGTTTGGTGGACAGGATAAAAAGAGGTGATCTGATAAAATCTCCTCGCTAATTCTCCTCACCACAGAATACGCTGGAAGAAAGCCACCTTACTACATTGCAGCAAATATGAAAAATGAAAGTATGCAAGATTATTCCTGGAATCAGCCTCGGCTCTAAAAAAAAACTTCCCAAACCTCAACAAATTTGGGTGCATGAGACTGCCCGAAATTTGGGAAGCTTGCATCCTAAGAACATCAGTCCAACAGCCAAGACAACCCAATTTAGCCTTCTAGGGGACATATCATAGTTTTATGATATGTGCATGCAGGCACTAACAACGAGCAAATGAGGCTGAAGAAGGAAACTGAAGTTAGTCCTAGAGTCTTAAAGGTGTCCCCTAGAAGGCTAAATTGGGTTGTCTTGGCTGTTGGACTGATGTTCTTAGGATGCAAGCTTCCCAGAAGATGGCAATGAAACATTGCTGAAATATAGGAAGGTATCGATTAAAGTTTTTTAATTAATACATTGAAATCTCTCGTACCTGGCATCCAATTAACCTCAATACAAAACGATGGCACTTTCGAAGGTCTAAATTTAAACCTAAAATTTAAGCCTATGAGATAAGAAAAATATGCATTGGGCTTGCATTCTGGCAACACTGTAGTTTGTACACCTGAGTCGCGCGGGACACACAACTTCTGAACGTATGCTTCATACAATACTCCCCATGGCTGATGGCTAAGAGAGATCACGTGGGTTGTTTTGTATATTGCACAGCCAGAACTTGTGCCAACAAACTGCATTCGTATATGTATGCTACTAGCCCATGTGGTGTCGCTATGGCTACTCCTACAAAATGTAAGAAATGTTCTCACTCTTAAGTTAAAACTCAAATTGCTGGAGAAAATGGAGAGAGGTGCCAGCAAAACGAAATTAATAGAGGAACATAAAGCTGGAAGTTCAACTTTGTACGATATAAAGAAATAAGGTGGTCAACTCCAGAGATTCATAATGCAAACAAAATCTACAAAAGACGCAGAAAATTGGAAAACTGTACACCAATCCTGTTGTGAAGAATTAGATCGTGTGTTATACGAGTTGTTTGACCTGAAAAGATCAGCAGTATCTTGTATTTCTGAACTGATGCTGCAAGTAAAAGCGAAGGAATTGCACGGGAAAATGAAGATGAAATGCGAGTGTGGATTTTCTGTTAGGTGGCTTGACCGATTCAAAAAAAAGGCACGGAATTCATAAGTTAGAAGTGTCTGGTGAACAGAGGAATGCCGATGAATTGTCTGCAAATGAGTTTATCGAGCAGTTTCAGAAAATTGCGGACAAAAATAATATGACTGTGGAACAAATATATAATGCTGATGAGACTGAATTGTTATGGAAGTGCCTTCCCACATCGACTTTGGCTTGTGCAACAGAAGCCTCACCGAATGGCTTTAAGCAGAACAAGGACCGCGTAACTGTGGTGGTATGCTCAAATGCTGCAGGTATGCACAAATTAAGATTTTCAGTGGTCGGCAAGTGCTGCAATCCATGGTGCTTCAAAAATGTGAAAAATCTGCCTATCCATTATCAGTCACAAAAGAACGCATGGATGGATGGATTGTGACATATTCAAAGAATGGTTTCGTAGTGTATTCGTGCCCAGTGTGAAGGAGCATTTAAGGGAAAAGGGTTTACCACGTGACACAAAAGTGATTCTTTTGTTGGACAATTGCTGCACCCATCCCCACGCAGAATACTTAAACGTGGAAAACATTTGCGTTATGTTTCTGCCACCCACTGTAACAAGCCTTATCTAACCAATGGACCAAGGAGTCATCGAGAATATAAAGATGAACTACTGCTTCCTTTTTATGCGTTTGATATGTGAACTTTGAAGGTAGCATCCAAGATTTTCAGAAACAATTCACATTGAAAGATGCCATGTTTACTTTGTCTCTTGCCTGGAAGAATGTAAAGAACATTACTTTTTGTCGCTGTTGATGTAAATTGTGGTCATGGTCAGTGATCATGTTTGAAGATTATGAATCAAGTGACAAAGATTTTCATGGTTTTCAGACATGTCCCTTGTCCAACAACTTGGATTTAATAACACATTCGGAGAAGGTTAGTGAAGAGGAGGTGCAGGCTTGGGTGGATGCAAACAATTCCATTCTCGCCCGTCACTCTCTCTCTTTTGATGAAGACGAAATAATTGAATGTGTATGGAAAGGAGAAAAATAACGAGGAGTAGGATGAAGATGAGGATGATGGCACTCACCAAGAAAGTTATGTGGAAGGAGCTGACAAAGGATTACGGACCTTCATAAGATTTGCTGAGCGATGTTCATCTATGTCAGCACATGGTGTTATGAAACATCATTGTATACACAGTGAATTTTTAAAGCTCTGGCAACAATCTTGTAAGCAGGCAGACATTTGAAGTTATATTATGTCGTCACACTAAGAAATTCACAACAACTTTCATGTGATAATATGTACTGTAATTTTTCAATGCTGTTTA
Organism: Typopeltis vanoorti; assembly: GCF_054136105.1. Taxonomy (NCBI): domain Eukaryota; kingdom Metazoa; phylum Arthropoda; class Arachnida; order Uropygi; family Thelyphonidae; genus Typopeltis; species Typopeltis vanoorti. Next base: position 67,583,735 of record NC_143553.1, on the reverse strand, counting down.
AATTTGATTTTGTGAAAAATAAAATTATGTGTATGTGTTTTACATTTTAAAAAATCCGCACGATTTTTGATGTTATTTATTTAATTATGGCTGGCAGATCGAAAAACATGACCAATGAACTTCACATGCAGCAATTTCTACAGATGGCATTGCAAAACACGAACAGGTAAGTTCTTGAAATACATATTCAGTTATCAGGCAAAATGTCGTGTCCGGAATTGCTGAAATCCCATTGTTGCCAGTTTAAGAGAGATTCTACTGTATTTTTATTATTGATTGTAGTTTGACCTAAGACTCAACCTCAATTTTTGATATATTTTGAGAGAATATTAATCATGATCTGTAGGTGGCTCATGATTTAAAATATTCAGATGTGTATTTTGCTATAAATATGAAGATTATTTCTATTTACATAGCTTCTACTATTTCAAAATGATAACTGCAAAAATTTTTATTATAGGAAATCACTCTTGCTTTATATGTAAAGATAGTGGAGGCCAAGTAAGGAAATGTACATTGAGCACTTGTGGCAAATTTTATCATCAGGACTGTCTTAAGAGGTATCCTTTAACTGCTCGAGTAGAAGGACGTAGTATTCTTTGTCCACTGCATGCCTGTTTATCCTGTTATGCAGAAAATCCAAAGAAACCCAGGAATTCTAAAGGTTAGGTTATTTGTATACAACCAGTAATAAATATATTCCAGTAATAAATTTTGGACCCGTAACACTAGAATACTTTTATAGATGTAGCAATTTAAGAAAGTGTTTTTTGAATTTATTAGGTATTTTATGCATATTATGGACATTTTTGAGAATCAGTTTTCATCACTTTATCCATGGGCACCACCTTACCCCCAACACACACAAATATAAAGCACAGAATATTTTCATCTCATTTTCTGAAGATTAATTAAACTCATTTTTCTGGAAGTAATTTCTTCACTTTAGTGTGGTATCACCTGTTGGGGTGGAGATTACCAAGCAATCTGCCTTTGATAAGAATTCAAAACAGAATAATGAGATCTATCATTAGTGATTTTAATCACATATTCCACTGTTGACCTGTTTGCTGTTCTTAATATTTTGCCATTACAGGAACTGTATGGTAGTATACTGTTTGTTTTTTTTAAAAAATCTGTATATAATGCAATTATATTTTGTGCTGCAACAGCAAAGGCAAATAAAGAAATCATTCTTAAATCTTTTGAAAACTTAACACAAGCAGCTACAATAAACTGCCTAATGAAATAATAGTTTGTATTTCCCCAGACTGTGCATTTAAAAAAAGATCGAGAAGTTACTCTTAAAAAGTGGTCCTTGCTGGGTAGCTAAACAGCAAAGTAGGAATTTCTATATCCCAGCAGGCATGTAGACACATTTTGGGAAAATTTAGAGAAAAAGTCAAAGCTAATAATATGGTAAGTACCTGCTAGATATCTGCTCAGGATATGGGCTAGTCATTACTAACACCTTTTACATACAAAATATTCCTTCACAAAGATGTGCACAATTTCATTTGGAGAGAAGATACAAGAAATGATTCATTGACTAGGTCATTGTGGATAGTGATATCTTCATGCTGGTTCAGAATACAAAAGCATACAGCGAATTTGAAATTGGAAGTGACCATCACTTAGTTTTATAGGATAAATATATTAATAAGTTTTATAAAGACTTAAAGCTGAGCAACCTTTACAGATAAATTGTAGGCTCAACTATACAAACATTATGGGGGGAATGAAACAGTTGTAAATAAGAACCAAACCTTGTAGTCTCAGTGACAAACTCTGAAGAAAACATTGATTCAGCTGAGGAAGCATATGGTGAAGTTGTCTGCAGGAATAGGTAGAAAAATAAGAATACCATGGCAGACACAAAAAGTTAAACAAGCAAAAGAAGAAAGCATACTGAAAGTTCTTAGCAATATAAGTTGGCAGATGCCCAAAAGATTATATCTGGAGAAAACTGTAAAAGCTAGATTATATAAAGAAACCTGTGGAGAATTCGTGACTAAATAAACACACATAAAACCACTGTAATAGGTCTTTTTTTTTTTAATTAGGGCACATGAATACAATAGAATCCAAATGTGTGCAGCAGCACTTTCTAGCGTAAAAAAAACAACAAAAAACATTAGATTATTTAGATTTACATTAAAATTTAATTATTTTATACAATTTTGTATGACAATTTCCCATACTTTAGGAATGGCAAGGACATCATTGTGGTTTAAATTGGGGTGAAGTAGGGCTTCAGCGCTTTCTTTATATAAACGTTCATGTTTGTATGAAGATCTGTATAGAAGTTTGGCCTTTTCCCAGTGGATCCTATGGTTTAGGTTTTCAACTCTGTGTTGGGAGAGGCTAGATTTCTGCCACTTGATGAGACGGATGTGGTCTTGATGTTCAGAGATGCGTTTAAGAACAGATCTGCCTGTATGCCCATAATACGACCATTTACAGGAGCATGGTACCTCGTACATGCCAGGTATTAACAGAGGTGGGAGTTTGTCTTTAGGCGAAGATAACAAGTTGTAGATCTGGTTGATGGGTTTGTAGGTCGCAGCAAGATTGTATTTTTTCATAATTTTTGAAAGTTGCTCTGAGATGCCTTTGACATACGGTATGGGAATCCTATGAGCTTGTTCTTGTCTAGTTTGATGTGTGGAGAAGTGGCTGATGATTTTTTGAGTAGTTTTAGGATTGTATCCATTTAGAATGGCTGTGTTTTTGATTATTTCCAATTCTTGTTTTAGAGATTCCTCAGAGGAGCAAAATCTGTGTGCTCTGGTTACCAGTGATTTGATGATGCCAAATTTTTGAGAAGGATGATGAGCAGAAGAGTTGTGGATGTAGCGATCTGAAAAGGTCGGCTTTCGATACACAGAAGTGGAGATGGAATCATCTTCTTTTCTTTGGATGTGTAGATCCAGGAAAGAGAGACCCTGTGGAGATTCTTTTTCTAACGTAAATTTGATGAGGGGGTGAAGAAGGTTTATTTTATCTAGAAACAGATGTAGCTCTTGTTCGGAATGACCTCCAGACTCCAAAGACGTCATCGACATAACGTAGCCAGATTTTTGTATGAGCTAAGCTTTGTATAAAACTTGCTAAACAGAAATCATGGGAAGACTAGTAAGAACAGAATATAAATATTAGGAGGGGGACAAAATGTTCTGGAGACTATTAAAGAAGCTTAGAAATGAAGAAAAGAGTACTGTAAAAGCAATTGAAGAGAACAAAAGTGATGTGAAAGCTGAACAAAATTTTGCAAAATAAAAGTGTCATTTAAACATAGAGATCATATAAACATAAAGATCAGAAATAGTCACAGAAGATGGAATAATAGAACAGGTAACACAGTTCATTTATGTTGCATAATAACATAAATAATTGACAAAGAAAAATAAAGACATTTCAGAAATTCTGTGGAACAATGAAAAGGACACTGAATAAAAAACAAGACAAGAAATCCATCTTAATTTTACAAAGTAATAATCATTCTCACTCTGTTATATTGTTCAGAAATATACTGTTGTCAAAGTAAAATTCAGGCATCAGAAATGAGATTTTTTAGAACAATTGAAGGAAGCACAAAATAGACCATATAAAAAATGACATTAGAAAAGAACTAGGTATTTACAACAGAAATGAAATGATCAAGAAATATAGAGAAAAAATGAAAGAGCATTTATATATAGAATGGAAAGATATTAACTACCACAAAAGAAGTACATGAGGCTCATCTTCTCCATAGAAGTAGTTTTAAATATGAATGCCTTTTCAATGAAAACGACTTCTATGGAGAAAACAAGTTTCATCACTCAGGATACTGTGTTTAGTCTCAATACTATGCTGTGACAGACCAGACTTTTCAGGTTTTATGTATTCAGTGTAGTATTGATGTTTGCTAATTCTTTTTTTTTTTTCCATAGAATAGAACAGCCTGTCTGCCTAGCATTCACAAGGAATCAGGTAAACACCAGCTAAAGGTGACAGCTTGTCTGTGTGTCGAGGCTTAAGTGCTGTAAAGAATTCATGTTGGAGGTTTAATGGAATATTATCAGCACTGAGAAAGGATTAAAACTAATTTTAATCCTTTCTCAGTGCTGAGAAATCTTCAGGGATTACAAAAAAACTTTTTGTAACAACACACACAAAAAAATAATACAATAGTGAGTGAAACTGAAGTCCTATATAGAGGGCGCACCACCTAGATACTAGGATGTAAAGAGGGATCTCTGATAATTAATGTTTCCTCAAATTTTGGGAAGTTTAATGCAACTGTATTTGTTTAATTTCGGTTGATTCCTGAGTGCAGATGCAGATTCAAAGAATAGTCTTTCTTTTTTGAATTTACCATGGTGGAGCATGGTGGTTTTTTTCCAGGAGATCCTGTGGGTTGTATCCAAAACATGGTCTGCAAAGCCAGATTGACCATAATCGTGATTGCTGATGTATGACTTGTGCTCTTCTAACCGGATGGTTGCTGATCTGCCTGTATGTCTGAAGTAAGCCAGTTTACAGGAACAAGGTACTCTATATACTCCAGGCACTGAGAGAGGAGGGAGCTGGTCTTTGGTGGAACAGATAAGGGTAGCAAGTTTACGGTGAGGCTTAAAAGCTGTATGGAGGTTGTACTTTTTTAATGAACTGGCTATTTTTTCTGATGTACCACGGATGTAAGGTATGGTGATGGCATTTCTGAAGAGATGGTCGGGGAATGGGGAAGGACTTGATAATTTTTTAATTCTGTAGTCATTTTAGCCATTGGAAAGGAAGGTGTTGTGTATGTGTTTTTGAGTTCGATTGAAAGGGCAGTTTCACTGAAACAAAGATTGTGGGCTCTATTGGTAAGAGTTTTAATAGTGCCATATTGCTGAGAGGGGTGGGTGAGAGAGTTTGTGACTGTATCTGCCTGTATGAGTAGGTTTTCTATATACAGAGAAAGAAAGGCTACCATTAGGAAGGCATGTTACTAAGGTGTCTAGGAAGGGTGAACTATTGTTATTTTCCTTTTCCATCATAAACTGGATTCTTGGATGTAGACTATTGAGGTGACTGAGGAAGGAATCTAATGTGTCTGGGTTATGAGGCCATATAGAGAACACATCATCTACATATCTTAGCTAGATATAAGGTTTTAGAGCCTATGTTTTAGAAAAAAGAGTCTATGGCTCGTTTTTCAAAATTTTCCATGTAAAAATTGGCAAGAGGGGGGGTGGGAAAACCCATGTCAGTTCACTCTGTTTATAGATTTTTGTTCTTCCAAGAAAAATAACCAGAATTGATGGCAAAGGAAAAGCGCTCTAAGATATCAGAAGGAAAAATGTTTTTTAAGAGTGTTAAGTGTCAATATTCCGCTAATTGAAATATCCTGATTGCATAACAGATTTAAAAATCTTCACATTAGGAGGGAAGGACCTCCCACGATGAGTCTTTTGACTCCATGAAGGCCTGAATAATAATAATAATAATAATAATGCCAAATATTTAATTTTTTTTTTTTCCCCTTCAGAAAATCTGTGAATTCTTGATAAATGATCTGAATTGCTCAGTATGGGCAGGTAATAAAAGTGAAAGAAATTTAGCAATTCTCTAGGTGGGAGAGTCAATACAATTCACAGTGGGTCTTACTAGACAACCTTCTTTATGAATTGTTTGGAGACCATATAAATGAGGAGTCCTTCCAAAATGGGCGCATAACGTATACAAAGTATTTTGATCCCAGCTAACAACTTCATCAAGGATCCTATTTAATTGTTTAGTCTATGTTTTTGTAGGTTATAACTAATTTCTTGATAGGTGGAAGTATCCACTCATATTTCAATCCCTTATATTTCTGAAATCTCTGAACCTATTGGTAGAATTTTGAATTAGTATCATCTTATTCCCACATTTTTCTATCAACAAAAGATCTCATCTCTTAATATCTATAAAAGACAAACTGTCACCTCTATCTTTAGCAGGTGTTTACCAGATTTCTGGTGAATGTAATTTGACATACATGGTGGTGATAATTAAAGAGGTGGTGTTCAGAGTCCTGTAGCAAAAATTGGAATGAAATTCAACCAAATGCAGTGTAAGTACACTCTGAAGCATGGGGGTTTTATTTACAGAAGATAGAAATTTTCATGGAAAGGCTTAGACGTTGGTTATGCATTTTTTGCTAAATAATTTAAGGAAATTACAACGTCAACTAGGATATACATTAAAATAAATTTTAATATACTTCAATATTTCGGCAATGTCACGTTGCCATTTTCAAGAAACTTAAGAACAAGACACGTGCACGCAGGCACAACAAACAGTAAGTAAGGAAGAAGCAGGAAGCTATTATTTCTCCTAAAGTCCTGATGGTGCCCTCTAGTGTTGGTATTCTTGGGCGATCGGGCTTAAGGTCTTCCTATGTAGGTTTCCCAAATTTGAGGCAGTCGCATGCAGCCAAATTTGTTGAGGTTTGGATTGTTTCTTAGGGCTGAAGCTGATTCCATGAAAAACCTTTCATATTTATATTTACTACGGTGTATTATTGTGGCTTTCTTCCACCGTATTCTATGGCAAGTATCCAGCGCATGGTCAGCAAGACCAGAGTGGCTGTATTGGTGAAATCAGGTGTAGTCCTTGTGTTCCGAACTTCTGATATTTGCTGTCCTGCCTGTTTGGCCAAAGTAGGACAGCTTACAGCTGCAAGGGACCCGGTATACACCAGGTAGGTCTTGGGGGGGGTCTTTAGTAGAGTGGATAAGGGATGCCAATTTTTTATATGATCTGTAACAAGAAGTTAAGTCATGTGTTTTTTAGGATTTTTGTAATTTTTTCCGAGGTGCCTCGGATATAGGGTGTGGTGATGGATTTAGAGTAATCCTTGTTGTGCTTGTGTGTGTGTGGGGGGGGGTTGTGGTTTACTGGTTAATATATTTTTGGGGGGGGGTAGCCATTGGCTGAGAAAGTGTTGAAAATGTGGTTTAGTTCTGTGGTTAGGGCATTATCATTTGAACAGATAAGTTTAGCCCTGTTGTGTAGTGTCTTAATAACTCCATATTGTTCCAAGGAGGGGTGGTGGGATTTTTGGTGAATGTTTCTGCCTGTATGGGTGGGGTTTTCTATAGACTGAGAAAACCAAGGTTCCATCAGGTTGGCGGGTGACTAGTGTGTCTAAGAAAGGAAGGCAGTTGTTTTTTTCTTCTTCCAAGGTGAATTTCATTCTGGGGTGTTGGTTGTTTAAGTGTGTTAGGAAGGGGAGAGGAGTGCATCGGGCCCCAGAATCAAATTTACCCTGGAAGAAGAAAAAAAAAACAGCTGCCTTCCTTTCTTAGACACACTAGTCATCCGCCAGCCTGATTGAACTTTGGTTTTCTCAGTCTATAGAAACCCACCCATACATTCACCAACAATCCCACCACCCCTCCTCGCAACAATATGGAGTCATTAAGATACTACACAACAGGACTAACTTATCTGTTCAAATGACAATGCTCTGACCACAGAACTAAACCACATTCTCAACACTTTCTCAGCCAATGGCTCCCCCCCCCCCCCCCCCCAAATCCCCAAAATATTGAAACCAGTAAACCACAACCCCCCTCCCCCAAACACACACCTCACAAGATTACTCTAAATCCATCACCACACCCTATGTCCGAGGCACCTTGGAAAAAATTACAAAAATCCTAAAAAAACATGACTTAACAGAAGTTAATTCTTGTTACAGACCATATAAAAAATTGGCATCCCTTATCCGCTCTACTAAAGACCCCCCCCTCCTAGACCTACCTGGTGTATGCCAGGTCCCTTGCAGCTGTAAGCTGTCCTACTTTGGCCGAACAGGCAGGATGGCAAATATTAGAATTTCAGAACACAAGGACTACATCCGGTTTCACCAATACAGCCACTCTGGTCTTGCTGACCATGCGCTGGATACTTGCCATAGAATACGGTGGAAGAAAGCCACAATAATACACCGTAGTAAATATAAATATGAAAGGTTTTTCATGGAATCAGCTTCAGCCCTAAGAAACAATCCAAACCTCAACAAATTTGGCTGCTTGAGACTGCCTCAAATTTGGGAAACCTACATCAGAAGACCTTCAGCCCAGTCGCCCAAAAATATCAACATTGCCTGCTAGAGGGCACATGAGGACTTTAGGAGAAATAATAGCTTCCTGCTTCTTCCTCACTTACTGTTTGTTGTGCCTGTGTGCACGTGTCTTGTTCTTAAGTTTCTTGAAAATGGCAACGTGACGTTGCCAAAATATTAAAGTATATTAAAAGTTATTTTAATGTATATCCTAGTTGACGTTGTAATTTCCTTAAATTATTTAGTAAAAAATGAAAAAAAAGAAGATAGAAAATAGTACAAAATTCTGCCATCAGGGGTCAACTGTAAGCGTATGATTTGGAATTAATTAAACAGTAATGGCTAGAAGAGACCGAACAAATTAATTTTCATTTTCGCATAACTTACAGATCAGATTCGATATGTCCTTTCAGATGTTCTAAAAACTACATCTGCAAATGACATTTTCTACAATGGAACATAACAGATATCATTGATTTGCCTCACATGCTGCATTATTCTGTCTTTCAAGGTTGCTAAAACAGAAACATGTCCTTCATACACCTCGTGTTTCAGATGGCCCACACAACCCAAAAAAAAATCACAGGGTTTGAGATAACGCAAATGAGGTGACCATGCTGCTGGAAATGCACTACTGATCACTGTGTTCTGTTAAGTGTTGTCGTAACATTAGATGTACTGGCAATCCATTTTGAGGTGGTGCTCCATTCTGCATGAATATGGTAGTCAAGGCATCTTTGCTACTGCAGTTGTGGAATAACAATGTTGCTCAGCATCTCTCGATACCTAATAGCAGAGGCAGTACAAGTCACTTGTCCTGTCAGGGTGAAGTTTTTCTAAAAAGTACAGACTGATAATAAATGATGCAGTGAAACCACACTGTGACTTTCAGTGAGAATAAAGAGATCTAATGGAACACATGAGGATTATTCATAGCCCAAATGTAGCGGTTGTGAGGTGGTGCTATCTGAACGGTAGTTAACTACCGTTCATATAAAAATGTGCCTTGTCGTTCCACAAGATCGTCCACAACCATGCGTCATCCATCTCCATTCGAGCTAAGAATGGAGCAAACTGCAGTTTGAGTTCTGCGTCACCATGTAGCAAGGCTTAAGTATGGGAAATCTTGTAGTGGAAATACCTCGGCATTTGATGTGGGATTTTCCACACAGTTGAGTATGGCATGTTCGGTTGCCTTGATATTGCTCGAGCACTGCTGGGCCCTTGTGCGTTAATCATCCTGTGTTCCATGACTGCAGTTGCAACTTGTTGAGTAATAATCTATTTCCACCTTCGTCCTGGCCTCGATGATAAAGTAGGGTGGCCAGATTTTCAAAACAAAAAAAAGGGACAAAAACAGGACACTTCTGGTATTCTCTACATAAAAATGGAATAACATATAATTACAGTACACAGGACTGAAGTGTTCATTATAATTATGGAGTATCGACATTATCATTATTATTATATTTATATGAACACTATTTTTCCAAAAGTGTTAGCTCTTTCAAGATGCACTCATAAAAGTCAATACACAAAATGTCGAAGTGTGTCTTGATCACAGTTATTGCTTTCACAGTCTTGGTGTCGAAGCAGTTCTTTTCATCAGAACGCAAAGAACTCATGAGGGAAAAAATTCCTCTGCAGCTGTGTTTATTCCTGGGATTGCCATAATAAACGCAGCAACTGGCAATATGTTTTTGTATTGGATGCCTTTTTTCTTGAAGCACCTTAAACACATCACAACATTTTTGTCCACTTCAGCATTTGTATCCTTCCATTCTTCAATCTTGGAGTTCACAACATTATTTATATGGCTGACTTCATCAAATAATTCATCTTCATCAAGAATATTGAACATTTTGCTGTCAACATCACTAATTGCTTTTAGGCTGCTTGCAACTTCAGCCCAAGTTAATGGAGTTTGCAACTTGATGCAGTGAAATGCTTTCAATGGCTAGAAAAGATAAAAGTCCATTTACTTAAATATACAAGGAAAGTATCATAAAATAAATTCTTTTTCATCAAAGACACCCTCATCTTTGAACTCTGAAATAATTGATGACATTTTAAATGTTTGAAAGTTCTCAGCTTTCCTATTTGCAATTTTCTGTCTGAGCAATTCCAGTTCTTCTACCACTTCAGTTGCTGAAATATTTTCCCTTTCTATTTTATTTATTGTTGCTGAGAATATTTTCAGCTGGCTTTGCATGAAATAGAGCCAAAGTATTGATTGTTGGTTACTGAAAAATGATTTCAACAATATAGGGCATTTATCTTGTGATAAAAAGTAAGATCTGAGTCCATCATACGTCAGTAATCCTATTTACAGTTGGTAGTAATGATAACCATCTTGTTTTTACACTACCTAGAACATCTCAATTTCTGTAAATGCAGAGAAATTCTTCAATTCCTCTACCCTCATGGTGTAAATACTGAAATATTTTATTTACAATTGTTTCGATATTGATAGGCAAAATATCAGCACAGCCAACAGCATGAATGTTCATTTTTATCCTTTGTTGAGTCTTAAAAATACACTGTTAGAACTGCCTCGTTTGTATCCACCGAAGTTGGTGTTTGCAGTATCTGCAGAAAATGTAATCATTTTTTCAGTTGGCTGCTGTTTCTGCAAAATATCCAATATATGATTTGCAAGCAATTCTGCTTTTTCTCCTATTATGTTCTGAAAATCTATCACTTTAACCTAAATACCTTTGTTCAGGATGAAGTACTTAACAAGGAACAGGCACCCAAAAATCTCTGTGGTTTTGATGTATCTACCATAACTGACACACATTTGACTTGTTTCAATTCAATTGCTATTTCTCGCATTGCATAAGGTACCAGGACATTCACTAAAATTGATTGGCACTTTGTTTGCCCACATGTAAATTTCTTTTGAAATAAATTTCTCACTATTGCAGAGGTGCAGTCCATTGGCCTCAAAAAAAAAAAGGTTATTTTTCGCTTGTTTGTTGTTTCGTCATCTTTCAAGAAGGGATATTCTTCTTTTAAATCCCAAGTGAAACTACATTCCTTTTTGGCACGATAAAATCTGGATGAAATATCACCACTCGCAATATATAACTTTCACAATTACTAACTTTCACAATTTAACTTTCACAATTACTAACAGACTGGCATGCTCAAAACAATGGTATGGTAGATAAAGTAACCTGTTACCGCCTGGATGCAGCAGTGCTGCCACGGGTGCAGCATTTTCGTCCTATTGCCATAACAGTTGGCCATAATCGTCATAGCATGCATGTTTTTGATATCAAGTTTGGTATCATGTTTTTGACATCACATGCCACCAGCAGAGACATTATCCTTTCCATATTCGAACATACAAGAATGAAGTCATGCCACGAATTCAAAAAATGTACAAAACAGGACTAAAGTTAATAAAAAAAAGGGACAATTAGCATCCCGTTAAGGTTTTGTCAGGACAAAGGGACCAAAGTCCAAAAAAGGGGACAGTCCCATTAAAAAAGGGTCACCCTATGCTAAAGATCTGCTATTGTCGCTGGACCTTTTCTTCTATCCTTCAAACACGGAATTCTTGAAGTGTGGCATTAGTGTTACTGCTTTTTTGATAGTGAATCTTGACTAGCAACATATGCTCCTGTAATTGCAGCCTTTCCACAGCTTCTCTATCACCTCCAAACCAGGAGACCAAATCAATGTTCGTTTCAACATCACAATTATTTCTGCGTTGTATTTGCAATTTTTGTTATATGACCTTTGAACTTCAATTTTCTATCCACCATCACTCCAAGATATCTAGCCTTGAGATGCATAATCCCACCAATATAATTTGCTGTTGGTTTATATAACAAAGTGCATAATTAGCATTGGGCACATTTTTAGCTTATTAAAATCACCCTGTAAATTGCTAGACATCTTTATCATCTCTGATTGCCCTACCTATCTTTGTATCATTGACAAACAATTGGAGATCTCCTATCAGTCCTTTTCTTATCATTAATGTATAGATTAAACAACAATGGTCCAATGGGACTGAAATAGTTTATATTCCAGTCCCATATTCACTACTTTATGCAACAGCTTTGCATGTTGTAGCCTTAGCAAAGTCCACCATTATCAGTTATCCATTTCCTTTATCCACCTCAGCTATAAAATTAGAACATAAGCAGAATATCAGACATGACATGATATGGTATAGAAGTGTATCAGATGACACTAAGCATAAGTACCACCTTTGTGGTGGAAGCATTTATACAGAGTGCAGTTTGGACGTTTCCTTTTTCATCTCTCTCCTTTTTCATCTCTCTCTCCTCCATCCCTATCTATAGTCCTAAACTTGTTCATCATCGGATATTACAATATGATGTTGCTGCTGTCTTGACTAAGAGCAACAATCCACCTTGTTTTTTTGGGTTTCCTTTTGGTCTTTTACCAAAAATGTTACTATCTGTAGTCTTATAGGAATGATGCAATTATTTGAAAAACATGTCCTGCATACCACATTTTTTGAATTTGATTCAGCTATTAATCATTACTCCTAATTATTTCAGTTGTTCCACTTTCTCCATGTTGTAGCCTTAGCAAAGTCCACCATTATCAGTTATCCATTTCCTTTATCCACCTCAGCTGTAAAATTAGAATATATAAGCAGAATGTCAGACATGACATGATATTGTATAGAAGTGTATCAGATGACACTAAGCATAAGTACCACCTTTGTAGTGGAAACATTTATACAGAGTGCAGTTTGGATGTTTAAGATGGTCTCTCCTTTTTCATCTCTCTCTCTCTCCTCCATCCCTATCTATAGCCTTCTAAACTTGTTCATTATCAGATATTACAATATGATATTGCTGCTGTCTTGACTAAGAGATGATCCATCTTGTTTTTTGGCTTTCCTTTTGGTCTTTTACCAAAAATGTTACTATCTGTAGTCGTATAGGAATGATGCATTTATTTGAAAGACATGTCCTGCATACCACATTTTTTGAATTTGATTCAAAATTATTTGATTCAGCTATTAATCATTACTCCTAATTATTTAAATTGCTCCACTTTCTCTATTTCAATGGTCCAGATTTTCTTACTTGTATTAACTGATTCTTTTTTGTATTAATCATCATTATTATTATTTTATCAACCTTTAATTCTATATTATGCAAATTTATCTAATTTCAAATTTTTTTCTTCTGCTTTCTGTTTGGTTCTTGATATGTCTTATGCCAATAGTCGAATAATGTATGCCAGATTAAAACTAGCGAGCCCAGGCTATCTCCTTGTTCAAATCATTGTGTTATTAGAAAACAATCTACTAAATCATTTTGTATTTTAGCCTGTGATTCTGAATTTTACAGTTTTAATCTTTTTAGTCTTACTAGCTTGCCTGGTATTCCAAAGTGTGTCATAATCTCATATAATTTTTCTCTATTAACCTCTTAGATAATTTTGCGAGAGAAAATTGACCAAAACACCTTTTTATTTCTACAGTGCATCATGTCACCCATGCACCATCTCCACCAATAAAAATCTGAGTTACATATTAAGCCATGCCCAAAACAAAATAAACAAATGGAAGCAGCCATATCAGTGTTTTCATTTAAATTCTTAAAATTTGAAAAAATTAAAAAAAAAAATTATTTCTTGGCCATATGGACATACCTGAATATATTTGAACAAATTTAAGGAGTTAATGTGATCATATGCTTGTTAGAAGTTGACTGAAATCTGATAACTATTTATATCAAATTTCCAAAATTATTTCCAATATTTCTCTAAGAATTATTTAACTGTATTTGTCTGATCAGTTGTAGATTTGCCTTTCCTTATATAGACACCAGTTATCTTCTGTATAAACGATTTTAATTTATTCTTCAAAATAGTAGTAAATACCTTGTTTGTTCTACGTACAAAGTATAATCTCTACGTAATAGAGAAATATCTCTTATTTTCACAAACCATTTTGTCATGCTTTTTTATGTATCCGGCAGATCATACTCTTTCTCCGTTCTTTTGGCATTTTCTCTTTCTTCCGTGCCCTTAAAAGAAATGCATACGGTTTGTCTTGTTTTCTCCTGCTTTCAGCAGCTCTGTATAAATTTTGTTTTTCCTTAGGATTTATTATTCTTGAATGAATATACTGTATCACTAAGGTCTTGATTTATAGGTAACTGCAGATCCTTCTTCTTCAGGAGTGGTTGGTATATAATTTATGCTTGCAGAAGTAACTTTCCTATTCAGTAACTCATAGAAATATATCTCCATCTGTGTTTAATTTTTTTCTTTGTTGGCATGTTTCTTTGAACATCTCTGCATATATCTAGCCACATTTGTATCATCTAATTTGCTTAATTGTATCATATGCTTATCTAAGATTATTATCCTTGCTTTTCATATCTTATTCTATTGTTCACATCATTTCATTAAGGGCAAGCGTTTTCTTTCTTTGCCAGATTTTGTCTGCACCTTATCTTATTTCTGTACATTTTCCATCTTTAATTCTAGTTACTGCAGTAAATTCTTTGTATGCTTTATTTATTTATTTATTTTTTATTATTACTACATGACACCTCCAGGGAGTCCAAAGACTCATCAAGGGAGGGTATCTACTCTACAACTGTCTTCAACACTCACTAAATCCATGAACTACAATAAACCACAACCACTTTCACAGACAATCACAAACATCCGTTCTCATGGCAGGATTCGAACCTGCAGCCTTTTGGCTGGAGTGTGGATACACTAACCACTCGGCCAACCAGGCCAGCATTCTTACATTATTGTTTCAGCTTGTTCTTTGTCAAAACAGTCTCTAATCTTTAGCTGATTTGACATTTAAAATATAAATGTTGAAGTGAATAAGAAAGAATTGTTTTTTATAATATTTTTTTCCACATTTATTTCAACATAATACATTTACTAAAGCAGACAGCGTTATAGTGTGTTTTCTATAGCAACAGTCAGTTGTAAATAAAAGTGTTTACTGTATTAAGACTCAATTGTATTTAGGTTTACTATCATGTTGGTATTTCACTGAAGAGAAAAGGGGGAACATATTGTGGGGCGAGATATTCTTCGGCATGTTACTCATAGAGAGTGCATCCGTTCTCCATGCTATAAATTTTCTTGATGTCCATTGCTGTTATCCAGCTTCCAGCAAATTGGGAAGTCCCTTAAATGCATTACCTTCTGGTTCTGCCCCTTACACCATTTGGCAGCCATCCTGTGAAACTGTTTACCGCTATACCCTGAAATTAGGGGTGGTTTAATGTTAATTCATGTTATTTCACATTACTAGGAGGAATGGTTTATAGATATTTGATTCTCTTTTCAGTAACTTATTTTAAAAATTCTGCATTAAGGAATTTTTTAATGAAAAAATGATGTTATCACCTAACATTTTATGAAATAGATTTTTAAAATACTTTGCTAATTCAATAATCTAAGTACTCCAGAATCAGGGAGTTCCTGGAGAATATATGGAACTTCTTCAGGAAATATACCACACTGCAACAGCAACAATTCAGCTTCATATGAGTAGCAATAAAATATCAATTGAAAAAGTGTCTGACAAGGAGACTCTCTATCACCCAAAATCTTTATAACAGTCCTTCAAGAAATATTTAACAATATAAACTTGACAAACTTTGGTATGAAAATTAATAACAGAAACTTAACACACCTAAGATATGCAGATTATATCACAATTTTTGCAAACACTCCAGAAGACCTTAATATAATGATAGAAGACCAATATCATGAAAGCAGAAAAGTTTATCTGAAAATAAATGGAGAAAAAACTAAAATCATGTTTAATCATTTTGTAAAACCAAAAAAACATAATAGTAGGAAACAGTTTCTTGGAAAGAATCTCTTCATATTCATATTTAGGTCATCTTATTGATCTAAACTGTGGACTCCAAAAGGAAATAAATAGAAGAATTCAACTTGCCTGGAGTGCATTCAGAAAATTGAAAAGCATTTTTCAAAACAATTATGTCCCACTCTGTTTAAAAAGGAAGACATTTTAACCAGTGTATACTCCCAGTCATCACATATGGTTGTAAAACTTCATCTCTAACAAAAGCACTGACAGATAACTAGCAACAACTCAAAGAAAAATGGTGAGGCTGATGCTAGGCATCACATTAAAAGATGAGAAGTGAAACACCTGGATAAGAAGCCAGACTCTTATCACTGACATCATTCTTCAAGTGACTGAAATGGAAATGGGCTGGACATCTATCTAGAAGAGAAGATGAGCGATGGACCACCATACTAATGAACTGGATTCCAAAAGAAGGGAAACAAGGCCGAGGACATCCTAAAAAAAGGTGGAATGATGAATTGTGAAATTTTGTTGGGGAAAATTGGTCAACCAATGCCAAGAACAGAGAAAGGTGGAATGTACTGAAGGAGGTCTTTGTCCAGCAGTGGGCAGAAAATGGTTGATATGATAAATTGGAATTAAAAGGGCTATGATGGCAAACAATTCAGTGCATAGACTATATAAAAAGAATGGTTGTGAATTTTTGGATATGTCGAGTGAGTTTGAAGGAAGAATGGAAATCTATAAGAGGGATGGCCTACACTTGAATTGATTTGGCATCAGGAGTCTGGAGAAATTATTTATTAGTATGAGACCTAATATGGAGTCAGGGAAACTTGACTATAATAGGAGTGGTAGTGAGAATATGTGCATAAGGGTGACTCAGTTATATAACTATATTAACAATGCAAATATGCTTCATTGTGTAGTTGATTACTATAAGATGAATGTGAGTTTGCCCTGTTCAGACTTAAATATACGTAAGGTTGTCTATATAAGTGAAGCATTAGATGGGAAGAGGAATTTGTAATTTGTCTAACTGGGTCAAACAGAGTATACAAAATACCATGGCAGTAACTTATGTCTGTACACAAATGCCAGGAATATAAGGAACAATGAGGTTAGGTTTGTTGTTTTGGTGAATATATGGTTGTCTCAGATTAGTAGTATTAGTGAGATATGGCTCTCAGAAGGAGATGTAGTAATTTTTCTATCCTTCCTAAAAATATTCAGTGTAAAGGATACACTATTTTTAGGAAGGATAGACAAAATAGAAGAGTAGGGGTCTGATGCTAATGATGATTGGATAACTTGACTCCTGTTAGGAGTAGATAGCTATAATTGTAATATTAGTAACAGTTTTCCATGTAGCAGTGAATTTGCTATAGACATAGCAGATCTGCTGCTAGTGATAATGAAATGCATTGCCAGAGAAACCTGATGGATACTAAATGATTAATCTTCATGGATGACTTTAGTTATCTGAAAATTGATTGGAACTTGCATAGTTAAAGAGTATTAGATGTGATTCTAGTGTCAGCAGGGGTTTCACTAAAACATGTGACTGTTCTTCCTCTGGTTGGTGATTGATCATGCTGTATTGACCTGGGAGGTGGCTAAGTGCATGGATATTCTATTTAGAAAAGTTGAAATGCCAAACGTCAAAGCAGGAAATCATGACCAACTGTAGAGAATACTAGGTTCGATCCCATAGTATTGACTGCCAGTTGGAAATGATATTGGTAGTGCATGGGAAATATTTAAAAAACACATTAATGATGCAGTATGAGAGTGTGTCTCTAGAGTTTGAAGAATAAACAGGAGTGAAGTGGATGCGCAGTCATATTAAGCAAGAGATTCTAAAGCAAAAGATGATATGGAAGGTATACTTTGTGCTTAAGAATAATGTCAGTTATGAAAAAATTATAGGGAGTAGACCAGAAGGGTAATGTTATATCGTTTTTTTTTATGTTATCTATCTAAATAAATCCTACTGGCTGTGCCATTTGTTATAACTACTTCTTATTTATACTTTTATTCTTTATTCTTCGTATATTATCGTATATCTTTTCCTTTTAACTTTATTCTATACTTATTTCGTTGTTCTCTTAAATCTTTCCCCTTTCTAAACATGCAAATTCTTTGGCCTCTCTATAGTTTAACCACGTATATGTTACTTAATATTTAGGGCTTTGTCCTTGTATGGGATGTGACCATTAACATATCTTCTGAGACAGTCCACCTGATAAGCATTGACAAATTTATATTTTAACTGCACCAGCCAATACCGAGGATAGATGAGACTCTTATCCAGGATGGCTCTCTCAGAATGATACACAATAATTAAACTATAATATCTCTGTTCACTAAATTCTTACATGCAGTCGTGGTCTGCTTTGTTTAATCATACACGTGGGTTCTTCCCGCTAAGTTCGATAGTAATTTTATGAGTGGCTGTTTGAATTCATATACTAAATCAGATCAGGCAGGTATTAAGAAACATATTTATTAATAAAAGAAATTATACATGTAAGCATTACTACTAAGTAATCTGAATCATTCTCAAGTAATATCTTTGGTTCAATACTACTAAACAAAATACATGAACAAACTTGCTTGGACCATCTCTATATGCAACTTAACATTATCTCATTAACACATATCACACTTTCTACACTCATATGGTCACTAGTTATATTATCTAACACATTACTACTAATCCATACAGAATAAACATGGCCTTTCTAGGCAGACCGTTCTCAAACAAAATGGGCCTATGCCAAGTTGTAGACAGTTCCTAAAGTTCCATAAAATTGTTTCTTAGAAAGCACACAATTCCTCAACTGAAAAATATATCACAAGAGTCTACATTACTGTCACTGGAATGACACTCATTCCTTTCTTCTTGCCTTGTCTAGAACATCAAGGCCTCTTCTCAGTCTGCTATTCGTCTGGTCACCTACTACAAACTGTACGGCTGGATTCTCCGTGGGAAGGACGATATGGCTCAGCAGCTTAGCCAGAACGGACGGCATCTACTTGGTTCTTCCGTCGTACAACATAACACAGCTATCCTAGTCCAAGGAAATAGCTAGCCCTACTTGGTACGCTACGACAGATGCCTCATACCTCCTACGACCACCTAGAACTTCTCCGTAGGTGCGGACTGGACCAACGTCCGAGCGATCGGGAAACCTGAACCAAAAAGCCTCGAGTGGGGTTTGCTTGACCTTTTTGTTTTCTTTCTTTTCTCGGCTATCGCGATGCCCGCCAACGCATCACGTGGATTTACGTCATCCAGCTCCGTCTATTACATCGCACGCGCACTTGTGTTTTTCTTGGAAAGCGCTCTGGTTTCTCTTTCTCATAACTTCTCCTCCCCCGGTATATGTAACACTGGATGGTCAAAAGGTGATCCTTGGACTCTGGCTTACAGGTTTTGCTACCTTATAACACATGAAATGGGATTCTTAAAACACTTTAATTAATTTCTTTATCTGAGCCATATGCATAACAGGTTAGGTCTTACAATTTTCTTTCATTTGTTATACAATTTCTTACTCCTAATTTAGTGTTATATATATCAAATTACCTTTCCAGTATATAGCCAACACACCACATTCTCTGCCTGTATTTAAATAAAGTTGTTCCTGAATAATTCATGTTAAATCTTCTTTCTTAGTTTATTAAGGACACAACAGTAACAACTATTGTATGGAAAGTTAAGTATGAGTGTGAAAAGAAACTGGCTTTGTAACCTAAAGACAATGCAAAATAATTCTGTCATTATGTTGTAAGTAAAGAGTTGGAACCGTACTAGAAGAGCTTAAGCAAGAGTTGGCAAAAATCAAAAGTGAAATGAAGCATCTGGAAGATAAGATTGAACACCTAAAGAAGAAGAGATTGGCTAATGTGAACGAGAAGCAGTAAGTTAGTGTTATGAGTAAAGAGTCAAAAGATAATCATATATCATTGTATTGGGACTCGATCATTACAGGTATCATGACTTGCTTTCCTGGTGGAACAGTGAAACAGATAACTGTTGCTTTGCAAAGAAGGAAAGAGCTGGCATTGGAATTAGTGGTAGCTGTGGGCACAAATGACTTGGTAAAAAAAAATAATGTTGATAGAGATTTGAGGAAGTTGTTGCGGAAGATAAAGGTTAATAGTGTTGTTGGAAACATCATTAGCTAGTTGCCCAGATATGACAGTAGTGAATTAAGAAGGAGGAGAGCAGAGATAATGAATAGCAAGATGTCCAAGTAGTGGGAAGCAAAGAAAGTTCAGTTTGTAAATTTGTAGAGTGAATTTGAAGGAATGGTTTCAAGTTGATGAATTGCATTTGAATGCGTTTTGCATTGAGCATTTAGAAAAGCTATTGTTTGATGAGAAGGCACAGAATCAAGAGATTAATGTAGCTAACAGTCTAAGGGTATGTGAGAAGCAGGATAGCCCAGACAAACGAGTTGTATGACAGGAGGACAATGGATATGAGGTTGAAGATGTGGTTATAGCAGCAGAAGGTGATGGAATGTATAAAGGTGAGGATGAGACAGGTATGAATGACAATCTGAGTCCAGATCAAGGAAATGGGAGTGGTTAGCCTGGAAAAAGAGAGAGAGGAATGGTATAGCAGCTAAAATAGAGAACATTATTGCTGGTAGAATGGCTTCAAAGACACGGATTGTTACAAATGTGTATTTGAAATAAGAGAGCTGAGTTTGTTACATGGATTGAGTCAGTATGCCCAAAGATAATTGTTATAAGCGAAACTTGGTTGTCTGAGGATGATGTGATGTCAGGAATAGAAATAGAAGGATATACAATTTTTCCAGAAGGATAGGAAGGTGAAAAGAAGAGGAGTAAAGTTAATAATTGCAGAGGAATTGTGTCTGCAAAGTGTGGAAGTTGTACATGCACAGATTTTTAATCTCTATGGTGTGAAGTTGAAATTAACAGGCTAGTATATCTGATAGGATTCTGTTGAAGGGAGGCCAGGGAATGTAGAGAATACTGATAGTGAAATGTTTCGGAAAATTTGTGCACGTAAAAAGATGATTCAGATGAGAGTCTTTAATTACAGGAATATAGAATGGAAAGAGGAGATAGTATATAGGAGAGCAAGTTTGTTAAATTTCTGAGAGATAAATATCTTAAGCAGCATATGACTGAAGCAACTAGACACTTGAATGTTTTGGATTTGATAACTTCACAAGATGTAGTTGTTAATGAGCTATTGGCACTGCTGCCAGTTGGTGAGAGTGATCATGAGGTACTTGTTTGGGGAGTGGTGAAACAAGAAATGGTTATTGCCAAACCAGATATACGTGAAAGTATACAGTGGGTGATTAGGGAAGCTCTATAGTCAACCAGCATCAATATGTTGGGTAGATGAGCTGTATAGAAAAGATGTTGATAGTGCATGGAAATTCATAAGGCAGTATTTGAAACAAGCAATATATTACTGTATACCAAGGGTTATTCGAGTAAATGGAGTAGGAGTAAAATGGATGAATAGCGAAATCAAGCAAGGTGTGGAAATAAAAAAAAGAAAAGGTGCAGTATGAGAGGAGTTTGGCTGATCAGGGCAAGTTTAATTCCAGGGAATTCTTCTGCTGTATGGCAGGCAAGAGAAAGAATAATTATTGCGAGTTGACAATAGCATAAACTGACTGTTGCAAAGGATATAGTGGAATTATTGAATAAGCACTTTATCATTATATACCATAATGTGTAAATGATGCACTGCAATATATAGGAGGCAAGTATTAGGAGAACTGGAAGTGAAAGAATCAGGTGTATCATGTTAATAAGGCTGTGAGAATGGATGACACATCACTACGTATTCTTAAGGAATGTGCACAACAGCAAGCTATGCCTTTGACCAGGTTATTAAATGAAAGCCTTGCAGTGGTTAAGGTTCCTAAGGAGTGGAAAAAAAGGCAAAATAGTACTATTCCACAAGCATGGTTCTAGGATAGTTCTAGGATTTCCAATTATAGAGCAGTGTGTATAACTGCAGTTGTAGTCAAGGTATTAGAGAGATTGATTAGGAATAGAATACATGATTGGGTTCATGGACATAGTATTCTTTATAATGGTTTGAATAGATTTGAAAAGGGTAGGTTTTGTTTCAGCAGACTAAAGTTTAGAGGGCATGTTACAAAGACTGCACATCATAGTGCTGCTATTATATGAAGTACTCTAACATGTAAGGATTTATGTCACTGCATAAAGCACTGGTCAGACCACACTTAGACTGTTGCTCAGATTTGGTCACTTGGTTTTCATTGTGATGTGGAAACATTGGATTGAATCCAGAAAAGAGTGACTAAGACAATATCAGGATTCTGGAATGCTGGCTATGGAGAGTTTGAAGAAATGGGGAGTGCAGAGTTTGGTGGATAGAAGGGAAAGAGATGATATGATAGGAACATTTAATTTAGTGAGAGATTTTTATCAGATTAATCCAGATGGGATTATAAAAAGAGAAGGGAAGAACCAGAGGCCATCCCTGGAGGTTGTGTAAGAGTGTAGTGAAGAGGGATGTGGGGAGTAGATTTTTTACATAGGGAATTGTCAGTGAATGGAATCCATTACTGGAATATGTTGTTAATGCAGAGTGTGTTAAGGATTTTAACAGTATGATAGATTTTGTTGTCATTTGAATGAACCTCACATGATGAGTGCTGACTCTATGGAGGGTGTAATAATAACAAAAGAATGAATGTGAAAGAATAACTTATTGATGTGGATGGCACATGCAAAGAGTTCAGCTAATGACTGCCCATTTAATTTTGGAAATTTGGAAAAAAATAAAAATAAACTGGGAGAAATTGGACATTAAGACATAGTTCTGCATCAAACTTTAGATGTTTTTAGAAAAAAAACAGGAATTTGAGTCATAAGGCAAGTGTCACAGGGAGCACTTGTTCTTTGGAAATAAGTTTTAATAATCAGTCACACAGGTTTTAAAGGTAAT
Organism: Typopeltis vanoorti; assembly: GCF_054136105.1. Lineage (NCBI taxonomy): Eukaryota > Metazoa > Arthropoda > Arachnida > Uropygi > Thelyphonidae > Typopeltis > Typopeltis vanoorti. The sequence continues at coordinate 67,560,857 of NC_143553.1, read as the reverse complement.
TTGTAGATTCAGATATATTCATCTTATTGGGGAGGAAAATAAAATATATTGAAAACAAGTACTATCCCTTTGATCCTTAGTGGAAAATTCTGACAAACTGTGTAATTCATCTAGGGTAGCATGCACTGAAGACGTGTGCAACGAGGACTTTATGTTGGAATTGAGAAGAGTTAAATAGGAAGTCCTGGAGAAGAAGCAATAGCAGAAATTCCTGATAATTGAGGTGTTGCCAGGTGCCCTGACAAAAATGTATGAAAAAAACCAAGTTATATAAGTGTACAAAAAAGTAGTTTAGTCATTAAAAGATTTTGGTAAGAAATTTAGTGGTTAGCATATCTGCTCTTCAACCAACAGGCTGTGAATTCAAATCCCACTAAAGGCACAGATGTTTTGTGAATGTCTTTAGGTGATAGATGAAATTCATTACCCAGTGTTGAGGCTGTCACCCTGCTTAAATTAATTATAGAAATTAAATGCATTTTTGGTAATTATGGAGACAACTACCGTGTTTGAATAAAAACTTTAGTTTTTATTCAAACACGGTAATATAAAGGTAACTTCAATATAAAGGTAACACGGTAAAAAAAGGATAAAGGACAAAACAGAAAAACTACTAAAGTCCGTCACTTCTTGGCCACCAGACACAGTTAAAAAAACTCAACCCCCCCCCCCCCCCCAGAATATATGGGGTTCTGAAAATACACAAACAAAATGTGCCCCTTTGACCAATAGTGGAAGGAATAGACAGTCCCAATTACCACCTAGCCAAGAAATTAGCGGCAACACTCAAGGAGTTGGTAGGTCATTACCCCTCCTACATAAAAAACACACAACACTTTATAAACAAAATCAAAAACATAACACTCGACAAAGATGACTTATTAGTCAGTTTTGACGTTTCTGCCCTTTTCACTAACGTCCCCATCAATGACACAATTCTCCTATTACAGAACAAATTTCCGCCCGACATTACAGCCCTCTTTGCCCACGTACTAAAGTCCGGTTACTTTGTGTGGCAAAACAAATTCTACCTACAAAAGGAAGGTACAGCCATGGGCTCACCATTATCCCCCCCAATCGCGAACTTCTACATGGAAAACTTTGAGCAAAGGGCTCTTGATTCCGCCACGCTTCGACCGACAATCTGGCTCAGATACGTTGACGACGTGTTCGTGATCTGGCCGCACGGGCGACAAATGCTAAACACATTCCTCAGCCACCTAAACAAACAACATGAACGCATACAATTTACCATCGAAATTGAAAACCGAAATTCGCTCCCGTTCCTAGACACACTAGTTACACGTCTTCCTTCAGGCAGTCTATCCTTCACGGTCTACCGAAAACCGACACACACAGGCCAATACATACATGCGAATTCATACCACCACCCAGCACAAAAATATGGAGTCATAAACACCCTTAAAAACAGAGCCACAACTATTTGCTCTAACCAGCAAGCCCTGAAACAAGAACTAAAAATCATTAGTGACACATTCATAAACAATGGCTATAACAAAAATACTGTCAATAAAATACTCTATAAAACCACAACAAAAACGAATCTAGATTACAGTAAAACCATAGCCATCCCATACATTAAAGGGTTATCGGAAAAAATCAACAGAATCCTACAACATTATAACCTCAATGCCACCTTTTAACCACCCACTAAACTTAAAACCATATTCAGCTCCTCTAAGGATCCTCTCCTTCCATTAGCACATCCTGGAGTCTATTGCATCTGCTGCACCTGTAACTTACCGTACATTGGTGAAACAGGACGGATAATCCCTATACGCAAGAAAGAACACATTAGACACATTAAATATAACCATTATGGTGAAGCAGGCCTCTCAGACCATGCACTTAACACCTTACACCAAATCAACTGGAAAAGCACCTGCTCCTTACACCGCACAAAAACATGGTACGAAAGAAAATTTAAAGAATCCTGTGAAATCCTGATAAACCATCCAAATATCAACAATAAAGATGGTATGAAAATTCCAAGGATCTGGATGGCACACATTCAGCCAACCTAACATGAAAGATTCAAAATAAGTCAGGACTCTAGCCAATCCACTAGTATTAGAAACCACTCCACTCCAACTGGCTGGAATGATGTTAATATATGTATATAGTAGACAACACAAATAATAGGACTCTAGCGTTGATGTATAATTTTTTTTTTTTTCCCACCAGAGGTCAGGCCAACAATTGTGGTAGCGGTTAGTCAGTGTCTTTAACGAACCAGTATGATTGTAGTATAGCTTGTTTCTTGTGTATATTTGTACGCTCCAGAAGATGACCTTGACATAAAGGTCGAAACGTCGAATTGTAAAATTTTAGTAATATTAAACTAAAGTTTTTATTCAAACACGGTAGTTGTCTCCATGATTTTCAAAAATGCATTCGGATCACCGTGCAAGCCTAAAAGAAAGGATATAGAAATTAAAGTTGACAATATGAAGCTTTTTTTTTTTTTCTCATAGTCTCACTACACTTCTCAGACATCCCTGAAATTTTAAAGGATTTGGCATGTGGAATTTCTCCTCCTCTTTAGAAACTTCTATAAGTCACAGTTGAAACAATTTTGATCATATTAGTCATTTATCGTTTGATCAGACTGTATGTACAATATATACATATAGAAATGATCTGTCATTAAAATAACAATGGATCACAATAGAGTGGAAGATGAGGGTATTGGTTTTGCACTCGTTAATATCCCCTGTAAAGTTTGACATAACTGAACCAAAACAAAGGGGTTCCATTGCATATACAGCTAACAATCAGTATTCACCTACTTCATCTTAAAAAGCCACACCTCATGCATGAAATTTAGCCAAGAATTCAGAAAGTAAGAAGCTGTCTGCAATTTAGAAGTGGCTAACTGAAAATGAAACTATAGCTATGTAGCATTTCAAAATTCTATGCCAATTCATTGGGCATCCATAGATGCCGTATGGTCACTTCGATGCTCAGTGATGTTGTTATGTTTTGTGTCTGCTGCATTGTTATGTCATTTCTTTTCCTATAATAATTACTTCCTTTATAAATTTACCTCTAACAATAACTACAAGACTTATACGTGTTCATTCTATAAGGAAAGCAAATTCTATATCTCTATATTCTATATCCGATTCCTAATTTTACTCACGTGCTTACCCTGACTGCTAAAGGTTATTCCTTGCTAAAAGAAACTAATCCTCTTTCTGGGGCCGTCTCCTCTTCAGATATTGACAAATTTATTTTTTGAAGCTGCTCCAGCCAATATCTTAGAATAGAAGGGACTCTTATTCAGGGAGACTTTTGGTGCACATAGGTGAATAAATTTAGTGCTTAAACTCATAAATTAAATGCTTTACTGTGGCCGAGTAAATTCTGGTTTGCAGTCGTAACCTCTATAACAACATGTTATACCTTTCTTTCAAACCCTCCCATGATTTTGTACAGAATGAACTGACCTAGATGCAGTATCTCATGTCTAGCATAGTTTGGGATCCAAATTAGGCAAATATCTGAGTGGATCCTCCTTTCTAGATAATAGGTAGGGACACCCCTCCTCACCTTGCCAATACAGAATATATAAGGAATTAAGAGGATACCAGAACTTCTGACCCAGTGCACTGTTATTCAGATCTTAGTCTGTGTATATGATATATATTGCAAAATTATAATTGTAATACAAGCTCTACTTTAGCTCAACAGCATATTTTCATTACAGCTACTTGAGAGAAAGAAGGGAGAAAGTATTTCTCTTACATATATAGAAAAAACCGATTGGCAGAATGTATGCATGACAAGGTGGACAGTTTTGTGTCTACTTTACTATGATACCCTTGAGCTTTATAAAAATGCTTTAGTTTGCTTACCAAAGGGTTATATGGCAGTGTACAACTTTTCCTAACATGGGAAAAAAAAAAAAAAAAAAAAAAAAAAAAAAAAAAAAAAAAAAACAGTTGCTACATAGGAATAGCTGGCAGGGATTTCATTTTCTTGAGTTAAAATGGCAGCAATGATTTATAAACATCAATTTAAATATTGGAATACCCAATGATTTAAATGCACATGCTGTTTCAACCACCTGTTGGTTGATAGGATCCAATCTGTGGAGTGTGCTTTTTCTGGCAGAAGTCTAGTTTTGAGCCATAATCACATAATGCACATTGAGGTGAATCACATCATAAGATTCACATCACTTGTATCTGTAAAAAGAAAAAGGAAACTTAATGTGAGCAGAGAGTAAAAGCCATTTGAAGCCAGATATATTTGCGATCAAATATTTATTTTATGACAAATAGTTGAGAAATGATGGGAATATAACAGTTTGCATTTTAAGTTATGTAGATCTGAAAAAGACACTCTGAAGCACAAAGCAATAAGCTTTTCACCATGCCATAATTATATAGTATAAATGGGACACTATATGGAGCAGTACACACACACACACACACACAGTTTGTTTATATATCGCTCCCATCTAGAAAGTTTGTAAACCTATACATTAGTACCACGGATACAGTACAGCTTTTTTTATTTTGATTTTTCATATTTTTTTAAACATTTTTTTACATAATGCATCAGATATAGACCAAATGAGACTGTATCAAGCCACTATAGGCCTCCAATAAATTATGTGGCCTCACACCACCAGGCAATGAAATTCATCACCCACCTAAAGACAGTCACAAACATTAATGTTCATGGTGGAATCAGGCATCCACTTAAAGGTATAAGTCGCAAGATCATTATATATGAAAGAAGCATTAAACTTGATATTAAAATAGATCTTTTTGCTCTTTTTTGCTGGATAGCTGATATCGATTTGTAGCTTCATCCTCAAATTTATGAGAACCCTCAAAAGTCAATTATGTAAGGAAACCTGTTCATTAAATGACACAAAATAAGAAACAATATATCATACACAGTAGTTAACATACCATCATTTTTGTTATTCATTCACAGATGAATGCCCATATTGAAAAATGCTACCCTTCATAAGTGGTTTGAGAGTGTTGGCAGGATTAAAAAAAATATCAGTTATTTTTTTTAAAAAAACCTCTGTTCAAGGTATTTTTGTAGAATCGTCATCATAAAAACATTACTTCCAGAGTAATTTTAGAATGAGACATTTTAATGTTCTCTTCAAAGAGATTGTGGACTTCGAGATCACTGAGTGATAGCCATATGACAAATTCTCCTGTGTAGTAATGGTAATCCATCATTTTATATTTTGGTTTAAGCCAATAAAAATACAATTTGGTCGGCTAAATCCCAAATTGCCAGCCCATTCTCATTCGTTCAGTATCCAGGTAGATACTTAACAAGTGTTCTCTGCCAGGTATGCAGGAAAAAGACCCAGAGGAAGACCAAGATATAGGTGGATTGATATGGTAAAAAGTGCCTTAGAAGATGGAAATATAAGTTCTGATAATGTTGGGGTTTTGACAGGTAACAGACTGATTTGGAGAAAAATTGTAGATAAGAAGTTAGTAACAATGTAAATTTTTCTTGTAGTAATGTCATATCCTGTACATCCCCTTGAGGGTAGGGTACATGGCAGGAATTTGACGGTGATGATGAATAATGGTAATCTTCTTAACCAGTGATATCATCCTTACTTTTAATACCTGTAAATCTTCAGCTTTTGTGGAAGCAAGTAGTAAGACTCTCACTGGCTATGTGAAAATTGTTGACTGGTTTGCCATCTCTGCCTGAACTGGCAATAAAGAGCACAAATTATCTGGCTTACACTAAGTGTGCCAAAAGTGGAATCATGAGAAAGTTCAAAAGCTTAAGGTTCAAACTTTAAGAACAGAGCACAATATCTTATCAGGAAGCAAAGAAGAAGCCTACCACCTGATCTAGCAAAAATTTTGTCACACTCAGAAGATATAGAAACAAAAAATTGTATAATGGTCCTGTCCCAATTACATCATTACTAAACACGGATCTCTGCTTTTCATTAGAACTTAATTCTGTTAACTGTTGTACCACACTCCAGAAAATTCTGTTGAAATAATTCATTACAATGAAACCATTTGTCAATATAATAATGGAAAGGTACCACATAAAAACCTTCAGACTCTCAATCAAAAATTTGGGTACCTCTGTATCCCTAAGGAATTTGGTTTGGTGATGTGGGTATTTTTTCCAAAGCTGAAGATCTAGACTAGATTCTTCTCAAAGCACTTAAGTCAAAAATTAGAAGCCAGGTGGATCCATCAAACACTAGTAACTAATACATCCCTTTAGAGATCCAGCATCTCAGTCTAGCTGAGGAATATTATTGTCCTCCCTTCTGAACAACTGTGTATTCCATTTCCAACAATTCCCTCACACATGATCACTGCCTCTCATAGAGGTGGTGGTCATCTGAGAGGGAATTTTCTCTCACTAGGATCTCTTATTACAATAAACTTCATTGATTTACTAATTGTTGCTGATAATTTCTAGCACCATGATGATGTCGCATTGCACTTACTATGCCTCATTCTTGTTATTCAAGATTTAAGGGCGACACTCTTTCTTTATTTGTTAGTGCAAACACTACCAATAAAGATTTTTTTTTTTAGCGCCTGCTTAATAGTAAGGTCCTCCTGAAACACAGGAAGCAGTACCTTTTGATGTTACCTGATCATTCTCATCTATTGACTTTATAATCTACCATTCCTTCCCCCCCCCCCCACTCCTGCTTGTAGAGGGCATTATTTCCTGTGCTTCATCATTAATATGATTGACAATACAATCAGTGTAACTGTAGGACATCCTCATCCCCTATCAGAATTTGATTCAGCAAGAGCCATTTACTCTGTCCAGAAAATAGTGAATCATATTATGGAGTGTATAATACAAGCTGTCCCAATGATATCCTCATCAATTTCCTGATATGTACCACCAAGGGGTGTTCAGGTGACTGACAGCATTACATGATTAAGCTTACATTATTATTAATCTATCAACAATGTTCCTTCAAATCAGTCTTACTTGTGAGAACTCCAATATTGTCATATCTAACATTTCGTGCTTCTAAGGCACTTCTAACTGAATCAGTCTACCTAGAGCTTGGTCTTTTTCTGGGTCTCTTTCCTCACCAATTCTATTTAAGTGGCTGTACCACATTAGATTAGCGAATGTGGTACAAAATTCTAACTAAGAGAATCCAGGAGACTTTCACTAGATGTATTTAGGAGTACAACATTTATCTGATAATGCCACAATGACAATACCATATAAATTGGATGTTTTCATCCTTTCCTAAACTGTGCTGTAAACCCAAATGCAAAGCAGTTAGGAAAGCTCAGAATAAAGCTTGAGCCACCTTCTCATCACTGCAAGAAATATAATTGCTTCCAATTTACATTTTAACTAGATGAACTGGATAACTAGATGAATGAACATTGAAACATTCTGGGACCAGATTCAGAAAATGAAGGAGAGAGAGATATCTCCTCATTTGATACTGCTAAGCTACAGCAGAACTTTAACATTTATAATGTTGCAATGCATCATTTGCACAGACTAAGGTCAGAGAGAAGAGGATCCACTCAGACATTTGTCTATTTTGGATCCCAAACTATACTGGATTTAGTCTTAGGATATTGGTCAGCTCATCCTGTACAAGAATCAACCAACTTGTAAGACAAAAAGTAAAACTACATTGCAAACATCTCAGCACAGACAGACTATCCCTATCCTATTCCCTCGGCCATGTGGCTGGTGGGTGTAGCTATGTGCTACCATACTAATGAGATGATTATGAACAAGGTGATTTCCTGTTGCCTTCCTCGCTGTAGTATATTTTATGACTGTAGCCGTGTGTTCACGGGTCTGGTTGACTTTTGAGGGATGAAAAACCCAAGTTACCGGAGGGAGAAACCCTTCGCCTCCGTATGAGACCGATTAACTCACCTTTAGTCGAAAGAGACTAGATAAAGGTTCCTCACATTGCTGACTGAGCTACGGAGGCTCCACAGACAGACTAACCAACAGACAACACGAGATCATCTAATAGTAAAGTTAGGTCTGTCTAGTCAGGGAGTACAGAGAGAGAGAGAGAGATTTTCTAGCTAAGTTCTGCTTAATCATTTTTTTTTTTAAATCAGTATTTCATTGAGAGAAGTTAAAACATTATACATGCACAGGCTGATTGATTTGTCAGACACTTTAAATATATCTTCTCATTTTACAAATTAATGTATATAGCTGTATATTTTTAATCTGGGATTTATTTCAAAATTTGGACTAATTTTATATATAAAAAATATTTTTTACATTGTTTATAATTTTGATTGCTCTTTCTTAACCATGGATTTTTTGTGTTATTGCCTAACTTGCTTAGTTGCATTAAAAGTCTGTTCAAATCATGCAAGCATCATCAACTTTTTCACTAGTGTTAATCTTGTTGTTACAATATTGTTAGTATATCTGAAAATTATTGACTCTAAATATCAAGTTGACTAACAAAATGTATTACATGAATAAGGCTTGAATTCAAGAATCCAAACTAATGTAATTTTCATAAATATGCTCTCACTGTACTCCTGATTATCCACACATGGATAATTGCAAGTGCATCATGCGCATTGGCTGAAGCCAATATATTCTCCAGTTCTGATATGAACTGTTAAACTTGTTTATTCAAACTGGCAAACAGGTATATAATATAGATGTTTGGTTAAGAAAGAGAAGGAAGTTGCTTTGTTAGTTTTGATAACGTGTTTAAAATTCTCATGTTGTGCGTTTAATATATGTATCTATAGTTATATATGTGTAATATTCATATTTAATGGGAGATTACTCCCTCATTTATTTGTGGCTCACATTGGCTTCAAAATACTGTTTTGATATACAGTTCAAAGCTGGTAACAAATAACCTTTTATTGGATAAGGGTAGCTCCATTATATTGAAATGTGCTTTTTTGTTGTAGCATTTGATGTGTGCAGCAGTGTTTCCACATTATGTAAAGCTAAAGCCATGCTACTAAATTGCTGTACAGTCTTACCTCTTCTTGATACTAATGCCCCCTCCCCCTGTTATTTTCCATTGATTACTAATTTTTTTAACATGTTTTTTAGAAGTAAAAAAATTTTACTTACTGCTGCAAGAGTACTACAGAGCAGTTTATTTTTATACAAAGTGTTTGTGTAATTCAGACCCTTTTATAATTAACAAATTCAAGCAGCTTATGCAAAATTTGCAATTCTATTTTTAGGTCGACTGCTTCGGTGTGTTCGCTGTCCAACTGCTTATCATTCAGGTGATAATTGCATTGCTGCAGGATCTTTGCAGCTCAATCAAGTGCAAATTGTTTGTGCTAATCATTTTCGACCAACAAAAGGCAAGCAGTATCAATCCCATATCAATGTCAGCTGGTGTTTTATATGCTCAATAGGTAACAGAAGTAATGTTTTCTTTTAATGTTTGGAATTTTTTAAAAGTTGGCATGAATTAGACATCTGTTTTAAAAGCAAAATGTTGAGAAAAAGTGGGATTTTTTTCTTTATGCTAAAAAAACTGCAGTTTTATGGGAATGCTTTCTCATTGTCCATTATCACCTTATTAGGTATTGCTCATCTTCATAATTGATGGCACTGTAATCCTGGCTTAAATACTGAGATTCTTAAGTAAATAAATGAAGATTTTAACCTTTAATTAGTCTCATGGAGTCTGTTTGACCCAAGCCATCATTCAAGTTCAATTTCTGGCAATACCAATGATGGATTTTTGTTGCAATTTCGAGCAGCCGAGTTTCTTGCTACCTTCATGTTGAATCAGTTGCTAATTATTTAACAAAAAAAGTGTGACTAATTAAGAGCTAATTATCTATAATGTGTTAATTGAAATTCCCATAGTGTTAAAGTCAGTCAGTCTACAACATGAAGTTCATAAATATAAATTAAAGATACCAAGAAATTATATACGTGGTTTAATCCTTTATCCAAATGTAAGCAAACAAAGTTTGCGCCTGAAGTATTTTCAGGAGACTGGGGCAATTCGTATATAGAATCTAACGACTTCACATCACTTGCCTTAATTTCCCATAATGCAAAGCACATATCCTTGTGGACATGTATATAGAAGCTAATGACTTCACCTCACTAGCCTTAGTATCACATATGCAAAAGCACATATCCTTGTGGAGATGTACACCCTCTATCCAAAAAGAAACTGAACTTTTGATAGAAAATAAAACACAGACCAATTATAATTATTCAAATCATTTATTTCAATCGATATACTCTCCCTCAGCTTCGATGCAGCGTTTGGCACGGTCAATTAATTCGTTAAATGAGTTCTTTATACTGGTTTTTGGGATACTGTTGAGGGTTGTGGTTACTGCCCCTTGAACATTTTCAATGGTGTCATATCGCTTTCATTGGCAAATGAAGTCGGGGGGAAGAGAAAGAAGTCACAGGGTGCTAAATCAGGTAAATATAAAGCGAGTGATCCAACACACAAACTTGGTTTTTTCTCAAAAACTGTCTTACAATGTTCGAACAATGAGATGGTGCGTTATCGTGCAAAAGTGACCAGCTGCCTGCATCACGATATTCATGCCGTACACGACGAATTCTTGCTATCAATCGCTTCAAAATTTTGAGATAAAACACACCTTTGACCGTTTGGCCAGGCAGAACGAATTCTTTGTGGATAATTCCCTTGGAATCGTAGAAACAAATCAGCATTGTCTTTACTTTTGACTTCTCCAAGCGACTTTTTTTCAGATGCCCCTCTTCTGGTGGTCTCCACTCAGCACTCTGGTGGTTTGTTTCAGGCTCATACTCAAAACACCACATTTCGTCACTAGTAACGATCGTTTCATGGAAGTTTAAGTCCTTATGAGCAGTTTTAATGAGTTTCTTGCAGTGTTCAATTCGATACATTTTTTGGTCGTCTGTCGATTCACCTAGAAAAATGTTACCTTTCTTCATCCAGAAGGTTTGAAATGGTTGACAGAATCATCAAAATATAAAAAGAAACTGTTCAGGAGATATTCTTATTAAAGCATCAAAAGTGACAAAAATTATTTGTGCAACATTTGTTTGGGGAATGCCAATAACGGCTATCTCCCCCCACACACACATACACCACAAAACTTTAAACTTTATTGGAGTGGGACCTCCTTGATGTTGCTTATAGAGAGATCTGCTCTGAACTGAGGGATCAATTAGCGACAGCTGTAATAAGAATTTTCATACATATGGATGGGCACCTGATTCCCCCAGGGATCATGTGCCCATCATGTATATAATGTACAAACTGCATGTCATGTTTCTGCCATCTGTACCCCTGATGCAGCATTAAAGATCACTAGAACAAAGATTATAAGAGCAAAACAGAAATGCTGTAATTATCTGAGAGATCATCCAGCATACCCCCAAGCATGCCTAAAGCTAGGAGGATGGCAATGTGATCCAAAAAATTTAAACAGGGCACTGCATTACATATTAGGAGGCAATATACCACAAAAGTAGCATCATCATTTGGTATGTCAAGAAGGCAATTGTAAAGAAAGTGTCAGCATGCACCTTAATCCATATGATGATTGCACATTCTCACAATTACAACATCCCTTAATGGTATGACATGCTTTTTTCCTTAGTGCAAATCAAAGAGAAAAATCAATATGGACTCACTTATGAGGATCAGCCAAAAATGATCCCAATTCATGAAATCCTCTTATTAAAAAATAAAAATAAATAATGGAATGGGAACCATTGAGACTCAAACATTTGTCCAGACCCTTTAATAGATATCCTCTTAAATAGCATAGATACCTCTGCTCCCCCAAAGGAAGATAATTAATATACTTAGTGTCCTACTAGGAGTTGAATTTGATGATGTCTTGATATTTTTCCAGATGAAGAAGAAATGATATATGTACAGGCTGTCCACAAAACAGAATGTCACAAAATCAGAAGCTGTAAAGCATTTCTACAATGGATTCAGTCATTTCTAAATTACTTAGGGAATTGAACAACGTAGATCCGAATATAAATTAAATTATACTTTAATAAATATTTCCGATATTTCAGCAATGTCACATTGCCATTTTCAGAAGGAACTTACAAAAAGGCACGTGCAAGGCACTACAACACAGTAACTGAGAATGAAGATATGAAGCTATCGTTCTTCTAGAAGTCCTGATGGTGCCCTCTAGTGGGCTAAGTAGGCCATTGGGCTGAAGGTCTGCTGATGCATGTCTCCCAAATTTGGGGCAATCGCATACAACCAAATTTGTTGAGGTTTGGAGAGTTTCTAAGGGCTGAGGCTGATTCCATAAATAGTCTTTCGAATTTGTATTTGCTACAGTGTATTACTGTAGCTTTCTTCCACCGTATTCTGTGGCATGTATCCAGAGCATGGTCTGCAAGACCAGAATGGCTGTACTTGTGAAACCGGATGTAGTCCTTGTGTGTTCAGAAATTCTGATATTCGCTGTCCTGCCTGTTTGGCCAAAGTACGACAGTTTACAACTGCAAGGGATCTGGTATAAACCAGGTAGGTCTAGGGGAAGTGGTTGGTCTTTAATGGAGTGGATAAGGGATGCCAATTTTCTGTAAGGCCTGTAACAGGAGGCGAGGTCATGTTTTTTTAAAATTTTGGTAATTTTTTCCGAGGTGCCTCGGATGTAGGGAATGGTGATGGATTTAGAGTAATCTTTGTTGTGGAGGGGGTAGGGGGGGCTGTGGTTTGTAGGTTTTAATATTTTTTGGATTTTTTTTGGGGGGGTGGGGTAGCCATTGGCTGAGAAAGTGTTGAGGATGTGATTTAGTTCAGTGTTTAGGGCCATGTCGTTAGAACAGATTAGTTTAGCCCTGTTGTATAGTGTTTTCACCACTCCATATTGTTGGGGGGGGGGGGAATTGTTGGTGAATGTATCTGCCTGTATGGGTGGGTTTTCTATAAACTGAGAAAACCAAGGTTCCATCAGACTGGTGGGTGACTAGTGTGTCTAGAAAAGGGAGGCTGTTGTTTTCCTCTTTTTCCAGGGTGAACTTGATTCTGGTGTGTTGGTTGTTTAAGTGTGTAAGGAAGGAGAGGAGTGTTTCAAAGCCATGTGGCCAAATAGCGAACACATTATCAACGTAGCGAAGCCATATGGTTGGTTTTTGTGGGGCAGAGGCTAAGGCTTTTTCTTCAAAGGTCTCCATAAAGAAATTGGCCAAGAGTGGGGAGAGTGGTGAACCCATGGCTGTCCCCTCTATTTGTTTGTAGAATTTTCCCTGCCAAACGAAATTGCCTGAGTTCATTGTGAACTGAAATAGTGCTGAGATATCGGGAGAAAATTTAGCTTGGATTAGCTCTAAAGTTTCCTTGAGTGGGACATTTGTGAATAAGGGGGGAGACGTCAAAGCTGACCATTATGTCAGTATGTTGGAGTGTAAGGTTTTCTATGCTGGCTTTGAAGTGGGCTGAGTTTATGTGTGATGGTGTGTTGCCAGTATAGTGTGTGAGCGCTTTGGCCAAATGTTAGCTAATTTGTATGTGGGGGGAATCAATGCCATCCACTAAGGCAGTGCTTCCCAAACTTCTGGATGTCAGGGCCCCCTTTGCAAAAATTAAAATATTTCACGGCCCCCCTCGAAACAATCGTAATATAGACATATATTATTATAATATTTATTGTATTTATATTCAATATAAAACATACACAGCGAATATTGCAAAAATCAAATGCATATATTACATTTTTGCCCCTTACCGTTTGGTTCTGAAGACGATGCGGGCTGTTCTGGTAAAATATGAAATACTGTCCTTTTTTTTTTTTTTGAGTCTGTTTCTCTTCTTCTGATTGTTTGCGGGATTTTTTTTTATTTTTTTATCAGCCACTTATCCATCTCAGGGTTAAATTTTTTAACGTAGAATAGATCGAATAATACCACCACTTACCGATACTGGCACACCACAGACTGATAACACGAAATTAGTGAATATTACCTGAATAAGGGAATCTCCAGACCAGGAACATTTTTCTCTTTTGTGACTTTTCTCCCTTTACGGTAATTAAGCCTAACGCGAAACATACAGCAAAGGCAGGTTATTAAAACGTGCATATGATTGGTGCAGTATTAACTAAAGATCGTGCAACCAAAAGATAAAAGCATAGCTGACAATTTTGTTGAAATGCTAACTCTCTTCAACCGAATTCCATATGTGAAACTGCCATAACATTCATTATATATATATATATATATATATATATATATATATTTATTACTTAGTTTTAACACTTTTACGAATTTTAACACGTTCGGTTGAATTTTATTGCTGCCTTCGGAAATCGAACTCACACACATCTAATTAATAACAATAGTTTTTAGTTAGATACTGTGTTTGCCCATGCAACATATGGTTTTGTTTCAGTCTATACAGCATAAGGTATGAGGGGACATGATTCATTAATTAGTGTGTTTTTATCCCCGTTGTCTCTAATTGCACTATTTGTTGAGAAATATATTACACAGACTCCTCATACCTTATTCACTGGCATAATAATTGCACTATTTGTTGAGAAATATATTACATAGACTCCTCATACCTTATTCACTGGCATAATAAAAGTACTTATTTTTATTGCCTCTGCAGTATAGTGGCTGTTAGGGAGGAGTGTTGTTTACCACTGCAAGGGAGTTACTATCTTCCCCACATGAACTTGTTTAAGCCTTTTTTTTTCATGTGTGAAGTATATGCGAAACTTTTATTGGTAACAGAACACTAGCTCGGATGACAGTGATAATATAAAGCGAATTTTGTTATGTATATAAAGTCAATATCAAAAGTCCCTGATTACGAACACGTGATGAAAGGGACAGGAAGATTTGGAGCTTCACTGGAGAGCATTCGAAGTACAAACAATTAACCACTGCTTTGAAATGAAACGTGAATAAGCAATATTTACAAATATTCATTAAGCTCCAAAATACGCAAGAAGCAAAGTTTGTGAACCAACACCAATGTGTGAATTTCTCCATTAAAATATAAAAAATAACAAAAAAGAAATAAGAAATAATAAAAGTTAAATACGTTTCTTTTAAAATAAAAAAATCTACTTAGTCTTAAAACATTTTAAATTTGTTTTCATTATTTCACGGCCCCCCCTCAACAAAACCTATTGCTCCCAAGGGGGCCGCGGCCCACAGTTTGGGAAGCGCTGTACTAAGGGACGTAATGGCACATGTTCTTTATGTATTTTTGGGAGTCTGTAAATACGGGGGGGTATAGAGTTAAACGGCTTTAATCTGTTGGTAACTTCTACAGGCCAAGAAGTGACTTTCTTAAGTCATTGCATCAGTTATGGATTCAGTCAGTGCATCAGTGACATCAAGAGTTTTGTAGAATTATAAAACCAATATGAATAAGTTACTAGGTGTTTATTAAAGATAAGCACGTTAGACTATATCTTTGGGGTGCTTAAGGGTCAAAGCTGTATAACTGAGAGGAGACCTCCACATAGCCTTTAAAGGAATGCGGAGAACCAACCAGGGCTTCTGACCTAATGTCCAATCCTCACCTTCTCGTGGTGCACCCTGTTGGGTATCTACTTTGATACTGAACGAACGAGGATGGGCTGGCAATTTGGGATTTAGCCGACCAAATTGTATTCTTATTGGTTAAACCAAAATAAAAAATGATGGTACAACATGACAAAATTTCATGCCGGCTGGGGCGTCGCCCGGTTAAACAAGGCCCCCGTTGTTTTCGCCAGGGAACCAGGGCGAACAGCGAAAAGTCAGCTACTGGAACAAATCTGAAAACAAACCCCAACTCAACATCACCAGAGTTAAAGATCGGTACTATCAACGTAAGAAGCCTGAATGGCAAAGAAATGGAGCTAGCTGAGGAATTAGATAAGTACCAGATCGACATAATAGGGGTGACTGAAACAAAAAAGACCAAAACTGGTGAGATCTTTCTGAGCAATAAATACAAAATGTTATATTCAGGCAATAACAATCAAGGAAAAGAAGGAGTAGCCATAGTATTCAACACAAAATACGAGGCTAATCTTCTTGAATGGCAGTCAGTCTCAAGTAGAGTAATGTGGGCAAATATGAGAATGGGGAACTGGACAATGAGACTTATTTGTGCCTATGGTCCCACAGAAGGTTCTACTAAGGTAGAAGTGGAGGAATTTTTTGAGGCTTTAGAAAAAGCAACTGATACAATGAAAAAGGAAAAGTTGGTCCTTGTTGGGGATCTAAATAGTAGAGTAGGAAATGATTGTGAGACATACAAAAATATTTTGGGAAAATTTGGAGAAAAGAGCAAAGCTAATAATAATGGCAAATATCTGTTGGATTTCTGCTCAGGACATGGACTGGTTATTACTAACACCATGTTCCAACATAAAAATGTGCACAAATTCACATGGAGAGAAGAGGCTAGGAATAAGAAAAGTCTCATTGACTATGTTATTGTTGATAGTGATGTTTTCTCCCTGGTGCAGGACACCAGAGTGTACAGAGGATTTGAAATTGGAAGTGATCACTATTTAGTCTTGAGCAGGATAAAATTGAATTTCATATTGAAAAGAATAACATGTAAGAAAGTTTTAAAGCGAATAAAAGTTGAGCAGCTCTCAGATGTAAACTGTAGACTAAAATACAGGAATATTATTGAAAAGAAAATGAAACAGTTTGAGAACAGGAATCAAACCTTGGAGATTCAGTGGCAAACTCTGAAGGAAACATTGATTGATTCTGCCAGAGAGGCATGTGGTGAGGTTGTGTGCAAAGATAAAAAAATCAGAACTCCCTGGTGGACACAGGAAGTTAAAGAGGCAGTGAAGGAAAAGAAGAAAGCATATCAAAAGTTCCTGGCAAATAAGTCAGCTTTTACTCTTACAGAATACAGAGACAAATGTAAGAAAGCTAAACAGTGTGTAAAACTAGCTAAACAAAAGTCATGGGAGGACTTTGGCAAGAATATAGAAAATAAATATCAAGAAGGTGGCAAAATATTCTGGAGGTTGTTGAAGAAGCTTAGGAATGGAGGAAATAAGTCAGCTTTTACTCTTACAGAATACAGAGACAAATGTAAGAAAGCTAAACAGTGTGTAAAACTAGCTAAACAAAAGTCATGGGAGGACTTTGGCAAGAATATAGAAAATAAATATCAAGAAGGTGGCAAAATATTCTGGAGGTTGTTGAAGAAGCTTAGGAATGGAGGAAAGAGTGCTGTAAAAGGAATTAGAGATGATAAAGGTGAAATGAAAACAGGAGAAAAAGATATCCTTGAAGTATGGAGTAATTACTTTGAAAAACTGCTAAATGAAACAAGCAGTGATGACAGCACAGTGATAAAAAACACTGACCAGACATGCAGTCAGGAATACATATCCATACTTGAAGTAGAAAAAGCCATCAAACGCTTGAAATGTGGAAAGGCAGCAGGAGTAGATGATATTCGACCAGAAATGCTGAAGTATGGTGGTATAAGAGTCTTACAGTGGCTGCACTGCATAGTTCAGAAAGCCTGGACAGAGGGACGAATTCCCGATGATTGGAGTAGAGCTCTCATAGTACCTATATATAAAAAGGGAAATAAAACTGAATGTGAGAATTACAGAGGTATTTCCCTACTGAGTGTTCCTGGCAAGATCTATGCAAGTATACTTGAGAAACGGTTGAGAAGAATTGTGGAAGAAAAGCTTGGTGAAGAACAAGCTGGATTCAGGCCAAATAGAGGCTGTCAGGATCAGATCTTCACTTTACGACAAATAGTCGAGAAAGCATGGGAATATAACAAAGATCTGTATTTAAGTTTTGTCGATTTGGAAAAGGCATATGACAAGGTGCCAAGAGAGAAGCTATTCAATACGCTGCAGTTATATGGTGTCAATGGGGCATTATATCAAGCAATACTTAGTCTTTATTTGAGTTGTGAGTCAGCAGTTAGAATTGAAGGAAGTACAGGAAGATGGTTTAATGTTAAATCTGGTGTGAGACAAGGATGTACATTATCCCCTCTGTTATTCATTATCTATATGGATCACATTATGAAGGAATGTGGTATTAAACCTGATATCAAAATTGGAGATGTTAATGTCAGCTCTTTGCTTTATGCGGATGATGTTATACTTCTAAATAAATCCGCTACAAGTCTGCAAGATTCTCTGACTAAATTGAATACCTGTTGTAATAGATATGGTATGAAGGTCAGCAATAAAAAGACAAAGACAATGAAAATAGGCAGAATCATTGAAAATGTCAACTGTGTTGTGAATGGTGAACCTGTGGAACAAGTAAAACATTTCAGCTACTTAGGCACAATTTTTACTGAAGATGTTAAACTAAATATAGAAATAGACAACAGAATCAGCAAAGCTGGTATCGTGGGAAGTCAATTGAATAAATTCATATGGAATAAGAAAGAAATTAGTCGGAACACTAAATTAGCTGTATACAAGACTGTGTTCAAACCAATTTTAACTTATGGATCTGAGAGCTGGGTCAGAAGTAAAACACTTGACCAAAGACTAGAGACCGCAGATATGAGAGTCCTGAGAAAGATTAGAGGCGTGAACAGATGGCATCAATGGCAATATCATATTAAAAATGAGGATATTAGGAAAGAACTTGACATTGTCAGCATCCAGGAATGCGTTAGCAGAGCTAATCTCAGATGGTATGGTCACTTAAATAGAATGGGAGAGGAAAGATTAGCAAAACAAGTGTTCTCTGCCAGGTTGGCAGGAAAACGACCCAGAGGAAGACCAAGGTATAGGTGGATTGATACGGTACAAAGTGCCTTAGACGATAGAAATATAAGATCTGATAATGTTGGAGTCTTGACAAGTAACAGACTGATTTGGAGGAATATTGTAGATAGGAAGTTAGTAATGATGTAATTTTTTCATGTAGTACTGTCATATCCTGTACACCCCTTGAGGGTACATGGCAGGAATTTGATGATGATGATGACTATATCTTTTGAATAATGGCTTTAGACATATAAGACAAAATTAAATATACTACCTGCAGGAATCATACCTGAATTCCAGATCCATCCTGTTGCACATATCTCTCAGGATGACCTTGATGATGTCATATTGCAATTACCATCCCTTTTACATTTAATAGGGCATTTAAATGGACATAGCACTGGAGTAGGGCCTGAACAAACGTCAGTTCCACATCCCTGCCCAAACATTCGCTGCCGTTGACTTACTGTCTGCTCACCCTTCCTCTTCCTGCTGTTCAAGTGGGAAACACAACTTATTTGGGAGTGATCATTCTCTCGTGATATCCACCTTTTTACATGGGCAACCATGTACTACATCATTGATATCACTGTGGATAATTAAGCAAGCTGACTGGACCACTTCGACAGAATTCAGTTCTGTGACAGTCAGTCCATCTCTCAGTGATGTAGTGAACTATGTGACAGTGTATTACACAAGCTGCAACAACTGCAATTCCTGAAGGTGCTAATTGTTTTCCACATTTTCCTAAGCCATGGAGGAATGATGATTGCACATCAGTCAAGGAAGCTCTGAGGGAATGGTGTATCTTCTGCAGATACCTCACAACAACAAGAAACCTCATTGCTTTCAAATGTGCTCAAGCCCAAGCAACTAAACAAGAAATGAAAGTTGCTTTGCATAAATTCCACTCAATTGCTGTGGGACCAGATAACATCCATTATGAGCTGCTTAAACATCTGTTGGCAATCAAGGATTAAATACTGAATTCAACAGAATTTTTGGTTAGAACATTTTTTCGGATACCTGGCGAAAGGCAATTATTACAGGGAAGGATCCAAAGTCAGCAATAAACTTCTGACCAGTTGCTCTGATAGCTGCTTGTGCAAGATTCTGGAATAAATGATTAACTCATATTTTATGGTTTCTGGAGAGAAACTACTTTTTTTTTTTTTTTTTTTTCCCCTCTAAAACAAAGTATCTTCCAGAAATATTCAACAACTGATCATCTGGTCTGGCAAGAAGTATCTGTTAGCGATGCCTTCCTAAAATTGGAGCACTTAGTATTGGTTTTCTTTGATGTGGAAAAAGTATACAACGCTGCCTGGAAATTTGGAATATTGAAAGACTTAAACAATTTTGGGCTTAGAGGGAATTACCCTCCCTTCATCAACTGAATCTTCTATTTCTGAGTCATAACTGCTGTCTTCCAACCACATACCCAAGCAGTGGGAGTCTCACAAGGTTCAGTTTTAACTGTCATGTTTTTTATAGCCATGGTCAACTTCCTCCAGCTCTAAGTAATGCCGTTTACGTGGGTGACTTTACTATCTTTTGTCATTTTTGCAGCATGAGGGTAATCGAAGGACAGCTGCAGTACTTCCATATAGTTCAGATTTTCTCAGCAGAAGGCAGTTCGTGTGCATATTTCCATAGATGTGGTCTTTACCCAATCCAGACTTGGACTAGGACAAACCTTAATCCCAGTCTCACCAGAAGTCTTTCTTAGTCTTTCTCATTTGAATAAACTTAGTTTCTCCCTCACATAAGTGTTTTACCAGCACTTACCTCACTCTTCCTCTCCAATGGTGAGATAAGCACTGTAAAGTGATGAACATCTTTCATTCCCTATCTTCCATCTCTCTCTCTCTCTCTCTCTCTCTCTCTCTCTCTCTCTCTGTGTGTGTGTGTGTGTGTCATGTACTGTAGATTAAAAATTGATTATGGGTCCCAAGTTTATACCTTTGCCAGAGAGAGAGAGAACACCCTATGATTACTATACTCTATCCACCATTAAGCTGTAAGAATTGCAAATGGGGCATTTTGAACCTCACTGATCTCTCAGCTATATAATGAGTCAAATAAACCACCTTTGTCATTTCGACATTAGCAGTTGTTTCTATATATGCTATGAAAATAAAATCCCTCCCAGACCATCTTATGTGACCAACTATTTTAGCCCAGGATGGGAGAATCTGTATAACAGCTATCAGATTGCTATATATCCATTTGGTTTGTGGATTAAAAGCACTCTTAGAAGCTCTGGATATTACAGTAGACAATATTGCACAGACACCATCAAATATACTACCCTCACCACCATAGCATTCATATATAATGCCATGCAGCTTTTCTTTCTTTGAGCTATCCAAATTTTCCAAACCCTCCTGTTATATATCAGCATCTCTTGCAAGATAACAGAATTGAGTTCTCAGATTTAGTGCCTGTTTCATTGATGGGTCAAAATTAGAAATTTTATTGGGATCTTCAGCTATCTTCTCAGATAGCATATCTGCTCAGATGCCACTAGATTGTAACAATTTTATTGAGATAGAGTGTGCATTACTCTATATAAGACTACATCACTACCAAAGGTGCATAATATATACAGATTTATGGAGTTCCCAACATGCTGTAAGAAGTCTAGAACTACGGAAACATCCAGGGCTCTCTCACATCAAACATTATTTCTCTCAGTTATGGATGCTACATTTGGTTGTGTTCTTCTGTTGGATCCCATACTATGTTGGGATTAAGGGAAATGAGGCTGCAGATACTGCATCTAGGTCAGCTTACTTCTTAAGCTTCTGCCATCTGCCTGTACCATACACTGATTCCAGGCAGATCATAAAACACAAACTTTTATCCCAGTGGCAATTATCATAGAATAGAGAGAGACCAATAATAATCTCTATCGAATCAAGCGGGATAAATTGTGGCAGTCTAGATCATAGGGTTTGTAAAGAGGAATACTTTTCACTTAGCTCTGCATAGGTCATTATTATCTCAGACTCCTTCCTATGACATGCTTATGGCATTGGACTGACCATCAGTCATATTTTAATTGACTGCCCTCATTTCGCAAATGAGCACTGTCACTACTTTAGCTGTATTCATAATCTGAGTTCTATACACTTCAAGCAAATTTCATCAGGCTCACTAAGTGGCTCTTTCATTTTTAAATTTTTACAGAAAAAAATATTTTCATTATATATGGATTGTTTACATTATTTTTATATATACAATGTTGTTTTTGTATATAGACTTTTAATACCTAGTTATATTACCTATTTTTTTATCAACTTTTTACACTTGATTTTAACACCTACCTGTTATTGCTTTTGTTTGATTTAATTATCAAGTTAATTTTATGTTATATACTGCTATGTTCTTTACTAATGCAGTACGACCATAATTGTGCTTGTGCCATAAAACCCTATACACACAAACTAACAAGAAAGGACCCCCCCCCTCCCCTCTCTCTATTTCTTTCTTTCTTTTCTTTTTTTTTTTTTTTTTGGAGGAAGATATTTGCACTTTTGCATGTAACAAAAGAAATCCCTTCCCTGTGTGTCACATGGTCCATGTTTTACCTGGTATACTAAAAACATAGCAGGAAGTGTGCATACTGATTACAAGACTTGAAAATTACTCATGATAAAAATTTAATGGAGTGAAATAGTACTAGGAAACAATTAAAAATGGTATTTAAAGCTTCCAGTATTTCATCTCGGTTACAGACACATCGTCAGGGTGTACAATGAGATTTGTAACTCTCACACATACAAGACAACTCAAACTGACTAAAACACATGGATAAATGATGAGTCCTTACTGGGTGGGACACCCTCTATGGACACCTGTCTATAGAGGGTACCTCACCTAGTTAGGACTCAAATCTTTTATCCACATGTTACAGTTAGTTTTGTGCTGCCTGTGTGTGTGTGTGTGTGTGTGTGTGTGTGTGTGTGTGTGTGTGCGTGTGTGTGAGTGAGTGAGACGTCTCCTTTTGTACTCCCTGATGATGTCTCTGTAACTGAGATAAAATATTGGAAGCATTAAATATTGGAATCATTCCTAGTGTATTTTTCCCAGCACTTAAGCCTTAATGCACAGACTTGTAAATTACATCAAGTCATCTGGAAAGAGAGAGTAGACTAATCACCAAATAGTGAAGCTCTGTTGTGAAATATCATACAATAAGAATAACATGAGCAGCTGACAGATCAGGTCAGGGAGTAGTTAACTAGACATGATGAGTAGCTCTACTTGCTGAGCGTTTGCTCAAGGCCTTGAAGTATTAAAGAAAGTTCTGTTTTTACCTCCTGCACTTAAGAGTTGTAAATTCTCAGACGCTGTATGAAGTTAAAACATAATATTTACAATATTATTAGATAATATTAGAAGCAGGCAAAATAGCCATAAATATAATAATATTTACAGGTTTCCTTCTGAGTCATAAGAGAAAATTTCCGTAACTTCGATACACCAAGAGAAATCACTATGTGCAGCACCTCATGACCAACTCCTCAGATTGAAAGGAAGTTGCCACTGAATCTTGGAAAGTGTCTTCATAAAAATAAAATAAAAAATAAAGGTATAAATAAAAAGAATCCCACTAGGTATTGTAATGTGTATATCTCATTTGAGGAGAAGGAGAGAGAACAGATTAGAAATATAAGTATGACAAATGTTGCATTGCTCTATGTATCTACACCCTGGTTTCTAAAAGTATCTTACAATGGCTATAAGGATGATAGAGAGATGATTTAGAATATTCAGTATTGTATAAATCTGCAATAAATCATGGTGTTTATCACTGATCATCACACAGTAAATTACCAGAAAGAGAAATGGTGATCCACATACAAGAACTGAAGGCCCTTTGCAATTGGTCACAAGGAGGCCTCTGTGACAGACCTGATTGAATCCTGTATAAATATCAAGCACAACTACATGAGTTTCTCCATCTCTCTGTCTGACTTGTGTCCAGAGAAGGATGTTGGCTAGATTTGATGTGGAATGAAAATTGCAGAATCCATGTTTCTCCATGACTTGTGTGAAAAGATCTGTTGCATGGGAGATATTCTGTGGAATGAGAATAGCAAATCCGTATTGGTGATGATTAGCCCCTAATGTGAAAGAATGGATGGGATTCTCTTCTTTTACTGCCATCTCTTATCAGAGGTTGGCAACCACCTTGGCAAATTTTGAGTGGTCCTCAGCCACTCTGAACAGTCTCTCAGAGCTCATGCCAGTCCACTGTCTGATGTCTGACAGCCAAGATTTTCTTCATCTTCCTTGTCCTCTTTTTCCATTTATTTTTCCTTTTATAATCAAGTACCTTATATCTCTTATATTCAGATTTTATATCTGAAGTATCTTATATTTTTCATTACAAAGCAATGAAAAATATAAGATACTTCAGTGTGAATACTTGAATGTGAATGGATGGAATTCACATTAAAATAATAATTGGTAAGTCTCCAAGTAATGAAGTTGCCTGTTGATCTTCTATTGTTTTCAAAAGGATCAAAAGCATGGCGAGGGCCCATGCTTATGTATATGCAGGTTGTATGAAAGTTTGGGGCAACATCATCATCATCAAATTCCTGCCATGTACCCTCAAGACTCCAACATTATCAGATCTTATATTTCTATCGTCTAACGCACTTTGTACCGTATCAATCCACCTATATCTTGGTCTTCCTCTGGGTCGTTTTCCTGCCAACCTAGCAGAGAACACTTGTTTTACTAATCTTTCCTCTCCCATTCTATTTAAGTGACCATACCATCTGAGATTAGCTCTGCTAACGCATTCCTGGATGCTGACAATGTCAAGTTCTTTCCTAATATCCTCATTTTTAATATGATATTGCCATTGATGCCATCTGTTCATGCCTCTAATCTTTCTCAGGACTCTCATATCTGCTGTCTTTGGTCAAGTGTTTTACTTCTGACCCAGCTCTCAGATCCTTAAGTTAAAACTGGTTTGAACACTGTCTTGTATACAGCTAATTTAGTGTTCCGACTAATTTCTCTCTTATTCCATATGAATTTATTCAATTGACTTCCCACCATACCAGGTTTGCTGATTCTGTTGTCTATTTCTATATTTAATTTACCATCTTCAGTAAAAATTGTGCCTAAGTAGCTATAATGTTTTACTTGTTCCACAGGTTCTCCATTCACAACACAGTTGACATTTTCAATGATTCTGCTTATTTTC
The DNA here is from genome assembly GCF_054136105.1 of Typopeltis vanoorti. Lineage (NCBI taxonomy): Eukaryota > Metazoa > Arthropoda > Arachnida > Uropygi > Thelyphonidae > Typopeltis > Typopeltis vanoorti. Next base: position 67,535,912 of record NC_143553.1, on the reverse strand, counting down.
ATTGTCTTTGTCTTTTTATTGCTGACCTTCATACCATATATATTACAACCGCTATTCAATTTAGTCAGAGAATCTTGCAGACTTGTAGCGGATTTATTTAGAAGTATAACATCATCCGCATAAAGCAAAGAGCTGACATTAACATCTCCAATTTTGATATCATGTTTAATACCACTTTCCTTCATAATGTGATCCATATAGATAATGAATAACAGAGGGGATAATGTACATCCTTGTCTCACACCAGATTTAACATTAAACCATTGTCCTGTACTTCCTTCAATTCTAACTGCTGGCTCACAACTCAAATAAAGACTAAGTATTGCTTGATATAATGCCCCATTGACACCATATAACTGCAGCGTATTGAATAGCTTCTCTCTTGGCACCTTGTCATATGCCTTTTCCAAATCGACAAAACGTAAATACAGATCTTTGTTATATTCCCATGCTTTCTCAACTATTTGTCGTAAAGTGAAGATCTGATTCTGACAGCCTCTATTTGGCCTGAATCCAGCTTGTTCTTCACCAAGCTTTTCTTCCACAATTCTTCTCAACCGTTTCTCAAGTATACTTGCATAGATCTTGCCAGGAACACTCAGTAGGGAAATACCTCTGTAATTCTCACATTCAGTTTTATTTCCCTTTTTATATATTGGTACTATGAGAGCTCTGCTCCAATCATCAGGAATTCTTCCCTCAGTCCAGGCTTTCTGAATTATGCAGTGCAGCCACTGTAAGACTTTTATACCACCATACTTCAGCATTTCTGGTCGAATATCATCTACTCCTGCTGCCTTTCCACATTTCAAGCCTTTAATGGCTTTTTCTACTTCAAGTATGGATATGTATTCCTGACTGCATGCCTGGTCAGTGTTTTTTTATCACTGTGCTGTCATCACTGCTTGTTTCATTTAGCAGTTTTTCAAAGTAATTACTCCATACTTCAAGGATATCTTTTTCTCATGTTTTCATGTCACCTTTATCATCTCTAATTCCTTTTACATAATACTCCTTCCTCCATTCCTAAGCTTCTTATGCGCCTCCGTAGCGCAATTGGAAGAACGACGGTACATTGCGCCCTTCGATTGGAATAGGCCTAAGTTCGATTCTCGTCGCGACGGGAGGAATCTTTATCTGGTCGATTTCAATAGAAGGTGAGTTAGCCGATCTCATATGGAGGTAGCAGGGTTTTTTCTCCCGGAAACTCGGGTTTTTCATCCCGCATACATACAAATCGGCCCATCAGAACACACGCAATTTACAGACAAAAATTACTAGTTGTGGTGGTGTTGGAAGTGGGCGGTAGATGGCGTTGATGGAGATGATTCGTAGTAGAGGTTAGGTGTAGAGAGAATTGTAGATGTCCTCCCACGATGAGTCTTCGGACTCCTTGGAGGTATCAGGAATAATAATAATAATAATTCTTCAACAACCTCCAGAATATTTTGCTACCTTCTTGATATTTATTTACTATATTCTTGCCAAAGTCCTCCCATGACTTTTGTTTAGCTAGTTTTACACAGTGTTTTGCATTCTTGCATTTGTCTCTGTATTCTCTAAGAGCACAAGCCTACTTATTTGCCAGGAACTTTTGATATGCTTTCTTCTTTTCCTTCACTGCCTCTTTAACTTCCTGTGTCCACCAGGGAGTTCTGATTTTTTTTATCCTTACACACAACCTCACCACATGCCTCTCTGGCAGAATCGAGCAATGTTTTCTTCAGAGTTTGCCACTGAATCTCCAAGGTTTGATTCCTGTTTTCAAACTCTTTCATTTTCTTTTCAATAATCTTTGTGTATTTTAGTCTACGGTTCACATCCGAGAGCTGCTCAACTTTTATTCGCTTTAAAACTTTCTTACATGTTATTCTATTCAATATGAAATTCAATTTTATCCTGCTCAAGAATAAATAGTGATCGCTTCCAATTTCAAATCCTCTGTACACTCTGGTGTCCTGCACCAGGGAGAAAACATCACTATCAACAATAACATAGTCAATGAGACTTTTCTTATTCCTTGCCTCTTCTCTCCATGTGAATTTGTGCACATTTTTGTGTTGGAACATGGTGTTAGTAATAATCAGTCCATGTCCTGAGCAGAAATCCAACAGATATTTGCCATTATTATTAGCTTTGCTCTTTTCTCCAAATTTTCCCAAAATATTTTTTTATGTCTCACAATCATTTCCTACTCTGCTATTTAGATCCCCAACAAGGACCACCTTTTCCTTTTTCATTGTGTCAGTTGCTTTTTCTAAAGCGTCAAAAAATTCCTCCACTTCTGCCTTAGTAGAACCTTCTGTGGGACCATAGTCACAAATAAGTCTCATTGTCCAGTTCCCCATTCTCATATTTGCCCACATTACTCTACTTGAGACTGACTGCCATTCAAGAAGATTAGCTTCATATTTTGTGTTGAATACTATGGCTACTCCTTCTTTTCGTTGATTGTCATTGTCTGAATATAACATTTTGTATTTATTGCTCAGAAAGATCTCACCAGTTTTGGTCTTTTTTGTTTCAGTCACCCCTATTATGTCGATCTGGTACTTATCTAATTCCTCAGCTATCTCCATTTCTTTGCCATTCAGGCTTCTTACGTTGATAGTACCGATCTTTAACTCTGGTGATGTTGAGTTGGGGTTTGTTTTCAGATTTGTTCCAGTAGCTGGCTTTTCGCTGGTTCCCTGGCGAAAACAACGGGGGGGGGGGCTTTGTTTAACTGGGCAACGCCCCAGCCGGCATGAAATTTTGTCATGTTGTACCATCATTTTTTATTTTGGTTTAACCAATAATAATACAATTTGGTTGGCTAAATCCCAAATTGTCAGCCCATCCTCGTTCGTTCAGTATCAAAGTAGATACCCAACAGGGTGCACCACGAGAAGGTAAGGATTGGACATTAGGTCAGAAGCCCTGGTCGGTTCTCGACATTCCTTTAAAGGCTATGTGGAGGTCTCCTCTCAGTTATACAGCTTTGACCCTTAAGCACCCCCTGTTTGGGGCAACATGAGTTAGATAATTTCTGACTGCAAATGCATATCGATGTGCCTCAGCATCTCTTCTTTTTCCTGGAGATGAATTTAGAAAAAGGAAACAAGTTTGAATTATGAATATTGAATTCAGCAACAAAGATGATCTTACTTTCAGAAATAAAACCTTAGGGGTCAGAGTGATGAAAATATCAGATAAAAGCAAAGTATGGCAAGGAAATTTTGATCCAGTGCAGATCACACAGTGAGGGGAGGATTCCAAGTTCAGCAATTTCTTGCATAGGAATCCAGATATAATGATGCACATATACCACCCTTCTTTTGTGCAGTTGCATAGTTGGAGTGGATAGTGGCTGTTAATGTAGCTGGTTTGCCTTTTGGGAGAAATAACAAATCTAGTTTTGATGCACATAATTTAAATTTGAATTGAGATTTGAAAAGGATGCAAAAAACCTTTTGCATCCCTTTCACTAATTTATGTTTCATTTTTTAAAAAAGACAAGCCTGATAAATTCAAGGAGCTATACAACCAATAGGTTGTAAGTTCAAATTCCAGTGTGGGCATGAATGTTTGTAAAAAGTTTGCTTTGGACATGCTTGTATATCTCCTTGAATTTATCAGGCTTGCTTTTTTAAAAAATAAAACATAAATTAGTGAAAAGGATGCAAAAGGTTTTTTCTTTTTTGTATAGAATTTTGTTATCTTTTCTCTTGGACTTGTGTAGTTATATTTGGATTTTTATTTTATTGTGCACATAATTTTTATAATTTGGAGCATCACTTTTGTTGATTGTCTTTTCGTTGGTGGTTTTCTTTTTTGTCCTCACCAGTATCCCATTTCATATGGGGTTGGCCCTCCTAGTCCATAATCATCACAACATTCTCTCCCAAGTTATTGATATCTCCAACTGGGCAGCATGGAGGTCTTTTTTTTATAAGGGACATTCATGTTAACCATGGTCTATCACATCCCCTCTATTCTGTACACACTTCCATTACCTTCTGCATCATGTCATCTACAGGACATCTCACAATGTGTCTATATTATCTAAGCTGGTGCCCATTATTTTATCACCAATAGATCTAACTTTGAAGCTCCCACATATGTGTTCATTAAGCACTCTATTCAGCATGGTATCTCCTCCAGTCCAGTTCAGTGACATGTAGCTTTTGTTGTTGTTGAGCCCAACATTCTTTAGCATATATAATGATAGGTCATATTGCTATTTTATATATCTTCCCCTTTACTTGCACTGACATTCTTCTGTCAATACTCCAGACTCTCTATTTCATCCAGTCGGTGTTTATGCAGTGTTTCATGTCTGCATTAATAGTACTGTCTTTTGTGAGGATTGAGCCCAAGTACTTAAAACTGTCAACCTTCTTGAGTGGAGTATCTTGAAAGTATATGATATTATCATTATGGTCATTCAAAAAACCACATCACGTACAGGATCAGCTGTTATGTTCTGGGTCATTGCTTATCAAGACAATGTTGTCAGCATATAAAATGTCCCATGAGGGCAGGTTGTTGAATGGCTGTTGCTAGATAGCCCATGACCAAGCTAAGTAGAAGTGATTGTTCTCTGGTTTCTGCTGGGCCTCTCACTTTAGTTGCAACATTCCGATATATGCCTTTCACTTTGTTAATATAATATGTAGGCTGCTGCTATTACCCTTAGTAATGACTGTGGTTCACATGATGTTCAAATAAGTCTTTATTTTTTAATAAATATTGGCAATATTGTTAAATATGATTGGTATAAATTTCTTTTTTTTTACTGTGTTATTTGGTCGTGACTATCATTACGCAATATTATTTCAAAAGCATTGTATGTTATTCTGCTGATGCATACAAAAAAAATAGCATCCTAGCCATCGATGTGGAATGATATTAATATGCAGAATTTATTGCAATATAGTATGTGTTTAATATACTATTGATTGCCAAGAGTGAAGAATGCCCACAATGGTTCTTCTCACATCCTTCTTGTGTCTGTTATGCACTGCAGTTTTCTTCAGTTTTAGTTCGCTGCCATTGTTTGAAAAGGAGTTTCTTATTACGAAGCTTGTGGTTCACTTCTTCCTTCCACCATCCAGTTTCCTTGTTTGCTGTTTATAGATCCCTTTGATATGCTTAAGTGGTGTGCAGTCTGTTTAGTGCAGTATCGTTGGATGTCATGCCATATTTCATTCAGTGAGTCTCTAAGTTCCCCTTGATGCAAGTAATCCACAAAATCTTCACACAAGTTTTGTCCCTCCTGATGGTCAAGTTTATGCCATTGAATTTTAAAGATCTTTTCTCTACAAGCCATCACTGAATTTAACATCAGAAGCTCTACTAACAGCAGTCTTTGTTGCACGTTGAGCATTTCTCCCAGTATAATCAATCTGAGTGCTTACATTGCTACTACAGTGGTATCTCACTAATCCGAACCTCTTTAGTCCAAACCCTCCAGTAATCCAAACTGCGGTTTGAAAGAAAAAAAAAGTTTTATTTATTACGTATTATTTTGTGTACTATTATTTTTATTTAATAATTATTATTTTATTATTATTACAGTACAGTATAACTACGGTGATACACAAAAAGAGGAAATTCAAAACATGCATAATTTGGTTAAAAATATAAATCCAAATTTTGAAATTTCACAAACAGATGTTATAGAATGGATTACAGGTAGAACTGAAAGTGAATATTCGAAATCAAATTAGATGCTGAAATTATTAATATGACACTGCAGAATGAATTAGAAGACGATGGTGATAAAGAACTGGGGGGGGGGGGGGTGCTTGTTTAACCGAGCGACGCCCCAGCCAGCATGAAATTCTGTCATGTTGTACCATCATTTGAAATTTTGGTTTAAGCCAATAATAAGAATACAATTTGGTCGGCTAAATCCCAAATTGCCAGCCCATCCTTGTCTGTTCAGTATCCAGGTATAGTTCGCCCACCACTTCTAGGTCCCTTCTTGGCTTTGTGCCAAGAATAGTCGATTCATACTGAAGGGGAGAAAGAAATGAAGGATGTACAAATTGGTCGCCAACATGCCAAATCACGTGCTTTGTCTGTCGCTGTACTAGTACTAGCTTGATTTTTGTTGTTCTCTTTTTGCATTATTTTTTTATTATTAATTTGTATGATGGATCCAGTACAGTCAACAAGTTCTATTGTTACACGTTTCAGTAGCTCTTGCAAAAGAATATTGAATAATGTGCTGACATTCTGCGAAAAAGAATCGTCAGAAGGCCGTCTTCTTGTTCCCCTTTCTCAAGTCATAAAACCTGCAAGTGCAATTGCGGGCGTATCGGGGTCGACTGTTAAAAGAATTCGTAGGGAATCAAAAGGTGAAGGTAAGCCAAAATTTAAATCTCCTAAAAAAAAAAAAAAAAGCGCCAGAGTAAAACCATCGAAACCGTAGCTTTGAATGATTTTGATGTAGACGTTATAAGAAGAGCTATTCGCGAATTTTACGTATTCGAGAAAAGAGTGCCAACTGTTCCGAAATTGATTCCTATGCTTAAAGAAAAAATTAATTTTCCTTGGAAAAGAGAAACTTTAAGGAAAATACTTCATGAAATCGGATTTTGTTTTAAAAAGTCCCATGAAAAGGAAACTTATCATGGAGCGAAGTGACATTGTTTTATGTAGAACGCAGTATTTGCACGTATTAACACTCTACATACATTTTTCCAACTGTTATACAAGCAAAATAGTCACACTTTAAAAACAACAATGTTCGTAAAAGAAAAGCTAAATTTTCCGACCTGTAATAATAAACAAACTCAGTTTGTTTATTATTACCTCCTAGAAGACAGACTGATTACCCTATTATCATCTTCATGTGATAATAGGGTAATCAGTGATAATAAAGAAGCATGTGAAACTCTCCTTCATTCTCCTAACTTAAATAGATCCGACAGCTTACGTCTATCCCCTTTATGGGAGATAGTACTCTACAAATCAGCTAATCTTTCCTAACTTTTTATTGTATTAAATTTATTTATTTTTTTTTTTTTTTAGGAAAGTTATTGACCTTTTTAGTTATCTTACACCAGCTACTTAGGTGGCGCTTTTTGGAATTGTCAGTTAGTGTTTAATTTTTGTGCCTAATTGTACTGAAGATGCCTGTGACACACAGGCGAAAATTATACTATTAAATAATATTTCTACGTGAGTTTTTCCGTTATTTATTATGTATAGTTACCCTATTATCGGAATGGATTCTCCTTTTTCTGGCATGCGCAGTAGTTTCGAGGGACCTCAAATCGGTGGGCGAACTATAGATACCTAACAGGCTGCACCACGAGAAGGTGAGGATTGGACATTAGGTCAGGAGCCCTGGTCAGTTCTCTGCATTCCTTTGAAGGTTATGTGGAGGTCTCCTCACAGTTATATAGCTTTGACCCTTAAGCACCTCCCACATTACTTTTTCATATTTTTAATCATTTGTGCTTACAACCTTCACTAATTCTGATGTCTGTTTACTTCTTTAAAGCAAAATCCAAGCCCACTTTACCACCTAGAAAACATTCTTATGCATCTTGTTAATCCCCATACCTGTAATGATTGAATTCTTCTCCCATGCAATCTCACATAATTCTCCTCTTTGACACATTCCTAATCTTGCCAACTTCCTCTGTTGCATTGCATCATTCATTTTATTCTTTAGTTATTTCTCCACATTCTTCATTTCACTTTCTATTCACCAACTCCATATAATATAAACTTTTTTATATCATATCCAGTGCTTTTGTAAGAAAAAGTCATTTTAATTCTGTTGGTCTTTTTTAACTCAGCTGCTCGAGACTTGGCAACAGTATACGCAAAGAAATATTTTTCACTCTGGCAACTGGCTGTGTTACTTATTTCATAGGTTTGACTTGTTTGTCAGTAGCATGGAATACTGCACTTGCATCTCATCTAGTACGAAGCCCTTTAGTGAGAAAAACCTGGGTTCGATTCCCATCCATGACATGAGAAACTAAATGAAAATGACATCTGATAAGTGTGTTGCTAAGATCAGCTATATCTAAAATATAGGAACTTGAATCAATAGAACTTTGTCTTGACAATGTTCATTTCATTCAGCACTATATCTGTACTGTGTGGTCATGTTTTGTTGTCATTGTTCTTGAAATTAATATCTATGCCTTGAAGTAGCAAATAATTATTCATTGTACAAATGCAACTTGACTCTTAATTGTATTTAGATAGAGATTTACACATTGGGATTACTTAAATTTAAGTGTTGATCTGTCTTTCATCCAAGATCACCAAGTTGCTACATTTGAAAAACCCTCTTGCAGAATGGTTACAAGAGGAAACAATGAGGAAAATGCTCTTCAACCATTTTTTGTCCATCATTAAAATTACTAAGTGTAATTACGCTTTCCCTTTCAAGGAAACATCTCTCAGATCTTTTGTCTCTTATTAGATGTTATTTATCTGTGATAGTCATTATGAAAGTTGCAAGATGAGATCATCATCATCATGTGTCATCTCCATCCAGGAGGTTGACAACCATGATGTGACTCATAGTTGACTATGAGTGTAAGGATAATGTGACGAGGACCTTATCTCTTCCAAGTTGGTTTTGTAAGTATTCATGGCTGCAGATCCATGCATGTTCACAGAGCTGGTTTGTCTGTTATGAGGGATGAAAAATCCGAGTTTTCGGTGGAAAAATCCTTTACCTCCATACGAGACCAGTTAACTCACCTTTAGAAAAAGATGTCTTACCAAAGGGCTTCGTACAAGATGAGATGCAAGTGCAGTATTCCGTACTATTGGCAAACCACTCGAACCTATGAAATATTTGAAAAAGTAGTGTTGCCAGAGTGAAAAATATTTCTTTGTGCATACTGTTGACAAGTCTTATTATGTTGGAACAAAGTGCTCATATCTTTCTAAAATTATAAAGTGGGTGAGGAGATTGATGCCAGCCTAGTTGGCCATGTGTCTAAAACTCACTTTCTTACTAACAAGATGGGCATGGATGTTTGTGAACATCTTTATTATTATTATTATTATTATTATTATTATTATTATCTGAGACCTCCAGATGATGATGATAATATTATTATTATTATCAGTCTCATTGAGGGAAGCTATACAGAGAAAAAAAATCTAGCTCTAACCTCTTTCTTAACTATGAACAAACTTAGCCTTTGCAGATCTCTGCCTGTTCTCTCTTCACCTTTCTTCCATATAATAAATTTTTCATCAGACTATATCCTATAACACCTATTCAAAAGTTTATATGCTGTTCTCTCACCAGGACTTGACAAATATGTTCACCAACACACCTCTGGTGAATAGATTTTGCCAGCTGGTAAGTAGCTGCAGACTCAACAAAATAGAACATTTTTTATTTAAGAGAACACAACTTTCTAAACAAAATATTTTTTAATATTAAAGCATCAATGAATATGTGTAACATAAAGAGCCATTCTAGTAACAAAAATTAATATAACAAATTATATTTTCCAAAAAATCAGTGTTGTTTTTACTGTTTTTCCTATTATTGTTTATTGAATTCTCCTTGGAATGATTCTTCCATGAAGGAAATGTTCTGTAAAGGCGATACAGTGCCACTAATCACCTTGTGGAACTCCTATTAATTTATTGGAATATATTTATAAAAAAGGAGGGGTGCATTGTTTTGTGTTGAGTAGAATTGTATAGTTTGTGAATCCCTGTCTATCACATCACCCTGTTGATTTCTGTTAACCAGAATGTGTAGTCCACATACTCTTAGATTGAGAGTATGTGGACTACACATAATCTATATTGTATAATCCTGATATAATTATTGTAACATTTATTTGCACTCTTTTCACAGTTTCTTTATCCCTCCAAACCAAGAAGACCAAATCTGATTGCATGAGATGAATTTCATTGCTACTATTTGACTTCTGCCATTCTTAGTTTGGACACCTGAAGTAGCTTGAAGTTTAATGTGTTTGGTCTATAGAATTATGCAAAACATTTTTAAAAATATAAAAGAATTAATGAAATTAATAATAGACCATTGTCCACCCATTGTGTAAATGTGCTATAGGTTTACAACCTTTTGTGGGTGCCTAATCAGAAGAATGATTTTAATTTAAGCTTGATTTCATCTACCTTGTGATTATTAAAAAAAATGTCTTCACTATCTTATACATTTGTCACATTAAAACAGGCCACAGTCTAAGCAGCACTGTGCTGCTTAAACAATTTAAAAATCTATTGCTTAAATTTTCATTCAATGTTTTCTCTTGAAGATGACAGGCAAGAATTGTTTGAAATATTGAGTTGTTGCATGTATATATCTGTCATCTGTTCTGGAAATGTTATTCAAAACAAAGAAATTTTCTTTAAGGACATAGTGATAATAGACAGCATTCACAGTATCTTTATGCAAAATGTGTCCAAGAATACATTAGAATAAAACACATTTTTGACGATATAACTATGTTATCCGATGAGTTTTCCATGCTCAACACATGTGTTCTACTTGATCATGTAGGCATGCGATTTACTGATAATCTGCTGAAAATGAGCTCATCTTTAAACTCTGCATTGTAGCACTGCAAAGTCAGTTTTGTCTTTCATTGCTATCACAAAGGAATTGTTGCATTTATATTTGAAATTATGAATTATATATTGAAACAAATTCATATCTTCTCGAACTATTCTGTATGTTAAAAATCTAGGTCCAGTGGTTTATGTTGATGGTTATGGATTTTGTGGTGACTCATCCCTGCTGGCAGCATTCTTCTTATATGCAACATAGTTGCATGAAACTTTTTAACTAATTTATTTTAAGTGCTGTAATTAATTATAACTGGAAGTTTGGTAAAATCTTCACTCCAAATGCACTGCTTTATATATATCTTGTTCAGCATCCTAATTTCTTAAACAGTAATAGTAGTAATAGCAGCAGCACCAAGCCTGCCAGGGTTTGTATCAGAAACAAGAAAACCAAACATTGATCTATATCACATATTTCTCCTTGTAAAGTAGTAAAAAAAACTTTGAATTATTTATTATTCTAATTAAACTGGGAATAATTTGTTAATTCATATTGTGGAAACTGCTACATTTATAGATACTAGTATGCTTTGCATCTTATAGGAGGAAGTTTAATATGCTGCGAATCTTGCCCTGCTGCTTTCCATGCTGAATGTTTGAATATTGAGCCACCAGATGGGAGTTATTTCTGTGAGGACTGTCAAAGTGGAAAACACCCACATTATGGTGATATTATTTGGGTGAAACTTGGATGTTACAGGTATGTTATGTGATTATTTCCTTCATGTTTTATGCTTATGCATAGACTATGCAGGCTTTTGAAACCAGATTTTCAGAATAGGGTGGTTAATCCTTATTCCATTTTCTGTGTCTTCTTCTGGCCAGTGTGCCTGTTTTGCAGGATAAAAAACCTGACAAAGGTTCTTCGCATCCTAGACAGGATTTGAACGCAGTCTTTCCAACCAAGGGGGAACGTCAAAACTGACTGAGCTATGAAGTCTCTGGCATGTGATTACTTACTTAGCTAAGTTGCATATATTTTTTATTTACATCATTCCGATGTATTATGAAGTTTTATTGTTGAGGTTAAATTCAAAACTTCACCTTTTGATCAACAATAACTGCAAAATGGTTGAAGACTATTTTGGGAGAAGATGTGCTATTAAAAAGCTCTTGTTTTAAAAATGGCACTAAAACCCATCAGAATCAAACAGTGTCGAAAGAACATGTTTGCATAGAATATGGTGCACAGGCTACTACTATATCGGATAAAGAGACAAAGTGCATGAGGTTCAACAGCTTGTATAAGCAGAATAAGAATTCAGCAATACAGACAGATGAGATATCAGCACATACACTAAAGGAATGTTCAGCCGAATTTGCTCATGACATGCTTGAAGATTTTAGAGAAGTTGCCAAGAACTCGCATACAGAAATGGGTTGACTACCAAGCTATACTTTGCAAAGAATAGCTTCGGTTTACTAAAGGGAGGTCATATTTTATCAGTTTGCTGATATTTTATAATAATTTATGGTTGAGTTGGATAAAGGGAATGGATGCATTATGATACGTTACTTTGCTAAGGCATTTGATAGGATACCACATGAAAAGTCGTTGCATAAACTGGGGAATATGGGATTGGAATTTAAACTTTTGATTTCAATAAGTGGGTAGCTGATAGATCGGCATTAGAAATTGATGTATGGTGGGTGTGAATCTACCAGATTTAATGAACCAGTAGTTCTCTCAGGAGTCAGGTATTGTTCAATCTCTATACGAGGGTTGTTTGAAAAGTTTGGTAAAAAATAAGTTAAACACGTTTTTTTGGAAAAAATCACCTTTATTTCTCAACATAGTCTTCATCGAGGTCTACACGTTTGGTCCAGCACGTTTCCAATTTTTTCATCCCATCTAAAAAGTAGGATTTGTTGAATTGTGCAAAATATTTATTGACATCCTCATTCGAAGAAAATAAATTTTTTCCCACCAAGCCTAAATTTTTAAGTTTGGGGACAAGAAGAAGTCGCATGGGGCCAAGTCCGGAGAATACGGTGGATGTGGAACCAATTCAAACCTCAATTTGTGCAATTTTGCCATTGCGACAATCAATGTGTGGGACATTGTCTTGATGAAATAGCACTTTATTGTGCACCAATCTCTCCTTTTTTTTCTTCAGTTCTTCTTTTAAATGGTCCAACAATGATGCATAATAGACTCCTGTTATTGTCTTACCCTTTTCTAAACAGTCTATCTTGATAATTCCTTGGGAATCCCAAAAAAACAATGGCCATCACCTTCCCAGCTGACAAAACAGTACGTAGCTTTTTATTTTTTATTTTTTGGTTCTCTTTCACTGGGCATTGTCCACTGTCTTGACTGCTGCTTGAACTCAGGTGTGTAGTGGTGGATTCAAGTTTCGTCTACAGTCACAAATCGATGCAAAAATTCCTGCGAATTGCAATTAAACATCTCCAAACACTGTGTTGAAATGTCTTTTCGCATTCGTTTTTGATTGACAGTCAACAATCGCCGGCACCCATTGCATGTGCAATTTTTCATGCAGGATATTATACACCCATTCTCACACACTTTCACTCAGCAGTCTTCCATAACGATATCATGATTTTGTCAATCATTTCCTTCACAGTGAACCCAGTCGGGTGTCCAGAGCGCACTTCATCTTCGATGGACTTATAACCACGTTTAAACTCATTTATCCAAAAATAAATAGTCTTTAATGCTGGCACAGAATCCCCACGAACTGCATCTAACTTTGGCTTTGATCTGCTCGGCCACCCACTACTTCAAATAAAAGTATTTTATCACTGCACGAAACTCGTTTTTCTCTATTTTTATGAAAAATGCGAACATGGTCATTTTAAATGTTTGCCAAACTGCATCACACATGGCTAAAATTTTGCCAGGGGTACTAAAAAAATGATGATGCATGCTGACACAGGTATGAATGAATGAATTGTGTCGCCGTATATTGGAAATTTAGCAAACTTTTCAAACAACCCTCGTATTAACGATATTGTGAAGGACCTGACATAATATGTTCAATTACTTGCTGATGATGCAAAGATAACTAGGGCAATCAGCGATGCTAATGAAATATATCATTTACAGAATGATTTGAATAAGCTGGAACAGTAGGCAAAAGATAATGGCAGCCAACGCAATGTTAGTAAGCATAAAGTTATGTACTTTTGTCATGGTAAGATTTCCATTGGCATATTATACCGATGTAATTATGCTGCAAGAAACTGATGAGGTTAGGGATCTTGAAGTTATGGTGGATAGGAATTTGAATTTCAAAGGTTATGGTTATGTTGCCAAAATTGCAACTACAGCTCAGAAGATAATTGTGGTGTTGCAAATTGGAACAAATTGTTAGGGCTCTATATTTGAAGATGCTGATGACCCAAGTCATTAGCATCCTCAAATTTTTGTGTTGGATGGTGGTATGGATTTTTTATTTATTTTATTTGTGTGTGTGTGTGTGTGTGTGTGTGTGTGTGTGTGTGTGTGTGTGTGTGTGTGTGTGTGTGTGTGTGTGTGTGTGTGTGCCTGTGTAGGTTTTGGTAGACTATGGATGAAAGGCTCATCTTGAATCTCTGTCTTGCCTGTGTGCATTGCTTTACGCTTACTAACATTGAATGATAGCCTTTTAATTATCATTACCCTCACTGGCCTTGACTTATTTTCACATTCACTTAAGTGTGAATCCAGAGCTTATGATAGTTTGAGACATGGATAAGAAAATACTAGTCATCAGTTATTACCATTGATCCCCCCCTTCCCCCAACCGCCCATGACGTCTGTAGACATCCAACTAAATTTGGATACGATTCTGTAACACCCGTTGAATAACATGGATAAGAAGTGCAGTTTGGTCTCACTATTTCGTCCACCTTGGCCGGTAGAGAGGTCCTTAACCAGATCCTTAACTCACATTTGTAGTGTAGTCTCAGAGCCAGATTAAATAGTAGCTTACAAACAGTTCTTTTCTATTTTGGTATCTTGGCTTCTAGTCATTAAATATTAAATTTCTTTTATTATGTCATATAGTTAAATAAATCCATATATCGAATACAGTGGGTTCCGGTTAATTGGGACATATCGAGACTAAAACACTGTGTCCCATTTAAGCGGCTTCCCAATTGTGCAAAATTTTATGATAAAAGCTCAAATAATCCAAAATGTTTAAAACTTTCAGTATACCCTTTGTTAACCATATTTTAGTTAAAAAAAAACTAAATGTACACATGTGTGCGGTATCCCTAATGAGGTTTATACATAGGTATCTTTCAAAGAAGCATATTTTATGTAACAATTATTTTGGAGATGCCGAGCGTACCCTGATGTGCTCCCTTTCTAGACTGCGACTGAACAAAATCAGCACTGGTATCTAATTCAGATATAGGACTGCCTCCATTGCTTTCTTGCATAAAGTAGTGTTGTAATTCAGCAATAAATTTCTTGACTTCCTGGTTAGTCACTCGCTCATGTTCAGGTGTGTCATCCTCATTACTTTCCTTGTTTTCCGAGGTCTTTAGGTATTTTGTTGCAATTTGTTCAATTGCATCCTCACAATCTTCATTTTCATTGTAACATTGAAAGCTATTGTCAGTGAATAAACACTCTTCATAGTTTCTGACATTTCAGTTCCAAAATGATTTTCATTATGTCCAAGTATTTCCTGGTCTGAATTCTTAAAACCACAATGAGCAAAGTAGTTTTGAATTATTTTGCTGCTTATTTCTCGCCAACTATCTGCAACCAGTTGTACTGCCTATAAAATGATAATCTTTGTCCTGATTTCTTTGGCCATTGAAGATGACATCGGTAAATTTTCTTCAGTTGTTCCAAGGATGTAGTGGACCAATGTTGCATATTACAATGTCTTCAAATTTTTTATGATTCCCATGTCCATTGGCTGTACCAGAGATGTGTTAGCAGGAAGAAATTCAATTTGAATGTTTTACAAACAATCTAATTGAGCATGTGCTACACAGTAGAAGAATTTTCCTTGGATTTCTTTGCAGTTCTGCATCCCAACTCATTAGCCATTCCTGAAAAATAACAAAGTCATCCATGCATTCTTGTTGGCATAATACAGAACTGGCAAACTTCATTCTAAGCCCTTTTAAAGCATCGAGACTTGGCGCTTTTTCCATTAACCAACAGCTTCCAGGCATGTTACAGCACACAACACGTAATGCAATATATTACTTTTTAAAAAAAAAAAAAAACCTGACAGTGCTTTAAGTTTATAGCTCAGGGAACCATGCGATGTGGCAATGAAAAACTTACCTGTTTCGTCAGCATCATAGATTTCATCAGGACTAAACTTCTGCAGTACTTCGGGTAGTTTAGTTGATTTTCGCTGTTTGGTGCTTGCAGTATTAGCACTGTTCTTCTCTTCATGTGCCTTCTTAAATTTTATTTCATGTCTGGTTTTCCATCGTGATAACCAACTATCTGTAGCTTTAAAGCTCACATGACCCAGCTTTCTAGCTAACTCTTCTGATTTGGTTCTAACATTTGACCATTAACAGACACACCTCCTCCAATTACATTAGAGAACCATTGATTGAGAGCCTCATCAACGTCTGGATCCTTAACTTCTAGCTTCTGTTTTTTGGATTTTCCCTGTTGTCCATCGTGCAGTGCCCATTCTTCTCGCAGTTTGTCCTGTTGGCTTAACAGACATGCATTTGTAGATTTTGGAACACCTGTTATCTCTGTAAGGTGATGATGATGACTGGTGTTAGATGGTTGGCTTTTTATTTTGTTAAGTAAGCCAATTTTATTTGCTAACGTTACATCTTTCCTTGGCATCTTGACAAGAGTCTTATTTTAAAAAAATAAAATAAAAATTAAATCTTTTTACTAAAAAAATCAACACACACACACACACACACACACCTGTTTTAATCAAATGTTCACATGCACCATTTACAGCCACTATCCCAATAAAGCAGCAAGATGGCCCAAATAAGCGAAGCAAGTTTGGGTTATATTCTCGATTTGTTTCCGCTTTTCAATATTTGTCCCAAATAAATGACTGCCCTGATTAAATGATGTCCCAGTTAACTTAATATACATATATATTCCAGTATACTGTGTGTGAGAGTGAGAGGGTGGTCTGAAAAGTTCTTGGCCTAACAATGAAAAAACGAATTTATAATTTCAAAATTATTTTTATTTTTCAACATAATCTCCCTTAAGACTAATACATTTATTCCAGCGATGCTCCAGCACCATTATCCCGTCCCTGTAGTGGTTCTCAATAAGATTTGCAAAATACCGCTCTACAGCTGCAATCGTCTCTTGATTCAAAGTAAAACGTTGACCAGCGAAGAAGAGTTTTATTTTTTGGAAGAGATAGAAGTTAGAGGGAGCAAAATCTGGGAATAGGGTGGATGTTCCAACAATTCATAGTGCAGATCCCTTAATTTTCCTATTGCCAATACACTTTTGTGGACAGGTGCATTGTCCTGATGAAAGATGATTTTTTTCTTCTGCAAACCAGGTCTTTTCTCAAGAATTTTTTCGTCTAGTCTGGTTAAAAGATCGGAATAATATTCCCAGGTTATTGTTTTACCCTTTTCAAGATAATTAATAAACAAAATGCCTTTGGCATCCCAAAACACCGATGTCATGACCTTTCCTGCTGATGGAACTGGCTTTGTCTTCTTTGACGCTGAACAACTGGCTTCTGTCCACTGTTTTGACTGCTGTTTGGATTTTGGTGTGTAATGGTGAATCCAAGTCTCATCCATAGTAATAAATCGATACAGAAAATCAGTTTTATTCTTGTTAAAACGCTCCAAGCACTGTTCAGAGATTTTCATGCGAGTGCATTTTTTGATCTGCTGTGAGCAAGCATGGCACCCATCTTGTTCAAAGATTTTTCATATTCAATTCGTCATGCAAAATATATCCTACACATTCTTTTGAAATGCCTATAGTCAGCAATTTCATGCACTTGGACTTGCCAGTCATCCAATACCATACCATGCACTTGATCAATGATTTCTGGTATTGTTACACTTTTTGAATGTCCTTCACGTGGATCATCTTCAAGGCTGGTATGTCCATGTTTAAACTCGGCAGTCTATTTCTTAATTGTCGAAAACGAAGGAGAAGAGTGGCCAACTTTGAATGAATTTCTTTTGCTTTAAACCTTCTTTTAAAAAGACCATTTCAAGGGATACAGACAATACTTTTGCTTCAGATAGCTATATAAAACAAACTACTTGATAGAATGACTTCCAATTTCACATGGATGCTAATAATAGATATATCAACTTAGAAAAAAAAAAAAGTAATTATTAAAGCATTTGCTATTTTTTCTAAATAAAACCTTATTTCTTTGTTTATGCATAATTCTAGTTAGGAATCAGTCCACAGAATGCATATAGTTTCAATTTACAGATAACAAACCATGACATTTATAATAACGTATAATGTGATCTGCAGTTCTTTGAGTTTTCAGTTTGCCTCCTTAATTTCTGAGTATCATGGATTATGAATTGAAATAGTGATGAAGCAAATTATGTATTAGCTAAGCTTTCTCTGTAACATACAACTCAAGTTATATCAATTATTGTCATAATTATTTTTGAAGTTTATTTGACAAAAATAGCATGGAAATAATCCTATACACTTTATTTTGTAAAACAGAAAGAAAGAACATTGTAAATAAAATTTTATTCTGATGTTATCATGCTCACTGAAGAAAGTGCTATATACTATTATTTGCTATTTTCTTACAGTACACAGAACAAATTACTGCACTTTTGAAGAGAAATACATATACTACTAGTTTGATGTGTCATTCTTAAAGTAGCTACACTTTGTTATACATTTTTACACTAAAAATGTATAAGTACATGCACCCCAAGTGATTTACATTGTGTTTCTTTTCTAAATGGCTTTGAAAATAAATTATAATTTGAAATATCTGCAGTTTGAATAGTCAGGTGAAACCCCCCCCCCTCTCTCTCTCTCTCTCTCTCTCTCTCTCTCTCTCTCTCCCCCCCACACACAAAAAGTTGAATGCCTATGTAATACCTCTGCATTTTTTCCCCTTTCAAATCATTTTTTTCTTTCCAAGATGATTGTATCAGATCATTTATAATTTTTTGATAATGAAACTAAGCTGTGATTATTTTCAATTAAGAAATTATGCACTCTTAAGTGATTAGGAAGAATTAGCAGCTTTTCTGTTCAGATGTTTGCAAATCTGTCAGAATGAATGAAACGAAATGAAACAAGAAATTGCTGATATACTTGAACTACTGCTTGAGGCTCCTCAAGCAGTAGTTCAAGTATTCTTTCTTTTGCTTGTCAATTGAGGTGAGAGTAATCCAAGCTTTCAGTCAGTTGCAGTGGCAGAGAGGATTATTATGTAATATTTCTAACACATGCATTACTTCAGAAATAGTAACTAGAAAAAGTAGATGTGATAGTCATTACTTTTTAAGAAAAAAAAACAACTTAAAACTAAGTTTTTTTAAACTAGAATTAAAACCTAGTCTGTTACCTTCATATAGCTTACCAATTGTATTCCCTGAAGATGCCGAGAGCAAAAATCTGCGAAACATGTAGGACGATAAATTAAAACCCACTTGACTAACATTCAAAAAAAGTGTATTAGTTATTATACAAGTAGTCAAGGAAGAAAATCACAACTTAAAACTAAGCTTTTTTGTGGCATAAATATGATTTTTATATAGCGAAAATATAACATGAAATATATTTGAAAATCTTGGAATAATTTCAGTGAACTGCTGAACAACTGACGGAAAAAAGATGGGAATGAAACATCACAAGATTGCAAAGAAATAGTTCAGTTTTAGAAACACTGACTTCAACAAACTCAACAATATAATTATTTTATTTCTTTTCTTGAAATTGTAAAATGATTAATAGTTTCGAATACCCTGTGAGAATTTTCAAACCAGTAGAAAAGTAGGCAAAGAATAGTTATTTATAATTCATTTCCTGGAGGAAGGGGATGCAAATGAAAAATCTTTAGAAAGAACATGAAGTATAAATGAGTTCCAGTTTCTGTCCCCCTCCCTTCTTCTTTGTGTACTGTGAGTAATATCCTTCAAGAGCATGCTAAACATAGAAGTGCATCAGTCAGTAAAAACATTGGTGCCAGAAGTTGACTGACTCATGTGGCAGCAAGATTATGCACTAATTTGACTAATTTAGTAACATTAATCTGCTGTATCTCTACTTAATGCATCATGGTATATAAGGCCAAGATCTATTTCTTCCAGATAATTCTGTCTTCTGCTTCTCTCCAGCTTTCCCAGTCATTTTTCTTTCCTTTTCTATCATTTCCTCTGGGATCCATGTCAAAGCTATTCTTAGAATCTCTCTGCTGTTCATTCCTAGTGTGTTCATTTCCATCTGTATCCCCCCCCCCTTTTTTTTTTTTAAATTTCATTTATGATTTTTTGTTCAGTCAGTTTATATAAAAATGATATTTATGCAACAAAAATTCTACCACTTTCATCTATTAACATCTTACCATGATCTTTCTTCTTCTACTTGCTACATATCTAAATAACTCTAGGGAGTTATTTAGATATGTGTAATGCATTCACACATTGATGCTGTTATGTATTTCTTTGTCAGTTCCCATGCCGCATTTATTTTCTTATTGCTCGACTCCTTGTTCGATGTTATTGCTTCAAGCTGTCTCCTAAGCTTGTCATAATCACAAACTTTATAATTCCACATATATCCTTTCCTAAGTCTGCATATGACTTAGCCACAACACAGATGATTACTTCATGATCACTTTCACCAACTGGAGGAAAGTGTGAAACCCCTCTCACAATTGCATTCTCTGATGAAATGAGCAGATCTAGAACTCTTGATCCTCTCTTGCCCTCGTTTTATGTTCTGCCTGAGATAGTTATCTCTCAAGAACTCGAGAAATTCATTTTCCTTATTCTCAAATGCCATCTCTTCATTCCAGTCTATACTGCCATAATTAAAATCACCCATAATAATACCCTTCCTTTGTTAACTAATCCAAGTTGTTTATACATTTCTTCAATACCACCCTCCATATTTCCAGGCCTATAGCAACATCCAACTAAATACGTCTTCTTCTCAACCTCTACGTTACACTACACTGTCTCATAACTGTTGCCACTGTTTCCCTCTTTCATGTGTACCTTATGCGGACATAATTCCCCTACTATCATCATTGTTTCTGGAATCTCACTAGTGAGATTTCCTTTATTTGGAATTATATAACATTGTCTAGGTAGCTTTCAGTCTCTAGCAATTATTAAATATCACTTGCAAATTATCAACAGCAATTTCTTTAGTTGCCTTAAGCATTTCTATTGCTATATTGCCATTGCCAAACACCTTTCCACTTTTCATCTTCTCTGTCACATTGATTATTTCAGTTTTAGATATTGGTTCTATTGTAATATTTAAATCTATGCTTGCAGAAAGTTCTTCCATTATTGAACTTCTTATCATGTAAATTATATTGTACATTTAAAATCTCATCAGACTGTTCATTCTACTTAGCAGTCTTACCTCATCAGCAGCAAACCATTTTTCTCTCTTATAGCATTTACACGCTTTTTTCTTTGATGCAAACCTTGTCACCATATACAGTTTTCCAGTGTGTCCTAATGCTGCAGCCTTTTGTGCTTCTGCCAAATTGTAAACAAAATGCCTTTTATCTTCACTTGCAGATATTTTAACTAGTTTGTCTTTCTCTCTATAATTGCTCAAATGAATTTTTTTAATTCCAATCTTACTCTTTTTTCTTCTAAAAAACACTCAAACAGTCTTGTCACCTCATTGCCTGCCATTTAAAAATGTTTCCTTTGCTTTTTGATTGTCTTCTGGGCTTTCTATTTCATCGCTTTCTAGCTTCTCATTTTCCAAAATTGAAATAATTTTTTTTTTAAATTGATTTTTGCTATATTTATACCAAACTCTGAAAATCACTGTCTTCTCCATGAAACTCAACCATCAGGAGTCCAGCTACCCAAATAGTGATGTTTGGGTAGCTGGACTGGATGGATGATCTTAGCATCTCCCCTTTTCCAACACCACTTCCCAGGCTGGATGAGATTGATTAATTGGTTGATTTCTGAGAGCTGCTGCTGATTCTAAAAAATAGTCTCTCTTTTGAATTTGCTGTGGTGGAGCATGGTGGTTTTTTTCCATGAGATCCTATGGGTTGTATGCAAGGCATGGTCAGCCAGGCCTGACTAACCATAGTCGTGGTTGCAGATGTATGACTTGTGTTCCTCCAGGTGGATGGTTGCTGATCTGCCTGTCTGTCCAAAGTATGCCAGCTTACAGGAACAGGGTACTTTATAAACTCCACGCACTGAGAGAGGAGGGGAACTGATCTTGGAAATAAACCACCATGCTCCACCAAAGCAAATTCAAAAAAGAGAGACTTTTTAGAATCAGCAGCAGCTCTCAGAAATCAACCAAATCTTAATAAATATGGTTGCATTAAACTTCCTAAGATTTGGGAAACACTTATCACCAGAGGTCCCACCTTACATTCCAGGCCACCTATAACTGCCCTTAGAGGGTGCCCCACCTAGACAGGACTTTAGTGTCACCCACGTGGTTGGGCTTAGTATTGTGTGGTATTTGTGTATATGTTACATTAGTTTTTTTGTAATCCCTGAAGATGTCTCAGTGACTGAGATGAAATATAGGAAGTATTAAATTCTGTTTTAATCCTTTCTGAGTGCTGTACACAATCCATTAAGTTTTCAACATGATGTCCTCACAGCACTTAAGCCTCTACACACGGATTACTACATTGTGCCCATTCTTTATGTTCTTCAGATGAACTGTTACAGAAAGAATTACAATGCATTAATTCCATCTTTTTATCTAAGGATACTTTTATCAAAAGAGGTTTTTAACATTTATGGTATCTCTACCTCTTCAAATACAGAAGAAATAACTCGTATTCCTATCCCTTATGTGCATGGTGTTAGTGAATGTATAGCAAAAAATTTTAAAAACCACAGAAAAATTTCCACCATTCTCACTTCTCCTAAAGACAATCTTCCACCTCTCAATTATCCAAGTGTCTATCGGATTCCTTGCTTTTGTGAGTTATCTTATTTTCGACAAACAGGGAGATCTATTTTCATTCGGGAACACAAATCTTATATTAAATACAGTGAGCCTGAACAGTCTGGACTTGCAGAGCATGCTATCAATGCTAAACATAGAGTTCATTGGAACAAGAGAAGAGTTCTTCATAAAAGTAATTTCCTCATAGAACAGCTTTATCAAGAAATGTGAAACTTTACTTCACTGTCCTAACTTAAACAGATCCAATGATCTACGTCTGCCTCCTTTGTGAAAAATAGTACTTTTTAAATCAGACAATTCCTAACTTTATTTTGTCTGAGTGTGTGTGTGTTTAATACAACTTCCAAAAAAGAAGTTGAAACCTATATTTTATTATATTAGGAATATGGAGACTAGTGATTAGATTAGACCAGCACTTATGCTTGCTCTAATAACCAACTAGTCTTTTCCTGTCTGGTCAGCCAGCTGGTATTAAAGATATTAATGTTATACTGATTGTTGAAAATCACTGCATAAAGTTATAAACATCATTCAAATGGAATTAGATTCAGTAGCCTTTTGGTAACAAGAACAATTTGGTAAAATAAGGGAGGTATATTTTAAAAATGGAGAATGCAATGCTGTGAAATGTATTTACATATTTTTAATGCATTGTTAGAAGATTTGTAATTAATATAGAATTTTCACATCTTTACATTTTCTCCTAAGCTGTTAGGAAGAACAGTGCCATATACTTTAGTTAATATTAATTAACTAAAGTATATGGCACTGTTCCTATACTTTAGTTAATCATTTAAACATCATATGTTTAGATGCTACCAGTTTTTTCATTCATTTTCTGATAGGTGGTGGCCAGCAGAAATTTTTCTTCCTAGAAATGTTCCTCATAATATTCAGAATAAGGCACATAATGTTGGAGAATTCCCAGTCAGATTTTTTGGTTCTCATGATTATTACTGGACACATCGTGGTCGTGTGTTTTTATTCCATGAAGGAGATAAAGGGAGCAAGGAATCAACATCAAATAAGAATTTGGCAAAAGTATTCCAGAAAGGTAATTTTAAACATTTTTTCTTCTGTCAGGTTTTTGAAATGCTAGTATTGTTTTAATGAGGTTTATAATCACAGATTATTATCTTAAAATACTTAAAAACATTTGGAGATTTTTTATGAAGGTCATTCCAGAAATTTCTGCACACTGTTGATGCATGGGAGAATTGGATGATGTAACAGTTTACTTTTACACCAGACAGTAAACTTGTTATATGTTTGTTTTCTATTTCTGGTAGTTTTATTCTACAAAATATTTTTCAAAATAGAGAATAAATCACTCAAATCAGATAATGCACATTGCTTAAACATAAAGATTGGGGTGGGGAGTTGAGATTCTCACTGCTTTATGAGAAGTTTGTGGATATAGTGCAGTGAATTGCAGCACAATCTCATGGTAGGATATCTTGCTTTTGTGAAGATTAGATAAATATTAAAGACTAATATTGCTTGCAAAGGGATTTAGGTTTTTCACCCCAGAAGACAATTGTTACATATTTGCTTCATATGTCGTTTCCGTCATAGTCCAGAGTTAAGACTAAAATAAATCATAATATAAAATTCCTGGTTTGCATACAGTTTGCTGGATAAGGGCCTGAGAGCAACGAATCCTCCATCTCCTTGTATGCATGACATTGTTCTTTGCACTTTCTCTATCAAACACTTATCTCTTCAAGACTCGATTATGAGTCCCAAGTCCAGAGACATTAAACTTTGGTGGCTGGATCCTATCCACTATCAGATAGAATGCAACTGGAGAATTCTGAAAATTCCTTTGCCCAACCTTTATGTCAATTCAAATGAACCACCTAGATTATGCTGATGACAGTTTTGATATATCATCAAATACAGTGATGTATAATCAAAATTGGAAGACATATAAAACAGCTGAAATGATTGGTCTTGAAATTTTTTAAATAAATTACTAAAACAGAAGTGCTTAAACTAAACAGTAAATGCTACAAAGAGTTCAAAATCAATCAGTATGCTGTAGAAGAAGTAAGAATTTTACATACTTGTGAGCAAATTGTACATACTGAAGGTGGAAATGACAGGAATATAATGCAGACTGACAAAAACTAATACTACTTTCAGGAAAATTAAATAATATATGGAAATCTTCAAAATACCATAATAAAACCAAAAAGAAAGATCTTCAATGGCAATGTTAAGGCCATATTATTATATAGAAGCTGACCAAAAAAAAAAAAACAATGTTAAATTAAACAGTTTTTAAACGAAATGTCTGTGTAAAATATTAAACATATTTTGGTCCCAATGTATAACAAATATAAGTGATTGTGCAAAAAAACATTACCAATGTAATAAAAAAGCACACATGGAAATGGATTGGTCATATACTGGGAATTAACAGCAGAGAGATTCCTAGAGTCCTTGACATGGATTTCAGAAGGAAAATAGAAAAGGGGAGAGCCTAAATTAACTTGGCAGAGAATGATAGAAAAGGAAAAAAGAATGGTTGACTGTAAGAGCTGGAGAGAAGCCAAGAAAGCACAAAGAGGATAAGTAAGTAGTATCAAATAAACCACCACTCTTGTTTCAATGCCAGTAACTGTTTTTGCAGTATGCAGCTAAAATAAAATCCTTGAGAGGTCATCTAACATGGACAAGTATTGTTTGTTCACATCAGGAAAATTTGTATAACAGACAGACTTCCACATACTCCTCTGGATCGCATATAAAAGAAATAATACAAGCTCTAGACCTTACGGTAGGCAATATTGTACAAAGCAACTAACTACACTACCATTTTGACATAGCTGCATAACTCTTTATGCAAATTAAAGAAACATTCCATCCTTCCTGTTGAACATTCTCTTGCAGAAAAAATACTTGGATATTTCTACTAATCTATATAGATGGTTCAAAATTCATCTCTGTCATACCTATGCTGAGTGCTCATGTGTTGTAATATCTAATCAGATCTCATTGGATTACTGCAATTACACTGCCAAACTGTATAACCAAAGCTTGCATTACATTCTATAAAATGAAACTTTACCAGAGGTGCATTATTTACACTGACGCATTGAGTTCTCTACAGCTTTGATAAGTCTGGTAAACCACTTCCAATGTCTTCTTTGAATAAAATATGGAGGCTTCACTTAGACATTTGCCTGTTAGTTTTCCAGCCTTGTTGGGATCAAGGAAATTGAGGCTACGGATGCACTACTTAGGTTCACTCATCCTATACAGGCAGATTAGAAGACAAAAGTTAATATTCCAGTGACTATTATCAAGCTATACAAAATTAAGTCTGAAATTACACTCTGGCAGTCTATGCAGAATTCACAAAGTGGAACTTCTTGCTTATTCTCATTCTCATTTCACATACTCCTTCCTGTTGAGGAGTAATGATATGCTTACGAGTATTGTTTATCCATTTTTAACAGTTTTTTGCCATATTCTAGTAAACTATCCTCATCATTTTTGAATCGGTCAGTATTTCACCACTTTTTACCAATCTGCTTGGGCCTTATATACCCAGGCAAATCTTATCAAACTCATCAAATACCGTTGGTCATTGATTTGTAATGGGTTCTGTTCCAGTAACCCCCATCTTAAGTTAAAACGTTCATAAGTTAGAAATCACTATATGGATATGCTAACATGCTTGAATACTAAACGTATAGCTCTGTTTTGTTATATTTTTAAGTACTTTTCTCTTTGTTTAGACTAAAATAATACACTTCACAAATTATAACATAAAAGTATTATATATAGTGTTTCAATACTACCAATGAGATACTTAATTGGAAACACATGGATCAAGAGTAATTCTTCAAGCTTTTTTTTTTTTTTTTTTTTTGTTGTTGTTATGATCCATCAAGTCGTTTCCGACTCCTGGCGACTCCACGAACATACATTCTCCATTTCTATCTGTCCCTGACCATGTCTTTCAGAACCTCCAAGCGCACTCCAGTTGCTTCTTTAACTCCATCCACCAATCTAATTTTTGGTCTTCCTCTTCTCCTGCTTCCATCAACTTTAGCAAGCATCATCTCCTCCAGACTGTCATTTGCTCGCATAATATGTCTGAAGTATGACAATTTTTGCTTGTCATAGCTTCGGAGCAATTTGGCTTTATTCTGTCTATCACTGATTTATTGGTTTGCTTTGCAGTCCATGGTATTCTTAGTAAGCGTCTCCAAACCCATAAGTCAAATGCATCTATCTTCCTTCTTTCACTCTTTCTCAGGGTCCAACTTTCACATCCATACAGCACCACAGGAAATACCATTGCTTTCATGATTCTGATTTTTGTTGTGAGGCTAATATCTTTAAAGATCTTGCTTAAATTTGTCGTTGCTTTTTTTCCGAGTAATAATCTTCTAGCTTCTTCGGTACAATAACCATCTTTATCAATTCAGGATCCTAGGAACACAAAATTGTTAACTGCTTCCATTTTCTCCCCATCTACTTCAAAATCATTAAGCTCGCATGTTGCCATTGTCTTTTTGAGGTTCAGTTTAAGACCATATTTAGCACTTTCTTCTTTAACTTTCATAATAAGTTCCTTCAAATCTTCTTTGCATTCTGCTAGCAAGGTGGTATCATCTGCATACCTCAAATTATTAATATTTTTTCCACCAATTTTAATTCCAACTGGAGACTCCTCCAGCCCTGCCATTCTTAAAATGTATTCGCTGTACAAGTTAAACAG
The DNA here is from genome assembly GCF_054136105.1 of Typopeltis vanoorti. Taxonomy (NCBI): domain Eukaryota; kingdom Metazoa; phylum Arthropoda; class Arachnida; order Uropygi; family Thelyphonidae; genus Typopeltis; species Typopeltis vanoorti. The sequence goes on along the minus strand of NC_143553.1, from coordinate 67,508,535 downwards.
GTACGGAGATAAAATACATCCTTGTCACACTCCTTTACCTATTGTGAAATACTCAGTTTCTCCAAGATCTGTTCGGACAGTAGCTTCTTGTTCATAATAAAGATTTCTCAGAAGGATAATGAAATGCTCTGGGACTCCCATTGTTCTTAACACATTCCACAGTTTCACATGATCTACAGAGTCAAAAGCCTGCTATAGTCAAGGAAACAAAGGTAGACATTCTTGTGATATTCCTGTGCTCTTTCTATTATCCATCTCACATTGGCGATTTGATCTCTTGTTCCTCCGCCTTTTCGAAATTCTGCCTGTTTGTCTGGCATTTCTCTCTTCATAAATGGTTCGAGTCTTTTCTGAATGATCTTAAGTAAAACTTTACTTGCATGAGAAATCAGTGCTTTCTGTAATTTGTAATTTCTGTAATTTTCGCACTTTCTTGCATCGCCTTTCTTCAATAAAGGTATATAAACTGATTTTTTCCATTTCCTAGGCCATGTGGTTGTGATCCAAATTTGTTGACATAGAACTGTTAAAATTTTAACTGCCTCTTCTCCCAGGGCTTTGAGCAGCTCAATGGGTATTCCATCTTCTCATGGTGCTTTCGTACTGGATAGCTGTTGCAGTGTCCACCTCACTTCAACACTCTCCAGTGGTACTGGCTCCTGTGTATAATCCTGCTCTTCAAATTTCTCAGTAATTTTGGAGTCCTTTCTGTAAAGGGCTTCTGTATACTCTTTCCATCTTTCTTTGATGTCTGCAGCTTCTGTAAGATATCCTTTGTGTTTACTTTTCAATACTGTCACCTTGGCACTAAACTTCTTTAAAAATTTGTACATTACATTCAACTTAGCCCTCACACCTTGCCTTTCACATCAATTTATTTGCAGTAAGTTTGCAACTTCCATTATTTTGTCGTCTACTTTTCTAAATCTTTCTACATCTTAGTCTATTTCCTCAAACAACTGAATTGCCCTATTAATAGAAGACGCCTCTGCTGATTTTTTCACTGTAAACTTTTTTGTGGCCTCAGCTTCCTGTTCTCCTTTTTTCTTCTTCTGCACTTCTAAATCTATATAGTCTTCATTTCAGAGCTCCTACATCTTCCACTAACTACCTTAATTCTTCATTGTCATTTGCTACTAGCTTAAGAATTGCCAGCATTTCTTAAGCTAGCAGCATTTGTCTTTGAATCCTGTGAATTTATTAATATGTACTTTCAGCAGCTTCTTCCAAACACCATACTTTCTGCTGTCATTGCATTCTATTCTACATTTACATTCTTTGTATGATGCAAGAGTGATCATCGGAGTGATTATTCTTCATGTTGCCTACTTCAGTGAAATAAAGGAAAGATGGGTTGAAAAAACTTTGTTTATTAAAAGAAGATACATGCAAGTATAATAAGTAAGCAAGATCTTTTTACTTTTATTGTATTCTAAAGAATTTTGAAAGATTACTCATGAATTCATTCCTTCTAAAAACAATGAACTAAAGGGAAACAGAGGGAGGGAAATAGGGGAAGTTTCTCCATATAGTCAAGAAAAACTACAGAACATTTAACTGAATGCTGTATTCTTGTTTTGTGTAATATATTTGATGATATCTCTCAGAACTGAATTTAATTTTGAGTTAAAGAGTGGAAGATATATTTTCATTGAGCTCAAACTTTGCAATTCCTAGAATGGCATTTGTTTATTCTTTGTATGTATTAAGAAGTTAGATATATAGAATATGAATGTCAGATCTCCTCAGAGAGATAAAGGGAATTACTAAATATACATAATTGTATATATTTATGTTTCATTTTTTTTTTTTTTTTGTTATAAACTTAGAATGTCATTCTTTGTATAAACATAATATGCTGATTTTGAAATAAATGCACCATCATGGGTACAAATTTGAAATATTCGAACCAGCTACTACACAAAAATAAATAAATATTCACTTGACCCTTGAACAAGTGGAGGGTTAGGGGCGCCAACCCCTGCATTGTTCGCTAATCCATGTATAACTTTTGGGGAGTCCAAAAGTTATTATCGATTAACACGTATTTTGTATGGCTTATATGTATTATATACTATATTCTTACAATAAAGTAAGCTAGAGAAAAGAAAATGTTATTAAAGAAAATCCCAAGGAAGCGAAAATACATTTACAGTACTGCATTTATTGATACCGTAAGTGTTGCCTGTTTACAAAATAAATCATAGTTACATCATACAAAATAATCATAGCTACATAGTCTCTCAGTAGCTACATCAGTATTATCTTATATGATACAAAACATTGCACAACACATATTACTAACATTGGACATTAAAAATGAAAAGATAACATGAAAAATATTTATAGGTATAACGATTCATGGTAGGATTCATTCTAGGCTTTCAATACAAGTGCTTAGCACTGGTCTAGTCTGTATACTAATGAATGAATCATTATAAAATGTTTATTTTATACTAATTAATTAAAGTAATTAACTACTTAGCAATAGTTAATTTTATGCAGCTATAATTTAATATTGCATCTTTGTGTTTGTTTACATTTCTCTCGACTGCAAATTTCATCATGTACAGTCTGTAAGAGTTTGTGTGCATAAGTTTTGATGTAGTTTAACTCTTTATAATAGATCTGTGTGTATTTTATTGTGGTAAATGATAAAATAGACTAGTATTTATGTATATTTTATGCATTCATGACATACCTAACTTTTTCTTAATTTTTTTCAATATTTCTAAGCTATGCAGTTCGTCTTAAAGTTTTTTCAAATTGTCACAAATCTCAAAAAAAATTTCCAATATATTTATTTTAAAAAAACCGCATATAAGTGGACCCACACAGTTCAAATTCACGTTCTTCAAGGGCCAACTGTATATATATATAAAAATATCTTCCTCTTTATAGTCAGTCATGAAGAGGAATATATTCAACCCATTAGTTGAATATATTGAGCAAGGTGGGGAATAACATAACTCATGCATTCAACAGTGTAACAGTGGTTCATATAGATGATGAGTAATGAAATTAGTATGAAATAAATGTACTGTGTATTGTCACATATTCAACATATGTGACATTTACGGCATATAATAGTATTTTGAACTGTTTTTAATTTGGCTTCTTGTGTCTTTTCCAGATGTACAAAGCTTATGTACAGATCATTGTTACATTCCCATAATTTCTCATTTGTTTGACTTAAAACCAAAAACTCATCCTGACAACCAATATTTGTCCTGAACACAGCTTGTTCTTCTCAAAGTTTTTCTTCCATAATTTTTTCAGCATGTCTTCAGATATAATGGTAACAAGTTTCTTCTTTTCTCTCTATTGTTCATCCATTTTGCTAACACACTATATGTTAAACTCTCCTGTGTAGAAGTAAGACTGTCTTGTATTTTTGATAAACGTTTTTTTCTTCTTTTTTTCTTTTGCAAAATCTCAGAACCTTACTCATGATGAGATGAATGAGATAATTATTATTATTATCTAAGACCTCCAGGGAGTCAAGGACTCATCGAGGGAGGTAAATTACCCAACCCAGCTATCATACCTACCCTTGAATTCATTCACACTAGATGCACTCACTAACTGTAAGGGCAAATTATTCCACTCACTCGCTGCTCTCTGGGAGAAAAACCTAGCTCTTAACCCTTTCTTGACTGAGAACAACCTTAACGTCCATGAATGCCCCCGTGTTCTCTCCCTGCCTTCCATATAATGAAAAATTTCATCAGTTGAAATCTTATAACACCCATTCAGAAGTTTATAGACCTTTATCATATCCCGATATAATCTCTGTAACTCTTCTTTGCACCCTTTCCACAGCTTCTTTATCCCCTTGGAACCCGGGAGACCAAATCTGTGCACAGTAATCCAAGTGTGGTCTTATCAAAGCCTTATAAAGAGGCAAAATTATTTCTTTATCCTTACATGTCAAGGTTCGCTTCAACATACCAATTATCCTCTGAGTTGTATTTGCAACTTTTGCTATGTGACCTTTGAACTTTAAATTCTTATCCATCAGTACACCAAGATCCCTTACCTCTTCAGTTTCTTGTAGCATAACCCTGCTAATATAATATGCCTCTGGAACTCTAATCATGCCAAAGTGCATAACTTTACACTTACTAACATTAAACTGACAGCCATTTTCGTTATCCCAGATTTCCAGTCTATTTAAATCATTTTGTAATTTCTGAATATCAGTAGCATCCCTGATTATTAAGTACTGTTTATTATGTCAAATTATTCTAATATTTTGTTGTGCTAAATAGATGATGAAGAAACTTTAGGGCAGGGATCACAAATAGATTTCTCAGCAGCTTATATTAGGAAAAAAATAAATATCAGTGCTGTGCTGTCCTAGATCTAAATTATTTTGGAATTTATTATATGTTTCTCAAATAAAAGGTACATTGTTATAGTTATAAATTACATCATGATATTTTATTATCCCTCCCTTTTTTTCTTAAGCATTGGAAGAAGCAAATGAAGCCTTTCACAATTGGCAATCAAAAAAAGCTGCAAAAGTTGCACAGGAAGAATCTGAAAGAAATCTGAAACCACCATATTACAAGCATATTAAGGTCTGTGTCTATTTTAATCTATATTGTTGGATCGTACATCCTTGTTTTTGATCCGCCATGTTGTTTTAACTCTGTTCTTAAACAAGTAATAAGTTGCTGGTTGATTACTAATTTTTAAATATTGAGAAATTTATATTTTTGACTGTGCCACTCTATATCTAGATTAGTCTAATGAAATGTAGTGAAACCAACCATCAACTAATTTTTATATCAATATTATTTCTTACGTAGACCAAGTTTTTCTCTTATGTTTGAAGCTCCCGCTAGGTCTGATAATTTCATGAATGGTGCAGTAAAGGAGATTCAGGCAAACACAATTTTAAAATCATCAAAACAAAACATTTATTTCTGGTTTATATATTTTGTATGTATATTTATATTATACATATAAACTCAATTCTGAGAACAAGATAATATAAATGTCTTAGCTTAACTGGTCACAACATCTTACAGATTCAGTCTATGGGCATTCTGCTATCAGACTTATAGCTTTCACAATATTAAAATAACTTTTAATAGAGTTCAATATCACAAAATCTCTTAGTAACAAATTTTACTATTATCACACAGTCAGCAAAGTCTCAATACATTAATGGTGGCAACAACTGCTTCATGAGTATACACTTTCATACTTCATACTCCGGCTGATTTCAGCAAAAAACGTTAGAGTTAATGTGGGGAAATAACAGGAGGAATTATGCATATATCTCTGCACTGAAGTAACATAAAATTGGACAGTTCTTACCGGATAAATCCTTTGCTCATCAATTTCACTATGGGCACACTTTATAACTATATTTACTGAGCACACTATGGCAACACTATTTAGAATAAATCTTATCAATGATAACTGAACTATTAATGGTCGCACTTCACGTGTATAGACGTACTTGGATAAAGGAAAAATGCTCATTCCTTCTGTAACACTACTCGACCAATTCAGCTCTCTGTTAAAGTTCCATGAAACTAATGGAACACATAGTAATTCTTTAACTTCTAGAATTATTCTCAGTTGCCTATTACTTTCCCGGTCCTTAAATAGTCCAATTACAAGTTCTAGACACAGCAATCTTTTGCATTCACTTTGCTGCCTCTCAGTATTCTCCTCGTCTGTCTGTGCTATACTCAATGCTCTCGTGTCCCTGAATGGTCGGTCCCGAAAAAGAGAAGAGCCTCTGTTTTCTCCGCTCTCAGCTTATATACCTCCCTTCTTCCCCCCCCCCCCCCCCAATTGTTTCTCACGCTCTAGCTTATGTCAATTCCTTCTCTGCAGTTGAATACCATATCTCGCGATCCAAGCACGTGTTAGCTATTTCTAGCCTGTCTCCATAGTAACAAACAAAATAAAATAAAAACAGAAATATTGCATAACATTATACCTTTACATACTGATAGTGATAAATAAAAAATTAAAATATTATAATTCACATAAGGCATATTAAATTAGGAATAATCAAAATAAACAGAATATTTAAATACAAGGTCCTATCATTGCTAACACATATTTTAGATTAATTAATAAAATTTAATAAATAAACTCAAGGCAATTACATGAATAATAATTTACAATCATGGGATTAATATCAAATAATTTTTACAAGTATAGCCTTTGGTATGGTGGATTAAGTTGGATTCTGTAAGGAATATTAATAATTTAAATTTCTCCTTATTCAGAATCCAACAATGTACTGATTGTATTTATTTTAGTATAAACATGATTTAGTTTGCAGGAAATGTGAGTGAATGATTTTAAATAGTTAAAAGTACTGTTTATTATGTCTGTTTTTACTTATTTGAGAATATTCATTGATTTCTTGGATAAGAAATAGGCTCAGAGAAACCTCTCTATTGCTGGATCAAAGTTTTTGAAACATGTTCAACTTATTCCCCACTCGTTATCATCATCATCATGCTCTTTACCAAGAAAATAACTGTACTTCATTGTTATATTCATTTGTGTGCAAGACTTTTCTGGTAATGTTTAAGTAGCTTCTTTCAGTGGATTTAGCTTATTGCATGACATTTAATAAGCTAATTGTTACGTGTCTAGTCCAGCAAAATTATTCTGATAGTTTTGTTGTGCTAAATAGATGATGAAGAAACTTTAGGGCAGGGATCACAAATAGTTTTCTCAGCAGCTTATATTAGGAAAAAAATAAATATCAGTGCTGTGCTGTCCTAGTTGGCAGAGTGGTTAGCATATCTGCTCTCCAACATGCTGTGGGTTCAAATCTCACCATGGGCATGGATGTTTGTGAATGTCTTTGGATGGGAGATAGATTTCCTCGTCTGGTGTGAGACCACTATCCGATTTATTGGAGGCCTGACGTGGCTTGAAAAAATTCCATATTTGGTCCCTAGAGCAGGATTTCTGGACCTGGTAAAAAAAAAAATACATCTATGAAAATCCTTAATTCACCCAAGGTATGAATGTACTATACATTATAGAACCCTATTTTGTATGGGAGGTACATAAAAATTTTTTTAAGAAGTATTGCATTTAAAAAAACAGTTATTTATTTCGTGAATTATCATATTCGAGTTCCAATATCATATTACACTCGACAGTTTGCTGTATTGAATTTTCTTTGTATCTTCTGGAGCTTCATTCAGACTTCAGAACAGTTTGTTAAAGCATGGGAGCAACTTCATGTCTAACAGCTGCTTTATCACAATGTCTCTTTTAGATACTGGGTGATCATTCATAAGCATTCAATATTTCAACTTCATTTTTCCTTATTTCTCATTGTGATGAATGGTTACATGAGTTGTCACATAACCAGGCATTGAAACTTGTTATAGAGAAGTGATGTTGAAATCCCAGCTTGCAAGCCGCACATTGCTCACAAGGTTGTTGCTGCAGTTCTCAAGGCAATTTTGGATTTTATTGTGCCTATCTTAAAAGATGAAAATTTGTGATATAAATATACATGAAGATTACTTGTTTATATGTCTATATTTATATTATTTATTTTTAATAATTAAATTTTTTTTTAGAAAATATCTTGCAGCTCCTTAACATCTGAGAGACATTGGTGTGACTTAGGAAACTTGGTTATCCCTGTTATAGAGAGCATACTTCATTAATGTAACTGAAGAATATTGTTGTCTGTGCATGCATTATATCTTGCTTTGTATGAAAAGAAATTATTCTTAAAATGGAATCTCCTAATCATGATGAACCCAAACCTTTTCTGCATTAAAGGACTAGGGCTTGTACCTTCTAAATTTGAACTTATGGGGTTTCCCCTTCCTCTCCCCCCCCCCCAATCCTTAGAACAGGTTGAGCCCTACTAATGAGGGATTAAGTACATATTTTATGACTGTAGATCTGTGTGTGTGTGTGTGTGTTCATGGGGTCGGTTTGCCTGTTCTGAGGGACGAAAAACCTGAGTTTTCAGGTGAAAAAACCCTTTACATTCATATAAGAGTGGCTAACTGACCTTTAGTTGAAACAGACCAGATGAAGGTTCTTCACATCGTAGACAGGAATCAAACCCAGGTCTTTCCGACCAAAGGGCTTTGTCTAGATCTAGGAAGGCTCTAATTTGAATCAGAATATTAAGAAATGATTGTGATACCATGACATAACTGACAAAGAAATTAGGGCTGTGATAGGGGCAGATCATTTATTTTTGTGTATGATTGGAGAACAAAGTAGAGCATATCTATCTAATTTGCGTGGAAAAGATAAATAAATGGCTAAAATGCCGAGTATTACATTGTGTTATAAAATGACAGAGGTACTGTTTTATGTGGTCTAAATGACTAAAGACAGTATTTAAATTATTCTGGAAAGTTGTATATTAGCAAAGTATGTTATATTATACCTTCCTAAAACATAAGCACATAGTATTGGTTTTCTTTGATATGGAAAAAGCATAGAACACTGCTTGGAGATTTGGAATGCTGAAATCATGAATGCCTACATGATTTTGTTCTCAGAGACACTCTCCTTCCTTTTATCAAGAACTCCCTATCTAATCAAATCTTTCAAATACTAGTAGGAACTGTGCTCTGAACTCCCTCCAAATGTAAGTAATGCCTTCTATGTGGATGACTTTACCATCTTCTGTCATTCGAATAATAGAGGGTTCTAGAAAGACAGCTGAACCTAGCCATTGATCAACTTTCAAAATGGGTACTTGTAAATGGGTTCAGATTTTCACAACAAACTACCTGCAGATGTGGTCATCTGAGGAAAAAATGAGTTGTGAACTGAGACTAGGACAAACATTAATCTCATTTGCACCATAAGCCAAGTTCTTGGGACTAGTATTTGATAACAAACTCAGTTTCCTCCCTCACATACATCAGCTGAGACAACTGCTGTAAAGTGGTGAACATCATTCACACCATATCTTCCACCTCCTGGTGGGATACAGACAGATTTCCTTTGCTTTCTCTGTATTGTGCACTTATAAGATCAAAGCTTGATTATGGATCCCAAGTCTATGCTTCTGCCAGAGAGCTAGATCTTGTTCACCTATCCTTAGTCTGTACATTGGGGCAATTGAAAAAAAATAAAATCTCTGTCACACCACCCTCTATGGCCAAGTGTTTTTTGTCCATGGTGGGAAAAACTTTAAAACTATAAAATCTTTCTTATAATCTAGATATTGGGTAGACAACATAGGTTTAGACACCACTAAACACACTTCCCCCTAGCACCAAGAGGAGTTTTTCCTTTTGCAGGTCACCCAAATATTCCACCCTTCCTGTTTTCCACCATCTCTTTCAGGCTCATGGAATTGAATACTCTGATTTGGTACCTGTCTACACAGATGGATCAAAATCAGAGGCACCAGTGGGATCATCTGCTGTCTTTGCAGACAGCACATCACCTGTTCATATCCCCACCAGAAGTGAACATTATATCTGAGTTGTATGGCATAGAGTTTGCACTAAAATACATAAGACGCATCACTACCAAATGTGCATAATATACTTGGATTCTCAAAGTTCTCAGAGACAATAAGATGTCCTAGAGCTACAGAACATCCAGGATCTTCTCTCTCTGTTAAGGAAGATACACTCATATTATATATGCTTCTGTTGAGTTTTTAGCTGCAGATATTGCAGCTAGGTCAGCTTGTTTCCTCAAGCCCACATTGACTACTGGCAAGCTATCAGATACAAATTTTTATTCCAGGAAGATGCTTGAAATAGAGAGCAGTAATGAGCTCTGTCAAATTAAGCCTGAAATTAAATTTTGCAGTCTAGTTTGCACAGTGTCCATAAAGAGGAAGTTGTCCTTGCTCAGGCTCTGCATAGGTCACAGTCATCTCACACATCTTTCTGTTGAGGGGTGATGACATGTCTGTATGTGAGTTCTGTAATACCGGATTAACCATCAGCTATATTTTAATCAACTGCGCTCATTTCACCAATGAGTGCAGTCATTATTTTAGCTGTATTCATAATCCATGTGAGCTCTACACTCAAGCAGTTTTGATCAGACTCTCCAAAAGTTTCTTTGGTTTTTTTTAAAGTTTTCACAGAAAAATATTTTCTGCTATGTAGATCATATACATATATGTTTTAATACAAAGCAAAATAGTTATAAATATAAAATAATAGAACAGATAAACACTTTCAGTTATCTTGGATGTGAAATATCATATGAAGGAGAAAAAGACATAAAATTAAAAACTTTAAAAATTTTTACTGATTATAGGCCTGATAAATAGAACACTCAACCCAAATATAGTACAAAAAGAAATGCTTGAAAATATACAACACTTTAGCAGTGCCCACATTATTATATGGCAGTGAAATTGGGTCAATAAACAAACAAGATAAACAGAGAATAAAAACAAGTGAAATGAGTTTTTTGAGAAGAACTGCAAAATACACATTATTAGATCAAAAAAGGAACAAAAACATTTTAAAAGAACTAAAAACTAAACAATTATAAACAAAAATGGATTGAACATGTAAACCGAATGGCCAACACCCGATATCCTAAACAAATACTAAAATATAAGCCAATTGGAAAGAGAAGGCAGGGTAGGCACCTCAAAAAAGGATATTGGATGGATAATGAGACCGGAACAGACCAATATAGTCTATACCCGTAATTAGTGTTATGATGATGATACGTATATGATCTTCTCTACCACTTTCTCCTCCCCAAGAGACCAGACTTGAGCACAGTAATCCAGATGTGGATGTATCAAGGCCTTCCAAAGAGGAATAGCAACTTGCTTATCTCTACTTGTTAATGTATTCTTCAATAGCCAAGTAACTTTATGGGCTACCTTAGCAACATGTCCCCTAAACTTTAATTATCTGTCTTCCACCACTCCTAAATTTCTAGCTTCATCGTATTTCCTGGAGTACAGTGCCATCAATGTGATACACAGCTTGTAATCTATAAATTAAAGATATCAAGAAATTATATACTCGGTTTAATCCTTTATCCAAGTGTAAGCAAACAAAGTTTGCACCTGAAGTATTTTCAGGACTGGGACAACTCGTATATTGAAGCTAATGACTTCACATCACTTGCCTTTAGTATCCCATAATGCAAAGCGCATATCCTCTTGGGTATGTATAATGCTATGCATTATGGGAAGGGTCACTAGCCAGACCGGTTTCAAATTTTATTGAGGTCTCATCAGGCAAGTGATGTGAAGTCATCAGTTTCTATATACAAGTTGCCCCATTCCTGAAAATACTTCAGGTGCATACACTTGGATAAAGGATTAAACCAAGTATATAATTGCTCCTCATTATCATCAAATTCTTGCCCTCTGTATATCCTCAAGGGGTGTACAGGATATGATAGTACTACATGAAAAATTTACATCATTACTAACTTCCTATCTACAATTTTCCTCCAAATCAGTCTGTTACTTGTCAAGACTCCAACATTATCCGATCTTATATTTCTGTCATCTAAGGCACTTTGTACAGTATCAATCCATCTATATCTTGGTCTTCCTCTGGGTCGTTTTCCTGCCAACCTGGCAGAGAACACTTTTTTTGCTAATCTTTCCTCGCCCATTCTATTTAAGTGACCATTCCATCTGAGATTATCTCTGCTAATGCATTCCTGGATGCTCTCAATGTCAAGTTCTTTCCTAATATCCTCGTTTTTAATATGATATTGCCATTGATGCTATCTGTTCATGCCTCTAATCTTTCTCAGGACTCTCATATCTGCGGTCTCTAGTCTTTGGTCAAATGTTTTACTTCTGAACCAGCTCTCAGATCCATAAGTTAAAACTGGTTTGAACACTGTCTTGGATACAGCTAATTTAGTGTTCTGACTAATTTCTCTCTTATTCCATATGAATTTATTCAGTTTTCCTGTACCATACCAGCTTTGTTGATTCTGTTGTCTATTTCCGTATCTAATTTACTATCTTCACTAAAAATCGTGCCTAAGTAGCTGAAATGTTTTACTTGTTCCATAGGTTCTCCATTCACAATACAGTTGACATTTTCAATGATTCTGCCTATTTTCATTGTCTTTGTCTTTTTATTGCTGACCTTCTTACCATATCTATTACAACAGTTATTCAATTTAGTCAGGGAATCTTGCAGACTTGTAGCGGATTTATTTAGAAGTATAACATCATCCGCATAAAGCAAAGAGCTGACATTAACACTGCCAATTTTGATATCATGTTTAATACCACTATCCATATAAATAATGAATACCAGAGGGGATAATGTACATCCTTGTTTTGCACTAGATTTAACATTAAACCACCTTCCTGTACTTCAATTCTAACTGCTGACGTACAACTCAAATAAAGACTAAGTATTGCTTGATATAATGCCCCATTGACACCATATAAAGGTTGCGTTTTGAATAGCTTCTCTCTCTTGGCACCTTGCCATATGCCTTTTCCAGATCAACAAAACTTAAATATAGTCTTTGTTATATTCCCATGCTTTCTCAACTATTTGTCGTAAAGTGAGGATCTGATCTTGACAGCCTCTGTTTGGCCTGAATCCAGCTTGTTCTTCACCAAGCTTTTCTTCCACAATTCTTCTCAACTGTTTCTCAAGTATACTTGCATAAATCTTGTCAGGAACATTCAATAGGGAAATACCTCTGTAATTCTCACATTCGGTTTTATTTCCCTTTTTATATATGGATACTATGAGAGCTCTACTCCAATCATCGGGAATTCGTCCCTCTGTCCAGGCTTTCTGAACTATGCAGTGCAGCCACTGTAAGACTTTTATACCACCATACTTCAGCATTTCTGGTCAAATATCATCTACTCCTGCTGCCTTTCCACATTTCAAGCCTTTGATGGCTTTTTCTACTTCCAGTATGGATATGTATTCCTGACTGTATGCCTGTTGACTGTTTTTTACCACTGTTCTATCACTGCTTGTTTCATTTAGCAATTTTTCGAAGTAATTACTCCATACTTCAAGGATATCTTTTTCTCCTGTTTTCATGTCACCTTTATCATCTCCAACTCCTTTTACAGCACTCTTTCCTCCATTTCTAAGCTTCTTCAACAACCTCCAGAATATCTTACCACCTTGATATATTTATTTTCTATGTTCTTGTCAAGGTCCTCCCATGACTTTTGTTTAGCTAGTTTTACACAATGTTTAGCTTTCTTACATTTGTCTCTGTATTCTCTAAGAGCACAATCTGACTTATTTGCCAGGAACTTTTGATATGCTTTCTATTTTTCCTTCACTGCCTCTTTAACTTCCTGTGTCCACCATGGAGTTCTGATTTTTCTATCCTTGCAGACAACCTCACCACATGCCTCTCTGGTTGAATCAATCAGGGTTTGCTTCAAGGCTTGCCACTGAATTTTCAAGGTTTGGTTCGTTTTCTCAAACTCTTTCATTTTTTCTTCAATAATCTTTGTGTATTTTAGTCTACAGTTCACATCTGAGAGCTGCTAACTTTTATTTGCTTTAAAACTTTCTTACATGTTATTCTTTTCGATATGAAATTCAATTTTATCCTGCTCAAAACTGAATAGTGAACACTTCCAATTTTAAATACTCTGTACACTCTGGTGTCCTGCACCATGGAGAAAACATCACTATCAACAATAACACAGTCAATGAGACTTTTTTTATTACTTGCCTCTTCCCTCAATGTGAATTTGTGCACATTTTTTTATGTTGGAACATGGTATTATTAATAACGAGTCCATGTCCTGAGCAGAAATCCAACAGGTATTTGCCATTATTATTAGCTTTGCTCTTTTCTCCAAATTTTGCCAAAATATTTTTATGTCTGACAATCATTTCCTACTCTGCTATTTAGATCCCCATCAAGGACCAACTTTTCCGTTTTCATCGTGTCAGTTGCTTTATATAATTCCTTGGTATCTTTAATTTATAGTATAACCAAGTGGAAAAATTTTGAACAACTATCTCTAATCCAGAGTGTTTTAATAAGGTATGACACCTTTTGCTACTCGTATAAGAAATTATGACTTTGGCATTACTTCAACTGTAATATCATCTCTGGGTCTGGCTCCCACTGATGAGACCTCAGTATAGGTTGAAACTGGTCTGGGTAGTGACCCTACTCATAATGCATAAGGATATGTGTTTTGCATTATGGGATACTAAGGCAAGTGATGTGATGTCATCAGCTTCTATATATGAGTTGCCCCAGTCCTGAAAATACTTCAGCCATAAACTTTGTTTGCTTACACTTGGATAAAGGATTAAACCAAGTGTGTAAATTCTTGGTATTTTTAATTTATAGTATAATCAAGTGGAAAAACTTCCAACAGCTTGTAATCTGTTCATCTTAAAAATCTATAAATTTACATTTCTCCACATAAAAGTGACACCCATTATTCTTTGCCTATGCTGACAGCCTATTTAAATTGACCTGCAATCTCTCCACACCTTGATTAATTATTACTCTACTTAATTTCACAGCAGACAATTGAATATTTCCTTTCAGATTATTTCTTATATCATTTATGTACAAATTAAACAGGAATGTTCCCATCACCAAAACTTATGGCACACCACTAGTCACCTGTTTTTACCTTGATTCTGCCCCTCTATATGCCACTTTTTGATATTTGTTCAGCAGCCACACCCTCTTATTCACTTAACCAGTGTCATATCCATCCCCATTTGTGTTAATCTGCATAACAATATATCTATTTATCTATATATATAGATAGATAGATATATAGATAGATTTTTTTTTTATCCTCTGTGAGTAAACGAGGCACAAATTTAGGGGACACTTGTGGATATGTATATATATATATATATATATATATATATATATCCACGTGATATTCTGTCAAATGCCTTTTCAAAATCCAGCAGAATCATGCAGTCTTCTCAAAAGTTGAGATAAAAATGTTGTTCATTGTCTGTTCAAGAGAAACAAATTCTTTGTGTACTGTACCATTCACATAAAAAAAAAAAAAAAAAAAAGTCTTGACATTTGATCGAACTTGATGGTGCTTTTTTGGGTTTTGGTGAATTTGCATGTTTCCTTTGGCTTGATGCTTGTTTTGTTTCTGGATCTTAACCGTAACACCAAGACTCAATCACAACTTTTAGAAGAAAGTTCTGGTCATTAAGAACTTGCCCTCTCAAATCACGGCAAACATTCACGTGATTTTTTTTTTTTTTATCCTCTGTGAGTAAATGAGGCACAAATTTAGGGGGACACTCATTTCATTTGCAAATCTTCTGTTATGCATATTAAAATTTGCTGGTATGAACTCAATGACAAATTTGTCTCTTCAGAAACTTGCTCAATGGCCTTTCGATGATCTTCATTGATTATGTGGCAAACCTTTTCAATGTATCATTTCTGCTTGTTTGAAGGTTGGCGAGATTGTAGTTGGTCTTCAACTGACATATCCCCATTTTTGAAATGGGAAAACTACTCATAGACCTGCATTTTACCTACAGGCATCATCCTTAAAGGCTTGCCATAAGTGAAAAATTTCTTGTAAATAGTAGAATAAGACAAGGAGATACAATATCTCCCAAACTCTTTACATCTGTGTTAGAGGAAGTTTTTCATGAATTGAATTTGAAGAATGGAGGAATTAATAGAAACATTCTAACGTGTTTTGCTAATGATATAGTCGTCTTGCTAGAAGATGCAGAAGACCTGGAAATAAGAGAATTAGCTCAAGTGTCTAATCAGAATGAGTAAGAAATTAATTTGAACATAAAAAATTATAGTGGATGATAGTGAAAAATGGAGAAGGTAGATTAATATGTTTATTTATCTGGATCAAATCATAAAAATTAAAAATGGACAAATAGAAGAAATAAAAAGAAGGGTGCAGCTAGGTTGGATGGCTTTTGAGAGGATGAAAGATATCTTCAAAGGTATTCCATTAGTTTTAATTGGAAAACTTTTGATCAGTCTGTCTTACCTATAATTACACATGGCATTGAAATCTGGAACCTAACTCAGAATGTGAATCACATTAAAAATTATGTAGAGAAGAATGGAATAAAGGAATATGCATCAAGTGTGACACTTGAAGACTGGATGCCCTCCCATCTGATAAGATCAAAGTGAATAGGACATTATCAGTTACATTATTAATTGAAAACGTAGAGGGCACCTTACAAGATATAATAATGCAATGCAGCCTAAATTATCAACAGAATGGAGTCCTATGAGTGGCACTAGACAAAAGAAAGAGATGGCAAGATGAAACTGTAATGATTGAGAGAATGAAGAAAATTGTAATATACATCACCATATTTTGATACCCCTCTAATATTGAGAATCATAGACAATTGCAGCAAGTGATTGCCTACATTTTCCATCTTGGTTAAAACCAACCAACTAATTAAAAGAAATTATCCCCCAGTTACCCAACTTCCCAACAACTAATTCAATGCTTCCCTAAAAATTAACATTTCTACTTCACATATGTCAATTGTGAGATAAGTGCCAGAGTATAATGAACATCATTTGCACTGTGTCTTCCACCTTCTCTGGTCTAGACCAATATGTTTTGCTCCATCTCTTTTCAGTTCTTATCCAATCAAAACTTAGCTATAGGTCATCCCAAGTCTGTGCTTCTTCCTGAGACAATATGAACAGCATCCCAAACCTCACTTCACTTTATGTCGAAGTGCATGAACCACCAATCTCATTTTGATAGCAACAAATATCTTTGAAGTATGCAGCTAAAATAAAATCCTTCTCTGATCATCCCATGTGGAAAAGTATATTTTGTTTACACTAGAAAAATATACCACACATCAGATTATCACGTGTTCTCTGACTGTGCATTAATGATTAATACAACAATTAATACAAGTTCTGTACGTTACTATGGACAATATTACATGAATCCTTCTAAAAATACTTCCACCTTAGTAGTATGTATCTTTGCTTTGTGCAAGTTAGGGAAGCATTCCATTCCTACAGTCTGTACAGATAGTCCAAGGTGATTCTCTAGAGTGGGTTCTATCTTCTCAGGATGCATGATATCTAATCATATCCAACTGGAACATAGCACATACATTCACATGCTATATGCAACAAAGCTTACATTATAAAAAGATGAAACTATCAGTGGTACATAATTTATCCCAACTCGTATTCTTTACAATTTGAGAAGTCGTATACCACTCACTTTCAATGTTTTCTTTGATTTAACATACCTTTTATCAAATCTGGAGGCATTGTTTGGATATTTGCCTACGTTGGATTCCAAACAACATTGGGATCAAGGAAAATAAAGCTGTTATCTCTTTTAATAATTTGTCATGTTGTAATAGAATGCCCTCATTATTTTAATCAGCATAATCATTGTTTTAGTTCTTGTAGTAATCTACCTGAGCCTTATACAACCAAGCTGATGTTTCAGATCAGATCTTTCAAATGTATTGATGTTTTTAAATTTTTAGAATGCAGTAATTTATATGATCTTTAAAATCTATCACGTACATCTATTTCTAAATGATTTCTATATTATTTTATTTGTCAAAAGATATTTTACAGACCGGATGAAAGGACTGCTACAGGGAGCTTACTCTCTTCAGCTCTCACAAACTTTTATCTAGAACACCTATAAGAAATCATTTTCTCATCCCTAACAACTTAAAGCTTCTTGTTTGGGTACATTACATTGATCATTACGTAGTTTTTC
Organism: Typopeltis vanoorti; assembly: GCF_054136105.1. Taxonomy (NCBI): domain Eukaryota; kingdom Metazoa; phylum Arthropoda; class Arachnida; order Uropygi; family Thelyphonidae; genus Typopeltis; species Typopeltis vanoorti. The sequence continues at coordinate 67,490,849 of NC_143553.1, read as the reverse complement.
ATCTTGCTGCTCAATAAAGTTTACCTGTATTTCTAGGGAAAATAAACAATCTACATCCCCAGAGCAACTTCACTCTCAAAATAGAAAAGGAAAACTATTTATTTCCATTTATCACAAACATACCTTCACTGGATGCTCCATATAGCAGCAGTCAGCTCACCACCCTTCTCTCAAAAAACATGAATACAAACTGCTCTTATTACATCTTTGGATGAAAGAGGAGGAATAATGGTGGCTATTTCAGCAGAGTATTATTGTCCATGAAAGTGCCTATAAGAGAGACATGAACGAAACCAAGCATCTGTGAGTGAGTCATTAGAGTGAATGTGGGGTATCTGTGTGTGTGGGGGGAGGTCATCAGTTAATCAGATTGTCCTTTTCTGAAAAGCATCAATCTTAGAGAGGATTTGGGATTTATATAGTGTTCGAATTGTACAGGTCTTCTTTGGTTAAAAAAAAAAAAATACAGCTAGTTTTTTTTGGAGGCTATGGAAACATTTGCTGACACATCTTCTAGTGAAAAATTAAAAACATGGCTGTGTTCTGGTATCATTGAAGTTCACACGATCATCTTTATCCCAGTGAAGAAGTGCAAGACTATCAGATTTTAGAGCACTGGTTATAGAAAATTGTGAAGAATCTGATGATTAGGTACAAAAAATTTGTTGAATGGTGTGTACTGTCATCAGCAAAACTAATAAGATTTGAAGTCAATAACAGACTGTCATTTATTTAATGGAGGAGGAGAGCAGGTAAGAGTATAGAATCGTGGCATATACCTGCACTGATGGGGAAAATCTGAGAGAGAAAATCATCTAACATGATAAAGCAATGAATATCTAGAGCAGAAACTGGTTCCCATTGCATAGGGTAAAAAAGCAGGTCATGGTAGTTTTCTGAGCAGGCTTCTACTAGACCTATTCCATTCCCTTTAAATATAAAGAGTCATCACCTGATTTTCTTCAAACATTTCCAATGCTTGTGTCCAAAGGTGGGTAATGAAGGATGAAAGATCACTAAGTCAAGGGTGATAGAATCCATTTGCTTGTTCACTAATTAGCTTGTGGATCTCCAGGTGTTAGCCATTGATGACCTCCATGATTTGAGAGATAATGAAATAAGAGCAATAGGATGGTAGTTTGTTGGCTGACTTTTGTCACCTCACTCTCCTCCTTTTTGTAAGAAGTTTTGTTTTTAGTTATCAGATTGTGACACAACACATTCTGGCAATGATGCACTGGATTCTGACTTGTAGAAGTAAAGAGATTCTGTGTCCATTGTATAAGTCCCTGATTAGGTGACATATGGACTTCTTTACACAGATTTGGTCACTTGGTTTTCGAAAGGATGAGGATATTGGAAAGGTTCTAAAGGCAATTGATTAAGGTAGTTTTTAGTGTCTAGAATGTTGAGTATAAAGAAAGGTAGAGAAGTTACAATTTGCAGTCTAGTGGATAGGAGGAAGAGGATGATATCATAGAGATGTATAAGTTGGTAAAGGGTTATTATAAAGCTAACATTGAAGAAGTTTTTCATAAAATGGTGGGAGAAAAAGGAAGCTGTATGAGGAGGGTGTGAGCAAGGGAGGAGTAGCATGGTTTTTTGCATGGAGGGTTATGAATGATTGGAATGCATTGCCCGAAAGTGTGGGGTGTGCAGAGAATTTGAATGTATTTAAGGCTTGGTATGGGGTCTTGGGATAATAATATAATAATCCTGTTATCAGTTGTGCCAGATGTAGAAATAGGCTGTAAGTGGTATTAGATTTCTGTACTGAAATTCAGCTATTTGCTGATGATGCAAAGTTGGGAAGAATTATAAGTAGCACTGCCGATGCTGAATCCCTTCAGGAAGATTTAAATAGACTTTTTACTTGGATAAAATAGTGGGGGTTGTAGTTTTAATATCAATAAGAAGTGCAAGGTGTTGCATTTTGGAGTACAGAAATTTAAGGCTATGTACTATATTGATGGTGCCGTACTGCAGGAAGTGGATGAGATTAGAGATTTAGGAGTGATGGTTGACAGTAGACTGAAGTTTAGAGGGCATATCATAGTGCTGCTATGATAAGAAGTACTCTAACATGCAAGGATAAGGAAGTGGTTGTATCACTATATAAGGCACTGGTCAGACCACACTTGGACTACTTCTAATTCTTAAACCAGGTGACCAGAACTGAGCACAGTTCTGGTCACCTGGTTTTCAATGTGATGTGGAGACACTGGAGAAGGTCCAGAGATGAGTGACTAAGACAATATCAGGAGTTTGGAATGCTGGCTATAGAGAGAGGTTGAAGAGATGTGGATTGCAGAGTTTGGTGGATAGGAGGAAGATAGGTGATATGATAGAGATATTTGAGTTAATTAGAGGATTTTATCAGATTAATCCAGAGAGGATTATAAAAAGAGTAGAAGGTGAGAGGGGAAGAACCAGAGGTCATTCCTGGAAATTATGTAAAAGTGCAGTGAAGAAGGGTGCGAGGAGTAGATTTTTTATATATGGGGAATTGTCAGTGAATGGAATGCATTACCAGAATGTGTTATTAATGCAAGGAGTGTTAAGGACTTGAAGATTCTATATGATAAATATGTTGTCAGTTGTATGAACCTCCCACGATGAGTCTGTCAACTCTGTGGAGGGTGTAATAATAAGGCAAACGTTGTCATTGAAGTATGCCTTGACTTGTCATATATGAAGAAATCTAAGCACACAAGTAAAATCCTCAGTATTACCGTATATTCCGGCATACAAGTCAACCTGGCGTATAAGTAGATATTGGAATTTTTTGAGTTTATGTGAGTTTTTATAGTATACTTGTCGTATAAGTTGACTCGAAAAATTTATTAAAAATAAAAATTATGACAGTTTTTACGTAAAATTTTTATACAGGCGTCAACCACTAGGATCATAACTGCCTTTTCAGTCCTTCCATTCTTTGTTTTAGCAAAAGATATAAAATACCTAGTTGACAAAAAAGTGGCTTATTCTGGAAAATAATGTTGTGGATTGGGTTCTAGAAAATCGCCAAAATGGATTCATTATAACAAGAAATAATATTCGTTTATTTGCTTTGTCCCACTTCAAAGGACAGCGAAAACTTCAAAGCTACAGTGAGTTGGTATAGCCAGTTTATGGAAAGGAAAAATTTAGTGCTTCGACTAAAAATCGCACAGAAGCTGCCAAAGGATTTGGATGATAGATTATTAAGTTTTCTAAGATTTATAATTGCTAAAAGAAAGCAAAAAAAATTATTTATTGTCTCAAATCGGAAATATGGATGAAACTCCAGTTATGTTTGACATGATCGGGAATAGAACAGTAGAATTGAAAGAAGTAAAACTATTTCTTTAACAACAACTAGACATGAAAAAAAAAAAAAAAGCCATTTCACAGTTGTACTTGCTTGTATACTAAATTAAAACCTATGATAATTTTTAAAAGAAAAACAATGCCAAAGATCAAAATTTCAAGAAACGTTTTTTGTCCATGTTCATGAGAATGGTTGGATGGATGAAGCAGGGTTTAAACTGTGGATAAAAAATATTTGGAATACACGACAAGGTGCATTAAAAAATCCAAACAGTCTTTTAGTGTGGGACAATCCCATTTAATGGAGAGCACAAAATCTTTATTAAGAGAGAGTAATATCAATATGATAGTGATTCCAAGTGGGTTAACTTCACTAATGCAACCGTTGGATGTTTGTATAAACAAGCCATTTAAAGACCGTTTACGAAAACAGTGGAATGCGTGGATGCAAAAAGGAGAGAAAAGTTACGCAAAAGGAGGACAAATGTGACATGCATCTTTGGTAACAATGTGTGAATGGGTAGCGAAAGCATGGGATAAAATAAAACCAGATACAGTAATAAAATCTTAAAAAATGTGCTATATCTAACAAATTAGATTGCTCGGAAGATGATTTTGTTTACAATGATGATGAAATTGATGCTAAATCTGATGGAGAAAATGAATACAATTTATATGACGATATACCTGAAGAAATTACAGAACCAGAGTACAATGAACTTTTCATACATTCAGACAGTGAAAATTAAATTTTAATTATGTAGTTACTTACATATTTTCTTTTGTAAATAAATAATTATATAACATGTAAATAAATTTGATATAAGTTGAAATATTTTTACTTATTTACCCTTTTTGCTAATAAATTTAACAGAGTATGATACATACTAGTTTTTCTTGGAAAGCGATCAATTTTTGATTCGGCGTATAAGTCGACCTAAAAAATTTAGTACTTTTTTTTAATGCTGAAAAGTTGACTTATATGCTGGAATATACGGTATGTATATTGCTATGATAATTCAGATCTATTCATAAAATTCCATCTTAACTTCCACAATAATTAAGTAGACTGAGGCTTCACACACATCCACGTTAAAAAAAAAAGTTTAATAATTCTAAGATTATGTTACCACTTCAGAATGTTATATATTCGTTGTAAACTTTAACAACAGAAAATCATTCTATGATCAAAAATAAATCACATCTCACCTGGACAGAAAAATATGCCAGTTAATAAGAATATCTGTCTCTGTTAAATTCAGCTGCATTTCAAATAAAACTAACATGAAAGAAGCAACTTCTTTAACTCTTCGATGGAAACAGTCCTTTTCTGGAAAATATTGGTAACTATAGATTTCCTGTTTACGGTAAGAGGTAAAGTTGCACAAAAATGTTCGTTCTTTCTACTTTCTTCTTCAAGACACACAACTTTTTCCTCTTCCTATTTGAAGGATTTCCAATGAAAAATAATCCTTTTAAAATTCAACTTGTCATATCTAATTTCCAGAAACAGTTAAATGGTTACCTTTCCAAATGGAATCTTTCATATCTGATAAGCATTTCTCCTTCTGTATGAGAAATTTCATTTATCAAGTTCCAAAGTTCCTTTTAATTCTTTTTTTTTATAGAAACTTGTTTCATTATGAATTATTTCATTTTATGAATTATTATGAATATGAATAATTTGTTTTATGAATTATTTACATGTAATTCATATTATTATATTCTTTCTTTTAAGGTTACACGGTGATCAGCATTCATATTGATGAATTTAGGGACACAGAACACACGTGTTGAAAATATTATTTTACTGATTAATAATAAAATAACTTTATGTTTTGACCCCTGTATTGAGGTCATCTTCAGAAGGATACATGTGTATAAGAACAAGCTACATGCTGTTGCACTCTATACAAGTAAATTACATCTACGTTGTTAACTAATATTTTTTCTTAGCCTGCCCTCTAGTGGGGGGGGGGGGGAATAAAATAAAAACTACAATAAATTCTGCTAAAGTCCCAACGTACTAGGATTCTTCTGGAATTATACAGTTTATATTGTTATATTATGATTATCTTCTGGATTTGTACCGTACAGGTTGCTGCTGAATGTTCAGGAGGAAAAAAAAAACACTTCACCAAGTCTTCTTGTATTGAGATTTTTCTTCGTGGTTGCTATGAAGGTTGTAGATGGGTCCTCCACATTCTTGGAATTGTTAGGCCATCATTTTTATTCAGATTCAGGTCATGTTTGTGCATTTCACATGCTTCCTTGAATTTCTGCTTGAACCAGGTTTTGGTGCGGTGTAGGGACTTAGTACCTTTCCAGTCAATTCTATTGTATGTTTGGAATGCGTGGTCAGAAAGGCCGGTTTTTCCAAAATGGAGGTATTTTATGTGACATTTTTTTTCATCCTTTCTGATTGGGATGGTTCGCCCTGTTTCCCCTATGTATGGTATGTTACATGTGCAGTCTATTTTGTAAACCCCTGGGTGGGCTAAGTGTGGCAGGGGATCCTTGGACGAACTGAGTAGGTGTCTTAATTTTGTCGGGGGTTTAAAGGTGGTTTTGGTGTTGTATTTGTGTGGTGTTCTGTCTATTTTTTCTGAAATGCCTCTAACATATGGTAGAGCAATAGCATTCTTGAAATCTGTTTTGTTATTAGTGGTGTCTTTGTGGAGGATCTTGTGAATGGTTTTTATACTGTATCCATTTTTTATAAAGGTATGTTTGATGGTCTCATATTCATGGTTAAGAGCTTGTTCATTTGAACAAATGGTTTGAGCTCTGTGTTTAAGGGTGCTTATGACTCCTAGTTTTTGTTTTGGGTGGTGATAAGAAGTTTTGTGTATGTGTATGTTTGTGTATGGCCTGTGTGTGTGTGTAGGTTTGCAGTAAACTGAGAAGGAGAGACAGCCTGAAGGAAGACACATGACAAGTGTCTAGGAACGGAAGAGAGTTTTTTTTTTCCATTTCAATTTCAATGGTGAATTGGATGCGTTTGTGTTGTTTGTTCAGGTGCTAAGGAATGTATCCAGTGCTTGGCGGCCGTCGGGCCAAATGGCAAAAATATCATCGACGTATCTGAGCCAAATTTTGGGCTTTAGGCACACACCGATTCTAGAGCTCGTTGCTCAAAATCTTCCATATAAAAGTTCGCCATGGGGGGGGGGGGGGAGCCCATGGCGGTACCCTCTTTTTGAAGGTAAAAATTGTTTTGCCACATGAAATATCTGGAGCGGAGTACATGGGCAAAGAGGGCCGTGATGTCGTGTGGAAATATGTTCTGTAAGAGTAGGATAGTATCATTGATTGGGACATTGGTGAAAAGGGAAGTTATGTCAAAGCTGACTAATAGATCTTGGTCGTTGAGTGTAATATTTTTAATTTTGTTTATTAATTGTTGTCTATTTTTTATGTAGGAAGGGGAATGACCAACCATTTCCTTGAGTGTGGCCGCTAATTTTTTGGCTAAGTAGTAATTCGGACTGTCAATTAATTCCTTCCACAATTTTACGTAATGGCGTGTCTGTTTGGTGTACTTTTGGCAGGCCATAAATTCTGGGTGTGCGGGCATTCTGCGGTATTAATTTTTTAATTGTTTCTTCCAGCCACATGTTAGCTGATTCAAGTAGTTCAGTAGTTTTCTTTTTGTTATGTTGCGTGGTGTTACACCTGATATCTTAAGAATGTAGAATTCTCAGCTATCATGGTGTAAATTAAAAACCCTGCATAAAAGATAATAGATGAATTAATTAAAAGAAAAAGAAATATTCTTGCATCCAATAAAATATATAAAATATAAAGGTGTTTGTTGAACTAACTAACAAAAAAAGGAAAGAATATATTAATGTTGTAATATGATATAAAAGAGAAAATTTAAATAAGACAGAAAAGGATTAGTCATAAGAGATGGTATGTGAGAGGCTAGAGATTAAAATATTAAGTAAGTTCATAGAGAAATTTTGGAAAGGGGATTAAGTTAGAGGCTAGCAAAAGAAAAACAACAGACTATCGCTCAGGGCCGATTCTCGGATTGAGACATCGTTACGGGCTCGCCGACCAAAGGACGTTTGGCAGAAAAATGCCACCCTAATTGGTCGGTGAAGTAAAAAAATCAAATAAGGGGACGGAGAAAAGAAGTTAAAGAAGATGCCGTTAGGAGAGCAAGTATAAAAGGGTTGGAACCCCCCCCCCCCCCCCAGGCTTTTTAGGCTTTTAGACCTTTTTGGTTTTTGGTTCTGTTCCAGGAGAGTTCTTCGCAAGCTCCTTTGTATGGGTTTCACGGTGTTTTCCTGAGTGATGAGATTGGAGTTATATCTCCGTCGTCACAACACGGAAACAAAATTGAGCGGAATTTCGGTTCCGTATTTCCTATGTAAGAAGCGAAGAATGCCATATAGTCGAGGAAAAGAAAGCATATTCTTTGTGTTTCAGCTTCACTGACAACCACGAAAAAGGGAAAGCTGTAAAGAAATCGATATCCACGTCGCGAGTTGCACAGCTGTTATTTAGACAATTCAAAGTATGTCCTGAATAACGAAAGGTAAAGACCGCATAGGCATAGTTCAATTCAAAAGGGAACATAGGAGAAGCAGACTATCGGAGAGGTTATACCAGGATACTTCAATCAGAAAAAGATAGAGGCCCATATGGAAAACTCAGGAAAGAAAGGTACTGTAAATTATATCTCGTGTTAACTAAGATTTGTCAGTATTAGCTATCAATATTCTAATACTGAACTGTTAAAGTGACCAAAAAACAATACTAGGACTTTAGTATCTGACAGAATATATTGAAAGTAAGCTGGCTAGTGTTAATGTTATATGAGTAATTAAGCGTCCTGAGAATTTTCCATGTCTATTATATTGTATAAGAAAGTCTAAATGTCATAGTTATGTGTTAGTGCAGTAAATGGTTTAGTTAAGCTACTTAAGTTTGGATAGTTAAATAGTGTGAATTAATCTTATATGTCCATGTCATATGAAGTTATGTGTTGAATGTGTATGGCGGCATGATTGTGATACCCATTATAGGATCATAGCCTAATTACTTGTGATTAGCTAATGTTAGTTTGTAAATATTTAGTATAGCATTGAATTGAGTAATCACAAAAATTGAATTGTACTGTGTTAAAGACTTTAATAAACCTTTGTTCAATGATAAAAAAAGTTGTCTGAAATTGCTGTCCAATGCACCACTTGAAAAATATGAACCTAATCATGCGGGAAATTAATGTGTTAAGAAACGAGATAAAGTGTCACGACTGCAACATTGTTTCACTTTCAGACATATTTTAGTTCTTTCTCCTTGTTTTTGTATATAATATCTGAAACTAAATATCCCAAAAGGCGCAGTATAATACAAATATTAGGGGTACTAAGGAAAGAAATAACTTAAGTATTAGTAAAATTTTTGGTGATATCTCGAGCATAGATAATAGTAGAACATAGATGAGAGGAAATTACTAGTTAGAATAAAAATCATTAAATGGGACACAATAGTGGGGTTGTAATTTACCATTTGGTATGTGTTGTGGTCCGATACCAAATGGTTCATTTTTTCAATGTAGGTTGTCTGATTTAAAACAACAGTGGCGTTCCATTTATCGGCTTTTGTGATAATAATGTCACGGTTATTTTTTAGGGATTTGAGGGCCAGTTTATCCGCTTTGTTTAGGTTGCTGCTTAATTTTTTGGTTGAGTTTAGTAAACAGGCAGTTTCCATCCATATTTTGTCAGCTAAATTGGCGGGGAGGGATCTTAAACCTCTCGATATGGTATATTATATCTAGTTTATTTACTGACCTCAGAGCAATGGCGTAATTTATACCTTTCTCCAGTAGCGGGAGTTCACCTTGTGTGAGGTTGTAATCCGATCGGTTGATAACCAGACAGTGGTCTGATGGTGGTTGGTTGCTCCTAACTGCGTTGTTGGGTGATTGGCTGCTCCTTCCGTTATGGCGTCATAATTGTCTTGTGCTTTCCTGTAGTTTTAATGCTTGAAACTTTGTTATTAATTGTTCTTTGTTTTTGAGTAATAGGTGCTTGTCCGAGTCATCTGTGATCCTGTCTAGAATATTCCAAATTTCCTGATTAACATAACTGGATAGCTCAAATTTCAGTTGTAACACTTTGGCTTGGGTCGATGCTAAGTTCTTTCGTGTCTCGTGAATTTGTTCTCTTAACAAAGCTTTTTCTAGCCTGGCATATGTACGGAGCGCTTTAGCTGATGCAAATTTCTTCTTTAGTTTAATGCAGTTGGGTATTAAGTTGCTGTCTCTACATCGTTTCAAAAAGGCCAGACGATTAATTAACATGGAACTACGTATCTTTAGTTTACGACTCTTTCTTTTAAGGTTACACGGTGATCAGCATTCATATTGATGAATTTAGGGACACAAAACACACGTGTTGAAAAGATTATTTTACTGATTAATAATAAAATAATAACTTTTACGTTTCAACCCCTGTATTGAGGTCATCTTCAGATGGATACATGTGTATTAGAACAAGCTACATGCTGTTGCACTCTATACAAGTAAATTACATGTACGTTGTTAACTAATATTTTTCTTAACCTGCCCTCTAGTGGAAAAAAAAAATAAACAAAAAAAATAAAAACTACAATAAACTGCTAAAGTCTTCACGTACTAGGATTCTTCTGGAATTATACAGTTTATATTGTTATATTATGATTATAATAATGTTATATCATGATGATTATAATGTTAAATCATAATATAACAATATAAACTGTATAATTCCAGAAGAATCCTAGTACGTGAGGACTTTAGCAGAGTTTATTGTAGTTTTTATTTTATTTTTGTTTATTTTATTTTATTTATTTAATTTTTTTCCCCCACTAGAGGGCAGGCTAAGAAAAAAGATTAGTTAACAACGTAGATGTAATTTACTTGTATAGAGTGCAACAGCATGTGTTCTTATACACATATATCCTTCTGAAGATGACCTCAATACAGGGGTCGAAACGTAAAGTTATTAGCATATTATTATATTGTTCAGTACATTTCAATCTGAAAATTATTGGCCATCTTCAGTGGCCTAAAAACAGTTGATACAAGGTAAAAATGCAAAGAATGGATTTATTTGAAATAGAATGAGCCACATGATGTTATATTTCCAGTAATGAGATTCCAGTAAACTGGGAAAAGGTTATCATAACAGTATTTAAAAAAAAAAAAAAAAAAAAAATTACTGATTCATTATTCTAATCAGACTTTCCCATATTTTTGTTAACAATAGGCATCTTCCAATTCAAGTTCGAGTAGTGAAGCAAGGCTTCAGCACTCCTTAAATAAACTTTCAAATTTGTATCAACAGCCGTGTAGTAGGCGTGTTTCAGACCAAAGAATGTTGTGTTCTGTGTCTACTCCATGTTGATCCAATCTAGATTTATTGGATTTACTATGGAAAATATATGATTGATGTTCTTGTAATCTCTTTTCTATTGAACATTGTCTGAAGTAGCACAGATGGCAATCACAATGAACTTGGTATACACCTGGGAGAGACATCAGAGAGCGTTTTAACTTTTGAAGAGGGGGAATAAGTTTCTACTTGTAATTGATGAGGAGTCGAACAATTCGTCTTAGCTCATCTAATTAAAGACCTTTGATTCCTGTCTTATGAGAAGGATGGTGTGCAGATTGTTGAAGAATTAGCATCCAGTGAAAGTAGGCTTTCGATAAACAGATTTGGTTAAATCACCTGGTGGTGAGTGGATGAGAAGAACGTCTAGAAAAGATAATCTAGACAATTTGATATGAGGATGTAAAGCATTTATGGCATAGCTAAAAATGTTGGTAGTTTCTTTATTGTGAGGCCACACAGTGAAAATGCTGTCAATATATATCAAACCCAAAATGAAGGTTTGAGGGTGTATAGATGAAAAGAGGACGCCTACTAGATGTTCTAAATAAAAGTTTGCGAGAGCAAAGGGAGAGTTGACTTTCAATGGCAGTTCCTTTCAATAGGTTGTAGAATTTGTTCTGACAAACCGAGTATCTACAATGCATCATAAATTCAACTAGTTTTACTATATCTTGTGGGAATGTTTCAATAAGTATCTGCAATGTCTCCTTGTATATCAACACTCGCTGTAATCCACTGATCTTATGGTCAAGGGGGTCGTGAAATAAGGTCAGTATAACTTTACTCAAATGTGAAGTGCAATATAATGCACATTAGTTTGTGTGTGTGTGTGTGTGTTAATAAAATTTGCAGCATTGTTTGCAAATGTCTTTTGAATTAAACAGAGATTTAAATTAAATTTTCTATTTAGTGAAGATATAAGCAGATAATATAGCCTTGCAGGAGAATCTCAATAGACTATGTGAGTGGAGCTGTCAGTTTAATGTTGCAATTGCCAATTTGCAATGAAATTTGGTAATGGGGAAATTTTAAAAGAGGTGAAAGATATGAGAGATCTGATAGGGATGGTAAACAGACTTGAAGTTTGAGGTCACATTGGTAAAATTGCAAGAACATCTCAGCAGATTAGTACAATAATAAGGATGTTGACATGTAAGAGCCAAGAGGTTATGGTTACCTTGGCTCAGGCCATATATTGACTACTGTGGGCAGATTTGTTGCTTGATTTTCAAGGGGATGAGAATGCATTGGAGAGGGTCCAGAGAAGGCTTGCTAAGTCATTGTCTGGTCTGTGGAATGTCAGATATGAGGAGTGATGTTAGTGCAACTTGCAGAGGAGTCTTCCAAATAGGAAAGTGGATATGATACAGTTTGGTGAGGAATTATTACCAAATTAATGTGGAGGAGATTTTCCAAGAGGCCATCCCTGGAAATTGTACAGTAGAGTATGAGAAGTAGGAACGTGATTGGTGAGTGCAATGCATTGCCCAAAAATGTGGTGAGTACAGAAACTGTGAATGAGTTTAATGCATGTTTTAATGATCTTTTTTATGAGAGAGAGAGAGAGAGTGTGGACTTTTCTCAATGAGTTCTTTAACTTCGAGGTCAGATGTTAATAATAACAGTAATATAGAGGTTGGAATCTGAAATCTTAATCCAGTTATAACTATGTAAATTAAGTGCTGTAAGTTATAATTAGTAAACATGTTACTTCAAATATAATTTTTGTACCATGCAATTAGTGCAAATTGATCACTGTTTTATGAATTTTAACTGCTTTTATCCTTAGATGTGTAATAGTTAAAGTTGTAGATACTAGGGACAGCAGTACAGGTTTACTGATAAATGGTGCAAAAATCCTTTAAAAATTTACCAGTAATTCAGTGTTTTCTACCAGTATTTCATTAAATCAAACACATTTTTAATGCACATTGTCATATTGTTAACTAATTTTGTAAAATATAGTTCGTTGTTTGAATAAACTGCTCAGACTTTAATGAGTCTCGTGGCTGCATCATACACCTCATGCTTATGTTAGCGGTGGACTGCCTATGTTATTACCTCAAATAATTTACAATTTAACTTTGTAGTACTAGTAACATGTAAAGTTAACACGTGCACACCAGGCTGTATCTCACATGAATTGCATGTCTGACATAAATTGCTTGACTACATAGCATGTCCCTTTCTCCTTTGGCATGCACATTTTAAAATTTGTTAAATATATGTGGCAAGCTGGTTTCAGTCAATTCATTAGACCTTTATTTAGAAAAATAATATTTGTGAACCATTTTAATGGTATAGAAAACTCTAAATGCAATATTCTCTTCAGGTTAAAAAAAAAATACAGTATTCACTTTTGAAAATTTGCATGACATAAATCCATTTGTTTCTGAACTTAATGAAGAAGTATATAGAAATTAATATATTTCCCTTATCAGTTTCTTCAAAATAGGTTATTAGGATATGATTTTAATGTAGTACTCCAGTTAAACTACTTTGGCTTGGGTCTGTGCAGTATGGTGATTGTGGGGGAGAGGATAAAGGGTTCATAAACTCCGGTTGTCTCTAATTACATAAAATACTGGCTCTCTACATGCTATATTTAATGCTATAATAAAACTTTTAAGATGGGAATTTAATGTAAATGATTGTAGGTTGTTTACATTCAGGTACTAAGCAACTGATATGCAGGTGCTTTTTATTATTGGTTAGCTTAAATATACCAGCGAAATATAGAATTTGCCTCGTTATTAATTTAGTATTATACATTGGCTACATCTTATTAGGACCTCCTACATCAATATTTTGCCAGAATTAAATTGGCATCTTCAGGGGATTAATACACTTACCAAGACATTCATGCAGTTACACTTCAATAAAAAGATAATGAAGAGGAAAAATACAGGGAAGCCTAAAGCAACACTACCTCTTTTTATTGGGTATTCTTGGCTGATGGTCTGCAGATGAGTTTCTCATATGAGGCAGTTTGTAGCCATATTTGTTCTGGTTGGATAGTTCATGAAGGCAGAAGTCAATTCAAGGAAAAGCCTTTTAAATTTAAATTTGCTTCGGTGGAGTAAGGTGGCATTTTTCCATCGGATTCTGTGACAGGTATCCAAAGCATGGGGTGCCAAACTCGAGCGATGTCATAGTTATGGAAATGAATGTATTTTTGGTGATCTAATATTCTGATGTTGGCTGTCTTACCTGTTTGGCTATAGTATGATTGGGTGCAGCTGCAGGGTATCTGGTAGACTGCAGATAAATCCAGTGGTTGCATTTGGTCTTCAGGAGAGTGAATAAGCGATGCTAACTTTCTGTGTGGTTTGTAAGTATTCACAAGATCATGCTTTTTTAATATCTTGGTCACCATTTTTTTTCAGAGGCCACGGGCATAGGGAATGGTGATGGCATTTCTGTAATCTGTTTTTGTAGGGGAGGGGGATATGGAATATTTTATTTGGTGGAGGTGTAGCCATTGGCTAAAAAGGTTTTTTATATGTGGTTGCACATTGTACGTGGTGCATACAATGTATGCACATTGTATGTGTTGTAACAATATACTGACCACATTCTGTGATCAGTGTATTGTTATCAAAAGAAATCAATTTTTCCCTGTGGATTAGATTTTATAGTGCCATTATTGTTTGTTGATATGTTTCACCTACAGAGTTTTAAGCATTCTTTTGAATGTCTCCATAAAAAAGTTTGTCAAGGGAGAAAGAGGAGCCTATTACTATTCTCTATTAGTTTGTAGAATTTTCCTTGCTGAACGAATAGCCTGAGCTCATGGTGAACTGAACTCATATCAAATCTGCTTCTGCCATCGCAAACAATCCTGACCTAAACAAATATGGTTGCATCGATCTGCCTATCATACAAGAAATTCTCATCTGCAGACAAACAGCCAATATGGGATGTAGTTTTAGGACCCCCCCCTCCCCCTCTCGGTTTTCTCCTGTTTATTATCTGAAACTGAGGTGTGCCTGCATGCATATTAATATAAGTGTATTAATTCCCCTAAAGGTAACAACTTAACTTTGGTGAAATATTAGAAAAATAAATTTTTAGTTATTGTTTAGACTGCATTGTGAATTTCTTGAAACATAATGTATAATAATCATCATTTAAGCCTAATCACAAGAATTAGAAGCATTATGTTGCAAAATCACAAATCTGTGTATCACTGATGTTATGTTAAAATTTATGCTCTAACTAACACATCAAAACACATTGTTAAGCAATGAACTTAATGAAGCACTGATAGCTTATATAAAGACATGAATAACATCTTATTCTGATGTTATGCATTAAGTGTATGATCCCACAAAATCGAATGACAAATATTACAGAATTTATAATAAAACCAGCAAATGTACAATAATGAATATAATCATAGACTTAGTGGAGGGTCTTTGTAATAATAAAAATGTAAAAAAAATAAATGAATGGAAGTTAGTGTGATTCTGTGCTTGAGAATAATGTGGCTTCAGATTCAGCAGTTCCTTGACATCGTCTGAGTTATCAGTGAAGGAAAAACTTTAGTTGCTGATAAAGAAAAAACTGAGGTAGCCTGTGAAGATTCAACTCAAAAACAAAAAAAAAAAAAAAAAAAGCATAAGACCTAACACTAAAGTTTGAAAGGAAATAAAATTTTTAAAAATACTGGCAAATCAGTATTTACAAAAATTTTCACTGCATTACTGGTAATAGAAAAATTTAGTAAATTTACAAATCCTACTAGGTGTGATAAAACCAAGATGTATTTTCTTTCTTAAACACACTAAAGGTTAATTGTGCACAGCCAGAATGATTGCCATTCTGGCCATGAATGTTTAATCTCCATAATACATGTATTTCTGAGTTATGAATGCTATTCTTAACTTACATTGTTAAAGTGTTGCACTAAAAAACTAGTTCCAAATATTTAATTAGCATAAATGATGTATAAGACAAATATGATTCATATTACATTTATGTTCAAAAATATGTGAAGTGATAATTTTTATGCATGTTTGCATGTCTTAATACTTGGTCATACAATCGTATCAACATTTTAGAAGAGAAGGTACATTGGAAAAAAAAAATTCTGAGGTAGTGAATTCTACTGCTGCATGAATTTGGAAGGAAGCTATTTTTTATATTTTAAATTTTATATAACTATATTTCAAGAAATATTGTTATACAAAATTTAGATCAAGAGGAAGACCCAGAAGGAGATGGGCAGGAGACTTTTTAAACCCTTTTATAAGAATTTTATAAGAATAGTCCTCCTGGTTTGTTAGTGGACAGCATTCCATTTCCCTAGACAAGACCATGATTTAGAATTCCACTTTGGACATTGATATTTGAATGTTTTTGGCATTAGATTAATTTGCTTGCCCTGGTATGTGACCATTGTCTCTCTTATTGGAGGCCCTAATATGGCTTGCAAAAGTTCCATGTTTTCTAGAACAGGGTTTATAACCTTTCACTGGTGGGATAAGCCTTAAAAAAACACTAATAATAGATTCTAGAATTGGTTTGCATTCAAATGTTTTCCATTAACAGCTGTTTGAAATGAATTAATAATAGGTATATAATGAAACATTCAAAATGTTTTTCAGAAACTCCCAATTAAATGTTTGACTCTGTAATCCTTAATATGGGATTAATAAATGAAAGCAAAATGTAGCTTAGAATGTTTCCACTGTCAGGTGACTAACAGCTAGATTTGTATTCCTTAATTGTTTAGGAATAGAATGATTACTAAAGTAAAATAACAGTTTTCATAAATGTGAAAGGATGCTTTTATTTACGTGTGTAGAGGCTTAAGTGCTGCTAGGACATCATGTTGGAGGCTTGATGGATTTTTTACAACACTCAGAAAGGATTAAAACAGAATTTAATACTTCCTATATTTCATCTCAGTCACTGAGATATCTTCAGGGATTACAAAAAAACTAATGTAACATAAACACAAATAACAAACAATACTAAGCCCCAACCACGTGGGTGACACTAAAGTCCTAACTAGGTGGAGTGCCCTCTAAGGGCGGTTGTAGGTGGCCTGTAATGTTGGGTGGGACCTCTGGTGATAAGTGTTTCCCAAATCTTAGGAAGCTTAATGCAACCATATTTATTAAGATTTGGTTGATTTCTGAGAGCTGCTACTGATTCTAAAAATAGTCTCTCTTTTTTGAATTTGCTGTGATGCAGCATGATGGTTTTTCTCCATGGGATCCTATGGGTTGTATCCAAGACATGGTCAGCAAGACCTGACTGACCATAGTCGTGGTTGCAGATGTATGACTTGTCTTCCTCCAGGCAGATGGTTGCTGATGTGCCTGTCTGTCCAAAATACACCAGCTTACAGGAACAGGGTACTTTATAAACTCCAGGCACTGAGAGAGGAGGGGAGCTGATCTTTTGTAGAACAGATAAGGGTAGCAAGTTTGCACTGGGGCTTAAATGCTGTGTGTAGGTTATACTTGTTTAAAATCTTGGCTATTTTTTCAGATGTGCTACGGATGTAGGGTAGGGTATGGAAATGGCATTTCTGTACTCTTTCTGACTAGAAGACCGGGTAATGGGGTGGAATTATTATTTTTTTGATACTGTGATCGCTGTAGCCATTGGAGAGGAAAGTGTTATGTATGTGGTCAAGTTCAGTATTACTGAACTTGACCACATACATAACACTTTTTACTGGAACAATGATTGTGGGCTCTCTTGGTAAGAGTTTTAATAATGCCATATTGTTGAGCAAGGTGGTGGGAGAGTTTGTGACTGTATCTGCCTGTTGCGTGGGTTTTCTGTATACAGTGAAGGAAAGTGTACTGTTAGGAAGATGTGTAACTAAGGTGTCTAGAAAGGGTAAATAGTTGTTCTTTTCCCTTTCCATTGTAAACTGGATTCTTGGATGTAGGCTGTTGAGGTGACTGAGGAAGGAGTCTAATGTGTCTGGGCCATGAGGCCAAATAGAGAACACATCATCAACATATCTTAGCCAGATAGAAGGTTTGAGAGGGGGCTGAGTCTATGGCTCGTTTTTCAAAATCTTCCATATAAAAATTGACAAGAGGGGATGAGAGGGGGGAAACCCATGGCAGTTCCCTCTATCTGCTTGTAGATTTTGTTCTTCCAAGAAAAATACCCAGAATTGATGGCAAAGGAAAAGAAATCTAAGATGGCAGAAAGAAAAACGTTTTCTAAGAGTGTTAAGTTATTCAATTAAGGGTATATTGGTAAACAGTGAGGAGATGTCAAAGTTTAACAGTATAGTTGTGTTATTTTAAGGTTAAATTTTCTATGAGGGTTTTAAAATGGGTAGAGTTTTTTATATAGGATGTGGAAAGTCTAGTGAGGGAGCTCAGAGAATTGGCCAGTTGTTTTGACAGTTTGTAGCAAGGTGCATTAGTGGCATCTACTATAGGTCTTTGTGGGGAATTGGGATTGTGGATTTTTGGTAAGCCTTATATTGAGTGGGGAGCAGAAAGGCTTGATTTTTTTTCGTGATGTCTGGGTGCCAGGACGACACTTTTTTAAGTAAGTTTTTTAACTTGTATTTTTGTGGTGTCATGTTCTAG
This sequence comes from Typopeltis vanoorti, assembly GCF_054136105.1. Classification (NCBI taxonomy): domain Eukaryota; kingdom Metazoa; phylum Arthropoda; class Arachnida; order Uropygi; family Thelyphonidae; genus Typopeltis; species Typopeltis vanoorti. Next base: position 67,472,575 of record NC_143553.1, on the reverse strand, counting down.
CGGGGTGTAGATCGAGCAATCTCAAAGGATAATTCCCATGTTTTGATTGTATTGCATGGCATTAAGAACGACTGTGGCAATACCTTTATCGGCTCTGGTGATCGTCCTGGCCCCCAGACATCACGAAAAAACCCAAGCCTTTCTTGCCCCCCCCCCAGTATATATGGTTTACCGAAAATCTGCAAACCCAATTCCCCACTAAGACCTACTATAGTGGATGCCACTAATGCACTTGCTACAAACTGTCAAAACAACTGGCTAACACTTTGATTACCACCTTAATTGGAGTTTCAATATGCTATATAAAAAACTCCAATCATTTTAAAACCCTCATAGAAAATTTAACCTTAAATAACACAGACATATTGGTAAGCTTTGACATCTCCTCATTGTTTACCAATATCCCCTTAATTGATACCTTAACACTCTGAGAAAACGTTTTTCCTTCTGACATCTTAGATCTCTTTTCCTTTGCCATCAATTCTGGGTATTTTTTCTTGGAAGAACAAAATCTACAAGCAGATAGAAGGAACTGCCATGTGTTCTCCCCTCTCACCGTCTCTTGCCAATTTTTATATGGAAGATTTTGAATAATGAGCCATTGACTCCTCCCTCTCAAACCTTCTATCTGGCTAAGATATGTAGATGATGTGTTCTCTATTTGGCCTCATGGCCCAGACACATTAGACTCCTTCCTCAGTCACCTCAACAGCCTACATCCAAGAATCCAGTTTACGATGGAAAGGAAAAAGAACAACTGTTTACCCTTTCTAGACCTTAGTTACACACCTTCATAATGGTACACTTTCCTTCACTGTATACAGAAAACCCACGCACACAGGCAGATACAATCACAAATTCTCCCACTACCTTGCTCAACAATATGGCATTATTAAAACTCTTACCAAGAGAGCCCACAATCATTGTTCCAGTAGAACTGCCCTTACTACTGAACTTGACCACATACATAACACTTTCCTCACCAATGGCTACAGCGATCACAGTATCAAAAAAATAATCAGTCCCCCCCCCCATTACCCGGTCTTCTAGTCAGAAAGAGTTTAGAGATGCCATCTCCATACCCTACATCCATAGCACATCCGAAAAAATAGCCAAGATTTTAAACAAGTACAACCAACACACACAGCATTTCAGCCCCACCGCAAACTCACCACCCATATTTGTTCTACAAAAGATCAGCTCCCTCCTCTTTCAGTGCCTGGAGTTTATAAAGTACCCTGTTCCTGTAAGCTGGCGTACTTTGGACAGACACACAGATCAGCAACCATCTGCCTGGAGGAACACAAGTCATACATCTGCAACCACGACTATGGTCAGTCAGGCCTTGCTGACCATGTCTTGGATACAACCCATAGGATCTCATGGAGAAAAACCACCATGCTCCATCACAGCAAATTCAAGAAAGAGAGACTATTTTTAAAATCAGTAGCAGCTCTCAGAAATCAATCAAATCTTAATAAATACAGTTGCATTAAGCTTCCTAAGATTTGGGAAACACTTATCACCAGAGGGCACTCCACCTAATTAGAACTTTAGTGTCACCCACATGGTTGGGGCTTAGTATTGTTTGTTATTTGTGTTTATGTTACATTTTTTTTTGTAATCCCTGAAGATGTCTCAGTGACTGAGATGAAATATAGGAAGTATTAAATTCTGTTTTAATCCTTTCTGAGTGTTGTAAAAAAAATCCATTAACCTCCAACACGATGCTTTTATTTACCTATATTTTATGCTTCATACTTCTTTTGATTAAGCATCTATGCTTGAAGATCTAAGATCCTCACGTTCTTTCTTTATTTACTCGGAAGAGTCAGATTTAACTTTTTTATTTATGTGTGTGTGTGTATATATGTATATATATATATATGTATATATATCTGCTTGGAGTATTGTATTGCTCTCTCTCTCTCGGGGGGGGGGGGGGGGGGGAGAGACCTGGGTGGTATTTGTTAATTACTTAGTCTGTCTGTCTGCATATGTGAGATATTAATCATTCCGTGCAAAAGATGGAAAAGGTTACTCTAAAAATGTGAATTTTTCTGATATAAAAAAAAAAAATTACATCATAGGCAAATGATATACTCAGATAATATCTTTATCACTGGATATTTTTAAGGAAACTTTGCAAAATAAAGTTATTAGTTAAATTTCTCCCTCATTGATGAAGAATCAAATATAACTCTTCTCTTTTCCTTATGAATATACTCTCCACAACTATGTTCCTTCAGCTGCAATAGTTATAATAAAAATTATACAAAAACAAGACAAAATATTTATGTAAATTTGAATAAGAATCAGCCCAAAAGTACTGAAAAGAATTATACCCAGTTCTTATTTATCAAATGAAATACAGTTGACCCTTGAAGAACGTGTGTTTGGTTTGAACTGCATGGGGTCCACTTATACACAGATTTTTTTTTTAATAAATATATTGGAAAGTTCTTTAAGATTTGTGACAATTTGAAAAAACTCGCAGGTGAGCCAAACAGCTTAGAAATATCGAAAAAATTAAGAAAAAGTTTGGTATATAATGAATGCATAAAATATATGTAGATACTAGTCTATTTGATCATATCACTGGATTTACTACCATAAAGTATACACAAATCTATTATAAAAAGTAAAATTTATCAAAAATTGCACACACAAACACTTATAGACCATGCTTGGCAACATTTGCAATTGAGAGAAATGTGAACAAACATAAAGATGCAGTATTAAATCATAACATAAAATTAACTATTATTAATTAATTAGTAATATCTAGTTAATCAATTTATTTGCATAAAATAAAAATTTGATAACGATTTATTCATTAGTGTATAGGATAGGCTACTGTGAAGCAATCGTATCGATTACACTAGGATACCCTAAAGCAATCATGTACAGTACTGTAAATGTATTTTCTCTTCCTTATGATTTTCTTAATAGCATTTTCTTTTTTCTACTTTATTGTAAGAATACAGTATATAATACATATGACGTACAAAATATGTATTAATCAACATCGGTAAGGCTTCCAGTCAACAGTAAGCTACGCACTCGAATTTTCGAACAGCATGAGGGTCGCTGCCCCTAAACCCCTGCGTTGTTCAACGGTCAACTGTATAAGTTTCCATAAGATATATCATTCAGTAAATTTCAAATTTATTTCTATATCAAATTTTATGGCTTTGACATAGAAAACTGACATAGATCTGGTTCATTTCCGGGGTCACTTGTTGAGTAATGCTTTGGGTGAAATAGCTAATATCTATTTTCCCTTTCCAATAATACCAACATTTTGGACCACTGGCAAAAGAAAAATTTGTTCCACTTATTAAAACCTTTTTTTTTTTTTTTTTTTTAAGTAAAATCAATATTTATGTTAGTTTTATAATTTATGATAAATCATCTTATGATAAACTTAGGAGTTTTGCTGACTTCAAAGTATAGTATCTGACAATCCAATAATAATATTGCAACACAAACTTAGTTGTATTCTGAACCTGTGGTTCATGTAGTTCCTTAGACTAAAATATAAAATGATAAATCTTTTGTTCAATATGTAGCTCCCTGCAATAATAATATTTTTTTTTGCTACAGTTGCTTTAAATTAATGGAAGGAAGGAATTTAATTAAAATAATGGTGCAGTGATATCATCAGCCTACCTTTGTAGTATTAATTCTTCTGGAACAGCAGAATTCTTGAAAATTAAATTGCATTTATTTCATTTGAGACTGAGATACATTCAAAGAATCTTCTAAGGCCCTACCAGTTACATTAATACATCTAGATCTTGGTTCTCTGGATCTTTTCCTTGCCATTGTGGCATTAAACACCTATTTTGCTAACTTGCTTTCTACTTCAGTGACCATAATACCTGAGATTGGCTCTGTTCACACATTCTTGAATGCTAACAATGTCAAGATCCTTGCTAATATCTTAATTTTTAAAATGATTCTGCCATTGATGCCATCTGTTCACTCCCCTCATTTTCCTCAGAATGCTCATGTCTGTTATCCAGACTTTCATCAACTGTTTTATTTCTTAACCCAGCTGTCAGATCCATAAGTTTAAACACTGTCTTCTGTATAGCTAGTTTAGTGTTTTGACCAATTTCTCCTTTATTCCATATATAGTTATTCATTTAATTCTTAATTTGCATTCATTACTAAAAATTGTGTCTAAATCGCTGAAATGTATGTGTATGTCTTCTCTCCTCAACCTATTGGTTAGTGGGTAGCATGGGCTGTTGGTAGCAGTTTTCTGTTTTGCACTGTTAATCTGACTATTTGGTAACTTGTGTGTGTATATGTGTAATATGAAACATATATACATAATGACACACACTATTTATCACAATTCATACCATGGGCAAGTAAATTTTTTTGTGACCTGGGTGGAGGTCTCCTCTTGGTTATTCAGCTTTGACCCTTTAGCTATCTGACTCCCCTGCTTACATTATGATGAAAATTTGCAGATCAAACATGACTAAATTAAGAAATCTCAATATAATTTTAATGGTAGTATCCATTTGTAGCATCAAGAATAATTCCCAACTTTTTCCCAAAATGTTCTTTGCATGAAACGTGTCATGGGTGGGAAGGGAGAGAGAGAGAGAGAGAGAAATTTTATTTTAGTTCTTAAATCTGACTGCAAACATCCAAAATTAGATCATCAATTAAAAATATGAATACAGAAAGATGTATATGGGATTTTCTCTTCATCTGCTAAGCAAAGATCATAAGTGTGGATGAAGAAAGATTGATGGGCACGGTTTACTCTTCATAATAAAATGAAAGGATGGTAAAATATTACTGTGTGCAGTGCCATCGAAAACAAAAATCTAGCATGCTATGCATTATTTAGTTTAATCATGTAAAAATTATTTTATATAATTGTTTTGTTCTGTTTGTGTTTCTTTAGGTTAATAGACCAGTGGGAAAAGTACAGATACACACAAGTGACCCTTCAGAGTTGAATCCTTGTGATTGTGATCCTAATGCTGATAATCCTTGTGGTAATGATACTGACTGTTTGAACCGCATGATGATGTTTGAATGCCATCCTTCTGTATGTAGAGCTGGTGATAAATGCCAGAATCAGAGATTTCAAAAGCGAGCATATGTATCTGTGACACCTTTTAAATCAGAAAATAGAGGCTGGGGTTTAAAAACGCTACAAGATGCCAAAAAGGTAAACATTCTTTCTCACATAATGTATTCAGAAGTATTTAAAAAGAAAAAACAATCAACATACCTTAATTGATTATTCTATTAAACCTATTCTCTGTGTTATTAGTTAATCTGCTTAAGTGAAAATCAACCTTTTAATCACCTTACCGGCTATTAAAGATCAAATACACATCCTCAAAAGCTTCGTATCTATCATAAATTTCATTGTAATATCAATGGTATTACAATTTTTATATGCACTTCGCATCCATGGAAATGCGGATGTATATATACGTCCTGGCCGGTAGCGTGGTTAATCACTGATTGCAATTTTCATAATTGCCTAGTATGGTCCAAGCAGAAAGTTTTAGGTGTATTTTGCAATAAGTGCTTATGTATCACTGTGATGAGACCGTAAATATATGAGGTCTTGATTGCATATGAAACAATAAAAATTATAAAAGACTTCAAAAAATGCTTTGTTTTGTCTGTATGTACACAAATTATTCTTAGACACCAGGTGGATGGATTTCATTGAAATTCATTATTGAGAATTTTTAGAAATGTTTGTCAAGATATTTTAGTTTTTGTTTCAGTCAGATAATTTCTAAGGTCATGAAAGAGCAAAACATGGAAATATCTCCAATCTGCCTGGGTAGAACCAGATAAAATTTGGGATTTAGGATGTGCACTAAATGTGTCAACATAGATTTAGGTATTTTCTTCAATGGGATTAATTTTTATTGGCAAAATTCAGACTGATAATAAGAATTCTACATTGTATAAATACATTTAATGAAATTTGGTATTTTAGATTTCGGTATTAAAGATTTTGCCATTTTGATTTCATTCAGATCATTTGGCAAAAAAAGATTACATACCCACAATTTATAAACCAAAAACAACCTTGAAGTGTCATAAACTTTTATCATTTGTTGGATTTTTACAAAATGGCTCCCATTTTATAGTTCTTTGAATGCTCTCTGAGAGCAAGACTTATCATGATGCTCCAAACATCAGAAGAGGTCTCATGAAAATGGCATCAGTATCAACAGTTGAAAATATATCTCTAATCTGTTGTACTGTGTTGAATGTAAACAGATATATGCAAAATAAATTTGTGAGGTAGGAAAGTGGCTGACTGGTGGGTATTAGAAATCAATGTATGGGACTGCTGAGTTGAAGAGAAGGAAGTTGACCAGTGGTATATCACAGTGTTCAGCACTGTGTGTGTGTGTTAATGATACCATGCACTAGAAAATGATATGCAGTTGTTTGCTGTGAATGCTAAGTTGGGGTGAATGATAAAGAACATGTCTAATACAGAATCCTTCCAGGACTGATTCTATGATTAATAGACAACTGCATAGCATCCATAGAAAGTATATTGAAAAAGCACTTATACACAGTTTAAAAAATTTAAGAAATTATTTAATTACACAGATAATTACACAGATATTTCAGTTAGAGTATCTTAAACTGTCATCAATGTTAGAAAGTGAATATCAACCGAATCAGCTCTTTGTCACCAAAAGATCAAGTACAATTCTTATTTGCTGACTGTACAGTGGAACCTCAGTTGTCGAAAGCCTCTGTTCTCGAACAATTTGGTTTTCAAACAGAATTTCAGTTCCTGAACAGGCAAGTGGCAACCACGTGCTGAGCTGTAATGCAGGAAAGTATCAGTTACGCGACAGCCTTCATTCAGTGTAGACACTTGCTCGAATTTGCAGTGAGTTTTCTTGATTTTCTTTGTGTTTTGTTGTTTTTTTCCATAAATTATTATTAATTAAGCTACCATGGTGCCACAGAAGAAGAAAAAAAAAAAACAAAGCGAAAAGAAAAGTTGTTAGAACCACGATAGAGATGAAAAAAGAAATCGTATCCAAACATGAAAATGGCGTTCATGTCTCGAATCTTGCTCTGCAGTTCAGTATGGCGAAATCAGCGATATGTACAATACTCAAAAATAAAGAGACGATCAAGAGAGCTGATGTTGCAAGAGGAGTGAAAGTTCTTACTAAACAAAGATTGCAGACGATTGAAGAAGTGGAAAAATTGTTGCTGATTTGGATAAACGAAAAACAGTTAGCTGGTGATAGTGTTTCTGAGGCTATAATTTGTGAAAAAGCGAGGCAATTACATGATGACCTGTTAAAGAAAAACCTTGGTAATAGTGCTGATACTGATGTGTTCAAAGCTAGTAGAGTGTGGTTCGAGAAATTTAAGAGGAGAAGTGGCATGCATAGTGTGGTTAGGCATGGGGAGGCTGCGAGTTCAAACCAAGAAACTGCTGAGAAATATGTGCAAGAATTTAGTGACTATATAAAGGCTGAGGGTTTTCTTACCCAACAAGTGTTCAACTGTGATGAAACCAGCCTATTTTAGGAAAAAATGCCAAAGAGGACCTACATCACTCAGGAGGAAAAAGCATTGCCAGAACACAAGCCAATGAAGGATAGGCTGACTCTTTTGTTGTGTGGAAACACAAGTGGAGAACTTCAAGATCAAGTCATTGTTTTTGTACCACTCTGAGAATCCGAGGGTGTTTAAGAAAAATAAAGTGATGAAAAGTAAATTGCCTGTTATGTGGAAGGCTAATAGTAGGGCTTGGGTAACCAGGCAATTGTTTATTGAGTGGATCCATGAAGTCTTTGCCCCAAGAGTGAGAAAATACCTTCAAGAAAAAAATTTGCCAATTAGATGCCTTCTTGTGATGGACAATGCTCCTACTCACCCTCCAGGCTTGGAGGACAAGTTAGTGGAGGAGTCTGATTTTATCACACTGAAGTTCCTGCCCCTTAACACAACTTCTCTAATTCAGACCATGGACCAGCAGGTCATTTCAAACTTTAAGAAACTCTACACCAAACCACTGTTTCAAAGGTGTTTTGAAGTGACCTCTGACACAGAATTAACACTCGGAGAATTCTGGAAAAATCACTTCAACATCCTCCATTGCTTAAGTATCCTTGACAAAGCCTGGGCGCAAGTGACTTGCAGGACGATGAACTTGCCCTGGAAGAAATTGTGGCCAGACTGTGTAGCAGACAGAGACACTGAGGCTGATCATATTGCTCTTGTCGATGATATTGTGTCTCTGAGCAAAAGCATGGGCTTAGAAGTTGACAATGTTGATGTGGAGGATCACAGGAATGAGCTCACCACGGAAAAAGTGGAACACCTTCAGTAGGAGCAGCAAAAGACGGAGGTGGAGGAAATGTCTTCAGACACAGAGGAAGGGATTGAGGATGTTCCTAGTTCTTTGATCAAAGAAATATGTGTGAAATTGGGTGAAGTGCAAAGTTTTGTGGCCCTCAATATCACCCTCAAAAAGCTATAGCAAACCGCATCATAAACCATTTCAATGACGGTGGCATGTCTCACTTCAGAAACATTTTAAAACGCAGGCAAAAACAAATGTCATTGGACAGGTTTTTAGTGAGATAGAGGCCCAGTGTGTCTCAAGCAGAGTCAAGTGGTGCCAAGAGACAGAAAAGAGAGAAAAAAAAACCAGAATGACAGTAACCTGATGTTTTTATGGAAGGGGACTCGCCTCCTTCCACTTACGCCATCAACTCTCCTCCTTATGTATAGTTAAAGTGAAGTTAAATTTTCGTTTTTATTTTATCTATTTATTGTGTTTATTCTTTTTATTTTTAGGTAAGATTTTATGCATTATCATTATGTTTGTATACGATCTTATGCATGAAGTACTGTTGTAAAGGTTTAAATAAACAATCATCTGGGGCTTTGGGAACGGATTAATCCATTTTACATTAATTCTTATGGGAAAATGGTTTCAGTTTTCGAACAATTCGGTTTCCGAACAGCCTTCAGGAACGAATTAAGTTCGACAACTGAGGTTCCACTGTATATCAAATTCCTTTTATAATTGCAGTTTGTCCTATTTTGAATAGACTGCATCCCTTGCAAAATGTGTTGAACTTATGTTGAACTCAACACCATAAATCTGTCCTTGCCGAACATGGAATTAACAATAATAGCTACAGAATCCTCTGGAATTATGAAGCTAAATTACTACACAGAAGCAACCAGAAATTCAAATGTCTTTTCAGACAAAATACTGATTCTTGAATTAAACTTTCCAAGAAATTATATTCTTGTTTAAACTTTCATCCAAGCATAAGCAAACACAGTTTGCCCATGAAGTATCTTCACGAACAGGCAACTTGTATATAGAACTTTTGATTTCACATGAATTACCTCAGCATACCATAACGAAAAGCACATTTCCGTTCGGATATGTACGAGGGTGGTCTGAAACTTTCTCGGCCTCAACAATAGATAGCAATACTATCGGCAAGATTTTTTTTTCTAAGTTGATACATGTGTCATAAGCATCCATATGAAATTGCAAGTCATTCTATCAAGTAGTTTGTTTTATACAGCTGTCTGAAGCAAAAGTGTTGTCTGTATCCCTTGAAATGGATAAAATTGAGTATCGTGCGGTTATTGATTTTCTTTGTAAAAGAAGGTTTAACACCAAATGAAATTCGAAGTTCATAAAAGTTCATGGGCACTCTTCTCTTTCATTTTCAACAATTAAGAAATGGGCTGCCGAGTTTAAACGTTATCACCTTGAAGATGATCCACGTGAAGGACGTCCAAAAACTGTAACAACACCAGAAATCATTGATCAAGTGCACAGTATGGTATTGGATGACCGGTGAGTCCAAGTGCATGAAATTGCCGAGACTATAGGCATTTCAAAAGAATGTGTAGGATATATTTTGCATGACGAATTGCATATGAAAAAGCTTTGAGCAAGATGGGTGCCACACTTGCTCACAGCAGATCAAAAAATGCACTCACATGAAAATCTCTGAACAATGCTTGGAGCATTTTAACAAGAATAAAACTGATTTTGTGGATAGATTTATTACTATGGATGAGACTTGGATTCACCATTACACACCAGAATCCAAACAGAAGTCAAAACAGTGGACAGAAGCTGGTTGTTCTATGCCAAAGAAGACCAAGTTGGTCAGGAAAGGTCATGACATTGGTGTTTTGGGATTCTAAAGGCATTTTGTTTATTAATTATCTTGAAAAAGGTAAAACAATAACCTGGGAATATTATTCCAATCTTTTAACTAGACTAGACAAAAAAATTCGCGAGAAAAGACCCGGTTTGCAGAAGAAAAAAATTATCTTTCATCAGGACAATGCACCTGCCCACAAAAGTGTTTTGGCAATGGGAAAATTAAGGGATCTGCACTATGAGTTGTTGGAACATCCACCCTATTCCCCAGATTTGGCTCCGTCTAACTTCTATCTCTTACCAAAACTAAAACTCTTCCTCGCTGGTTAGTGTTTTCTTCGAATCAAGAGGTGATTGCAGCTGTAGAGGGATATTTTGCAGATCTTACTGAGAACCACTATAGAGATGGGATAATGGCACTGGAATAAATGTATTAGTTTTAAGGATGATAATGTTGAAAAAAAATTTTTTTTAATTATAAATTCGTTTTTTCGTTGTTAGGCCGAGTATTTTTTGGACCATCCTCGTACATGTATATATATTTTTTTATTGTTTTGTTTTATAAGATCCTAATAGCATAATGATTTATAACCATCATTCATAGCATATATAGTGTTGTTTGAATTTCCATTATTTATTCTTTTAGTAACACTGATGATGCTTTGTAGGACACAAACTGAAATATTTGAACTTGATTATAAATTGTAAATAACATGTTTTTGTTAAATTCTCAGTATCATTCTTTTGAGGTATTGTGAAGAAAAACATAATGTCCATTATATCATAACTCCATATACAGAAGTTCAGATATTCCATGAGAGTACCGGACCTGAATTAATAGAAATTCTTGATTTTTTACATTGAGTGGTGGTGCATAACATTTCAGAAGCCTTCTTGAATTTCTAGATGTAATTTTGTAAGGAATACGTCACGTTGAATTTTTAGTAGAATATTTGTTGATCATCATTTGTAGTGTGGGAGGCTAGACCTAACTTATGTCATAGAACTGACTCCTATCCTATATCATATGTATATGCTCTCTTACTCCACTGGTATCTATCCCAAAGTTTGGAAATTGGCCTTTATTCAACCCATTCCCAAGAAGGGCAAAAAATCACTTTTGTCTAACTATTGTGCTATCTCACTCACCTCAACCTCAGTCCTGTCTAAAGTAATGGAGAAAACCATCAATTCCCAACTCCTATGCTACCTCGAAGGCACCCAGCTATTAAACGACCACCAGTATGGATTCCATCGCTGCTTGTCGACAGGAGATCTACTCACATATACCACCCATATCTGGACAAATGCCATTGAGAAGTTTGATGAAGCTGAAGTGTTTGCACTCAATATCTTCAAAGCTTTTGACTAGGTCCGACACAAAGGCTACTAAGCAAACTTCCTACTTCTAGTAAACAAACTTCCATCATTTGGTCTCTCTCAGGACTTCTGCAGTGAGATTGCCAGCTTTCTGTCTGGATGCACACTATGTGTGATGGCAGATGGTTCCTTATCCTCTCACCATTCAACTACTGCTGGGGTTCCACAAGGTTCTGTTCTCTCACCAACCCTCTTCCTTCTATATATCAATGACCTATTTCAGTTGACCAACAACCCAATACACAGTTCTGCGGATGACACCACATTGCACTCCTCCCTTTCATTTGATAAACCTTACTCTACACAACTCACCTCAACCTACAGAACATCAACTACACTGCCTTCAATTCTGATCTCCAAGCTATCCTCCAATGGGGTCTGTCGTATTTCTTTCTCGCGTGCACACACACAAAAAAATATAATAAAATAAAAATAATAAAAATTTTCTTAGCATTATTTTTGCCAACACAAAATTTCAGACAGGATGAGATTTCTCTCATCTTAGAATTACCCTGACATCATTGCATCCTCAGCTTCTAAAAAACTAGGATTTCTCTTTTGCTGAAGACATGACTTTACCTCTGAACAGCTATTAACCTTATATAAATCACAAATCTTCCCAGCTATTGAATACTGCTCTCACATTTGGAGTGTGATCCCTAAGAGCTCCCTCAAAATGCTTGACTCCATACAGAGGAGTGCAATTAGATTGATTAATGATCCATCTCTTACCAACTCACTCCTCCCACTTTCGCACAGACTTTTGGTTTCTGCATTATGTGGATTCTATAAATATTTCCATGGCAAATGTTCATCTGAAATATTATCAATAATTCCCCCACAGCACTAAGTATGTTGGGAACACATGCAGCTGTTGCTCAACATCCCTTCACAGTACACCTTGAAACCCATAGAACAAGTTTCTTTTCCTCCTCCTTTCATCCCTGCTGCTACTGTATTGTGGAACAGGCTTTTAAATCAAATGTAAATCAAGTTCCTCCTTTCCCAATCCACTACCCATATACGACACTAACATACTATAGGTTGATCAAGTCAAATATCACTTGTCAAAAAAAATAAAAAGCCTCCAATTTTTGATTCATGAAAAATTAACTACTTTTAGGTGGTGGTTGAATTTCATTGTCTAGTATGAGGCTGCAGTCAAGAGCCTCCAGAACTCAGTCAGTATAGATGAAGCCCTTTTGTCAGAGAGACCTGGGTTCAATCCCTGTCCAAGACTTGGGAAACCTTTATCTGGTCTCTTTCAACTAAAGGTGAGTTAGCCAGTCTCATACAGAGGTAGGGTTTTTCCCCCACCTGGAATTTTTCCCCATCTAGAAAGAAGAAGTGTGAGGCTGCAATCCTACTTATTTGGAGGGCTTGAAAATTCCATATTTGGTCTTTAGAGCAGAATTCCTTCTTGGATTATCTAACTTTTAAACCTCAATGGTACTGATAGACTGTAGATTTTTAGCATTTTATGGGTTTGACATAAAAATAATGAATAGTTGGGGATTGTTTAAATGCAACAGATAGCTGTGATTCCTAAACCATCTTGACTATCATATATAGATCTCATATAAAAGATTTGTTTTAATGATTAGTTATTAAACTGATTTTGTAGTTTTTCAGTGTTGCAATATGTGGCTCCTTAAATATTGGGGTTTTGTTCATTTTATAGATTTCTGTTGTATTAAAAATAACTAACAATAGATGATGAACTGAAGTTATATTAATTCTCTGGCTTCAAGTTATTTTCAGGACATAATTTCAGTTGCTACATAATAAAAGTTTACCAAGAAAGAATAAAATTATTCAATTGAATAAAAGAGTAAAACTGTGCAAACTTTAGCTGCTGTGAATTTTGTCCATATTTTCAATAACTCAAGGGTCAAGACCCAGGAGGATACTATGGTTAACTGTTCTGACACAATGGATTGATTGGACCAGCGGTCCTTTATCCCTTTCTCAGATTTGCAAGAAATTTCTAGATTAAAGATGATTATTGAGCACTCTGCTCACCTATTGTGAACTATTGACTACTACTAAATTTTTTGTGTTTTTAATTAAAAAAAATTGATCTGTTCAGTACAGATTTTTGGTATGTTTGTTGTAGTCTACTGCAAGGTAGTAGACCATAATGGACTTAGGATATTATTGAGCTTTTGGCTTGCCCATTTCAGGCTTCTTACAGTAGGTTGGGAAAAAAACTTAACTGTTCGGTATGATTTGGGGATGCTTGTGTTTTGTAGGGTTACAATCACTGTGGTCTGCCACTTGGCAGATTAATGGGATAGGGTGCATGGTGCCATTTGAAAGGAATTTTAGAGCTCTTTTGCATAGGAAGGTTTTTATCTTAAGGATGTTAGCTTCTAGGTGAAGCTGTACATTACTTACAGACCATGGTGCCTTGAGCTTTATTTAAACGTTTGCTTTGGATTATGTGTAGTTTGTTAACATTGAATCCACTGTATACTCCATGCAGGTCAGCTACACATCAGGACTAGCCTAATCAGCTTCTCGTATAGGAGTAGTTTAAATTCCGCAGCTACTTTGCTGAGTTACAAGCATAGCTGTCTTTGGTACTATTTGCTTTCAAACAGCTGTGATCAACGCGAGTCTTGAAGCAAAACACTTTATCTAGTTGTACCCCTAAGTATTTGACTGCTGGTTGCAATGGAATGGGAGTGCCAAACACGATTGCTTTGTTCTCTGTGGGTATCCGTCTTCTTGTGAATAGCACTGCAGTGCGCTTGTCAGCATTGACACATCAGTTTGCCATTTTTTGAACGATTGTTCTAATTCTGAGATAGCATTTTGCAGTTTTTGGTTGCTAATCTTAGTTGCATGGAGTGGACCATTATTGCAGTATTGTCTGTGTATAGGGCTGTTGGGGCGGCAACTGTGTATGGGATGTCAGCTACATAGAGGGCAAATTTTTTATTTATTTATTCTTATGGCAAAAGCAGCTACAGGTCAATATCCAGACCAGAAAGCCAATCCAGGGCCTCACCTGTCACCTCGTGGATGTCCTGGAGGCCACCACCACCATGAAATTGGCACCTTGGGCAGTCATTCACAATATGAGTGATCATCTGAGCCACAGGGGGAACAGTCACAATAAGGATAATCTGATAGTCTCCATTTATGCAGTAGGTAGCCACATCTGCTCTGGTTCTGATTCTGTGGATAGACGACCAAATTTTCCTAGTAAGGGCAAAGCCAGGCTGCAGAGCACAGGGATCTTCAACCAGGAAGCCATTTGTTGAAAGATTGTTGGACCAGTGTTCTCTCCACATGTCGGGTGTTGATGGTAAGGCAGCCGAAGAGAGTTCTCGGAGAACTTGATGTAGGTGGAATGGTTCTCCAGGAATCCAAGTTACTCATTAGAGACGAGATTTGATTCTTTAGTGACTTTCTGCAGTCTTATTAGCATTACCCTTTCAGCTATTTTTTCTAGGCAGAGAGCAGGACACATGTGCCCTTGCAGTTGTTTGTTTGGCTCTTTGGCTGGATTTTGGACAGTCGAGTATAGCTTGAACCTTCCGTAATTCACAGAATGCGGCCTCCAACAGTTAGCGCATTTAGCCAACCCTGTTTTAATTTTTTGAAGGACACTAAGGTTGAATCAATGCATAAGTTATATCATCATATAAAGTAGCAAAAAGATGTATCACCTTGTTATTAAATTACTCTGGATTAGTACTAGTTGTAGAAAGTTTTTCATTTGATAACAAATTCAGTTATGTTTGGAAAGAAATTATTCTTGTATAATTATTTATCTCATCTTGGTGTGGACTGAGTAGTAACTCTTCCTATAATGCATAGCAGTATATGCATCTGAAAGGGAGTGCTTTGCATTATGGGATGATACTAAGTCAGTTGATGTGATGCCAAAAACGTACTTATAGACTAGTCACGGATATACTTCATGTGTAAACTTTGTTTTCTTACACTTGGTTAAGGATTAAAACAAGAATATAATTTCTTATCAAGTACAATATGTTTTATGACTAAGTGAAAAAACTTTGTACATCTTGTTCTGATACAGGCTGTTTAATAATATGGTCATGCATCATTTTATCATTTCTTTATGATATGATTCTCATGAGTCATTTTCAGAATGAAAGCACATTATGCTTTATTTGTAAACCTTATTTACCTTTGCAAATTGTAAGAAGCCAATGCCCTCTAGTGTAAACCTAATGGTTTTTTAACCCTATTTAAACATGCACATGTGCTGTTCTCATAGTCATAGAATTCATTAAAAATAGATAGATTAAAAAAAAAAATCAAGAAATGATTTGATCACACCTATAATGCTGGACTTGTTGTAGTGGTTATATCATATATATTTTTATATTCTTCAAAAGAGATAACTTGATTTCAACCAGAATATGCTAAATTTGCAAGTAAGTCACCTTATACATGCCAAGGTGGGGAGGGGCCTGGTTTATAGTTTGATGCTGTAGGTCAGGCAGGTTCTTGTGACATTTAAAACACACACACACACACACCCCTTGATGGAGCATGTGTGGTGTTCCTCCTTGGGCCATGATTATGTTTGGTGTCTTCTACACATACTTTTTACCATTAAAGTGATATTATGACTCATGTTTTGCATCATTCTTCCTTTAACATGACCAACCAGTTCTTTATAATACTGGTCTTGCCAGCACCTCGCATCCCATTTCATCGCAGAGGTGTTCTGTTGGATTGAGATCAGAACTTTGTGCAGAAGATAATGTGGGAAAAGCAGTTTAAGTTTTTTCACACTACCTTCTCAAAACCTGTAGTCACCCTCAGTTTAAAGTTGTCATGATATAGGAAGTTTTGCATTTTGCAGAAGTGTTGCTTAATTGATGTTCAATCTTTCTGGCACTGTGAACCTGTCTTTTGCGAAACAGTTCCTTATGAAGTGAATTGTGAAAGAGTTGGCTGTCATACCACCTTGAAGAAAATGGTACAGAGAAGGTTCTTTCAAAGAACAATGTTAGTGAGAATTAAAGAAGAGGACAAAATGCTGTTTTAGTTAGCTTGAAGCTGAAATGTCTGTTGACACTGTCCAGCAGCTGCTTGTGTTTTTATAGACTTAAAGGAAAAGAGTGATGGTAGCCAATTCAGAAAACCAACTTCCATGAAAGCATGTTTAGAAAACATGAGGCAGAAATGGTAAAAATTTTAGGTAGCATCACCGAGATGTCAGAGTAGCATTTCAGAAGTTGGATAGTTTTGGGATTTATCTGTGCTTAGCAGTTGTACCTATGATAAGTACCTTGGTAAAATGGAAAAAAGACAGTATTTTTTAGAGACTGAGAAGAGACTTATGGATATATATCTGTGCCAGGAATATTCAGAGGTTTAAGTCATCCCAAGAAGAGAAATCTTTTCTTGCTTAAAGAACTTTATACTATTAAAGGTATCAAGAAGTGAGATTTTTCTTGTAAAAAATTACACAGGAAGTTAATTTGAAAAGGCTTTCCTAAGTCCACTGAAAGATGGCAAGGAAAAATCAGTGTTTAAAATTTTGATTATGAAATAGCTTTAAACTTGGAATATTTGTGTGCTACAAGTTTCTTCAAATGAAGAAGAGAAGTGAAGTCTGTTCGCATGTACAAAATTATGGATAGGATTTGATATTAGTGAAAGAAAAGGTTATGTAGGAGGAGCATTGATTTATCAAGCCTTTGAGGTATCTCAGTATAGGTGGGCTGATCTGAAGAGAGTGGGATAACATCTAGTACAACACATAGGGAACAAGAACAGCAAACTGCTGACCCAATTGCAGAGGATGATGGAAGATATATGGCAAGACAGTAGTTTGATAAGTATGTCTTATCAATGATTATCCAAATTTTTTTGGTATTTTGGCATTTTTAATGTTTTATACAATTATGAAATTGTTTTAAAAAAACATTTGATTATTTGAGGTGTCCTGTGTTCTTGATACATCTCACTTATAGAGATTGATCCCTTTACAATACCTGGCCAAGTGTTGGGAAGTAAATAACTCAACACCCAGTCTTCTGTGATGTTAGCAAAATCCCATCCTTGTGATCAGAAAATTATCTTTCATGTATATATTCTGCATTATTCAATTTTTTAAGTTTAAACTGTTTGCTTTATAAAGAAGATGCTCATCTGCGGATCTTTGGTTTATTCGTTGATCCTTCCAAATGAAGATAATTGTGTTGCACAGTTTCCTTTCAGGATACTTCGTGGTTGATGCTCTACAAGTGCTTATGACAAGATGAGCTTCACTGGTTTGACACAGTGTTTCGGTTCATTTGACTGTTCAAAAGAAATATCACTCTAAGAGTTATATTGATAGCCTAGAATTTTCTAAATTGTGTTGTACTGTCTTAGCTACTGTATATCCAACACAGAACTCGTAATAAAGTAAAAAATCCTTGGAACAAAGAATTTTTGCCTCTAATTCTAAATAAAAATTGCTAAATAATTTTTTTTTTTTTGGAAGTGCAAGTTCTTTAATTTGTTATGCAGTACAGAAAAAATTATTTATTATTGCACATCATAGAAAATGAAAAATTAATAAAAATTATATCCTCTTTGTTATGTCATGATGAATTAATATAAATTTTCTAAAATTTGTGTGTGTAATGAATTATCTGCTTTCAGGGAGAATTTGTGGTTGAATATGTTGGAGAATTAATTGATGAGGAAGAATGTGAAAGGAGATTAAATCAGATGCATGAAGAGAATGACACAAATTTTTATTTCCTAACCATTGATAAAGATCGAATTATTGATGCTGGACCAAAGGGCAGCTTTGCTCGGTTTATGAATCATTCATGTCAGCCTAATTGTGAAACACAGAAATGGCTTGTTAATGGAGACACAAGAGTTGGGTTGTTTGCAACAGGTGATATTTCAGCAGGTAATTGAATATATATATATATATATTTTTTTTTTTAATTTATTTATTTTTTTTTTTTTTTAATAACTGAATCTTAGAATTGGATTGTGCATTTGTTTGGATCAAAGACTAAACTAAGCCATGCAATTTGGTCAGTATATTTTGAATGAAATTGTATAGTATATCAATTAGCTTTTTTTTTTGTTTTTTTAATTTTATATATATTTCAAGTCATTTTCCAATTGTTTGTCATTTTATATATATATATATGTGCACTAAAGCAGATGAAGAATAATGCATAGCTTTTATCTATCAAGTTTCATTCTTGGCTGTACATTGATATATTGCTAGGAAATCATTTACCTACTATTTCCAGATCGTATCTACGTGTTTGAAAGAAATGCTGTCTTGACATTCTAGGCAAGCACCCACTTCCCACATGTTTCATTTGGTCTTTCACCAGAAAGAGATCCAAAGAATTTTTACCAACCCATATTTACGGTATATTTTTTTACAGATCACTATTTAGGCTTCTGGTAAGACCTGAAGTAGCCAAGTCATCTTTGATAGACAAAGTTGTACTTTGGCCTTCCTTACATGGATATCTCTCAGGAATAAGAATGCAATCTATTCCAGAATTCTTTCAGATTCTGTCTCTCTTTCTTTCTTTCTTTCTGTGTGTGTGTGTGTGTGTGTGTGTGTGTGTGTGTGTGTGTGTGTGTGTGTGTGTGTGTGTGTGTGCGTGCGTGCGCGCGCGCACACACACACAGAAAGAGAGACAGAACCTGAAAGAATTCTGTGTGCGTGCGCATGCGTTCTGGAATAGATTGCATTCCCATTCCTGAAAGATATTCATGTAAGGAAAGCCAAAGTACAACTTTGCCTATCAAAGATGACTTGGCTACTTCAGGCCTTACCAGAAGCCTAAATAGTGATCTGTAAATATGGGTTGGTAAAAATTCTTTGGATCTCTTTCTGGTGAAGGACAAAATGAAACATGTGGGAAGTGGATACTTGCCTAGAATGTACAAGCCTTTGTGATTAATAGCTTTATTACTTTTAAAATATTATTCAGAAACTTATGATTTGAACAAAATTGAAACTTTTGTTGGTCTTAGTAAAAAAAATTTGGTCTGACATTTTATATTCCTTCTCACAATCAGTATAGCCAGTTGGAAACTTCTAAAAAGTTTTGCTTAAGAACTATAGAATTCATTTTCTCCAGAAAACAGCTATTATGCAAATGAAAATTATTGATTAAATTAAAAAAAAAAAGTTAATCTCCAGCTTACCTATAGATTTTCCAGTATGTTGGGAGCTAGAATCTGAAAAATAGCATTGCCATTTATTGTTGTTGCTGCTGCTGCTGCTGTGCAGGTACCTCCATGGAGTCCAATGACTCATCATGGGAAACTCAATTTATCCACACAATCTATCATACCTCTCTTTGAACCCATTAACAGAGCACTAACAACTGACTCTGACAGACCCATTCCATTCATTCACAACTTTCCGTGTGCAAAATCTAGTCCTCATGTCCTTACTAACCACACTTTTACTCAACTTTCATGGATGACCTCTTGTTCTACCAGCCCCACCCCAGCCAAGTGCAGAAACATTTTCCTCTGCATCAGTCCTAAATGTTTCTGTCTTATATGTATCTAAAATGTTCTATTATATCCTTTTTTTTTTCCCTATCAACCAACTATTACAACCCACAAACTCTCAATCTATCCTCATCGGAAGCATTCCATAGGCCAATCACATTCTTGGTCACTCGTCTCTGCATCCTCTCAATCACTTCCTCATCCCCAAGAAACCCAGGTGACCACAGTAATTCAGATATGGACATATCCAGGTCTTATAAAAAGGAATAACAACTTCCTTATCTATTCAAATTAAGTGGATATTGAATCGAACATTATTTCTTAGCCGAATAAGAAACTCAAAGATAGAAAATCTATCTAAGAGTTTCATGCCGAATATAGAAACCTATAAAACTTCGCTTGGACTCCCCGAACTTTTATAGTTTTCTATATTCGGCATGAAACTCTTAGATGGGTTTTCTATCTTTGAGTTTCTTATTCAGGTAAGAAATAATGTTGAATTCAATATCCACTTAATTTGAATAAATTTACTTCGCCAAAGTGAAGCCTATTTATCTCAGTTCCTTATCTATGTTTGTTAGTATGTTCTTCAATAGCCAAGTAATCCTCTGAGCTAAATTGGCAACCTTAGTAATATGCCCTCTAAACTTCAACTCACTGTCTATCACTACTCCCAAATTCGTAGACTCATCCATTTCCTGGAATATAGTTCCATCAATTTGGTACTGGGTCTATAATCCTAAAACACATAGCTTTACATTTTTCACATTAAACTGATGCCCATTATCTTTTGTCTATACTGACAGGTTGTTAACTGTTACCCTACCCAATTTTACATCATCAACAAACAACTGAAAATTTCCCTTCAAATTATTTCCTATATGCTTTATGTACAAATTACATAGTTGTGGTCCTGCCAAGGAGTCCTATGGCACACTACTAGTCACATGCCTTTCACCTGGATTCTACTCCTCCATATGCTACATAAGCATCTGTCCATATCAACTACCTTCATATCCATATAACCAGTTTCGTATCCTTCCTCATTTGTTCTAATTTGCATAGAGTTCCATGTGGTATTCTGTCAAATGCCTTTGCAAAATCCAGCAGTAGCCATTCCCTTTATCCGACTCAGCTGTCACTTTATTATCAAACTTCATAAAGCCATGTTGCCTCCTCGTACAGCAACATATTCTTATTCACCCATTCTTGAATTCTCTTTTGACTAATTTTTCCAGTATTATTTTCCAGTATATCGGGAGTGGTAGTGATTGGTCTATAATTTGCTACTGCAATCTTAGAATTTCCCTTATGCAAAGGAATTATTTTGCTCTCTTCCCAATCCCTTGGAACTCTATCCAGAACTGAGACTTAAATTAAAGTGCCTGGTCATAGATATTGCCAGTTCCCTTACACATTATTGCAAAAACTGAGCTGATATCCCATCTAATCCTACAGCTGTATTTACGTTGAGATTCTGCATTATCCTAAGAATCTTCAATTCATCCACCACTCAACTATCTTTTTTGTGTTAATATCAAAATCAGATTATGAGAAGAAACTATTCTACCATACTCATTCTTTCTCTTTCTTGCCATGTAATGAAAGAACTCTTTAGGATTTCCTTTTTCCTAGTTGACGAGTTTCTTCTCATAATCTGATTTTGCCTTTATTATGCTGGTCACCATTCTCCTTTCCCTCCACAACAATTTCTCTTCTTTTTTTTTTTGTAGGTCCTGCTTAATGTTACTAATTATCCATATAACTCCTACCTGATTAATCCTCCTGATCTTGTGTATACAATATGATATTGCTTCCTCCAGATACCCCTTGACAAATCTCCCATGCACTGCTAACATCATTCTCCTGCTGTGTTTTATGCAATGACACAAGAGTGAAGCTTCCTCCTAAGCTTGTCATAAAACCTGCCTTGCAGTTCACATATCTCTTCTTGACTAAAAATTCTACATTTTGGAAACCCCCCCCCCCATCTGTGTGTGTGTGTGTGTGTGCATGCAATCACATGATGGAGCTCTGTCCATACTCCCCTCCCTGCTAAAACCCAACAATAAATACTCTAGGAAGCTTCCTGAACGATACTCTATTAATATCGCTGTGAACAGGAAACTAGCTCTCTCTCTCTAATGCAAATCCCACAAAAGGTTATAACTATTATTTTTATAGCTATTTTGCTGCTTTCGTTTAGGAGTGCCCCTTTTTTCAATGTCATTGGCTTTTTACTCAAGAATTCTTAGGGCATTATAGATGTATTATAGAGACAAATATATGCAAAATAATAGAGGAAGAAAATTCGCACGTACCTTCTTTGGATGTTGTTGGCTGTCTTCTTTCTACGATGTGCATACTTCTTCTGTTAGGCTGTTAAAAGGAAGTTTTTGGAAATAGTGGAGGTGGGGGAGGCAATGTGGGAGAATTAATTTGAAAAAACCCAGGTTTTTTTATATATTATTATTAAAGGTGGGCAGAGCACTTTTTTGGAGGTGGGGGGAAGAGATGAAAAAAGGGGTCTGAAATTTTTTTTTGAGGAAGGTTGATGGGAGCACTTTTTAAAAAAACATGAATTATCACTAATGCAGTTACGTGAGAACTACAGAGTGTAAAGAAAACAACATTTAGTACTTCTACCACAGTTTTTTTTCATTGTAGTCAACATAAACAAATTCTATTCCTAAGGTATCTTGGTGTTTTCATTATTTTGTCCCTCCTCCCCCTGCAAACTTTGCACTAGTGATCAAACCTTGTACTTTTTCTAGGTTTTCACTAAGCAAGGTGGTAATTTCACTCACTGGTGATGGAACTCATCTGCCATCCTTCTTAAGCTTCCCTGCTCTTATTGGTTGTAGAGTATGGATTCTGTCTACTTGGCTCAATGAGCCCAATATATATAATACAATACATACAGAGAATACTAGTTTCCTGAAAGGTAAGCATCTCATTTAGAAAGAGTCTGGATTCTGTCTAGAATGCATGTACCTTTATAAGGACTTTTCTAGTGTAGATGAGTTTTGACCATTAATATATTTTATCTAGAAAGATTTTTCCATGGAGATTAATTACAAATTCCATGTGCATATTGATGCAAAATGTTCATCTGAGTCTCATAATCAGATTTATATAATATACCAGCAAAGTGTTTGTTTTTAACCAGTTACATGAAGCTTGTTGCCATCAGTGCACTTAACTCTTATTTTCAATATTATGTAAAACAGTCTCAAAGTAAAATTTGAAACACCCCATATATTAAAAGAGAAATTTACTATTTCTGTATCACATTACTGTAACAAGTTTTAATAAGCCAAATTTTAATAATGAGGAATTTCTTTAAATCATTGCGCTAGCAATGTCCTCACTTGCACCACTACTCTGATTCCTTTTGGGCACATCAAGCACAATAGATTCACTAGCTGACCTAGAAGTGTCCTAAAGCATAACCATTAGGTTCAGTCCAGTATACTCTATAGTGGCATGCTAATCTGCAGAACAACTGGATACTGCTTTTGAAAATGCTGAAAGAAATGGAAATAAACATGTCTTGTTCTTTAATACTAACTTGGTCTGTGGCCACTTCATTGCATTACGCTGAGTTGATTGTACACTTGACTGTGAAACATGTCTAGCACCTAGCGGCACCTAATACTGCAAATATTTGGCCTTTCCTCAGAGTGATATAGTTGCCACACCTTGATGCCTGTTTATGTGATAGATATGATTCAATGCCTCTTGACTGGATATATACAGGCTACTAACAGGTCCACCAACATGAAGGTGTAGGGATAAAATTTCGTTGCTGTAAACCGACTGGACTTCAGTTGGAATACTCAGTGCTAGTGGGGTAGGAATGTCAGTTCTCTCAGAGTTTTAGACTTATGTAGTTATTTTATTTAGCTTGTGGCAATCTACATGCAGTTATAAAGATACATAAGTCAAAATAAATATATAAAAAGTAAGTGACAAACAATTAGAATAAAACAAAGACACTTATACTTTCAACAGACAAAACACTTATAGATTAAGATCAGGAGGCGTCGCCTCCAGGAAGTCGTTTCTTTGACCTGTGTATGCACGAAGACTGCACTCAGTAGAGATGTGGTGGATTGATTGATTCGGGTGCCTGCAGTCACATTTCGGTGAGGGAATTTTTCCCTCACCGAATTTTCCATGTCCGGTGCGAATCCTGTTCAGCGTTGTCCATGTCTTTCGGCTCAGTTCCATACCCAGGATGTTCAGACGATGCCTATCAAACCAAGTTTGGAGTTGAGCATTGGTATTTATGCTCCACGTTCATTTCCATTGTTCTTTGGTATTGTAGTTGGTTGTTCTCAGGTGTTTAGCTTCACAGAGAGGGGGCTTTCTTGATTTCAGTCTGTTGAGCTGTAGCTCTAGTATGTCATTGTGTATAGGCAATTCAGTATTTCTGAGTATTTTATCATATTCACATAGTAGAGCATCATGCCTTCGTAGGTTTGGTGGTGTTATGTTACTCAGCATTGGGAGCCAGTAAATAGTTGTTTTTATGGTTCCAGTGATAAATCACATTGTGGTGTTAAGCTGGCAGTCAGTTAGTTTGGTATGGCAGCTGTTGAGCCAAACAGGGGTGCAGTATTCTGCCACCAAAAAAACCAATCAGAGTGCGGATGTTCTTAATGTGGTTGCTGCTGCTCTCCAAGAAGTGCCACATAATTTCTGGATGATGTTGTTTCTGGTTCTAAGTTTTCCAGCTGTGTTTTCAGCATGTTTCTTATATGGTAAGGTGCGATCAAGTGTAACTCCTAGGTATTTAGGATATCTGTTATGGTGCAGAACTGAATTTCCAAATCGGATGTTCAGCTCATCATGTGCCAGTTTATTGCTAAGATGGAATGTTGACACTTTAGTTTTACTTTGGCTTGGTTGCAGTCTTCATTTTTCTATTTAGTTCTTACTTCTTAGTTCTCTATTTCTAGTGGCTAACGCTATGTCATCTGCAAATACAGAATTTTGTAGATGCTGTATCTGGCAGGTCAGCTATGTATAGGTTAAATAAGAGAGGGGTCAGTACTTGAGCCTTGTGGTAGGCTGTTGTTGAGTTTCTTCTGATTACTGATATTTTCTCTAAGGACAACATGAAAATATCTATTGCTGAGCATATTATTAACAAGCTGTATTGTTCTACGGCACGGTAGTACTCTCATTAATTTATACAGCATGCCCTCTCTCCAGACAGTGTTGTATGCGGCAGTTAAATCAAGGAAAACTACAGAAGTTTTTAGATTTTGTTGAAAGCCCACTTCAATGTATGATGTCAGCGCCAAAACCTGGTCACAACAGCTGCGATTGGGCCTAAAGCCTACCTATTCTATCGGAACATATTCAAGGACGGTGTTGCTTATGCGGTTGTACAGTAGTCTTTCCAGTAGTTTATATGTGCAGTGTGATTGGACTATAGTTTTGTGGGTTGTCAGTTGATTTTCCAGGTTTAGGAAGGGCTATGATCTTAGCTCTCTTAAATTCCTTTGGCAACACGCTGGTATTCATTATTTCCAAGAAGAAACGGGCGAGCCATTTTTTTGGTATCTTTGCCAACATGAATAAGAAATTCCTGGTGAACTCTGTCAAACCCCGGGGCCTTTCCCATATTTGTATCAGCTAGTGCATTGTTTATTTCCTCATCGCTGAAGGGTCTTGCATATTCTGATTCGTCTTGTATTTTGCCTTCAAGTCTCTGGCTTCTCTTTTAACTTTAATGGTATGGTTTCTATCACGTTGGCATCTCGATATTCTAGTAATGTGGTTAGCAATTTGGTTTGGTGTGACATCTGTCTTTTTAGTAGTCATCGTTGTGCGCCTCCTAGCTTCCGTAATACACTCCAAGCCTTCCTGCTGGAGTGCTTGAGGTCTAGTCCCTCAACTGTTTCGATCCAGTGTTGTTGTCTTGCTGCATCCAAGTCGTGGAGGAGATCCTCTGCGATTTCTAGATCACCGCTTTCCATAAATTTCTCGTAGAGCTGTTCACTGCGTATGTTCCATTCAGGGATATACCTTTCCGTAGACCCCGAGAATGTTTTTTTAGCTGTAGAGATGACAGCTCCTACAAATT
This sequence comes from Typopeltis vanoorti, assembly GCF_054136105.1. Taxonomy (NCBI): domain Eukaryota; kingdom Metazoa; phylum Arthropoda; class Arachnida; order Uropygi; family Thelyphonidae; genus Typopeltis; species Typopeltis vanoorti. The sequence continues at coordinate 67,446,431 of NC_143553.1, read as the reverse complement.
GTTTGTAGTTATTGGGTACAGGAGGTATGAAATGAACACACTTGTCAAGGTCAATGGCATATTTTTCCCATTCGGCTCTTTGAAGATTCCATCTCGGGTGGGGAATTGATCAGACAAGAGATATTTTTATGCCCACTTCAAGGAGGACTAGTCGATGTTGGCTGCGAGGGAAGTCACCATGAACTCTTATTTGAGCAGGTAGAGGTTCATTCATGTTGTTAGAGGTGACAAAGCAGAGATCAGGATTATAGTCTCTTCTCCATGTTGCTGATCTGAAGTGGCACGTTCTTTAGCGTCAAAGACCAAGTAGATATGCATTGCCCTCGCTGACTGGGCTGAGACCAAGTAGGTCTCAGCCCAGTCAGCGAGGGCAATGCCACATTCATCATTCTGAGTATATTTTCATAACTCATTGTGGCATTGAAGTCTCCCGCATATATAGTTGGGTGGCTCAAAAGAGGGAGGACTTGTTGAGGTCAGTGGATGTTTGGTGACTTGTAGACATTATCAAGCATCAGTTCGCCCAACTTCGTCACAATCAAGCTAACATCATCATCACTTGATGCAGTAACAAGTTCGATCTGCCCAATATTGTTGCAGGCATATGTCACTATGCCATATGCATGGTGGTAAGTTGCTCCTACAAGCTGGTAGCTGTATATTCTCCCTCTTCTGTACAACTGTTCTTCAGTAGCAGCATGTGTTTCCTGGAGGAGTACAATGTCTATATTTTGGTCAAGAAGGAATTTTGAAAGGTATTCACATTTTGATTTGCTAATTCCTTTGATGTTAAGATGCCAGATTTGGACTTGGGATCTGAGATTTCTAGTCAGTTGGTTCTTCAAACCATTCACTTCTGATTGCTGCATGTAGTTAGTAGCCAGGAGATCCATGGATAGATTGGCTGCCATTTAGTGCACCACGAGGAGGCGAGCTAGGATTGCACCTTGACTTATGTGGTTTGTCCTAAACATTGATAATCATGAAATCTATCTTGGCTTCCTCAAAGTGAATGTCTTCAATTGAATGTTTCTTGTTCTCTAGGCAATTCTGATCACAGTCTAGTGTTAATTGTTAATTTCTTCTCTTGTGGAGCATAACCCACACAATGATTTTCATCTACTTGTCTGGCATACTAAGGATGCCCAATGGGATGACCCTAATGGATGGGATCCTTGAGATCTCATGCCAGTGTCAAGCCTGGATAAAGGAGGAGGAGGATCAGTCAGATTAAGTGTCGATGCTCTGACCATAAAGAAAAAAATTATTGTTATCTGATGCCTATGCCTATATGATCAACAGTTAAAACATGCCAACTCAGTTTTTGGCCGGATGCACAAGGTCCACGATACCAATTGAGAGATCGGGGTTGAATCGAAAAGTGGGATACCGAAAGGAAACTGAAACTGAAACCAACAGAACTGTTATCAGTAGGGACATGGAATGTATAGACACTTTGGATGCTAGGGAAACTAGAATTACTTTGCGAGAAAATGAAGAGATATTGATGTGATATACTAGGACTAGCAGAGATGCAATGGACATCGTCAGGAGAGATAAGTGGATGCAAAGTCATATGATCAGGGCATGACACGAAGCAGGAGTTGGCTTCTTTCTTAACAAACAAACAAAAAAAAAAAAAAAGGGCAGAGGCACTGTTAGGCTGCAAAGCAGTCAATGGACGAATCATAGTAACAAGATTTCAAGCAAAACCATTTAATATATCAATAGTCCAGATATATGCACTCACATCTGACAAATCCAATAGAAACCATATCAAAGAAAGATGTACTAATTATTGAAGGAGAGTCGAATGCCAAAGTTGGAATAGAAAATAATGGTTGGGAAAGCATCATGGGAAAATATGGTTCTTTGAAGAAAGAAATGAACTGGGTGAGAAAATGCTAGAATTTGCTGTGGACCACGAGATGATGGTCTGTAACACAAGTTTTTAGCACATATTGCAGTTGCCTTTCACTGAAGTCTCTCTTCCTTTCTGTTAATACCAAATTTAAAATAATTGCAAGTAAATTATTAGCACATTCAAAACTGATTTTGAAAAGACTTAAAGCAGGAAACTTACATCATGTCCACATGGAAATTTAATTATTTTTAGACTATTGACAGCCATGACTCTTATCAGTCCTCTTCTGCTCTTTTGCATTTGGATAGTCCTGCTGCATTGTTATGCATGGAAAAATTCAATCTCATTGCTTCTTACTTTTCCTACCATTCCAAACACATATTTTTATAGTAATCTGGAAGAGAAAAAAATACATTTTTTTTCTCTTTCAGATTTTTGTCCACAAAGATATCACTAGAATAATCTTGTCCTAACTAGATAAATTTTCTGATCCTTATGGCATTTCTCCAGTTATTCTTTTAAGGTTTGCCCTCCAGAATTGACTTCTGTTCTATGTTTTTTTTTTTTTTTTTTCATTCTACTAGTATCTGTGTTGCAATTTGGAAATTACCAAATTTTACCACAAATTATTGCCCAGTTCTTTCTAAAGCAACAGAAAAAACTATTAGCAGCAACTGGTCTCTTTGCCATCTTGGAAACTTTAAAAAAAAAAAAAAAAAAAAAAAAAAAAATCAGCTAATGGCTTTATATTCCCGTATAGAGAGTAGGCGAGGCCGTTTAGCCCTGTCTAGCTTTTGGAGACTGGGTAAGCAGTTTAATCTCCACTGGCAGCCAATCGGAGATAGCTGGCCCAATGCTATCACTAATTAAGCAGCACGCAGTGAAGAGAGGCGGCTCAAGAAGTGCTGCCATCTCGTGGCCCCTAACACAATATATTTAATGTCTGAAATAATGTGGGTTCTACAGTCAATTTTCTTGAGTTTCCAGGATAAAAAACTCGCTTGCCCGTGCCAAAGATCGACTAACTCGGGAACAAGTCAAAGAAATGCTTAGAAAAATTTCCTCTAGCCGACGACTAGATTCGAAACAAAGTCTTCCTTCATGCGGTCAAACGCCGGGTGTACAAATGGCACATCCACTGAGCTACACAGGCTCCTCCTGGAAACTTTTGATCACCATTTACAGGTTCTACCAGTGTTAATCAAGGGGGAGGGATGATCTTGTTTGTATTTCCCACATTTGGACAAATACTGTAGAATAGTTTGAGGAAACCAGATTTGTTGCTCATGATATCTTATGTATTTGATATTTGGCATAAATGCTGAGTAAAATTCTATCGTATGGTCTATCTTCTGACTTTTGTAACTGGGTCACCAGCTTTCTTTCTAGTCATACCCTATATATAATCATGGTTGAATCTTCTTTATTTTTGTGACTAGTGCTGAGGTTCCCAAGGCTGTTCCTTTTTCTACTCTCTTTTTTCTGTTTATCAGTAACTCTCTCTGTCTCTCTCTCTCTCTGTGTGTGTGACTGCAAATCTGATTCACGGTCTGCTTATGACAGTACTTTTCTGCACTCTTCCTTCTCATTTGATAAAACTTACAGTCAACATCAAATATCTACAGCTCTCAATTCTGATCCCCAAACCATTCTTTAATGGGATTAATTTCTCTTTCTTGGCATAAACATATTTCAAATATCCCCTGCTTTGCATCTAAGAAGTTAAGTTTTTTTTCATATGCTCAAGGATTATTCAGCCTCAGCAAATGTTATTTTTTCAAATCATAGTTCTATTCAACCATTAAATTGTTCTCAAATTTGGAGTGGTTCTCAGTTCTCCTGAGAGCTCCCCCCAAAATATTTAATTCTGTACAGTTGAGAGCAGTTAGATTGATTATCTCTCTGTCACACCAATTCACTCTTTTCATGCATGCATTTTCTTCAGGTATTTTTGTGGATGCTGTTTATCAGAATTGGCATTGCTAATTGTCTCACCCCACTCCAAATCTTAAAAATACACGCACAAACTATTCAAAATTCATTCGCAGTTCAGCTCCAAACTTCCAGGACAAATTTTTCTTTCTCTTTGTTTATCCTATCTTCTGCCTTACATGAAAACTTCCCCTGAGTATATTCAGGTTGCCTTCTCACTAAAAATTGAGTATCAGTTAAGGTTATGAAGTTACATCTAACCTAGGGTTCCCATTTGTCCCGTTTTTTATATAAATGTCCTGAGTTAATTCCAAAAGTCCCGCTTTTTTAAGTATCCTTCAGGAAAAAATGGATAAACGGATGTTATCTCGTTTTTAGTACCAATTTCTATTACAATGTTGATAATAATAAATTTTATTTATTATTTATAATAATAATCATTAGTATTATAAATAATATAACTAACTAATGGCGACGTTCTTTTTTCCCATGCTTCTGTTATAACAGTATCTTACTTGATCAATGCTTTGCGTGTTATAATTATTATCATTTTAATGATAATATTAGAAGAGAATTTCCTTTCATTAAAGGTGTAGATAAAAATGTGAAATGTACTTTATGTAACTGTAAATTTTGCATTTCGCATGGTGGTTGGTCAGACATAGTCAACCAGGTGAAAATGAAAAAACATAAAGCTGCTGTTCGAAGTAAGGCTTCCAAACTGCAGTATAAGTAATTTTTTAATTTTCAAAACCAAGAGTGAAAGGAAAAAAGAGTTATCACTGGCAGCGCAGGAAGCAACCTTTGCGTATCACACAGCGGTGCATAAACACAGCTTTAACTCCATGGACTGCACAACAACCATCGTGAAAAAAATTTTCAACGATAAATTCAGGCATTTGCAAACAAAGTGCAAGGCAATAATAACCAATGTTATTGCTCCATTAGCGACAAAGCAGATTGAGGAAGGGCTAAAAGAAGTTTGTTTTATATCGGTACTAATCGATTCATCAAACCACTTTGATATGAAATTAGTGCCTCTGGTCATTAGACACTTATCATCCAGAAAAAGGTGTGAATGTGTTGGAGTTCGTTAATTTAGGTGGTGAAACTTCAGAACTTTCTTATGTGTTGGAAGTGTTACAGAAGTTAGATCTCCTGAAAAAGGTTATTGCTATATTAGCAGATAATACAAATACAAACTTTGGTGGAAAGAAGAGAAAGGGAAAGAATAATCTGTACTTCAAAATGCAAGAAAACGCTGTGAACAATTTAATTGGAATTGGTTGCCCTGCACCTTGATACATAATGCTGTGCAGACTGCTTCAGATTGCTCACTTATCTATTTTCATTTAATAATTAACAAGATTTACCAACATTTCCACATATATATTGTGTAAGAATTGAAGAACTTCATTTTGTGAATTCACAAACACAGAGTATAAAACTGTTTTGGGTAGCAGCAAGACAAGATGGCTCTTTCTTTTGCCTGCAGTTCAGAGGGACATGTGACATGTTCCATTCATTGAAGTCATATTTTCTTTCTATTGACAAATGTCCTATCAGTCTCAGAAATTTCTTTGAAAATCCACCTTGCCAGCCAGTTAAAAACCTTTTATGATACCATTAAATGTATTGAAAAGCAAGATATAACAGTAATTGAAGTGAAGGATGAAACAAACTGGTGGAAAGGTTAAATTGTAGGAAGGCAGAAAAGTTTCTTACAACTACTGTGAGAAAACAGTTGCCAGAATTAGAAAAAGAACACACAACAGTTGACAAGTTTGAAAGCTATGCAGTAGATTTCTACTGCACCTGTATTGAATATATTCAGGAGTGGTGTACACCATTTCTCATATTTCTTCAGTCTATGGATTGGATTAATTTGAAGGGAAAGGATCCTGTGACTTGGAAGAACATACAAGAAACCTACATATTCATGCATACAGTGTCACCAAGTTTTACTGTAAATGAAGAGGACTTATTTGATGAGTTTGTATGTGTGAAAAAATATTGTGAAAGCAAATTTGAAGTGTGGAGTAAACAGAAGGATCAAACCGTCAGTGATAAATGGTGTGAAATGTTTGCTCATTTTACAAAGCAGGGTATAAATTCTGGGGGTATTAAATGCCTAGTTAGTTTTTGTTTAGCACTGCCAGGAACTAATGCAGCTGTTGAACATGTTTTTTCATTAATAAATGCGCTCTGGACAGATGAAAAAAAAAAAGACTTAAAATTGAGACAGTAAAAGCATTAATCATCGTAAAAACATATTTTAAGAATTTCTCTTGTGCTGAGTTCTATGATCAAATATGAAAAGGGGAAAAAAACTTCTTGAACAGGTCCGTAAACCTGACAAATATTTTTCTAATTAAATATGTTTGTGATTAATAATTCTTTTTTAAAGTGGATTTAATGTTAATGTATGTTTATAGCAGTTATTTATGAAGTGCAACATATATAATAGTTTTATTTTTGGTTTTCTTAATTTTTAAGATGTCCCGTTTTTTTTTATGTTTTACAAAATGTCCCAGGTTTTTAAAGTAAAAATTTCAGAATGTCCCAGATTTTAGTAAAACATTATGGGAACCCTAATCTAACCATGTTTCTATTGTAAACAGTTTGCACTTGAACTATCTTCACAACAAGACAACTTGTATATAGAGGCTTTTGACTTCACATCACTTACCTCAGTATCCCATAATGAAAAGCACATTTTCTTTCAGGTGTGTATATTGCTATGCATTATATGCACTACCCAGACCACTTTCAATCTGTATTGAGATCTTACGAGTAGGGGTCCAGACTGAGAAGATACAAAAGTTGTATTAATGCAGAGGTCATACATTAACCATATATAAGTTGCAAAAAGACGCATCACCTTATTAAAATACACTGGATTAGAGCTAGTTGTAGAAAGTTTTCTCATTTGGTAACAAAGCCAGTTCTACACTAGTTTCCAGAAAAGCTAAGTACGAACTACATTTTTAATTGTATAAGAAAAAAATTTCATGACTACAACCATAGTGGACATAAATTTATTGCCAGCATACTAATAAATTATATTACATAAAAAATGTGTTGTAAATTTTATACAATTACAATATGTTTTTAGCAAAAGTTACAAATTTCCTAAGGACATAATTAAAGAATTAATGTACAATGCTTACAGAAAACTATGCAGGAAGACATTTCTGTGATGCAGCTCTCTCACAATGTCATATCATGCTTAGCACCAACTGATTCAGGAGTTCTTGAGGCAAACTGATCTACTCCTTCAGAGCAAGAATGTAAGATCTTGTTTGTTTTCTGGAGGAGAATTTCAAGCAGTAATGCATCTCTCTATTGTATCCCAAACATGTTCTATGAGGTTCAGATTTGGGAGCGTGCTGGCCACTCAATTCGATTAATATCCTCAGTCTCTCCAGAAGTATCTCCACTGCTTGTGTGTAATGTTGTTATCCATAAAAATGTATTCTTCCCTATAGCACCATGGAACAATTGAACATGATGTTGAAGAACTTCGTTGCAATATCGTTCACCAGTTATAGTCCCTTTTTCCAGCACTGTCATATCTATCCCTTTCAAGAACATTCTAGCAATGGTAAGCAGTACCACTTTTACACAAGACCAGTTGTCGCCTAGAATCAGAGGAAAGACTAAAATGACTCTTCTGTAAAGGGTACATGAGTCCATTGGTGTCTTGTCCAATTTTTATGGATATAATTTTACAGGCCTTTGGGCACATAGGCCTACTTATCGCATCTTGCTACAGTCTGTTGAGATATCCATATACCTGTGCTTGAATGGAACTGACTCTCAAACTGACCTGCCATGGTGTGTTGATTATGTTTTGCTGTTATAACCAAAAATCTGTCTTCATGCTCCGTGGTAGTGATCTCTTAACAAACATCTGGAACACATTCCATTAGTTTGAAAGATGTCCAGAGTCTGGATACAATACTTGGTGAGATTATAAACTCTCCCTTTGCTTTTTATCCTGTTCAGTGCTACTACGTGACCCCTTTGCACATGATTTGAAAATTTGAATGTCTACTTGCTTTCTGCTTAATTGAAAGTAATACAAATTGTCATAAGCTGAATCATCTGAATTTGCAGTTGTTATCTTCAGAAATAGTGTTCATCCTTAGGTTTCTGACACCAGTGTACTTACAAAAAATTATTATTTAATCCTTTATCCAAAGTAATACAAATTGTCATAAGCTGAATCATCTGAATTTGCAGTTGTTATCTTCAGAAATAGTGTTCATCCTTAGGTTTCTGACAACACCAGTGTACTTACAAAAAATTATTATTTAATCCTTTATCCAAGCTGTGTGTGATTCACACTAATGAGACTTCACAACAAATGTTGAAATCATCCAATACTGCTATGCATTATGGAAAGGAAATGTGCATTTCTTTTTTGGCATACTGTGGCAATTGATGGGAGGTCAACAGCCTCTGTATATATACGCTGGTTTCAGTGTATACAGAGGCTGTTGATTAAATTAAATTAATTTGTTAAATTAAAGAACAAATGGAAAAATCACAATAACTCAAAACTATACGATGAATTTTAATAATATTTGATGAAAAGCAGCATGATCATGATATGAGATGTGAAAGAAACACCTACAACAAATTGTAAATAAATAGTTTAATTCAGTAACATATGGGTACATGAAGACAATGGTTAAAATGAGATTGTTAAAGTGTCTCAATAAGGAATGTGCCTGCCTCTCGCAGAAATACAGTTCTCAGTTGCTAATAACAACCATTGCTCCTGCAAAGCTCTCCTAAATTAAAGGTTTTGGCTCAGGAGGTTGAGAGCAGCAGCATGTCCACGTTGAGCATCCTAGACATGCTCAAGGATTGTCAGGAAGCCTGGCTGACTAGTCTATACATGCAATAGTAGTCTCTTCTTGATGAGGATGCATTATCGTCTTGTAGGGTAAACATCTTCCCTATTGTGCCCATATATGGATGAACATGGGGGGGGGGGGGTCTAGGACCGTGTTGTAGCATTCATAGTTCTGCTAGGAAGCACATATGGGTAGGTGTGTCAACCCAGTGAGATGTCTTTCCAAACTATTGCACTACCTCCATTATAAGTGTCCCTTTCTCATGGATATTAGAGGGATGATAACATAACATGTCTCTGGTTCTCTCCATTTCAGAGCATGCTTGCTAATACTTTGTAGAGCAAATCAGGACTCGTCTGTAAACAGTAACCCCCCATTGGTCTTTAGTCTAGTTGAAGTGGAGCCTAACCCATTTCGCACCTCTTCTTTGCCATGGAGATAGGGATATGCAGACTATTGGTCTGCTAGCATAAAGACTACTTTTGTGAAGCCTGCATACGTATAGTGGAAGCCGATACCAATATTCCTGCAATTGATGTGAGGTCAGATCATAGCTAATTTAGGATAGCACTCCTGTTTCAGCAAGCAAATAATTAGAGATATCGGTCACCCACTGCAGTTGTAGCCCATGTGTATTTCTGGGATATTGTTTGTGACTGTTGGAATTGGTTCCACACTGCAAACTACTCATCAGTTAAATGGTGTCTTGCAGCCACATCCAAGAATTTTGCTATCAAAGAATGTCTTGTTCTCACTCCAGATACAAAATGGAAAACCACTCCAAAATGCTTACTTTTGTGCTATTGCTCATTTGCATATACTTCTGACAGTGTCATCCCCTCCGTTTGTATACAATAACCAGACTCGGTATCACTTTTTACATAATATTCTTGACTTTGATATGTCCACCCCCTCCCCCTTCTCATTGAGTTATTGCAATTTTTTCTTTTGTTCCTTAATTAATGGAAAATGGTGTACAAGGTGTACAAGTAGCCTAGTTGTAAAGCTACTTCATGTATGGTGTTTCCTTTCACTTTAATAAAGGATTAAACAAGAATAATTTCTTGCCAAGTACAATTGACGTGTTTCTATTATGGATCTTCTATGAAGCATCAGTGGAGGATTATACTGATATCCCATATAAAACCACTTGTTTTGCTAATCTTTCCTCTCCCATTCTGACCATATCACCTGAGATTAGCTCTGCTAACCATGTCTGGTTCTTTCCTAATATCCTCCCCCCCCCCCCCCCACACACACATTTCCTACTTAAATAGGAATGATTGTTTCCCTTTCTCACATTCCAGAAGAGGTTTTGTTAAACACATCACTTTTTCACTATCAAATATTCAAACTATAATGGTTGTTTAGTCCCATTTTGCTACCTGCTGTGTTGCATAATTTGCATCACCTTTTTAATTCTATTCCATACCAAAGAACTAATAGCATATCAGTGCTGTGAGGGTGCCAGTGATGAGAGAGAAGAATATTTTTTCTTGACATTTCAAGACATTTTTCTTGAAGGAGTTGGATGCTGTAATTCTTGGGAATCATTTCATTAGGGAGGCTGTTTCAGATGATAGAAGAAGATGAAAAGGTGGCTCAGTGTTTGCAGCTGGACTGAAAAGGGATGCTTGATGCTCTTGTTAAAACCCAATAGAAAGTGATGGAATGATGATTCAGTGGAACAGTATCTATTGAAGTGTCTGTCAAAGAGAAAGAGGGGTGGGTGGGAGCTGAAACAGTGTTTCAGCTCTCTACGCTTGGAAGTTGCATGCCTATACAGAAACCACTCATTTCTGTGAAGAACCAGAAAGTTTGTCTACGTGGTGTCAGATACACTGTGACTAGACACTGGAAAAAAGTCGTAGTCTGATGAGTCATGGTAAACCTTGTTCTGTACCAACAGTAGGCAGAGAGTTTGACAGGAGCCCCATGAAACAATGAACCCAGCTTGTTTTGTAAACACAACTCAAGGTTCTGAAGGTGGTGGTGTCATGGTGTGGGACATGTTCTGTTGGTGCAGAACAGGTTCCCTGATATTGCTAGAAGGCCAGGTGTCCTCCAAGGAATATATGAACATTGTTGCTGATCAACTCTGTCCTAAGGTGTTCACTTTTTTTTTTTACCCGGTCGGTGATGGTTGTTTCATGGATGACAGTGTTACTGCACAGCGAGCATGATGGTGACTTCCATCATCTTCCCTGGATCTGAATCCCCCTGAGATTGTATGGGGGCATGTTAGAAAAATAGATTGGGGAGTAAAGTCCTCTTCCATTAAATCTGAGTCAGTTAAAGGACTGTCTGGTATGTTGTAGACATTGATGCACTCTATCACCGTGTAGAATCTATACCAAGCTGCATATGTGCTGTAATTCGGGCTAAAGGAGGTCCAACATGGTATTAAATAAATGTTTCTAATTCAGTGGCTGGTATGTGTACATTGAGGACAGAACATAAAGTATGGCAGGAAATTTACATAAAGCACATATAATAACAAGTACAAATGCAAACAGGAGGTATAAGAAAGAACTAGAAGAGCACGAAATTATAAAAATCTAGAAATGACATTTAAATTTCAAAAAGGTACATTTTTTACTTATTTTGTCTTCATAACAAAATACTGTGAAAATGTGCAGCTAAAAATTTAAGTTTTTAAAATGAAAATAAAAACTAAGTCAAATTTTCAAATCAGAAATTTGCAGTTTTTTGAGCTTATGGATAAAGAGTCTTTCAAACACAAAATGAGCTGCTTCCCATAAACTTCAAATTAAAGAAATACTGTATATATATTCTGCAATAGTTCTGATAGAACAGTTTCATTATGACAGTTGTACATCATCAGATTCTCTGTCTAGTCAGGAAGATTTTTTTTTTTTTTTTTTTTTTTTTTTTCTCTTCTCTCTCCCTTTCCTCTGTAATTGGAGTTGACCAAGTTCACTGACTACTGAAGTTTTCACGTTATTTTTGATTTTAATGTTAGTGACTGCACATGTTTATTTTACTATGAGGCTCTCTGGGAAGTTACATTAATTTAAGCTCATGTAACATACCGAAATTTAAATGTTAATTCTAGATTTTTATAATTTCATGCTCTTTAGTTCTTTCTTATGTCCCTGTTGTTTGTATTTTTACTTTTCCATGTTGTCATTTTGTGTACTTTGGTGTACATGGTTCCTACCAATCAGTTGGGTTTTGTCGTCAGTATACAATTTCCAGCCATTTTCTTTTTCTATTTCCTGTGATGATATATTTTATTCTGTTTCTCACAATTTTTTGATTTTCTGCTCTTGTTCTTTATTCTATTTCTGCTTTTTTTTTTCTGATTATTTTGTTTTGTTTCTAGCAATTTCCTTGTGTTTGTTATTTTATTTTTCTCCCTCTGTGTGTAGCGCCTGTTCTTGGTGGAAGTGAGTACACAAACTAACATCAGAGGAAGAGTTATTAATTGTATGCTCAACAACGGTAAGCTCTCTCTCAAATACAGGAATACAGGAGGGAAACACCTTCCATATGCATACCTTGAAACATTTACTGCCATTGACTTAACTGTCTGCCCTCCCCTTCCCTCTGTTAAAGTGGGAAACTAATATCTTATTTGGAAGTGATCATTTCCAAATTTAGAATCTGCTACCCATGCCCTAGTGTATTCTTGTGAATACTGTGCTCCAGTGTGGTATTTGAGTCATGTCAGCAAGGTCGACATACAACTTAACAAGACCATGAGAATCATCACAGGTTGCATAAAGTCTATACCTATTGAGTGGCTACTAACACTCTAACATCATACCACCAGACATAAGAAGGAAAGCTGCCGCTAACAGAGAATGGATAAAATGTATGGGAAATACATTATGGGATACATATGGGGAAATTTTTATTTATTTATTTTTTTTCCAGCCTGGTTGGTCAAGTGGTTAGCATATCTGCTCTCCAGCCAAAAGGCTGTGGGTTCAAACCCCACCATGGATGCTTGTGATTGTCTATGAAAATACTAGTGGTGGTGGTAGGCAGTAGATGGCGCTGGTGTAGATGATGAGGGAGAGATGTAGAGTAGGTGTCCTCCCCTAGATGAGTCTTAGGACTCCCTGGAGGTGCCATGTAATAATAATAATAAAATAACTTGCCCATCCATGAGGACCTCTAAAATCTATTACCTATTTGCTTAGTCCCACGACTTGATCTGGAAAAATCAGCAACCAGATACATATTCTCCTGAAACTGAATGGAGGAATTGCTGGCTTACTTCAACAGTAAAAAATGGACACCACAACCTGCCCAGGTGACAATGGAGCACACTCAACTGCCTGAGGATAGGCCTGCATCAATCCCCCAACATGTGACTGTGGTGCTGATCAACAGACTGTCGATCATATTATTCAGGACTGCCCACTACAGAGTTTTCAGGGGCACATTGATGGACCTGTTCCAGGCTAATCTGCACATAAACAAATGGATTAGAGACAATTTGAACTTAAATTTGTGATTTTTAGCATATAGTGTGTGTGTTTATTTTTCTATTTTTATCTTTCTATTTGCACAAACCCAAACCATACGGAATGTATGTACACCGTAGTGCTGCTTATTTCTTTGTATATATGTGTATACTCCAGAAGATGACCTTAATGTGAAGGTCAAAATATCAAGTGATTGTTTTTGATTTTTATTAAACTCAAGTTTTACTCTAAGATGTTTCCATAATTTTTATAATGAATTCTGATCACCGTGTAACCATGAAGGAAAGGATTCTCTTAATGTCATTTATTTGGACATCAGATTTAATCACTTTCCTTAATAGGTTGCATACTATTTCCCTTTCTTACACCTGATTTGGCAGTAACAGTATTAACTGCTGATTTCATAAAGTATACTCTACATATTTCAAACTTTATGGTTTGAAAAGTGTTTTCCTGATTACTTATCATATTCCTCTTCAAGATCAACAAAAACTTAGAGCACCTGATTTAGTTGCTAAGATTTCTCAACTATTTGTGGTAAAGTAAATTGGTCTTGGCAATCCATTTAACCTAAACCAAGACTGTTCTCAACCAGTTTTTCCTTCAAAGATTTTTCTTACTATTTTTTAAAGCATTCTGCTATAAATCTTTTCTTATGCAAGACATGGATGGCAACTCGTAATTCTCATATTCACTTTTTTTAAGTTGGTTGATCAAGAGGTCTATTCCATTCATCAGAGATTCGGTCTTCTGACCAAGCCAATCTTCTATGCCTTCTCCATTTAAGTTTTTAAATGTCATTTCTGTGTCTAGTAGTTAACTCTCACTCTAGCAAACACTGTTTTAACAAACTCGTTAACTTAGCAAACTACTAAAAAATCTCAACTAAATCAGAAGTGAAAGAAATTTACTGTAGGAACTATCCAATATGTCCAGCTATTCCCAGTCCCTATCAGTTTGAAAATTGACTGTATTCCTGCAAGATAATTTCTATCATAGTTGCTGGGATATTTATGCCTTGGTTTTTTTCAACATCTTACTTCTTCTTTTTAGTAATTTGTAGTATTCTTTTTCTAAGTCTCTTTGTGATCTCTAAAGCATTTTGATGTCTTAAATTGAATTTGTCTTTGATGAATTAAAATTAAATAATAATAAATAAGTAAAACAAAACATTTTTGTAATGTGAAACCCACTCATAAAAGGTTGGAGGCCTATCAAAATCAGCTCAGCTAACATCTTTTATTCTCTTATAGAAAGTAGGCAAAGCAATTTTAGTCCTGTCTAAATTTTGGAGACTGAGTGGTACAGTGCAGCGATAGCTGGCCCAAGGCTATCACTAATTTTAGCAGCACACAGTGATGAGATGGCTAACTGCCACCATCTCATAGTCCCTGACCCTAACAATAATTTTAATGTCTGAAATAGTGTGGGTTCTACGGTCAATTCACATGCGTTTACAGGACATAAAACTCACTTGCCTGTACCAGAGATACTTACTTGGGAGCAGGTCCAAAAAAGGGTCAGTAAAAGTTCCTCTCGTCATCTAGAATTGAACTGAGGATACTCTTTCTTCGGGTGGCCTAGCACTGGGGAGCAAACACCACTTCCACTGAGCTACAGAGGCCTTCATTTACCATCTACAGATATTTACAGACATTCATGTCTGCAGTGGAATTCAGATATACAGGTTCTTGTTTTGGAGAATAGAAGAAGGCACTTTTAACTAGGCCAACCAAGCCAAGTGGAAATTGTGAAATTTCAGCAGTTAGCCAATTAGTATAAATCCAGTTCCTATCTTATTCCCTCTACACACCTTGTGGCTAGTTAATCTCCATCAAAATCAACATAAATGCTTTATTTTGTAAACTTAATTTGTAAAATTATTATTTTTATTATTATGAGGGAGAGGCTGCTCCCAGCCTCTCCCTCATAATAATAAAAATAATTTCCTGTCATTTATTTTGGGTAAGGGAAAAAAAGTGTATACAAACTGATAAAGATTGCTGAATTACAAACTGGTAAATATAAACTTACAAAATAGTTATTTCACTTTTGTTTTTAATGTATTATATAGAGAATATACAAGGGTGGTCTGAAAAATTCTCGGCCTCGACCATAGATGGCAACACTATTGGCAAGATTTTTTTTTCTCAGTTTATACATATGTCATAAGCATATATGTGAAATTACAAGTCATTCTATCAAGTAGTTTATTTTATACAGCTGTCTGAAGCAATGGTGTTGTCTGTATCCATTGAAATGGATAAAATTGAGTATTGTGCGGTTATAAAATTCTTTGTAAAAGAAGGTTTAACACCAAAAGAAATTCGAAGTTCATGGGCACTCTTCTCCTTCGTTTTCGACAATTAAGAAATGGGCTACCGAGTTTAAACGTGGTTGCCTTGAATACGATCCACGTGAAGGATGTCCAAAAATTGTAACAACACCAGAAATCATTGATCAAGTGCACAGTATGGTATTGGATGACCGGTGAGTCCAGGTGCATGAAATTGCAAATCAAAAGAATGTGTAGGATATATTTTGCATGAAGAATTGTATATGAAAAAGCTTTGCGTAAGATGGGTGCCATGCTTGCTTACAGCAGATCAAAAACGCATTCACATGAAAATCTCTGAACAGTGCTTGGAGCGTTTTAACAAGAATAAAACTGATTTTGTGCATCAATTTATTACTATGGATGAGACTTGGGTTCACCATTACACATCAGAATCCAAACAGCAGTCAAAACAGTGGACAGAAGCTGGTTGTTCTATGCCAAAGAAGACCAAGTCGGTCAGGAAAGGTCGTGCCATCGGTGTTTTGGGATTCTAAAGGCATTTTGTTTATTAATTATTTTGAAAAGGGTAAAACAAAAACCTAGGAATATTATTCTGATCTTTTAACCAGACTAGACAAAAAAAAATCGTGAGAAATGACCCAGTTTGCAGAAGAAAAAAATTATCTTTCATCAGGACAATGCACCTGTCCACAAAAGTGTTTTGGTAATGGGGAAAATTTAGGGATCTGCACTATGAATTGTTGGAAACATCCACCCTGTTTCCCAAATTTGGCAACCTCTGACTTCGGTCTTTTCCAAAACTAAAACTCTTCCTTGCTTGTTAGCATTTTTCTTCGAATCAAGAGACAATTGCAGCTGTAGAGGGGTATTTTGCAGATCTTACTGAGAACCACTATAGGGATGGGATAATGGCACTTGAGCATTGCTGGAATAAACGTATTAGTTTTAAGGTAGATTATTGATAATAAAAAAACTTTGAAATATAAATTCGTTTTTCATTGTTAGGCCGAGAACTTTTCAGTCCACTATCATAATATTAACCTCTTTTCATGCTTATCAGACTACTAATGGTATAACATCACCAATCTAATAACTTACAGATAGAACAGTAAAAAAAAAACTTGATATGTTCTTAAGTGAAATTACCACTTCAGAGATAAATTTTTTGAATACTTAAATTTTGGAAGATGTATCAATCTGAATACTGTGAAACTTTAGTATCACTTTTCTCATTTGTTCACCAATATTGTCTAATTTTTATATGTGATTTCTATTTAGGAACAGAATTAACATTCAACTACAATCTTGAATGTCGTGGAAATGAAAAAACTAAGTGTGTTTGTGGTGCTGACAATTGTAGTGGCTTTATTGGAGTCAGGCCAAAGGTGTGTTGTTCTTATTTCATAAACATCAAGTTTCTTTTGCAGATGTATTTAGTTTTTATTATGAATATATGGAACAAGATGAGTTTGTAAATTATAATACTACATGTATGAATTACCATGATGAGAAGATAATGCTTGAGATTATTAAAAGTCCCAAATTCCTATATATTTGTTTCCATTAATTTTTATTACAAACAGATGCACAAAAGGCAATGATAAAATATCTGTATCCTTTCTTTTAAGCATACACGGTGATCCGAATACATTTTTGAAAATTATGGAGACAACTACCGTGTTTGAATAAAAATTTTAGTTTAACATAACTAAAATCTACATTTGACGTTTCGACCTTTATGTCAAGGTCATCTTCTGGAGCATACAACTATACACAGACAAGATATACACAACAAGCTACACTACAATCAAACTGGTTTGAAAGGAAATTTAAGGAAGCCTGCAAAATCCTGATAAACCACCCAAATATCAACAACAAAGATGGCATGAAAATTCCAAGAATCTGGATGGCACACATTCAGCCTACCTAATATATAAGATCCAGCATATGTCAGGACTCTAGCCAATGTTCAACTAGTATTAGAAACCATTCCATACCAACTGGCTGGAATTTACATTTATAATCATGATGTTAATATATGTATATAGATAGATACATAAACTTGTTTTCGCGTCCAATGTATTTCTACAACCAACAGATAATACTAATAATTGGACTCTAGCGTTGATGTATAGTTTTTTTTTTTTTTCCACCAGAGGTCAGGCCAATAATTGTTGTAGCGGTTGGTCAGTACCTTTAACAAACCAGTTTGATTGTAGTGTAGCTTGTTGTCTGTGTATAGTTGTATGCTCCAGAAGATGACCTTGAGGTCGAAACGTCGAATGTAGATTTTAGTTATATTAAACTAAAGTTTTTATTCAAACATGGTAGTTGTCTCCATAATTTTCAAAAATGTATAAAAGATCTGTTTTCAAAGGTGATTTATTTATTTCTTTTCCCATCAATCAAATATTGGCCAGTTGTTAAAAATTGTAAAGAAAGGTAAGTATGCTTTTAAAAGCTTTAGGGCTGTCAGTTAATTGTTATCTTCCTTAGTAGGCCTTTCTTGGTACCATAGGCACAAATAGGTCTAATTGTCCAGTTTCCCCATTCTGATATTTGCCCACATCACTGCTTGATGTTGTCTGCCATTCAAGATTATCCTCATATTTAGTGTTGCATATGACAGCTACTTCTTTTCCTGAAAAAAGTTATTGCCTGAATACAAAATCATGTATTTCCTGCTTAGAAGAAAAATATCACCTGTTTTTGTTTTATCTGTTTCGATAACACCTATTAGGCCAATCAGAATAACTGGATAAGTAATTATCCAGTTATTCTGCTAGTTCCATTTCTTTTTTATTGATGCTTCTTATGCTGAAGGTGCCAATCTTAAACTGTGCTGATTTTGAGTTGAGACTTGTTCCAGTAGCTGACTTTCACTGTTTGCCCTGGTTCCCTTACGAAAAGAATGAGGGCTTTGTTTAACTGTTTAGTGCCGAGCCATCATGAAATACTCTAATGTTGTACCATCATTTTGTATTATGATTTAAGCTAGTAAGAGAATTCTAATACAATTCAGTGAGCTAAATCCGACATTGTCAGCTCATCCCAGTTCATTCAGTATCCAGATCGATACCTACTAATATAGCACACCACAAGAAGGTAAGGATTGGACGTTAGGTCAGAAGCAATAATTCCCTCTAATTTTTGCTAGCCCATGCATGCAAGTTCTTCAAAAAGATCTTGTTACATGCTAAGCATTTCTATAAATTACAGATACCAAGAAATTATATTCTTGATTTAATTTTCAGGACTGGGGAAACTCATATAAAGAAGCTAATGACTTCACATCACTTGCCTTAGTATCCTGTAATGCAAAGTACATCTCCTTGCGGATATGTATAGTGCTGTGCATCATGGGAAGGGTGTCACTACCCAGACCTCTTTCGACTTTTATTGAGGTTTCATCAGTGGGAGCCAGACCCAGAGGTGATACTAAGGTTGAAGGAATGCAGAAATCATATTTTTATTTATTTTTTTCCTGTCTGGGTCAACAGCTAAACATTTCTATAAGCACAACCTGAAAGCTTACTCCTTCAACTACATAAATACTGTATATATGTGCAGTTTACAAACGAATTATCTCACATTTGTCCAGCCACTCAAATTTTTTAATAAATTTGCAGTTTTTTTCTGCTTTAATCTCAATGACATTGTGAGGATTTAATTTACCACACTAAAACTGCTAATGTAATATTTCACATATTAATGTTGCCTGTTTTCATTTGTCTATAACCTGTAATAGCACTAAATTAATTCACTTAAATCCACATAGCTAAAAAAATCCAACACTGGTTGCATGGGTTCAAGTGACTATACTGTCTGGATTCTAGTCAGTACAGATAAACAAATATATCTCTGCAACTTGCTGACATCAGCATTGCACAGGCTAAAAGTAAGTAATTAGTGTATTAAGTTGGAATAGGTCAGAGCAGGAGAGCAGGGCTTCAGAAATCCACTAGCCACAGGCGAGTAAACAGAACAAGTAGTGAGTAAATTTTCAGCCTCACTCTAAATATACCCCCCCCCCCCCCCCCCGCACATAATTTATACTTTTTTCCCCTTAAAACATGTCATTCACTCAAAAGACATATTTCGGTGATTATACCACATTTTTTTATTATTCAGTTATACAACATACTGAAATAATAGATCCCGACAAATTTCGTAAATCATAGGATTTACATCTTCAGGTGTAAATAGTATAACTTAAAGTTTAAACAAGAGAAATTAATAAATACAAATCATAACTGTCTGGCTATTCATAAACTCAAATAACAGAATGCAGATATAAAATGTTATTGATGTTGAACAATACTGGACGATGTGTTCTTGTTCTCGTTCATACAGTCCGAGCTCAGATTGAGGTAGATTTTTTATTAGAGCTGACCACACTTGATGGAGAATTAAACCTTGATTTTTATTGCATTGGGTTGGATTTTTCAGTATATTAGCAGCTTCTTTAAATTTTCTTATGTAGCAGTTGTTTTCTATGTATGACATCGTCATTTTTTGCCAGAGTACATTGTGTCCAGTGGAAGTAGTATGGAAAGCAAGACCTGTTTTTTGTTCTGTTTTGTATAGTACGTCTTTTTGGTGTTCAGCCATGCATATTTCTCCAGATCATCCTATCTGTCCTATGTAGAAAATCCCGCAAGAGCAATGGATTTTGTAGACTCCTGGTTTTTTAAGAGGCTGTGCTTAAAAAACCAGCAGTCTACAAAATCCATTGCTCTTGTGGGATTTGTTATCTAGGACAGATAGGAAGATCTGGAGAATTACGCTTGGCTGAACACCCAAAAGACGTACGATACAAAACAGAACAAAAAACGGTTCTTGCTTTCCATACCACTTCCACTGGACACGATGCACTCTGGTAAAAAAATAACAATGTCATACATAGAAAACAACTGCTACATAAGAAAATTTAAAGAAGCTGCTAATATGCTGAAAAATCCAACCCAATACAATAAAAATCAAGGTTTAATTCTCCATCAAGTGTGGTCAGCTCTAATAAAAAATCTACCTCAATCTGAGCTCGGACTGTATGAACGAGAACAAGAACACATCGTCCAGTATTGTTAAACATCAATAACATTTTATATCTGCATTCTGTTATTTGAGTTTATGAATAGCCAGACAGTTATGATTTGTATTTATTAATTTCTCTTGTTTAAACTTTAGGTTATACTATTTACACCTGAAGATGTAAATCCTATGATTTACAAAATTTGTCGGGATCTATTATTTCAGTATGTTGTATAACTGAATAATAAAAAAATGTGGTGTAATCACCGAAATATGTCTTTTGAACCAATTAGCCACAGAAGTCTACGCCTGCAAATGTCATTCACTGTCAAGTTATTTGATCAAGTGTGGTTTCTGAATTCATTAGAGAAGAATGTAAGCCAATCATCTTAACTTTCTTCCTGCTTTTTTGTCTCTTTTACGTTAAAGATGCCAAGAAATTATATTCTTGGTTTAATCCTTTATCCAAGTGTCAGCAAACGAAGCTTGCATGCGAAATAATTTCACGACTGGGCAACTCATATATAGAGGCTAATGGCTTCACATCACTTGCCTTAGTATACCATTATGCAAAGCACATATTCTTATGGACAGATTATAATGCTATACTTTATGGGTCACTACCTGGACTGGTTTCGATCTTTATTGAGGTCTCGTCAGTGGAAGCCAGACTGAGAAGTGATACCAAGGTTGAAGTAATGTAATAAAGTTGAAACTATTGTGGGTATTGACCCTTCCCATAATGCGTAGCATTATGCATAGTTATTTACCAAACTGGTAAATAACTTATTGTTTCTTTTGCCAAATGTTTATGCACGATTTTTTAATAAAAATAAAAAATACAAATAAAAAACTCATCTTTTGTGGTTTCTGAAAAAAAAATATAAAATAAATAAAAACTTTTTTCCAGAACACCAATCGGCTTATGCAAACTTCACTCATCTAATGATCTAGTCCAATTAGAAGTATCCATTAGAGATCATCATCATCAAATTCCTCCCATGTACCGTCAAGGGGTGTACAGGATATGATAGTACTACATGAAAAAAATTACATCATTACTAACTTCCTATCTACAATTTTCCTCCTAATCAGTCTGTTACTTGTCAAGACTCCAACATTATCAGATCTTATATTTCTTTCTATCGTCTAAGGCACTTTGTACTGTATCAATCCACCTATATCTTGGTCTTCCTCTGGGTCGTTTTGCTGCCAAGCTGGCAGAGAACACTTGTTTTGCTAATCTTTCTTCGCCCATTCTGTTTAAGTAACCTTACCACCTGAGATTAGCTCTGCTAACACATTCCTGGATGCTGACAACGTGAAGTTCTTTCCAGTATCCTCATTTTTTAATATGATATTGATATTGATGCCATCTGTTCATGCCTCTAATCTTTCTCAGGACTCTCATATCTGCGGTCTCTAGTCTTTGGGCAAGTTTTACTTCTGACCCAGTGCTCAGATCCATAAGTAAAAACTGGCTTGAACATTGTCTTGTATACAGCTAATTTAGTGTTCTGACTAATTTGTCTCGTGTTCCATATGAATTTATTCAGTTGACTGCCTACCAACCAGCTTTGTTGATTCTGTTGTCTATTTCCATATTTAATTTACCATCTTCACTAAAAATCATACCTAAGTAGCTGAAATGTTTTACTTGTTCCACAGGTTCTCCATTCACAACACAGTTGAAATTTTCAACAATTCCACCTATTCTCATTGTCTTTGTCTTTTTAATGCTGACCTGCATACCATATCTATTACAACAGTTATTCAATTTAGTCAGGGAATCTTGCAGCGGATTTATTTAGAAGTATAACATCATCCGCATAAAGCAAAGAGCTGACATTAACATCTCCAATTTTGATATCATGTTTAATACCACTTTCCTTCATAATGTGATCCATATAGATAATGAATAACAGAGGGGATAATGTACATCCTTGTCTCACACCAGATTTAACATTAAACCATTGTCCTGTACTTCCTTCAATTCTAACTGCTGGCTCACAACTCAAATAAAGACTAAGTATTGCTTGATATAATGCCCCATTGACACCATATAACTGTAGCGTATTGAATAGCTTCTCTCTTGGCACCTTGTCATATGCCTTTTCCAAATTGACAAAACTTAAATACAGATCTTTGTTATATTCCCATGCTTTCTCGACTATTTGTCGTAAAGTGAAGATCTGATCCTGACAGCCTGAATTTGGCCTGAATTTGGCCTGAATCCAGCTTGTTCTTCACCAAGCTTTTCTTCCACAATTCTTCTCAACCGTTTCTCAAGTATACTTGCATAGATCTTGCCAGGAACACTCAGTAGGGAAATACCTCTGTAATTCTCACATTCAGTTTTATTTCCCTTTTTATATATGGGCACTATGAGAGCTCTACTCCAATCATCGGGAATTTGTCCCTCTGTCCAGGCTTTCTGAACTATGCAGTGCAGCCACTGTAAGACTTTTATACCACCATACTTCAGCATTTCTGGTCAAATATCATCTGCTGCCTTTCCACATTTCAAGCCTTTGATGACTTTTTCCACTTCAAGTATGGATATGTATTCCCGACTGCATGCCTGATCAGGGTTTTTTACCACTGTGCTGTCATCACTGCTTGTTTCATTTAGCGATTTTTCAAAGTAATTACCCCATACTTCGAGGATATCTTTTTCTCCCATTTTCATGTTACCCTTGTCATCTCAAACTCCTTTTACAGCACTCTTTCCTCCATTCCTAAGCTTCTTCAACAACCTCCAGAATATTTTGCTACCTTCTTGATATTTATTTTCTATATTCTTGCCAAAGTCCTCCCATGACTTTTGTTTAGCTAGTTTTACACAGTGTTTTGCATTCTTGCATTTGTCTCTGTATTCTCTAAGAGCACAAGCTGACTTATTTGCCAGGAACATATGCTTTCTTCTTTTCCTTCACTGCCTCTTTAAATTCCTGTGTCCACCATGGAGTTCTAATTTTTCTATCCTTGCAGACAACTTCACCACATGCCTCTCTAGCTGAATCAATCAGGGCTTTCTTCAAGGCTTGCCACTGAATCTCCAAGGTTTGATTCCTGTTCTCAAATTCTTTCATTTTTTCTTCAATAATCTTTCTGTATTTTAGTCTACAGTTCACATCTGAGAGCTGCTCAACTTTTATTCGCTTTAAAACTTTCTTACATGTTATTCAATTAATATGAAATTCAATTTTATCCTGCTCAAGACTAAATAGTAATCACTTCCAATTTCAAATCCTCTGTACACTCTGGTGTCCTGCACCAGGTAGAAAACATCACTATCAACTATAACATAGTCAATGAGACTTTTCTTATTCCTTGCCTCTTCTCTCCATGTGAATTTGTGCACATTTTTATGTTGGAACATGGTTAGTAATAACGAGTCCATGTCCTGAGCAGAAATCCAACAGATATTTGCCATTATTATTAGCTTTGCTCTTTTCTCCAAATTTTCCCAAAATATTTTTCTATATCTCATAATCATTTCCTACTCTGCTATTTAGATCCCCAACAAGGACCAACTTTTCCTTTTTCATTGTGTCAATTGCTTTTTCTAAAGCCTCAAAAAATTCCTCCACTTCTATCTTAGTAGAACCTTTTGTGGGACCATAGGCACAAATAAATCTCATTGTCCAGTTCCCCATTCTCATATTTGCCCACACTACTCTACTTGAGACCGACTGCCATTCAAGAAGATTAGCCTCGTATTTTGTCTTGAATACTATGGCTATTCCTTCTTTTCCTTGATTGTCATTTCCTGAATATAACATTTTGTATTTATTGCTCAGAAAGATCTCACCAGCTTTTGTCTTTTTTGTTTCAGTCAACCCTATTTTGTCGATCTGGTACTCATCTAATTCCTCAGCTAGCTCCATTTCTTTGCCATTCAGGCTTCTTTTGTTGATAGTACCGATCATTAACTCTGATGTTGAGTTGGAGTGTATTTTAGGATTTGTTCCAGTAGCTGACTTTTCGCTCTTTGCCCTGGTTCCCTGGCGAAAACAACGGGAGCCTTGTTTAACCGAGCGACGCCCCAGCCGGCATGAAATTTTGTCATGTTGTAGCATCATTTTTTATTTTGATTTAACCAATTAGAATACAATTTGGTCAGCCAAATCCCAAATTGCCACCCCATCCTCGTTCGTTCAGTACCCAGGTAGATACCCAATAGGGTGCACCACGAGAAGGTGGGGATTGGACATTAGGTCAGAAGCCCTGGTCATTTCTCTGCATTCCTTTAAAGATTATGTGGAGGTCTCCTCTCAGTTACATAGCTTTGACTCTTAAGCACCCCATTAGAGATGCCTTTCCAAAATACAGGCACTTAGTATTAGTTTTCTTTGAAATGGAAAAAGCACATATAACACTGCTTGGAGATTCCTGATATTAAAAAAAGTGTAGAACTTTGATCTTAGAGGACACCTCTCTCTTTTTATGAAGAGCTTCTTATCCAACTGAATCTTCCAAGTTTGAGTGGGAACCTCATATTCCCTACCCCTTTACCCAAGAGTAGGGAGTCCCACAAGGTTCACGGTTTTTTTTTTTTTTTTTTTTTTTTTTTTTAATATCAAGGTTATCTCCATAACTGATTGACCACCTTCAACTATAAGTAATGCCCTCTAAGTGGATGACTATCATCTTCTGCCATTCATATAATATGAGGCTAATAGAAAGACAGCTACAGTAAGCATTTGAGTACCTTTCACAACGAACACTTGCAAATGGTTCAGAATTTAACAGCAGACAGTTTGTGTGCACTATTGCCACAGATGTCTTCATCTTCACATCATCTTTAGCTGTTACCAAGTGATACCACTAAAAGGGAGGATTCACAATGTGGACTTTGATAAAAGTTGCAGAAGATCCACAATGGCTGTTCAACATCCGGACAGATGAAGCGCATTTTTCATTGCATGGGACAGTTAATACGCATACATAATGAAAAATGTGTTTCATGTGTCCAGAAGATGCACAGCCATTGTGGATCTTCTGCGACTTTTGTCAAAGCCCACATTTCGAATCCTCCCTCTTAGTGATGTCACTTGGAGCTGGTGAAGAGATTGCAGTTTGTATGAATACGAGTTTAGCACACCATCAAGGATGTAGAATATGTATGTTTTTGTTATGCCTGTGATCCTTGCAGTTTCCCATGCATTGCTTGTTAATTGTGCCGCTAGGGCATACATTTGTGATACCACAATACCGATATGGACTTCGGATAACACTGGTCTGCTGGTGCAAAGGCGATCTGACAAATTTCCAATTTCCTCAAAGCATCGTATTAGAGACTGTAGTCTCTTTTTTCAGCATTCGAAACTTTCGTAAAGCTTCCGCTACTGATTCCTCCACTTACATAAAACAATTTCAATAACAGTACCTTTTTCACCAATATAAGCATCACAACAACAAATTTTTCTTTTCACAAAAATAATTCTGTTCATCCCAATGACTGGTAATTTGCACGTATTTGCAAATGAGGCATGTGGTACTGCACCCTCTACATGGAAAATTTGAACTAAATTTTTTCTTCCTGCCATAAAAAATCCCCCTTCTTTCACTTTTGTGCAAACCACACTCTAATATACCAATTTTTCTGATTTTTATGAATTATTGAAATATTTCAGGACTTTGAGACACCCTGTGTGTGTGTGTGTGTGTGTGTGTGTGTGTGTGTGTGTGTGTGTGTGTGTGTGTGTGTGTGTGTGTGTGTGTGTTATTTTATTATTTTTCATAATAGCTTTTTTTTATGTATGTTGTTCATGTCAATAATTAAACCCGAATTATGCCTACAATACATTTTCGGGTTTAATTATTGACATGAACAGCATACAGAAAAAAGCTATTGTGAAATATATTTATGATTATCTAGATTTCATTCCGTTACTTGTTTAATATACTCTCAGTGAAAGACCTTCTGAAACCCAATTGAAAGATTATTTCCCATCTTAATTATAAGGGGGGGGGGGAAGATGATCTATCAACCATTCTCAAACCTAGGACTAATTTCACAATGAACATTAGGCTTAGCAGGATCTGTAATTGTTTACATACACCGTAGTCTCTCCCCCCCCCCCCCCATCTGTGGGTTCCTTATCTGCAGTCAACCCCTGTCCAAAAATATTAAATGGAAAATTCCATAAATAAAAAATATATATATATATATATATATAATTATATCGGCAAAGTGGATATTATATCCAACATTATTTTAAAGCCGAATGCTTGTAGAAACTGAACGTTTCAAAGTTGGCCTGAGATCTATGAGAATATGATCCTTGGCAGCCCGAGTCGCCTTAGTTACTTAAAGTCAAGTAGTGCAAGCTAAGGCAACTTGGGAATGCCGAGGCGTATTCTCATAAGCTCTCAGGTCAACTTAAAAAACTTTTAGTTTCTAAACATTGGGCTTTTGAGTAATGTTGGATCTAATATCCAATTTGCCTATGTAATTTTGCATTGCCTAAATAAAACTGTATGACTTTTTCTTTTAGTAATAGAAAATTCATAAGTTCTAAATTGTAGGCTATTTTGAGTAGTTTGATGTGGAGGAAAGTTGTGTTCATATTGTCGTCGTCAGGTAGCATCCTCTAAAAAGAGGGTTGTAGCAGATCAGCAGCTCTTCTCGATTTCTCTCAGTCTGTTGCCTCCATCATTCTTAAAGCAGTCCATTCCACGATGCCATTAAACCATTCTTTGGTTGGCCTTCCATGTCTTCTCTTCCCTTCAATTTTCCCTTGTAATATAGTTCTTGTCAGATGTCCTGAGGATCCTCTCAGAATCTGGTCTTTCTTTGCATAATGTTCTTAAGCAGTGTTCTTTCCATTCCAACTCTTCTTAAAACTTCTTGATTTGATATTCTCTCTGTATAGCTAATATTTTCCATCCTTCTATAACACCACATTTCCAATGCATTAATTCGTTCCATATCTCTCTGAGCATCCATGACTCACTTCCATAACTTGCAATACTCCAGACTATTGCTTTAACTATTCAAATTCTCACACCTATTTTAATATTCTTATTTATTAAAATTCTCTTCATTTCCATAAATGCTGATTTAGCTTTACCTATTCTATTTCTAATATTCAACTCTGAAGTTCCTTTCTCTGAGATCCAACTACCTAAATATTGAAATCTTTCCTCCACATCTTATCTTGGCATTATCTCCTATTTTTCTGCCCATTATCATTATCTTGGTCTTCTTTGTGTTAATCCTCAGTCCGTACTCTTTACTGGAGTTTTCAGTTCTTTGAACAATTTGTTGTAATCCATTTTCGCTTTCTGCAATCACCACTACATCATCTGCATACCTTAAGTTATTGATGATTCTTCCATTTATTTTTATTCCTTCTTCTACATCCTCAAGTGCCTCTCTAAGCATCAGTTCACTATAAAGGTTAAATAATAATGCTGATAACTTACATCCTTGTCTAACTCCTCTCTCCACTGGGAATTCTAGTGTTTCCTCTCCATTTACACATACTGACGCTGTTTGTGTCCAATATATTCTCTTTAAGATTTCCAAATCATACTAGTCAATGTCAATATTTTTGAGAATATCAAAAAGCCTTTTTATGTTTCACTGCATCAAATGCCTTTTCAAAATCTAGAAACCCCCAAAACACCTTTCCACCATAGTTTAGTGTTTTCTCCCCAATAATTATAATAAATTTAGTTTAATCCTTTATCCAAGTGTAAGCAAACAACGTTTGCATCCGAAGTATCTTTAGGACTGAGGCAACTCGTGGTAAAGGTGGACCAAGCTCTCATCACTATTTGTCTTAGTATCTCCCATAATGCAAAGCACATCTCCTTGCAGACATGTATAATGCTATGCATTAAGGGAAGGGCCACTACCCAGACTGGTTTTGACCTTTATTGAGGTCTTGTCAGTGGGAGCCAGACCCAGAGGTGGTGATACTAGGTGGAAGCAATGCAGGTCATCTTTACCTATATGAGTTGTCGAAAGGTGTCTCATATTATTATTAAATTACTCTGGATTTAGAGAAAGATGTTGGAAGTTTTTTCCACTTGGTTAGACTATAGTAAATTTAGTTTAATTCTTTATCCAAGTGTAAGCAAAAAGTTTGCGCCTGAAGTATCTTGAGAACTGAGGCAACTCGTGGTAAAGGTGGACAAGCTCTCATCACTACTTCCCATAATGCAAAAGCACATCTCCTTGCAGACATGTATACTGCTGATCATTAAGGGAAGGGGCCACAATCCAGACCAGTTTCGACCTTTATTGAGGTCTCGTCAGTGGGAGACAGACCCTGAGGTGGTGATACTAAGGTGGAAGCAATGAAGAAGTCATCTTTACCTATACGAGTTGCCGAAAGGTGTCTCACCTTATTATTAAATTACTCTGGATTTAGTGGATTTAGAGAAAGATGTTGGAAGTTTTTTTCCACCTGGTTAGACTATAATAAAATTTAGTTTAATCCTTTATCCAACTGTATGCAAACAAAGTTTGCGCCTGAAGTATCTTCAGGACCGAGGCAACTCGTGGTAAAGGTGGACCAAGCTCTCATCACTACTTGTCTTAGTATCTCCCATAATGCAAAGCACATCTCCTTGCAAACATGTATAATACTATGCATTAAGGGAACGGCCACTACCCAAACCGGCACAAAGTTTGTGCCAGTCTGGATAAAGGATTAAACTAAATTTATTATAGTCTAACCAAGTGGGAAAAAACTTCCAACATCTTTCTCTAAATCCAGAGTGATTTAATAATAAGGTGAGTCACCTTTTGGCAACTCGTACAGGTAAAGGTGACTTCTCTATTGCTTCCACCTCTGGGTCTGGCTCCCACTGACGAGACCTCAATAAAGGTCGAAACCGGTCCTGGTAGTGGCCCTTCCCTTAATGCTTAGCAGTATACATGTCTGCAAGGAGATGTGCTTTGCATTATGGGAGATACTAAGACAAGTAGTGATGAGAGCTTGGTCCACCTTTACCTTGAGTTGCCTCAGTTCTGAAGATGCTTCAGGTGCAAACTTTGTTTGCTTACACTTGGATAAAGAATTAAACTAAATTTATTATAGTCTAACCAAGTGGGAAAAAACTTCCAACTCCCCAATAATTCTTAGTTATAGCCTCTCTAATTGGTTCGGAAACCAAACTGTTCTTCATTCATTTCTTTTTCTATTTTACTCTTAATTCTCTCCAAAATTATTTGTGCCAGAATTTTGCTGTGTGAGTTATAAGACTTATCATTCTAAAATTATTACAGTCTAAAACACTTCCATCTTTTTTGGAATGGGGATAAAAATTGATCTTCTAACCTCCCTTGGTAATTCCTTCCCTCATAAATTCTGCTAATAATTTGCCATACCTTTTTCACCTATATTTCTTATAAGTTCTATCTGTATACCATCTATTCTGGGGGATTTTCCTTCATCTTTTGAATTGCTAGATTCAATTCCTCCCTCATGATGTATATATAACCCTGCCCACTATACTCTTTCATTTGATTCTCTCCATACAGTTTACCTACATATTCCTCCCATCTCTGTAATAACTTCTCTTTTTCTATCAAAATTTCACCTCTTTCATTCTTGAATGCTTCAGTCTTTTGTATCTTTCTCCTTCCTGTCATCATATTAATGTTTATATAAACACATTTTATGTCATTTCTTTCTGCTTTTGCTGTTTTGTCTTTACTCAAATCACTTAACCACTGTTCCTTTTTCCTTCTTCTCTCTCTCTCTCTCTCTTTGTAACTCCCTATTCACGTCTTTATATTGCTTTTTCCCTCCTCTGTTTTACTGTTAACTAGCTTTCTTCTTTTTGTTAATTTTCTCAAAATATTTTCCGTCATCCATGGTGTTTTCTTTTCTCTCTTTCCTCCTCTTTTTTGGCTAATTGTAATTCTGTAGCAGTAATTATGCTTTCCTTCAGAATCTTCCATTTTTCACTTACATTCGTTCATGTGTTCATATAAGTAACCCTTATTTTACTTAATAATGAATGATGCTGGCAATTTGGATGTGCCAAAGAGAAGACATAAAGCTCTTCCTTTTAAGTGAAAAAGGTGAAAGTTCTTGACTTCATAAAATAATAAATAATAAAAAAAGTATGCTGAGGTTGCCAAGATTCCATTTGCATTCGGATAACTTTTGTTTATCTTATTATTTACTGTTTATCTCTTACTGTGCCTAATTTATAAAGTAAACTTTATCATAGGTATGTATGTATATGAAAAAACATTGCATATATAGGATTCGGTACTATCCTCAATTTCATGTATCTGTGAGGTGTCTTGGAACATATCCCCATCTGATGAATAAGGGGGGGGGGGCTACTGTAATACAATTTGAAATTGTTCACTGTTGAATTTTTAATTGTTGACATTTCTGTTCATGAGAATTGGTATCAGTAACAAACTTTCTCATTCAAAGAGCTCTATGAAGTTATGGTCATGCTTTATAGATGCAAAATTAAGATGTAAAAATCTGACAAGCATCTCAAACATTATTTTTCTATTACAATTTTTATGGTTAAAACAAATTGAAAGAGCTCAACAAATTTTTAGAGATTTTAAATACCAACTGTCATTAAACTCTGTCCATTTTAATGCATATTTTTCCCCCTTTATGTCCCTGCATATAGTCTGATTAAAACAAATAATTGGAATGTTTCAACAATTTCAACCTCTTGTAAGAATTCCAAATATTGCATTTCAATAGTCTGTAGGTTTAGCAAGAATTCTTGAATAACTCTTGTATATGGTTAGATGAATGGCCAGGCAAAATTAATCAAATAAATCAAAATTTGTGAAACAACATACCCCCCCCAAAAAAAAATGAAACTTCAAGCCAGGAATGAAAATTTATTTCTTAATTGATAAAAACGTTTTTATTTGTAATGCTCATTTAATGACTATGTATTCCCACAGGCTGCCACAACTACCAGCCAAGAGAAAAAAGCAAAAGAAAACTTACTGCGAAAAAAAAAGAGGAAGTCACATCCACCCCGTAAACATGAAGATGAATGCTTCAGATGCTGTGAAGGTGGGGAAATAGTCATGTGTGATCGGAAAGGATGTCCAAAAGCTTATCATCTTAGTTGTCTTGGACTAACTAAGCCTCCCTATGGTAAGTTGCTGCATATTTGTATGTGTGAATGAAAAAGTTTCCATATGTAGATGAAAAGGATATTTAGGGATTTAAGAATCACAGGCTATGTATCTAGAAGGAGCAAAGTGAAGCTTTGACCAACATCCAGTTCTCACCTTCTTGTGGTTATATCTCATTACTAGGTGTCCAGCTTGAATACCAAATAAATAAGAATGTGTTGACAATTTTTGACTTTTACAGACAAAATTGTATTCACTATTTGCTTAAACCATGCACAAATATAAATATAGCATAATCAAATATAATGACACAAAGATATGGCCAGGACGAAGGTCCACCACTACTTCTCTGATGGAATCAGGATAAATATTGACAAGTCCTTGAGCATTTGCATTATCTGTGAAAAAGAGGTGTAGATACGAGAGTAAGTCGAGAAATATATTGCCAACATTATTGGCATTACAAAAATAAAGAGATGAAGGTGGTGGGGGCAGGGTTATATTTCGTCATATAGTGATATTGTAAAGAAACAGTGGTTATAGTATTTAACACTTAACACAAAAGACAAAACATCCTGACTGGCAAGTACTTCAAAATGAAATAGTGTGCTCAAAATTTCAGAATAAGGAAATTAGACAATAAGGCTTATTTCTATATAGTATCATACAGATTATAGTAGTGTAAAGACATTTTAATATCTTTACATAATTTTGTTTAAAGAATATATTTATTGTTTTTGAATTTACGTTGTTTTACATCTATTAATTTTACCCTCAGGAAGCCAAACAGTACAGTTGGTGAAACGTCAGTTTTCTTACTCAGTTTTTTTAAAATCAATTTCAATAGTTCTTTTGGTCAAAATATAACCTTTCACTATATTTATAGTTAGTTAATATTGGAATAAAAGATGTATACATCTTCATCATCAAATTCCTGACATGTACCCTCAAGGGGTGTACAGGATATGATAGTACTACATGAAAAATTTACATTATTACTAACTTCCTATCTACAATTTTCCTCCAAATCAGTCTGTTACTTGTCAAGACTCCAACATTATCAGATCTTATATTTCTATCATCTAAGGCACTTTGTACCGTATCAATCCACTTCTTTCTTGGCCTTTCTCTGGGTCGTTTTCCTGCCAACCTGGCAGAGAACACTTGTTTTACTAATCTTTCCTCGCCCATTCTGTTTAAGTGACTATACCACCTGAGATTAGCTCTGCTAACGCATTCCTGTATGCTGAAATGTCAAGTTCTTTACTAATATCCTTGTTTTTAATATGATATTGCCATTGATGCCATCTGTTCACGCCTCTAATCTTTCTCAGGACTCTCATATCTGCGGTCTCTAGTCTTTGGTCAAGTGTTTTACTTCTGACCCAGCTCTCAGATCCATAAGTTAAAATTGGTTTGAACATTGTCTTGTATACAGCTAATTTAGTGTTCTGACTAATTTCTCTCGTGTTCCATATGAATTTATTCAGTTGACTGCCTACCATACCAGCTTTGTTGATTCTGTTGTCTATTTCCATATTTAATTTACCATCTTCACTAAAAATCGTGCCTAAGTAGCTGAAATGTTTTACTTGTTCCACAGGTTCTCCATTCACAACACAGTTGACATTTTCAATGATTCTACCTATTTTCATTGTTTTTGTCTTTTTAATGCTGACCTGCATACCATATCTATTACAACAGTTATTCAATTTAGTCAGGGAATCTTGCAAACTTGCAGTGGATTTATTTAGAAGTATAACATCATCTGCATAAAGCAAAGAGCTGACATTAACATCTCCAATTCTAATATAATGTTTAATACCACTTTCCTTCATAATGTGATCCATATGGATAATGAATAACACAGGGGATAATGTACATCCTTGTCTCACACCAGATTTAACATTAAACCATCTTCCTGTACTTCCTTCAATTCTAACTGCTGACTTACAACTCAAATAAAGACTAAGTATTGTTTGATATAATGCCCCATTGACACCATATAACATTACGTTTCGAATAGCTTGTCTCTTGGCACCTTGTCATATGCCTTTTCCACCTCTACAAAACTTAAATACATATCTTTGTTATATTCCCATGCTTTCTCAACTATTTGTCGTAAAGTGAAGATCTGATCCTGACAGCCTCTATGTGGCCTTTTCTTCCACAATTCTTCTCAACCGTTTCTCAAGTATACTTGCATAGATCTTGTCAGGAACATTCAATAGGGAAATACCTCTGTAATTCTCACATTCAGTTTTATTTCTCTTTTTATATATGGGCACTATCAGAGCTCTACTCCAATCATCGGGAATTTATCCCTCTGTCCAGGCTTTCTGAACTATGCAGTGCAGCCACTGTAAGACTTTTATACCACCATACCTCAGCATTTCTGGTCGAATATCATCTACTCCTGCTGCCTTTCACATTTCAAGCTTTTGATGGCTTTTTCTACTTCAAGTATATATATGTATTGCTGACTGTATGCCTGTTGAGTGTTTTTTACCACTGTGCTATCACTGCTTGTTTCATTTAGCAATTTTTCGAAGTAATTACTCCATTAATCACTTCAAGGATATCTTTTTCTCCTGTTTTCATGTCACCTTTATCATCTGTAACTCCTTTTACAGCACTCTTTCCTACATTTCTAAGCTTCTTCAACAACCTCCAGAATATTTTGCCACCTTCTTGATATTTATTTTCAATGTTCTTGCCAAAGTCCTCCCATGACTTTTGTTTAGCTAGTTTTACACAGCGTTTCACTTTCTTACATTTGTCTCTGTATTCTCTAAAAGCAAAAGCTGACTTATTTGCCAGGAACTTTTGATATGCTTTCTTCTTTTCCTTCACTGCCTCTTTAACTTCCTGTGTCCACCATGGAGTTCTGATTTTTCTATACTTGCAGACAACCTCACCAGATGCTTCTCTGGTTGAATCAATCAGGGTTTTCTTCAAGGCTTGCCACTGAATCTCCAAGATTTGGTTCCTGTTCTCAAACTCTTTCATTTTGTTTTCAATAATCTTTTTGTATTTTAGTCTACAGTTCACATCTGAGAGCTGCTCAACTTTTATTTGCTTTAAAACTTTCTTACATGTTATTCTTTTCAATATGAAATTCAATTTTATCCTGCTCAAGACTAAATAGTGATCACTTCCAATTTCAAATCCTCTGTACACTCTGGTGTCCTGCACCAGGGAGAAAACATCACTATCAACACTTCATGTATAGAGGCTTAAGTGCTGTGAAGACATAATGTTGGAGGTTTAATGGATTTTTTACAACACTCAGAAAGGATTAAAAAGAATTTAATACTTCCTATATTTTGTCCTAGTCACTAGGACATCTACGGGATTACAAAAATAACTAATGTAACATAACACAAATATCATACAATACTAAGCCCAACCACATGGGTGACTCTGAAGTCCTATCTAGGTGGAGCGCCCTCTAAGGCGGTTATAGGTAGCCTGGAATATAAAGTAGGATCTCACCAGAGATCCTACTTTATATTTTGCTGATCTTTTGTAGGATCTACAAAAGATCAGCTCCCTCCTCTCTCTCTCTGCCTGGAGTTTACAAAGTACCCTGTTCCTGTAAGCTGGCGTACTTTGGACAGACAGGCAGATCAGCATCCATCCGCCTAGAGGAACACAAGTCTTACATCTGTAAACACAACTACGGTCATTCAGGCTTGGCTGACCATGTCTTGGACACCACCCACAGAGTATCATGGAAGCAAACCACCATGCTCCATCACAGCAAATTCAAGAAAGAGAGACTATTCTTAGAAGCAGCAGCAGCTCTTAGAAATGAACCAAATTTTAATAAATACGGTTGCATTAAGCTTCCGAAAATTTGGGAAACACTCATCGCCAGAGATCCTACTTTATATTCCAGGCTACCTACAACCGCCCTTAGAGGGTGCTCCACCTAGATAGGACTTTAGTGTCACCCACGTGGTTGGGCTTAGTATTGTATGATATTTGTGTTATGTTACATTAGTTATTTTTGTAATCCCCGTAGATGTCCTAGTGACTAGGACGAAATATAGGAAGTATTAAATTATTTTTAATCCTTTCTGAGTGTTGTAAAAAATCCATTAAACCTCCAGCATTATTATCACTATCAACAATAACATAGTCAATGAGACTTTTCTTATTCCTTGCCTCTTCTCTCCATGTGAATTTGTGCACATTTAACGTTGGAACATGGTGTTAGTAATAACCAGTCCATGTCCTGAGCAGAAATCCAACAGGTATTTGCCATTATTATTAACTTTGCTCTTTTCTCCAAATTTTCCCAAAATATTTTTTTATGTCTGACAATCATTTCCTACTCTGCTATTTAGATCCTCAACAAGGACCAACCTTTCCTTTTTCATTGTGTCAGTTGCTTTTTCTAAAGCATCAAAAAATTCCCCCACTTCTACCTTAGTAGACCCTTCCGTGGGACCATAGGCACAAATAAGTCTCATTGTCCAATTCCCCATTCTGATATTTGCCCATATCACTCTACTTGAGACTGCCTGCCATTCAAGAAGATTAGCCTCGTATTTTGTGTTGAATACTATGGCTACTCCTTCTTTTCTTTGATTGTCATTACCTGAATATAACATTTTGTATTTATTGCTTAGAAAGATCTCACCAGTTTTTGTCTTTTTTTGTTTCAGTCACCCCTATTATATCAATCTGGTACTTATCTAATTCCTCAGCTAGCTGCATTCCTTTGCCATTCAGGCTTCTTATGTTGATAGTACCAATCTTTAATTCTGGTGATGTTGAGTTGCGGTGTGCTTTCAGATTTGTTCCAGTAGCTGACTTTTTGCTGTTCGTCCTGGTTCCCTGGCGAAAACAACGCAGGCCTTGTTTAACCAGGCAAGCCCCATCCGGCATGAAATTTTGTCATGTTGTACCATCATATTCTATATTGGTTTAAGCCAATAAGAATACAATTTGGTCAGCTAAATCCCCAATTGCCAGCCCATCCATATAAAATTATGTTTGTCAGAATTATATCTTGTAAGAAGAATATAGCAGCAGTGCTCAGAGTTTTGCTATTAATAGAAGACTAGCAAAGCCATTAAGTTTAACGTCACTTCACAGTTGAAGTTATCAATGGAAACAATTTAGCATCAACAAAAATTGGAAAGCTGTACACTTTATTACATCATTGAATTTAAATACCTATGAACTTTTTAATGCTGAGTACATCAAGTAGACAAGTGGACAAGAAACTTTGCCTTAGTGTTCTTGCACTGCTACTAAATGTATCTTATTTGCTGAACTGTTGTTTGTGATACCTGGATGTGTAGCATCATTCTTCTTCTTCTTAAGTAGCTTCTCCAATTTGTGGAGGTTACCAAATATAGCATGCCAGAGTGCCTGCCATCCATTTCTTTAAATCATTAACTTAAGAAGCTCATGGTCTACCAGAAGATTTTCTTCCTTCTGATTTTTCCTTCAATATTTCTAGAGACATT
The DNA here is from genome assembly GCF_054136105.1 of Typopeltis vanoorti. Classification (NCBI taxonomy): domain Eukaryota; kingdom Metazoa; phylum Arthropoda; class Arachnida; order Uropygi; family Thelyphonidae; genus Typopeltis; species Typopeltis vanoorti. The sequence continues at coordinate 67,409,408 of NC_143553.1, read as the reverse complement.
TTCCCTGCTGATCTTCTGTCCTGCCATCTTGCCCTTAGTGAGTGCTCTTTCAGTTCCCATTAACTTCAATACATTAGTTGTTTTTTTTCTCCTTTCAAAAAAAAAAAAATCTTCAGTACTCATCTATAGCAGTACATCTCATAGGCCTGCAGTTTCCTTATTATGAATTTTGTATATGTCCATGTCTGATATCCATTATTCAATATGAACTACACATATGATTTTATTATCCTTATTTCAGCCTGTTTATTTATTCCTGAAGTCATTAGTAGTTTATTATTCCAGAATGCTTCTTTTGATGCTGTTCACTTATTTGCTTTTCTTCTGTATCTAAATATGAAGCAAACATCTGATGGATACAAGAAAAATAATAGCTAGGGGAGAGATATACATTGTGTAAAAAAAAGTAACAGTTATAGAAGAAAAAAGGTGAGAGTTCTAATTGATTTCCTTAAGAAACAAAGAAAATAAATATAAGGAATGAATAGTCATTTTTAGTGGATTCCTTATCATTTAAGTTTCTATGGGGAAGTTAATGTACCTTTAGTGTGTAAAGTTTGATTTGTCATAAATGTGAATTAAGTGATTAAATGAAATGCTAAGTATAAATAATACAGTTCAAGTAGATATGGACTTGTGCCTACACTTGACATTGCCACCACAACTGTAAACTGTTCCTTGCTTTAGAAGCCCTGGCTAGGGTTAAAAAATGTCTGCAGAATAGGTTAAGAATCGCTGAAAATCAAGAGATCACCATCAGATGCAGATTGAATAATTAAGTATGCACACACACACAATGCACATCTGTGACTGCCCAATGAACTAGTTGGGTTATTGTGGGAATTTCAAGTGTGTTCTAGTAATTTTGTCAAGACCAAAGGAGATGCCAGACTATCCATTGCCAGAAAATCAGTGGTGTACCCATTCTTTCTTAATAAAATATATTAATTAAAAAAAAGTAAGAAAAACTTAGTGTTAAGTGTAGTGAAACACCAAATATATGTATCAAAAGGGCTTTGGTGTTGTTGATTATTCATAATAGTGCTTCATAGTATAGACAACACCAAGAAGGAAAAAAATAAATCAGTTTATGAAACTTACTAATGTTTTGGTTGTTTTTTACATCCCGCATCTTCGGACTACAAATTAATGATTTTAGTCATAAAGTATCTTTTTGACTAAAACATTAGTTACTTCACACACAAACTTTGTTTGCTTACACTTGGATAAAGAATTAAACATGAATATAATTTCTTGGCATTTTTAATTTAATCATGTTGTAACTGACACAGAACTGATGTCCTAAGTGCCTGCTATAGGCTGGTTAACCTTCAAGTTAATTTGGAGAAGTCAGGCTATCTGAGGTCTTTGGAAAATTAATGTAACCATACTTGTTGAGGTTTGGGAGTGCTTCATAGCAGATGCTGATTCTAAAAATAGTCTTTTGGACCTATAGCAACATCTTTGTTAAACCACTGTCTTCCTCCATTTAATCCTATGTGGAGGAGTATCCAGAGCATGGTCTGCTAGTCCAGACTTGTGATAAAGATGATCACAGTTGTAATTTTTGTGTTCTTCAAAGCAAATGTTAACTGATCTACCAATCTATCCAAAGTAGGCCAAACTGCAGGTGCAAGGAACTTTTTACACTCCAGGATGTGCAAGAGAATTAATTTGATTTTTAGGAGAGATCAGATGAAATAATGTGTGTGTGTGTGTGTGTGTGTGCGTATATAATCCACACACAACAGGCCACAAGGTCTTTTGTGTGTGGGCAAGAGGAATAGAAGAAAGGAGGAATCTGTTCACATTTTGCTCAAACAACTAAAGTTGTAATCTTCAGAGAAGGCAAAGTAGTGGAGACTGTTCCAAAGAACAGAAGTAGATGGAATGAAAGAGGAGGTAGTGAAGTTGGTTTGGTGAGTTTCAAGAATGACTGTAAAAGAGCGTTGGTTAGCTGCATCTCTTGTTTTAATGATTTTGGAGGAGAGTGGAGGAATAATGGCCAATTCAGCAGAGCAATGTCTATGAAAATATCTGTAGAAGAAGTACAACACAGAAACTGAATGTCTGTGAGAAAGGGATGATTAATTATCTGGATTTCCATCTTCTGAATAGAATCGAGCAATCTCAAGGATTTTGGTGCACCACCCCAAATATGGGAGCAATATTCCATGGTTGGACAGAGTTGGGATTTGTATAGTTAAGTAGTGTGTTGAGCAAAAATGTATACCAAGTTTTTTAGCATCTGCAGAAGCTATAGTTGAGTTGGGTTCATACTATTTTTAATTGTCAATATTCCATATTTTTATCTCTATTCTGTCCCCTTCTGAAGAAAAGTTCCAATGCATTTTTGATCTAATTGACAGCCCTTAAACTCCTTTTATAGTTCATTATTGTTTTAAGAATTCTGTTTATATTTTCTAATGTCATTTCATCAAAAAATTTTTAAAGTAAACATGAAGATTCTCTAAAGGCATGTCAAAAATTACTCTTCTTATATCATTTCTCTTTCAATATATGTTTAACACACGTATTGTTTGTGTCTTAATTTAACTGCAGTAAAAAGCCGATGATGTAATGCAAGGGATGCTCTTTTAGAAAATAATTTAATCATTCTTATAGTTCATTTCATCACAGAATTGATAAATCATTTGAAAGTAATTAAAAATTTCTGTCTTCATCAAATTCCTGATGTATAGTGTTTTTGTAATGAACTGAAACAGGCTGAGATACAAAAAGGAGATTCAGCTTGAATTTAGTCATAAGTGTCTGAGTGGAGTGTTGATAAACAATGAAATGTCATACTGACCTGACATGAGGCTATCATACTAAAGTAAACTGAGCTCTTAATATCTGAAATGTTGCCTGTGATGCAGGAGGCTCTTCTATAAAATGGCTAAATAAAGTGCCATTTATAGATAGATGAATAATACCATGCAGAATTTGGTGCAACAAAGCACAAAATGCAAGTGCATTTTCGACTACCCACATATGGGGGGGGGGTAGATTTATGTTTTTATATATATATAAAACGAAACTTGTGGTGAATTCATCATTAAAAAACACATAATAACCACAGTAATGACTTTAATTCATAAATATTTCACTATTTACGAATTAAATAGTCATTACTGTGATTATTATGTGTGTTTTTTAGAGATTTATATGGCTATAACTTTTTTCCAAGCCCTATATGCATTTTTAATGAGTTTTGGTGAAATTACTCAGATATTGCAGACTATGCTTTGGATAACCATCACAGAATCCACTGGAAAAAGCAACTTTTGTCTCAACCTCAAATTTGGATGTATAAAACTTACACGTGGGACTCATCCTCAGATCTTGGGCCTAAAGACTTGATTTTAGATATTATTCTTAGTTATCTAAAAATATCAATATCACTATGTGTGAAAATCAATTCTAAGCATGAACAGGAGACTAAGAAATAGTCTCACAGAACTAACATATCAACAGCCATTTTGATTGGGTTGAAGTTCCTAAGAGCATCACCTATTTCTTTAATAGTCTCTCGCAGGCAAACAGCTTTTATTGATTATTTTGCATTTTATTTTTGCAGAAAACAGATTTCAGCTTTATAATCTTAGAAATGAACTTCTGCAGATTCAGTATTATAGGAATGGATGTTGTATTTCACTGTGAACATAAGTAAAAAGGAAATAAAAACATTTCACAAGATCAGTCATGATATTGCTGGTTTGGTTTACTAAAATGTGTGGTAAACAGAACAGGTATTCCACAAATGATAAATAAAAATCTGCTCGTGACACTCGGCTGGTCCTTTTGCGAGATGAAAGATTGTGGAGAGATTAAATTAGCAACAAGATGACTACTGCCAGGTTTGTGAAGAGAAGATCCAGTGGGGAAAAAATGATGGAAGTGAATGCAAGTCACTTGAAAATCTGCAACTGTCTTTACAAATGACTAAGGACCTCTGGATCATAGCAGTTTATTAAACTTTCAATAAACTGAGAATATGATTTACCACACTAAGCAAAGAGTTTAAAAAAAAAAAAAAAAAAAGCATTGGGTGATTTTTCAGTATTGTTTAGTTTTCAGGAATATATTTGTACAGGTTCTGTTTGGGAAAGCCGAACCTTATTGTTTTCCCAAACAACAGGATTCAGTGCGTTTTGTGCTAAGTTCGCAGTCAAAAGTTTGTGAGAGGTTATCAGTTAAAGAGGTGCTGAAGAAGGTGTGTGTGCATGCATCATATGAAGTGCTCTTCCAAAGGATGATTTAGTACTATGAATTTTCCCATTAATATTTTTTAGACTGGCTTCTGGTTTTTTGACACTTTTTTTTTTTTTAGTTTTTTATTAATATATGCCAGACATTAGATGATGATAGACAATTATTTGTCTATCATCATCTAATCAGTAAGGATAAGATCTCGTCTGTATTTTCCCATTCTCCTTTAACTTCTATATGTGCTCCTGCATTTTATCGTAACTGCAAGTGTTTTTTGTACAAAATAAGCAGCAAAAGTAGCAGCTCATTACTACAGCAGAAATCGTAAGTACCGATAGTCCATTAAAACTGCTATATTTTACAACTAAAAAAAACAGCCACATGAAAGTGCTATGCCTACTGTCTGAAATAAAGATGGCAGTAACAAAAGCAAATGACAGAAGATTACCTCGAGTCCCATTAGCGTAGCATCGCCAGCCACCAACAAATCGAATGACATTACGAAATGCCGCAGCTGTGAAACCAAAATCAAAGAAGGGGAAAAAAAGGCATAGTATATTGTGCAATTTCTGCTGCAACTGGATACATATTTTTTGCATGAAAATAAATGAATTGCCGCACAAGCTTTTCACCGATCTAAACCAGCCCTACTTCTGTACGATGTGCCTCCCTTCTGTAAAACAGATACTAAACCTAGGCAAAAGAGTCACAAACCTTGAACAAGCTTAATATCATGATCAATACCTTCCCCTCCAAAATTGGAAAGTTGGAAACCAAGCTCGAGACTATCAGCGCCCGACCCCAAGTGCACCCGTGCCTGCTAACGAACTTCGTGACCTAATCACATCATTGGTACACGAGTCACTCGAGGCTGAAAATAGGAAACTCAGCGCTGTTATCCTCAACTTTCCGACAGAAAATGATAATTCCCTAAAAGAAGACATCGGCAAACTTGCAGGAGAATGCGATTTCGATCCCAGAAATATCGTCAAATGCCATCGTATCGGACCCATAAACAAAAGAAAGGACAGAACAAACTATCCACGTCTCGTAAAAGTGACCTGTGACTCACCTATAAACACAACCAAATTTATAACAGTGATAAACAACAAGCAAAAGGACACTTGTCTCCAGTCGCGCATATGTGCTCGGCCCGATTTAACCTTTGCCCAGAGAGAAAAAAGACGCCAACTCCGAAGACAACTAGAAGAAAAACACCAAAATGGAGACAACAGTTGGGTGATAGACTACAAACAATCCAAACTTGTACAAAAACCAAGTGACGCCACTAGCAGCCACCAAGGACACCAGCATGCAGACACTGCATAGGAAACGTGCAAGACCCTTGGGGTCAAATCCATGCCTCATAGAACCCTGCATATCCACTTCACCAACATCCGCAGCCTCAACTCCAACCTTAATAGCATCCACTACCATCTGCAGTCCACCAAACCCCACCTACTCTTCTTAACAGAAACTGAAATCTCACCTTCCCCCAGCACTATTCATCTTAACCTGAAATCTTAACAGCTGAAATCATCCAGGAGGATGATTTCACTGTTAGGAGAGTGAGGCTGGAGAAAATCAACTTTTAGGGAGAGGAAATGAAAGAGCTCGGAGTGATTGGTGGTATTAGGAGAGTGACAGAGACAGCAGATGAATTTGACTGAGTGGGGGAGGGATATCTTCAGCCAAAGAAGGTCAAAGTCGGGTGATTCTAAGTTAGTTGCTCTCTGGCAGGGTATGTCAGAGCAGATATACGCACAGATGCCTCCCTTGGGTCGAAAGGGGTTAAATAGTGTATAGTTAGGTCCTTTCGACCCAAGGGAGGCATCTGTGCGTATATCTGCTCTGACATACCCTGCCAGAGAGCAACTAACTTAGAATCACCCGACTTTGACCTTCTTTGGCTGAAGATATCCCTCCCCCACTCAGTCAAATTCATCTGCTGTCTCTGTCACTCTCCTAATACCACCAATCACTCCGAACTCTTTCATTTCCTCTCCCTAAAACTTGATTTTCTCCAGCCTCACTCTCCTAACAGTGAAATCATCCTCCTGGATGATTTCAGCGTCCATAACACCAATTGGCTTTCCTCTTCCAGTTATACAGATCCTGCAGGCAGAGAGATGCTGAAACATTTGCAGTCACCAATGACCTCACACAAATTGTTTAAAAACCAACCAGAATACCAGATAACCCAAACCACTCCCCAAATACCCTAGATCTCTTCCTTACTAATGACCCCTCCAAATATGCAGTGAATGTAGTGAGTGCTCAACTTAGAGCTCATCTCCCCCATACAACAACGCTTACACTATCTCTCCCACACAAGAGTAGTTTGGCATTATAACAGTGCCAAATGGGACAGTCTCTGAGACTACTATGCTTCATTCCCATGGCTAGACTATTGTTTCCGGTCTTCCAGTCCAAACATATGCACTGAACGCATCACCAAAGTGATCCTCACTGGCGTGAAAACATATATTCTCCACACTACTCAGACCTGCTGTCCCCTAACTAAACCCTGGTTTTCCAAAAAATGTGCCAAGGCTGTACAAATGAAGAATCAGGCATACCACAACTGGCTCAAATCAAGAACCCCATCCTCATTCAATACCTATACTGAAGCCCATAACAAATGCAAGAAAATTATCAATACTTCCAAAACAGAATTTGAACGGGCCAAAAGCACAAAGCTTGCAGCCTGTCCAAATGGCAGCCGTGCCTTTTGGTCTCTTGCCAAGGCAATTGGCCATAACTTTTGCCCTACACCATTCCCACCTCTACTATACCCAGATGGCTCAATTGCATCATCACCCATAGAAAAAGCAATTTCCTGGCATCATACTTTGCCTACAATGCACACATAACTGACAATGGCAAATGTCCTCCAGTCATTCCAACTGCCCAGCATACAATACTCCCTATCCTTTTGCCAAAAAGACATCACAAATCTAAATTAGACACTAAAAAGTCTCCTGGCCCAGATGGAATTCCTCCAATTATCCTGAAGGTCTGTGCATCTGAACTGACTCCTATCTTATGCCACCTGTACACACTCTCTTACTCCACTAGTATATATCCCAAAACCTGGAAACTGGCCTATATTCAATCCATTCCTAAAAAGGGTGACAAATCACCCTTTTTAGGAATGGATTGAATTAAACATCTAACTACTGCCTCATCTCAATCACCTCAGTCCTATCAAAAGTAATGGAGAAAATCGTCAACTCTCAACCTCCTAATCTACCTTGAAAGTACCCGGTTATTAAGCGACCACCAGTATGGATTCCATCAAAGCCGTTCAACAGGAGATCTACACTCATACATCACCCATCACTGGATAAATGCTATGGAAAAATTTGATGAAACTCAAGTAGTTGCACTCAATATCTCCAAAGCCTTTGACCGAGTCTGGCACAAAAGCTTACTAAGCAAACTCCCATCATATGGACTGCCTCACGACTTCTGCAGATGGATTGCCAGCTTCCTGTCTGCATGCACACTATGTGTGATGGTAGACGACTCCCTCTCCTCTCACCATCCAACTAATGCTGGGGTCCCTCAAGGTTCAGTTCTCTCACCAACCCTCTTCTTTCTATATATCAATGACCTACTTCAGTTGACCTCTACCCAATACACAGTTTTGCAGATGACAGCACATTACATTCCTCCCTTTCATTTGACAAAACCCTACTCTACACAACTCACTTCAACCCACAGAACATCAACCACTGCTGCCCTTAATTCTGACCTCCAAGCCATCTACCAATGGATTCAGACAACCTTGTCAACTTCAATGCTAGTAAAACCTAGGTTCTGTCTTATTTCTCACAAAAAAGATCGATTTTCCCCCATTGTTTTCGATGATACTCGAATTCGCAGACAAGACGAAATTTCTATTCTCAGAATTACCTTGACATCAAGCCTCTCCTGGCATAAACGCATCACAACCATTGCATCCTCAGCTTCCAAAAAACTAGGTTTTTCTCTTTCACTCAAGACGTTACTTCACCCCTAAACAGCTGTTAACACTATATAAGTCACGAATCCGACCAGCTCTCGAATACTGCTCTCACATCTGGAGTGGGGCTCCAAAAAGCACCCTCAAAATGCTTGATAACGTACTCAATACAGAGGAGAGCAATTAGACTAATAAATGACCCATCCCTCACCAACTTGCTCTCCTCACTTTCACATAGACACTTGGTCTCTGCAATCTGTATATTCTATAAATACTTTCACGGGAAATGTTCATCTGAAACAGCATCAATAATTCCCCCACCCTGTACTAAACCCATTGGAACACGTACAGCTGCCGCCCAACATCCTTTTACAGTACACCTCGAAACCCACAGAACAAGTTTCTTTTCCTCCTCATTCATCCCTGCTACTGCAGGACTGTGGAACAGTCTTCCCCCTGAAATATTTCCCAAGGAATACAATATGCAGGCGTTTAAATCAAATGTAAACAAGTTTCTCCTTTCACAACCTATCACCCATATACGGTACTAACGTACTATAGGTTGACCAGCCAACCTCTTGTATATAGACCCAACATAAAAAAAAAAAAAAACTTTATCCTCAAGGAGTTAGGCAATGCCATCCTGTTTCTGAAATATCTTTGTCAGATCACCATATTTTATTACAGACCATGGAATGAAATTTTTGTATTATCTCTTAAATAATTATTCCAAGTCTGAGTGAATGTTTTCCAAACTATTTCTAATGCAATTTGATTAAATTCTTTATCAACTGATCCAATAGAAACTGTCAGGTCAAACAGATCAGAGCTTTCAATTTATTATTCTCTCAAATTTTTCATGAACACTGTTCCAGTTCAAGTCTCTTTTTTCTAAAGGTTCTCTTATCTAGTCTCTCCACCTTATCTCTGGTCTTCCTCTTGATCTCTTCCCTTAAGTTTTCATTTAATACATTCACATTCTTTTTGGTATTTATTCTGAATTCCTTCTCATTATATGTTTAATCCACCTCAAGCAAATGTTCAAGCATTCTTCAGCATTTTCTAGTCTAACCATTCCTAATGCCCACATGTTTGATTCTATATATCTTTCCTTGTTTTTGCCAACATTGTCCTTAAAACTCATTTTTATTGATTAGAAGATGTATCTTTTTTTTTTAGTCTAATTTTTTGCTGAATAAGACAAATGGGCAAAACAAGTAACTTCTCTTAATCAAAAAATTGTACTTCAGTGGTTCCTCACTATCCCAAAGTAGAGTACTTACATTGGTAAAAAGGTTTGGCTCAGTGAAATCCTCATTGTCTCCTAATCTAAATTTCCATCATCAGAAAGTATACTTCCCAGATATTTGAAGTTTTCACTACTCTTCAAGATTTGCCCATTGAATCTAATGCCATTAATGTTTGCATTTTCTTTATATTTAAAATAGTGCTCTCACTTTTCTTGCTATTAATATCATCATCAAATTCCTGACATGTACCCTCAAGAGGTGTACAGGATATTATCATAGTACTACATGAAAAACTTACATCATTACTAACATCCTATTAACAATTATCCTTCAAATCAATCTATTATCTGTCAAGTTTCCAACATTATCGGATTTTATATTTCTGTCTTCTAAGGCACTTTTTACCAAATCAGTCCACCTATATCTTGGTCTTTTTCCTGCTAACCTGGCAGAGACCACTTGTTTTGCTATCTTTCCTATTCTGTTCTCTTTAAGTGACCATACGACCAGAGATTAGCTCTGTAACACATTCCTGGATGCTAACAATGTCAAGTTCTTTCCTAATATCGGTTTTTAATATGATATGCCATCTTGTTTATGCCCCTAATCTTTCTCAGGACTCTCATATCTGTGGTCTCTAGTCTTTGGAGAAGTGTTTTATTTCTAACCCAACTCTTAGATACATAAGTTAAAATTGGTTTCAACACTGTCTTTTATATACAGATAATAGTGTTTTGACTAATTTCTCTCTTATTCCATATAAATTTATTCAGTTGACTTCCTACCATACCTGCTTTGTTGATTCTGTTGTCTATTTCCATATTTAATTTAACGTCTTCACTAAAAATTGTGCCTAAGTAGCTGAAATGTTTTACTTGTTCTATAGGTTCTCTATTCATGATGCATTTGATATTTTCAATGTTTCTGCCTACTTTTCTTTGTCTTGCTGTTTTCAGATTTTCATACCAAATTTATTACAACAGTTATTCAATTTAGTCAGGGCATCTTACAGACTTGTACTGGGTTTATTTAAAAGTATAACATCATCTGCATAAAGTAAAGAGCTGAAATTAACATCTCCAATTTTGATATCAGGTTTAATACCACTTGCCTTCATAATGCGATAGAGGGATAACGTACATCCTGTCTGATGCCAGATTTAATGGCAAGCCACCTTCCTGTACTTCAATTCTAACTGCTGATTTACAACTCAAAGACTAAGTATTGCTTGATATAATGCCCCATTGACACCATATAGCTGTAACATTTGAATAGCTTTTTTCTTGGCACCTTGTCATATGCCTTTTGCAGGTCTACAAAACTTAAATACAGATCTTTGTTATATTTCCACGATTTCTCAATTATTTGTTTTAAAGTGAAATCTTATCCTGACAGCTTTTATTTGGCCTGAATCCAGCTTGTTCTCCACCAAGCTTCCTTTCCACAATCTTTCTCAAGTATACTTGCATAAATCTTGCTAAGAACACTCGGCAGGGAAATTGTGCCTAAGATTCCAACATTATCGGATTTTATATTTCTGTCTTCTAAGGCACTTTTTACCAAATCAATCCACCTATATCTTGGTCTTTTTCCTGCCAACCTGGCAGAGACACCACTTGTTTTGCTAATCTTTCCTATCCCGTTCTCTTTAAGTGACCGTACAACCAGAGATTAGCTCTGTAACACATTCCTGGATGCTAACAATGTCAAGTTCCTTCCTAATATCGGTTTTTAATATGATATGCCATTGATGCCATCTTGTTCATGCATCAATGAACGAGATGGCATCAAACCTCTGTAATTCTCACATTCAGTTTTATTTCTCTTTTTGTATTGTATTATGGGTACTATACATCAAGGATATCGTTTTTTCCAGTTTTCATGTCATCTCTAATTCCTTTTACAGTACTCTTTCCCCATTTCTGAGCTTTTTGAACAGCCTCCAGAATATTTTGCCACCTTCCTGATATTTATTTTCTATATTCTTCTCATGACTTTTGTTTAGCTTTCTTACATATGTCACTGTATTCTCTAAGTGCACAAGCTAACTTAATTGCTAGGAATGTTCAATATGCTTTCTTCGGTGCCACTGAATCTCCAAAGTTTGGTTCCTATTCTTAAACTCTTTCTTTTTATTCTTGAATAATATTTGTGTATTTTAATTTACAGTTCACATCTGAGAGCTGCTCAACTTTTATTTGCTTTAAAACTTTCTTACATGTTCTTCTTTTCAATATGAAATTCAGTTTTATCCTGTTTAAGAGATCACTTCCAATTTCGAATACTCTGTACACTCTAGTGTCCTCTGCCAGTGAGAATATATACGAGTTGCCCAGTAATGAAATTACTTCATGTGCAAACTTTGTTTGTTTACACTTGGATAAAGGATTAAACCAAGAATATAATTTCTTGGCATCTTTAATTTATATTAAGTTGATTTGCTTGAAATATGTTGGTATAAGTGAAATGTAAAAGCACAAAGTATTTCTCTGTTTCATGTGCAGTATGAAAGAAGAGGGTGTATCCTGGGAGGAATACAAAAGGGGAGGCATGATGTTTTTTTGAGAATAAAAGGGCATGGGGGGGCGATGATGACAGCAGATAAATTGTGCCTGCTCAAAGTGGAAATGCAGCGGAGAAGGAGGGTGGAAACATCTTTGAGGCAGTAAGGTGTGAGACAGCCAGGATGTTTTGTTGGATTGTTACTATAAGCTTAGGAATGCAGAGGGTAGAAAGAAGAAAATGTTCAAGCATTCTTCAGCATTTTCTAGTCTAACCATTCCTAATGCCCACATGTTTGATTCTATATATCTTTCCTTGTTTTTGCCAACATTGTCCTTAAAACTCATTTTTATTGATTAGAAGATGTATCTTTTTTTTTTAGTCTAATTTTTTGCTGAATAAGACAAATGGGCAAAACAAGTAACTTCTCTTAATCAAAAAATTGTACTTCAGTGGTTCCTCACTATCCCAAAGTAGAGTACTTACATTGGTAAAAAGGTTTGGCTCAGTGAAATCCTCATTGTCTCCTAATCTAAATTTCCATCATCAGAAAGTATACTTCCCAGATATTTGAAGTTTTCACTACTCTTCAAGATTTGCCCATTGAATCTAATGCCATTAATGTTTGCATTTTCTTTATATTTAAAATAGTGCTCTCACTTTTCTTGCTATTAATATCATCATCAAATTCCTGACATGTACCCTCAAGAGGTGTACAGGATATTATCATAGTACTACATGAAAAACTTACATCATTACTAACATCCTATTAACAATTATCCTTCAAATCAATCTATTATCTGTCAAGTTTCCAACATTATCGGATTTTATATTTCTGTCTTCTAAGGCACTTTTTACCAAATCAGTCCACCTATATCTTGGTCTTTTTCCTGCTAACCTGGCAGAGACCACTTGTTTTGCTATCTTTCCTATTCTGTTCTCTTTAAGTGACCATACGACCAGAGATTAGCTCTGTAACACATTCCTGGATGCTAACAATGTCAAGTTCTTTCCTAATATCGGTTTTTAATATGATATGCCATCTTGTTTATGCCCCTAATCTTTCTCAGGACTCTCATATCTGTGGTCTCTAGTCTTTGGAGAAGTGTTTTATTTCTAACCCAACTCTTAGATACATAAGTTAAAATTGGTTTCAACACTGTCTTTTATATACAGATAATAGTGTTTTGACTAATTTCTCTCTTATTCCATATAAATTTATTCAGTTGACTTCCTACCATACCTGCTTTGTTGATTCTGTTGTCTATTTCCATATTTAATTTAACGTCTTCACTAAAAATTGTGCCTAAGTAGCTGAAATGTTTTACTTGTTCTATAGGTTCTCTATTCATGATGCATTTGATATTTTCAATGTTTCTGCCTACTTTTCTTTGTCTTGCTGTTTTCAGATTTTCATACCAAATTTATTACAACAGTTATTCAATTTAGTCAGGGCATCTTACAGACTTGTACTGGGTTTATTTAAAAGTATAACATCATCTGCATAAAGTAAAGAGCTGAAATTAACATCTCCAATTTTGATATCAGGTTTAATACCACTTGCCTTCATAATGCGATAGAGGGATAACGTACATCCTGTCTGATGCCAGATTTAATGGCAAGCCACCTTCCTGTACTTCAATTCTAACTGCTGATTTACAACTCAAAGACTAAGTATTGCTTGATATAATGCCCCATTGACACCATATAGCTGTAACATTTGAATAGCTTTTTTCTTGGCACCTTGTCATATGCCTTTTGCAGGTCTACAAAACTTAAATACAGATCTTTGTTATATTTCCACGATTTCTCAATTATTTGTTTTAAAGTGAAATCTTATCCTGACAGCTTTTATTTGGCCTGAATCCAGCTTGTTCTCCACCAAGCTTCCTTTCCACAATCTTTCTCAAGTATACTTGCATAAATCTTGCTAAGAACACTCGGCAGGGAAATTGTGCCTAAGATTCCAACATTATCGGATTTTATATTTCTGTCTTCTAAGGCACTTTTTACCAAATCAATCCACCTATATCTTGGTCTTTTTCCTGCCAACCTGGCAGAGACCACTTGTTTTGCTAATCTTTCCTATCCCGTTCTCTTTAAGTGACCGTACAACCAGAGATTAGCTCTGTAACACATTCCTGGATGCTAACAATGTCAAGTTCCTTCCTAATATCGGTTTTTAATATGATATGCCATTGATGCCATCTTGTTCATGCATCAATGAACGAGATGGCATCAAACCTCTGTAATTCTCACATTCAGTTTTATTTCTCTTTTTGTATTGTATTATGGGTACTATACATCAAGGATATCGTTTTTTCCAGTTTTCATGTCATCTCTAATTCCTTTTACAGTACTCTTTCCCCATTTCTGAGCTTTTTGAACAGCCTCCAGAATATTTTGCCACCTTCCTGATATTTATTTTCTATATTCTTCTCATGACTTTTGTTTAGCTTTCTTACATATGTCACTGTATTCTCTAAGTGCACAAGCTAACTTAATTGCTAGGAATGTTCAATATGCTTTCTTCGGTGCCACTGAATCTCCAAAGTTTGGTTCCTATTCTTAAACTCTTTCTTTTTATTCTTGAATAATATTTGTGTATTTTAATTTACAGTTCACATCTGAGAGCTGCTCAACTTTTATTTGCTTTAAAACTTTCTTACATGTTCTTCTTTTCAATGAAATTCAGTTTTATCCTGTTTAAGAGATCACTTCCAATTTCGAATACTCTGTACACTCTAGTGTCCTCTGCCAGTGAGAATATATACGAGTTGCCCAGTAATGAAATTACTTCATGTGCAAACTTTGTTTGTTTACACTTGGATAAAGGATTAAACCAAGAATATAATTTCTTGGCATCTTTAATTTATATTAAGTTGATTTGCTTGAAATATGTTGGTATAAGTGAAATGTAAAAGCACAAAGTATTTCTCTGTTTCATGTGCAGTATGAAAGAAGAGGGTGTATCCTGGGAGGAATACAAAAGGGGAGGCATGATGTTTTTTTGAGAATAAAAGGGCATGGGGGGGCGATGATGACAGCAGATAAATTGTGCCTGCTCAAAGTGGAAATGCAGCGGAGAAGGAGGGTGGAAACATCTTTGAGGCAGTAAGGTGTGAGACAGCCAGGATGTTTTGTTGGATTGTTACTATAAGCTTAGGAATGCAGAGGGTAGAAAGAAGAAAATGTTCAGGTGATTAAGAACAGACAGGTGATCATTTTAATTAGAATAATATAGATTGAAGTGAAAAAGGCATCTAAGAGCAAGAAAAATGAGCACTCAAATTTTTAAGATAGCTGCGACAGTTAATATGTAAGGGGAGGCAGACAAAGATAACGGGTCTTGGATTTTGATCATTTTATCAGAGGATTTTTTGTAAATGAGATGTTGAATCTGCCCCTAGTTGTGTTAGAAAAGAATATAGAACTTTATAAAACTACAAAGCTGATGATTATGGATAGCTCAGGAATCTAGATTGAAGCAATATCATGAAATGACAAGTTATGTTGAAAGGAACTCAGTGCTGCTTAGACAGTGGTCAAGACCTGTTTAACAACAGCAATCAATGAATATTCCAAGGACCAGAAGATTAAATATAATAAGGCAGATATTAAATGGATTGAATGAAGAAATTAAGCATACATTCTGAAAGAAGATTGGATACATTAAAAGGAGTTTGAGATGAGTGGTAATAATTCGTTGCATGATCAGTCCAGACTAGTGACGCAGTTTGTAGTGAAAGTTTTGGTACGACCAGCAATTAACCAGAAAGTATGCTTTCAGTATTGGGGGTGGGGAGAGCTATGTAGTTAATGAAAATTATAGTAGATGAGGGTATTTCATACTCATAAGTATTACACCATGTGGATCTTAATGTGGGGAATGAGCAGGAGATGATGAGAATTAAGTCGATGTTATTAGGCAGACAAGATTCAATATATCATTGCATTATGGATGTTCCAGTGAATTAATGACCTCTTTGGCATACTAGTGTAATAAGAGGTTTTCAACTAGGCAGGTTCCAAAGGGGAAGAGTGGAAAGAGGTTAGCAAAACAAGTGTTTTTACCAATTGTTCTACTTTGTGTGTGTGGGGGGGGGGGGGGGGTTAAGACTAAGGCTTTGAATTATAGGTCAATTAAAGGAAAATTGTATTTAGCATTTTACTTAATGTGTCATATCAGAATGAAATTGCATTGGGGATGCACATACAGTAATCCCTCAAATTAATGAGCCCCCGATTAGTGTGTTTTCGATTAGTACGTCATTTTTTTTTTTTTTGAAACCCAAATTTGATTAGTGTGCCGATATACATCTTAAAAATAAATGTTACAGATTTTAAAAATTTTCTATCTATGCGTTTTTATGGCTAACTATTTTAAAAAATCACTCACCAGAATGAAATAATTTAGTTACCCATTTGAAACATTTTACAAATTATTTTTAATGGCATACTACACTATTTCCTTGTACACTATGTATACTATGTTCCAAATTTTTACCGCCAAAAATTTGTCTGCTATAGTACAGCCACAGATTCGAGACCCCCTTCGACACTTCTGCACATGTCACAAAAAGGAGAATCCATTCCGATAATAGGGTAATCAATCCTTTTTCTGGGATGCGTTGTTTATTATTACACGTCGGAAAATTAACTTCTCTTTTATGATCATTGTGGTTTTTAAAGTGGTAACTATTTTGCTTGTATAACAGTTGGGAAATTTTATGTATAAAGCATGTGATTTCACATGTTGGCGACCAATTCGTACGTCCTTCATTTCTTTCTCCCCTTCAATGATAACGTCCAAGAGTTAATTAAATCTCATTCTGAAGAATTGAGTGATTCCAACCTGCTAAATTCAGATGCACAGCAGGAAGATCCTGAAGAATATGAAGAAAATTTAACCACTGATAGTCAGCCAAAAGAGATTTCACAGAAATAATTTGAAAATATTTTTCGTACAATCGAAGTTTTTAAGCAGCAATGCTTAGAGGCTGACCTTGATGAAGAGAGAAGCAGTAAAATTTGCAGAAGAGTAGAAGAGGCAATAGGGCCATACCGTCGGTTGCATGAAAAAAAAGAAACAAAATGCCCACCAAACTACGTTAACTCAATTCTTTGTTAAGAAGTAGAATAATAAAATTATATTCTGAATATACAGTCATACCCCGACTTACGCGAATCCGGAGTTACGGGATTTCTTATATGTACTTATTCCCGCCCCACCTCTAGTCATATCTTTCAGGCGCCAGCTGCATTCGCCAGTGTCTCACATGCTGTGAACAAGCACTGATGTGTTTCGTGCAGTCTCCATTCATACATGATTTTTATAGTCTACAAACCTTGTGATTGTTTAATGTTATGTTCTTGATAAAAATTTTATCACATAAAAAATAAGAATGTTATCCAAAAGAAGCAAGTCCGATTCTTCTACAGCTAGCAAGAAAAGAAAAACATTGACTTTGGAAACAAAACTGAACATTATTAAGGATTTTGAAGGCGGAATGAAAATTTGTGGGCTAGCAAAGAAGTTCAATCTACAGGAATCCACAGTAAGAACAATCATAAAAGAAAGGTTTACAGATTTTGGAGGACCTAGATTCTAACGAGGAACGAATTGTAGCCACAAGGCAAGGAATAAAAAAATCATTAGCTTGCTATGAAGAAATTTTGCGTGACAAGAAAAAGACATTATGCCGTCAGACGAATCTATTAGACTTTATGAAACCATCGACATCGAAATAACTTTCTTTTTTTTTATGTACGAAAAACTACAATTATGATTATATTTCTTAAAAAATATAGGTGTTTTTGTAAACCTTTGGTCCCAATTGTATGTTTGTATATATAAATTACATGCAAAATTATACCCCGAGTTACGCGAATTCGACTTACGCGCTTTTTGTTGGTCCCACCTACTGCATAACTTCGGGGTTTTACTGTATATATATATATATATATATAATAAAATCCCCCATAAAACAAGGTGAGGATTGGACATTAGGTTAGAAGTCTAGTTGGTTCTCTGCATTTTTTACAATGCTATTTGGAATTGTCATCCCAGTTATTTAGCTTTGCCCCTTAGATTATCCCATTGTTAAGTCTAAGGTTTTGAAACTCAAATGACAAGGAATGGGAAGCAGAGTATATAATTGGTGAGATGTCTTGAATTAGGTAGAATGATAAGTGATCTGGTGTGTGTGTGGGGGGGGGGGGGGTTGAAAATGGACCTTTAATTTAGGGATAACATGGTTTTACAAATGATATGGACACTGACAGTTAAAGAGGTTATAGTTCCATTGTGTAATACTGTGCAATTAGTTCCATGTATCTGATTTTCACCTGGTTTTGAAAGAAATTAGGATAACTGACAAAGGATCCAGAGAAAAGTGACTAAGATGTTGTTGGGCTTTCTGGAATGCTGGTCACAATTTGGGGAAGTTCTAATTGATTTAGGTGGGGGATTTAAGACATAAGTCTCAGTGTAGAATGGATTACCTGAGGTTGTATATATAATCTTTAATTAGTCAATATATAATCTTTAATTAGTTAATAATTTTGCTTCCTTCTATGTGCAGATGTATTTCTGTCACTCCAAAGGGATACTAAATCTCCCCTATATATGTGTCATATGATCGAGTTGATACAGATAAATGAAATATGTGGTATATGATCGAAAAAAATTATCAAAGTTCAGTATCTGTTTCTAAAACATAAACTGCTGTGTATAGTTACAGGTATAAGAAGAGGAATAAAGTGGAATCTTGTATCACTTTTGATTTCATCAAAACACTGACATACAAGCATATTCACTAGCAATGTATAAAGCAGCTGAAAAGGTTGGACTTAAATATGAATAAAACAGTTCTTAAACTGAATAATAACAAATGTGGTATAATGTTGAGATTGAATGTGGAAATGACAAAAATAGAACACAAAATTTGACAAAAGCAAATGCTGCTTTCAGAAAATTGGATAATATATGGAAATCCTCCAAATATTATAATAAAACTAAAATTAAAGATCTTCAGTAGCAATGTCAAGTCTATATTATTAAATGGATATGAGAAGTGAAAATTGACAAAGAAACAGGAAGCTAAGTTAATTAATTTTCAAACAAACTGTTTGCATAAAATCTTAAAAACATTTTGGCCTCAATGTAGAACAAATTGTGAATTAGCAAAAGGTCTCACTGATGAAATAAAAAGATGCTGATGTAATTGGATAGGACATGTACTGAGAATAGACAGGAGAGATTCCAAGGATAGCTCTTGGAGAGCTAAAGCGCAGCAGAATTACTTGCTGAAGATAGAGTTAACTGGAGAAGATGGAATCTCAGCCTTACATCCCATGAGGCATGAAGAAGAAATGGGTAGGTACAGCAATTGTTCAGTTATCCAGTTGCATTGGGAAATCATTTTGCTTGCTGGTTTTATGTGAGGGTATGGTTAACTGAATGAACAGTTAGTCTGGCATGCCATATGAATATTATTGACAATCTATTCGGACTATGAGGGCTTGAAAATAAGAAATTGCTGTTATGTTATGATTTGTGTAGTGTAATGTACAAAGGAATTGCATTTCACATAAATGATATATAATTAGGAGAGACTCCATGAGACTTAGACCTAAATGATTACATATGCACTGCTTGGAAAGAAGTCAGCATACACCATAGTTTGAGGAACGACCGTGGCACCTACCTTAATAAGATGTAAGACCTCCTTTCACTATGATGATGGCAGCAATCAGTGGGAATTTCAATAGGAGATCAAGGCTCTGTGAAGGCCAGTCAAGTGTAGTGAAATTCATGTCCACAAACCATGCAGCTACAGCAGCCTTATGACACAGTACATTGTCTTGCTGAAAGAGACGATGGTCATTTCTTTCGAAACACCACAAAGTAGGAGGCACTACATTGTTCAAAATGTTCAGATACCCCTTGAAGTTTAGTGCTGGTGGCACCACAAACAGAGATCAGAGGCCAAACCATGAAAAACAGCCATACCATCACATTGCCACCTCTGAATTTCATAGTTGGAGTCATGCACTCAGGTAATGTTCACTGGGCATTTGCTGCCATACCCATCCAACTGCCCAGTAGAGGGGGTAGCATGGTTCGACTAATGGAGGACTTGCATATTGTGGTCCTACCATGGAAACCCATGTTATGAGCCTCAGTGCCAAATGTTTCTGTGCAGACTTGTGTTCCAGTTAATGCACAGAACTCCACATTCAAATGGAAGTTTTGCACATTATCCTTTATTAACCCCCCCCCCTCCCCCACATACACACACACACAGACACACACACGTGCGATTGTTGACCTGGGATGGCCTAATTTTCTGAACAGATAGGCCTGTAACAGTAACCTATCACAATCGTCATCATGCCTATCAAGGATTTAGGCCTAGAGTGGCCTGTTTTGGCCTTAGAAGTCATTGTTGAATCTTTTAAGAGGACGTCCTGGTTTTCTTTTTTCTAATGGCTTGTAGTTTAATGCTTGTTTTGGTAATCTTTCTGTTTTTGTTCTTTGAACATGTTCCATCCATTTATGTTTATATTTTTTAATATTTTCTATTACTGATTCCTGGTTTTTTCTTTTGTGATCAAATAGAGTATACTTAGCAGTTTTTCTCATAAACTTCATTTCAGCTGTTATTAATCTTTGTTTGTCTTTTTGTTTTATTGTCCAGATTTCACTTCCATACATTAAGACTGGTAGTGTTAATGTATTGTATACTTTCAGTGTGGTTTGTTTTTGAACTAGGTTTGGTTTAAATATAGAGTTAATTACACCTGTTATTTTTAAATATTTTGCAATTTTTAGGTTTATATCTTTTTCATTTTCATATGTGATCATACAACCTAAGTAGTTAAATGAATTCACCTGTTCTAAAATCTTATCTATTACTATTTTAGTTTTTACTGAATTTTGTCCTCTAAAGGCCATAGTTTTTTATTTTTCTGTTGATATTATCATACCATAATCTTTGGCTTCTCATTTAGATTTAAAATAGCTTTCTGTAAGTTATCTTCAGAATTTGTAATTATTATTTGGTCATCAGCAAAAAGGAGAGTGATTTTTATTCCATTTTATTATTATTTCATTTAGGTAAATATTAAAAAGAGTTGCTGAGAGGGGGCGTCCCTCTCAGACTCCTTGGTTTATCTTTCTCGTATATGATAGCTTTTAGGATATTATTTGGTATTTGTCTTTCTTTCAATATGTTTCTAAATTGTATTCTCTTCTTTTCTCTATGATTAATTTTAGACAAAAGACCAGGTCTATACATGACCTTTTTAAATCCATTCTGTACTTCTAAAATAAAGTTTTCAGAATATTTTATTAGTTTGTTATTTAAAATTCTGCTATATATATTTTGTAACAGGAATTTAGTATACTTATACCTCTATAGTTTTTAGGGTCATCTTTACTACATTTTTTAAAGATAGGAATCGCAATTGCTTTTTTCCATTCTACTGGGGAATTACCAGTTGAATAGATTTTATTTAAAAATAATGGGAGTCTTTCTTTGAACCTTGTTCCTGCATATTTATATAGTTCTGAACCTAGCTTATCTTGTCCAGGTGATTTTCTGTTTCTTGTTGTATTGCCACTGAAGATGGTCTGCAATTTTCAGACCAAAATATTTGGCTAATTAAATATCTTTCTTGTGTGTACGTGCTTATATTATACAATCTTTGTCACAAGTATCCTTAAAATATCAAATTTTAATCCTTCACGTGAAAAATGCCACCAAAATAACCGGTAAATTAGGAAAACTTTCAGTTATACAAGGTAGGTTACGAGCGAAGATCAATTTTTTAAAAAAATGCTGCGACAACAAGGTTATTCCCAATTTCGCTAAGATTAAAGAAACTATAAAATCTCCTGTAGCTCATAATATTTACCGGAACACCAGCTTATCTTTAATCCGTAACCAACTTAAAGCTGCTAAACGTGATCTTGCTATTAACAGTCATCATATTTCTGATCTTTGCACCTATATTTCCACAAACTTGGATCCACATCTTTCACACATAGTTCTAAATGTGGCTAAATATTCTACTCAACGAGCATATAATAAACTAAGTCAACATCTAAACCGCAAATATGAAGCTCTTTCTTCTAAACAATTCAAGCCCTTCAAAGCTCCAGATAATTGGATTGTCAATATATCCGGACATCCTCTAATAGTGAAACCCTCATCCTTTCAAAAGGACATGATTTTTCTATTGTTGTTCCTAATAAGATACCATATCTAGATTTCCTAGTTAACATTGAACGGAACCTCAGTCATCTAACTAGTGATAAAGCTAATGCTCTTTGCCTAGAAGTCACTTCTCTACTTAAGGCCAAACTTCCTCCTTCCAACATATCTCCTTCTGAAATGAAATCTTTACAGTCCTTGAGAAAAAAACAATCACCTCATTATCACCAAAGCTGACAAGGAGAAAGCAACAGTAGTTATGGACTCTGCAAATTACAGAAGAAAACTTTCCATTTTACTTCGAGATCGCTCCACATATCAAGAACTTGATTATGATCCAACCAACAGACAACTAAAGAAATTAAATTCTCTCCTAGATGAAGTCATCAGTTTAGATAGTGACACAATTGAAAGACTTAAAACTCATTTTGCAAGACCTCCTAGATTTTATGGTCTTCCTAAAATACATAAGATTGACTTTCCTCTTCGTCCAATAGTAGATTGTATTGATTCTCCTACTTACCGTATAGCCAAATATCTAGCTAAATTATTGAAATCTCACATAGGCAACTCTAGTTCCTTTTTTAAAAACTCCTCAGATTTCTTAGAAAAATTGAAAAATATCTCATTGCAATGGTGAGCTTTGATATAGAATCTTTATATACAAATGTACCTCTCAAAGAGACTTTAAAATTACTAGCTGACATCTTTCCAGAAGACATTATAAAACTATTCGATTTCGTAATACACTCTGGATATTTCTTATGTCAAAACAAATTTCACAGCCAAGTAGAAGGAACAGCCATGGGAAGTCCTCTCTCTCTCCTGCTTTAGAACATCTAGAAAAAGTCCTCTTCTCATCTATGTTCCCTCAACCATCCTTTTGGGTAAGATATATAGATGACATCTTTACTGTATGGCCTCACAACAAAGACTCCTTACCTTCTTTTTTAAACAGTATCAATTCCTTACATCATTGTATAAAGTTTACTATGGAAATGGAAAAAAACAACCAGTTATCATTTTTAGACGTTCTCCTCATCCGGTCACCTTCAAATACTCTTACAACTACAGTTTACAGGAAACCAACATTCAGAGGTCGTTATATTCTTAAAGAATCTGCCCATTATTCTTGTCAAAAAACAGAAATCATAAAATGTCTAATCAGAAGAGCCAAAGCTAATTGTTCTACTTCTAATTTTCTACAGAAAGAACTTTACTATCCAACAACACATGAAACTCATTTGCTTTTCTGAAAAGAGTACACAACATCTTCTCGATTCTTATAATCCACCACTAAACAAAGATTCAATATGTCCAATTCCATACATCTCCGGGATTTCAGAACCTATTTCAAGAATTCTGAAGAAATATGAGTTAACAGCTACTTATTCACCTATTAACAAATTATCTTTCCATTTTCCTTCTTCTAAAGACAAACGCTCAACTATGTCTCTTCCTGGAGTTTATCAAATTCCCTGCAACTGCGATCTCTCCTATTTTGGACAAACTTGACGCCCTCTAGAAAAAAGAATCCAAGAACATCAATCCTCCATTCATCACAACAAACCCGAAAAATCTGGATTGGCTCAGCACAGGATAGAAACTACCCACAACATCCTTTGGTCAAAAACTCGCCTCTTATAGATCCCACTATAAATTTGAACGTTTATTCAAAGAAAGCGTGGAGGCCTTACTCCATCGTCCTAACCTGAATCGAAATGGCTGTATATCTGTATCAAAAATCTGGGAAAGTCTAATCAGGATAACTCATTAATTCATATTAATTTTGTTATTTAAAATTATTAATTAATATTTTTAATTCAATCATGTCTCTGCTTAAAAATATTTTCTCTTTAATACTTAGTGATATAACATCACTTGGCTTGTTCTATTTATAAATGATCTATTGTTAGTATTCCACCATGTATTTTAAAACTGTTCTTGTATTGCCACTGAAGATAGTCTGCAATTTTCAGACCGAAATATTTGGCTAATTAAATATCTTTAATTAGCCTTATATTATACAATCTTAATTTTATTTTAACGAGGAAGTGGTCACTTCCTCGTTATTCTTTCATTCCTTAATTTATAATGTTTTTAACTGTTTTGAAAGGGAGTTATGAATCCAAATCATAATTCCTGCTTGTGCTCTTTGGTCTCTGTCAACTCCACTATATATTACATTAAAATTTTCAGTTCTCATGGTTCCTTTTAATTTCTTTTTTTTTGTTTCGGTGATTATTGCTATTTGAAAATTTCTTTCATTTGATATTTGGTATAATTCTATTTCTTTATATGCTGTTCCTCTTACATTCCAGTTTGCTATATGTACTATATTTTGTCGTTTCCATTTTCATTTTAACTTTTTCTATTCCAGGGTTGTTTTCCATAGATTCATTCCGATTACCTTTTTCTGTTGTGTTTAATTTGCTGAACAGATAAGCCTGCAACATGGTAACCTATCACAATGCCTCTTAATTTTTGTCAGTTCCCTTCCCATAGCCATTTCACCCAGACACAGATGCACTGACTTGGGAGCATCATATTCCTCCAATTTATACTGTCTAAAAACATGACTCATTACATGGTACAACGTGCCTTGCCCATGGGGGTGCCCTTTGACTTCTTTCTGAGCAGCGTTTATATATAATGTGGATGAAATGCAATGCCTCTGCATATTTGATTACATAGTGATCTTAATTTTTCAGGCCTTCAAATAACCAGTTCTTGAATAGTTTAGCATGTCCAATGACTCCTCTTCCTCTTACGTTCCAGTTTGCAATATTCTATATTTTGTCGTTTCCATTTTTGTTTTACCTTTTCCATTCCAGGGTCGTTTTCCATAGATTCATTACCTTTTTCTGTCGTGTCTAATTTGCTGAACAGATAGGCCTGCAACATGGTAACTTATAATTAACTGTAAATTATATGAAATTAAAATCAGTTATCCTCACATAGCTAATTTCCAAGTGCAACTGGATAACTGCAAAACCAACCTATTAAGTTTTTTTTTAATTTAATGAAATATAAGATTGCAGGCGTAGACTTCTGTGGCTAATTGGTTCAAAAGATATATTTCGGTGATTACACCACATTTTTTATTATTCAGTTATGCAAAATACTGAAATAATAGTTCCCAACAAGTTTCGTAAATCATAGGATTTACATCTTCAGGGGGGTAAATAGTATAACTTAAAGTTTAAACAAGAGAATTAATAAATACAAATCATAACTGCCTGGCTATTCATAAACTCAAAAAACAATGCAGATATAAAACGTTATCGACTTTGAACAATACTGGATGATGTCACGTGTTCTTGTTCATACATTCCGAGCTCAGATTGAGGTAATAATATTAATAATAATAATAATAATAATAACTGAATAATAAAAAATGTGGTGTAATCACCAAAATATATCTTTTAAATATAAGATGTTTAATAAAGCTTGAATTTAATGTCAGTTCTATAGTTTTTGTATGCTTGTCAGTTTGTTTTATGGGGGATTTTATTATATATATATATATATATATATATATACAGTAAAACCCCGAAGTTATGCAGCAGGTGGGACCAACAAAAAGCGCGTAAGTCGAATTCGCGTAACTCGGGGTATAATTTTGCATGTAATTTATATATACAAACATACAATTGGGACCAAAGGTTTACAAAAAACACCTATATTTTTTAAGAAATATAATCATAATTGTAGTTTTTCGTATATAAAAAAAAAGAAAGTTATTTCGATGTCGATGGTTTCATAAAGTCTAATAGATTCGTCTGACGGCATAATGTCTTTTTCTTGTCACGCAAAATTTCTTCATAGCAAGCTAATGATTTTTTTATTCCTTGCCTTTTTGCCTACAGTTCGTTCCTCATTAGAATCTATGTCCTCCAAAATCTGTAAACCTTTATTTTATGATTGTTCTTACTGTGGATTCCTGTAGATCGAACTTCTTTGCTAGCTCACAAATTTTCATTCCGCCTTCAAAATCCTTAATAATTTTGAGTTTTGTTTCCGAAGTCAATGTTTTTCTTTTCTCGCTAGCTGTAGAAGAATCGGACTTGCTTCTTTTGGATGACATTCTTATTTTTTATGTGATAAAATTTTTATCAAGAACATAACATTAAACAATCACAAGGTTTGTAGACTATAAAAATCGTGTATGGAGACCATGCGAAACACATCAGTGCTTGTTCACAGCATGTGCAGCCGGTGCCTGAAAGATACGACTAGTGGTGAGGCATGAAGCGGGACGGGAATACGTACATGTAAGAAACCGCATAATTCCGGATTCGCATAAGTCGAGGTATGACTGTATATATATATATATATTTTTTTTTTTCCAAAAAGGGGAAAAAAAAGTATTGTTCCCTACATAAAATCTCTGCAGATGTACATATATGTTCATCTGATCTTATATTGTCCTTACATAAAAATTTCTGTAGATAATGACAATATTTGCCAAACTGGTAGAAATAGTGTACAAGTGTAGTTTTGGTATATTAATGTTTTAACATATGAGTATATGTTCTCTGTAATGGGGGGGGGGGGGAGCAAGAGTTCACGCTATGTGGTTTCTGCATATGTCACAGGTATTCATGTGTATGTTTGTATGTAATCTTATTTTTCTAATCAACCGTCCCCATTTACTTGCAGGTCGATGGGAGTGTCCTTGGCACCATTGTGATGTATGTGGTCGACCATCATCAGTTTTATGTTCCCAGTGTCCAAACTCATTTTGCAAAGATCACAACTCCAGTGATAATGTGCAGTTATTGGATGGTCAAGCAATTTGTAATGAACATTCTGACTTTCAAAATATGGATGGCATTGAAGACCAAGTTGTCACAAATGAAGAACTTCAGTAATTGTATAGAAAACTTACACTTTATATTGCTTATTTTATGTTACATGTTTTTAATTTGTATCATGCTCTTGTACATGAGAATGTGTGTGTGTGCACATGCATACACACATGCAGATGAGAAAGAACAATTTGCATGCTGACTTCCATATAATGGAAATGACACACCTATACATGCAAGCCTTTAAGTTTATATGAGAGAAGAAAATTTAGAATGTATTCTGTACTGAGAAATTAAATATAAGATTAACAGGCCCTGTTACCTTGATTCTATTAGGAGCATTTCACAGAAGACAGAATATGTGGAGTGACTAATTTTCACTGTGAGATGCATACTGAATGCAAAAAATATTTCTTAATAGTTTCTCATTACAGCTGAGAAATGGGGAAATCATTCACTTAAATGGACAGATTTGGTACTTTGTGTATGTTAAAAATGTATTAGTAAAATAGTTATTAGACCAAGCATATTTTTGTATCATTCTTTATTCTCAAACTGCATACAGTTCTGAATATTTCATGCCTCAATTTTGTAGTAGTTTCAATTTCCAAAACATTCCATCAGCATGTGTTTATAATCATATTCAAGTTATATATGATTTTTCTTATAAATTGTGTAAGCAGGCATATCTAACTTATTTCAAGTGTCAAGTATGGTTTGTCAGGCCAAATTTATCTCTTGATATGTTAACTGGTTTTCACAAGAATTCTAATGTAAAGAAGAGATGTCTGAAATGAGGGATACTTAAAGAAAATAAATAACTCTTCATAATTAATTTAAAAGTTTTTTTTTTTTTTTGAAGTTACATTGTTTACATATAATAAATGAACCCAAAATTATTTAATCTGTATATTGAACAATTTTCAAATGAATTGTGTAGGTCTATATTTTTGACAAGAGAAATGGAAATTTCATACTATATTACATTGTGGATACATTTTAAACCAAATCTGTTGTAGATTATTTTATTCTTTATTTATTTATTACTCAGAGACAGTTTAGAACAATTTGACCACGATTTATGAAATCGCTTGTTTTTTTTGGGGGGGGGAGTATGAATGCCTTCATTTCAAATGGGAATGACCTTTGCACATAATCTCATTTTGTAATGATCGTCGTCTATGATTCTTTCACATGAACTTATAATAGAATAACTAGTGAAACTAACATGGTTTTATCCATCTTAGTTGGCTTTAATATCTTAAGAACCATCTTAAGATTTAAATATCATTGTATAACTGAAATTATTTGGGAAAAGAAAAGTATTTGAGTGTGTAAACATATACCATTTTCATTATTAATTTTAAGCATAACATTGTATTTTTTCCCTCTCCAGAAACTAATAATACAAAAAAAAAAAAAAATTATGTTTACAAATTGTCTACAAAAACTGAGGGTCTTTGTGCAATGTAGTTATCAAGAACTTTAAAAAAAAAAAAAAAAATCTTTTTTAAAACTCTCTGGCAGAAAAATTTAATAAATTATCCCTTTTTATTGTTATGATTATTTTATTTATTGTTAACTTTCCCTTGTTCTCATCACGAGAAGTTGTAACATTGATAAACACAGTATAACTTTGGTATAAGGGGGCCCTTGGATCTAAAACACCAAATGTGATATTAAAAGTTGTATTCTCAAATCCAATTTTAATGATAGTGATCATAACTCTCTCCCCTTCCAACACTGTGTTGTGCACTTATCCAGGTGACTCCTTAGTGAGCAGCTAAGAAGATTAAATGGAAATCTAATTCCATTGATTTTTCTTGGAATTCTTGATCCCTCACTCATTAACTTTTCTTAGAACTGCTTCTAAAATAATGCATGCATAGAATTATTTTATTACTGAAAGGTGGAAAAATCGAATGGTCTATAAAGCTAAGTTCAAATGAATTTATACAAACAATAGGCAATTAGAACTGGTTTCACTGCAACTGAATTTGAATGGCTAAATATTGTTTTGGTCACTTTATACAGTTGATGCTCATTGTAACAAATCCCTAGGAACCAGAAAAATGGTTGTATGGCACAAAGTTTGTGCGCGCACACACACACACACTCCATTCCATGAAACGGATGGTGAGAAATCATACATTGACTACAATATATATGTGTGGCAGGAACCATACATAAAGCATGCAAAATGACATAGGTACAAATGTAAATAATAATGAGAGACATAAGAAAGAAGAAATTTAATGTTCTTAAATTTCAATTTTACATTAGCTTAAATTAATGTCACTTACCTGAAATGTTCTTAATGAACTAAATATGTGCAATCTTTGCCATTAACATCAAAGTAACCTGAAAATAAAAGGAGACAATCAACTTTATAAGTGGTCGCCTCAAACAAACTGATGTGAACATGCCAGGTTCCTAATTGGCATAAACTAATACTAGAACTGTAAATTAAACAAATGACACAATAAACAGTATTTTTCATCAAGATTAATGAAGTTTGTGTGGATAACAGCTCATTTTGAGGGTAAAAATCTATTTTGATCTAAAATTTTGGAGTTTTTTAATTACAGTTTTGATTTTGATGGTGTACACTTTGTTCATCATGGTTCATCAAGATTTTGGATAAGTGACACTAAGTTAATGTAATCTTCTTCTTCTTCTGCAGCTTCTCCCACTTAAGTGGGGTCACTGTTTGTAATGAGTCTCCTCCACACCTTCCTGTCTTGGGCTGTCACCACATCCAAGTTCTTCATCTTCAAGTCCTCTTCTACCAGCTCCCTCTATCTCTTCTTTGGCCGCCCACGCTTCCGTCTTCCTTGCACATCCATCTGCATGACCCTTCTTCCCACATATTCGTCCTCCCTCCTCATCACATGACCAAACCATCTCAACCTTGCCTCCTGTATTTTCGCTCCTAAGTTCGTAACTTTCACTGTTCCCCTGACATAGTCATTTCTCAGACGATCCTTTCTGGTCACACCGCACATCCACCTAAGCATTCTCATCTCTGCTACTTCCATCCTGCTGATATTATTTTTCCTCAGGGCCACAGTTTCTATAGCATATGTCATAGCTGGCCTCACTACTGTCCTATAAATTTTGCCTTTCAGATTGATCGGCACCCTCTTATCGCAAAACACTCCAGACATCTCCCTCCAATTCCTCCAACTTGCTTGTATCCTGCATCCCACTTCCTTCTCAGCTCCTCCATCTTCTTCCACTGTTGAACCTAAGTATCTAAAGTCTCTCACCTTCCTGATGACATTTCCTTCCAGCTCCAGATCAGTCTCCTGGCCGCCACCCACTGCGCAACACATATACTCTGTCTTACTTCTGCTCAGTCTCATACCTCTCTCTTCCAGTACTTTTCTCCATCTTTCCAGTTTAGTTCCCGCTTCTTCTCTTGAATCTACACACAACAAGATGTCTTCTGCATACAACATTGTCCAAGGCGCATCTTCTCTCACCTCCTCTGTTACCACCTCCATCACAATATTAAACAGAAACGGACTTAATGCTGACCCTTGATGCAAGCCAACTGTTACTTGAAAACTTTCTGTCTGTCCCAAACAGGTCCGAACACTTATCTTCACATTTCTGTACATTTCCTGCACCAACCTGACATATTTCTCCGGCACCTTCTTCTCCCTCAGACACCTCCAGACTTCTTGCCTTGGCACTTTATCGTATGCTTTCTCCAGATCAATAAATACCAGATGTAGCTCCCTTTGTTTCTCTCTATTTTTCCATTATCTGTCGTAACCCAAAGATAGCATCTGTTGTTGATCTACCAGGCATGAAGCCAAATTATTCCTTTGCAATCTTCACCTCCTTCCTCAATCTACCATCAAGAACCCTTTCTAGAATCTTCATTGTGTGGGACATCAACTTTATTCCTCTGTAATTTTTACAGTCTGTGCATCCCCTTTACATTTGTAGATGGGGACAAGAGTACTCTCCCTCCATTCCTCGGGTATATTTTCCTGTTGGCAAACTTTCATTAACAGGTCCCACAGCAGGACAATTCCCTCTTCCCCCAGTGCCTTCCATGCCTCCACTGGAATTCTGTCAGGGCCCACCGATTTTCCATTCCTCATCCTCTTCATGGCCTCCGTCACTTCCACTCTACTGATGTTCTGCACCATCCCCTCAGAAGGCTGCCCATCTCCTCTGAGAGTCCTTGCATTTTCCTCATTCAAATTCCCTCAAAGTATATTTTCCATCTGTTTCTTATGTCCACATCCCTCCATAATACTCTTCCTTCAGCATCTTTGATCTGCCTCACATGTAAGATGTCCTTTGCTGCTTTATTTCTACATTTCGCTAGTTGGTAAATTTTTCTCTGTCCTTCCTTTGTTTCTACTCGATCATACATATCTTGATATGCCATGGCCTTCGCCTGTGCTACAACTCTCTTGGCTTCTTGCTTTCTCTCTTTGTACACCTCTCTGTCCTCTTCCACTCTTGACTCATCCCACTTCTGCTTTGCCTTCCTCTTAGCTGTCACTGCCACTTGTACATCATTATTCCACCACCAACCCTCCTTCTGCTCTCTAATCTTTCCAGATGTCTCACCAAGCACCTCGATTGCACAGCTCAGGATTACTTTTGAATTATGTTTCCACCAATCCTGTACACTTTCCAGTCCATCCGAAATCCTCTCTAACACCCTCTCCCTAAAACGATTCCTCACACTCCTCTTTTAAGCGAAACCACTTAATTGTCTTCATCCCACGGCATCCAGAAGTTCTTATCTTTGATCTTATTTTAAAGTCTGCGCACAACAGTCAGTGTTGTTGTGCTACTTGATCTGTTGGAATTACTTTACAATTTGTCACAACCTTAAGCTGTTTTCTTCTAT
This sequence comes from Typopeltis vanoorti, assembly GCF_054136105.1. Classification (NCBI taxonomy): domain Eukaryota; kingdom Metazoa; phylum Arthropoda; class Arachnida; order Uropygi; family Thelyphonidae; genus Typopeltis; species Typopeltis vanoorti. The sequence goes on along the minus strand of NC_143553.1, from coordinate 67,377,567 downwards.
TCAAAATGTAGTCAATTTGTGAGCTGTTGTTACCACTCCTAAATGTTATCAAATGTTCTTCCCTCTTGTAGAAAAACGAGTTTACAATTGCCAGATCAAACGCTACTGCAAAGTCCACAACCCTCTCTCCTTCCTGGTTCATCATTCCCACTCCGTGGCCACCATGCACCCTTTCACATTCTCTATTCTGTCTTCCTATGTGTCCGTTCAAGTCTCCTCCAACAATCACCATCACATTTTCTTCCAATTCCCTCATTTCTTCATCTAACACGTTCCAGAACTCATCTTTTTCCTCTGCTGTACAACCAACTTGCGGGGCATATACATATAATACGACCACCTGCTCTTCTCCAAGACACAATTTCATTCGCATGATCCTGTCATTCCTTCTACCTACGTCCAGTACTTCACCCTTCATTCTGCCACACACACCACAATTCCTACACCATTTCTTCCCTCGTTATTCGCTCCAGAGTAGAACAATTTATATCCATCTCCCAGTTCCTTTGCCTTTCCCCCCTTCCACCTCGTCTCCTGCACACATAAAATGTCCAACTTCCTCTTCCTCATTATGTCTGCCACCTCTCTTCCCCTTTCAGTCATGCTTCCAACATTCAGTGTTCCCACTCGCAACATCCTCTCCACCTGCTGGGCTCGCTTCTTTAACCGCGGGTGCGGTTAAAGAAGCGAGCCCAGTTTTAAGACCGGATGCCCTTCCTGACATCAACCCTCGCATTTATCCGGGCCTGGGACCGGCACCTATTGAGGCTAGCTTGCCTCCTTCTGCAGCTGCATGAGACGAAATGACAGCAAGATAGGAAAGACTCACCCCTAGCCCTCGAATACTCTAATAGCATCAGGGGGAAGGAGCAAGGAGAGGAGAAAGAAGAGGAGGGACCAGTCTACAGAATAATATAACAGATATATATTACATGAAGTAAGGCATGGTCCAGCATCAGGTACCTCGGGTTTGCCATGCTCATACTCACTAAAGTGAGCCCTTGAGATCAATATTTTGAAATATTACATTAACTTAATGTAATATTTCAAAATTTAAATATTAATTCTGCATTTTTACATTTTTGTTTGATTCCTGCCATACATAAGCATTGTTTAATGTTGATTTCTCATTACTTTGTGTGATGTCACTGAATAGGAAATTTGGTTTGTAATCATGAAGGCTGTGAGCTTTACTAAACAGTAATAGTGAGCTTAAAATAGCACTGGCTCTATGGGACTTTTCTGTAGTTTGTTAGAGCATAAATCTATTATAGTGGTGTTTGCTATAGTGTGCATCTACTGTTATTGTATTCATCTACAGTAGTCAGTATGGTTATTACTGTATTTTCAGCAGTTTGAATTTTAAAACATTGCAGGCTATAAATAAATATATTTCTTTCTGTATGCTGAATTTAATCCTACAATATTTCTAGTGTCATAAAGTTTTAAATTATTAAAGAAAATTAGCTATCTGAAAAGCTGAAGTTTTATAGAGAATACTATAGATTTATGTTAAGTTGGATAATGTCACTCACTTTTGTCAAATTTGTTCCCCTTTTGAAGGTGTTATATCAAGTGACACTGTATAAGCAAAATGGAAATCATTCCGATATCAGAGTCAAAGCAGTGTAGCTGCTGTAATGCAGCTACACTGCAATACAGTGTAGATGCAGATACAATGCAGACAGTGATTGTGGAGGTAAGAAGAGTAAAATCACATTCACGTAACTCATAAGTTTAGTTGTATTTGACAGGAAAAGAAATAGAGCAAAAAACCTGGTGTTGTGGTCTATAACAAGAAGTCCATTTTGAGAGTTTATTTTTAGACTATAATAAGTTTAGTTTAATCTTTTATCCAAGTGTGAGCAAACAAAGTTTGTGCTTGAAAGTATCTTCAGGACTGGGGTAAGGTAGGGCAACACCAGGCAACTCGTTGCAAAGGTGGAGAAAGGTGGTAGTGCTGGTGTTGCACTACCTTACCCCAGACCTGAAGATACTTTCAGGCGCAAACTTTGTTTGCTCACACTTGGATAAAGGATTAAACTAAACTTATTATAAGAAGTCCATTGTTTGAAGTGGTCTGATGCGTGTCATCATTGTAATGTTTGATATAGGAAGATTTTCAGATTATAATCAAAACACTTTAATCATAACAAGTATGCTTGGTAATGTTCTACAATTGCATAACTATTTCACTTGGTTTGTGATGGTATAAATGAACGATGATAGTCATCAGCAGCATGTTGTGAAGTAACTGCCTTTCATTCAGATACACCACATTTTATTTTAATAAATTAGCCAACTAACTTACTTTGAGCAGTCTTATATTTTAAAAAAATTACAAAGGAAACTAATATGATTAAATGAGTTAATTTTCCCCTCTCCATTTACAGTAGTGTGATGTGTTTTAGTGCTCTGTCATGAAATTTAATTTATCATTAAAATAAATTCGTTTGTCTTTCTCTGCCCAGAAATAAAAATTATATTAATAAATCTTATAAATTGCAGGCATAGACTTATGTGGCTAATTGGTTCAAAAGACATATTTCGGTGATTATGCCACATTTTTTATTATTCAGTTATACAACATACTGAAATAATAGTTCCCGACAAGTTTCGTAAATCGTAGGATTTACATCTTCAGGGGTAAATAGTATAACTTAAAGTTTAAACGAGAAATTAATAAATACAAATCATAACCGTCTGGCTATTCATAAACTCAAATAACAGAATGCAGATATAAAACGTTATTGACATTGAACAATACTGGACGATGTCACGTTTATACAGTCCGAACTCAGATTGAGGTAGATTTTTTATTAGAGCTGACCACACTTGGAGAATTAAACCTTGATTTTTATTGCATTGGGTTGAGTTTTTCAGCATATTAGCAGCTTCTTTAAATTTTCTTATGTAGCAGTTGTTCTATGTATGACATCGTCATTTTTTATCAGAGTGCATCGTGTCCAGTGGAAGTGGTATGGAAAGCAAGACCTGTTTTTTGTTCTCTTTTGTATTGCAAGTCTTTTTGGTGTTCAGCCATGTGTATTTCTCCAGATCTTCCTGTCTGTCCTACATAGCAAATCCCGCAAGAGCAATGGATTTTGTAGACTCCTGGTTTTTTAAGAGGATGATGAGGTGGTTTTGGTGGATGTAGGAATCTTGAAATTTTTTCTATAGAAAGAAAGGCTACTTTTATGTTGTGTTTGTTCATTAATTTGGCTAGCTTATCTGTACCATTTTTGATATAAGGAAGTGAGATTGCGTTTTTGTAATCCTGTTTTATTGTGTTGTTAGTTGGAGGCATTTTAAGGATTCTCTTGATGGTTTTTGTTTCATGCCCATTCTGTTGGAGGATTTGTGTTAAGTATTTTAGTTCTTCATTACATCTTTCTTGTGTGCTGGAGATATTGTATGCTCTGTCTTGAAGAGTTTTAATTAAGCTTATTGTTTGTAAAGGATGGTGGTGGTGTGAGGCTGCATTTAGAAATCTTCCTATATTCCGGCTTCCTATATACTGAGAAGGAGAGTTTATTTTCTTCATTAACTTCTAATAGAATATCTAGAAAAGGAAGTTTTCTATTTTCTTCTTGTTCTAAAGTGAATGTTATGGTGTTGTGCAAATTGTTGAGATAATCTTTAAAATTGATAAGTTCATCTGTTGTTCCATTCCATATGATGAAAATATCGTCTACATAGTGTAGCCATATTTTTGTTTTTTTATTGTAATTCTTTAGAGCATTGTTTTCAAATTTTTCCATAAATAGGTTTGCTAATACCGGTGATAATGATGAACCCATGGCCAGTCCTTCTTTTTGTTCCCAGATTCTGTCTTGATAAGTGAAAAAAAGTATTGTTCATACAATGTTTAAAAAGATCTAAGAAGTCCGGAGGGAAGAGGTCTTCTAGGAGCTTCAAAATTTCTTGTCTCGGGATGTTTGTAAATAAGCTGATAATGTCTGATGTCTGATGGACCAATATGTATATCTTTCACTTCTTCTATGAAATGTGTACTATTTTTTATGAAGGAAGATGTTTTTCCTATATGATGTGAGATCATGTTGGCGAGGTATTTTGCCAAGTTGGAAATCAGTGAATCTCTTCCATCTACTATTGGTCTTAAAGGTATATCTGTCTTGTGGATCTCTGAACACCATAGAGCTGAATTAGCATTAATTAGTAATGACACTTTTTCTCTTCATAATGAACTGGCCACATCTCTTCCATCCTACCTATGGAACAACATTGATTGTGTTACATTCAACAAAGCAATAGCGATCTCAGAAGAAAGAAAGAAAGAAGAGTACAGCTTTACTATTAAAAAGCAGATTACCTCGTAGGAATCTACCTTACAATGAATATGCTTGCCTTAAAAAATTAAAGATGACAAAAATATTGTCATAATCAAAGCAGATAAAGTCAACACAACTGTCGTTTTAAATGCTACAGAATATGATAATAAAATAAAGTCTCCTGGAGGATACAAACACCTACAAACCCTTAGACAGAGACCCAACTTGGCATACACACAAAAAAAACAAATGATCTCATAAAAAAAGTGCCTCTCTGGATGGAAGAACTTAAAAAATACTTAAAATCAAAACATCCTTTGATACCAAGAATCTATGGTGTTCCAAAGATCCACAAGACAGATATATCTTTAAGACCAATAGTAGATGGAAGAGATTCACCGACTTCCAACTTGACCTCACCAACATGATCTCACATCATATAGGAAAAACACCTTCCTTCATAAAAAAATAGTACACATTTCATAAAAAAAGTGAAAGATATACATATTGGTCCATCAGACATCTTAGCAAGTCTAGACGTTATCAGCTTGTTTACAAACGTCCCGAGACAAGAAATTTTGAATCTCCTAGAAGACCTCTTCCCTCCGGACTTCTTAGATCTTTTTGAACATTGTATAAACAATCTTTTTTCACTTATCAAGACAATATCTGGGGGAAAAAAAGGACTGGCCATGAGTTCATCATTATCACCGGTATTAGCAAACCTATTTATGGAAAAATTTGAAAACAATGTTCTTAAGAATTACCATAAAACACCAAAAATATGGCTATGTTATGTAGACGATATTTTCATCATATGGAATGGAACAGCAGATGAACTTATCGATTTTAAAGATTATTTCAACAATTTGCACAACACCATAAAATTCACTTTAGAACAAGAAGAAAATAGAAAACTTCTTTTTCTAGATATTAGAAGTTAATGAAGAAAATAAACTCTCCTTCTCAGTATATAGGAAGCCGACCAACACAGGGAAGATTTCTAAATGCAGCCTCACACCACCCTCCTTCACAAAAACTTATTTTTTATGTGTGCTGGAGTATACAATATCTCCAGCACATAAGAAAGATGTAATGAAGAACTAAAATACTTAACACAAATCCTCCAACAGAATGGGTATGAAACAAAAACCATCAAGAGAATCCTTAAAATACCTCCAACTAACAACACAATAAAACAGGATTACAAAAATGAAATCTCGCTTCCTTATATCAAAAATGGTACAGATAAGCTAGCCAAATTAATGAACAAACAGACAGGAAGATCTGGAAAAATACGCATGGCTGAACACCAAAAAGACGTACAATACAAAAGAGAACAAAAAACAGGTCTTGCTTTCCATACCACTTCCACTGGACACGATGTACTCTGGTAAAAAACAACGATGTCATACATAGAAAAGAACTGCTACATAAGAACATTTAAAGAAACTGCGAATATGCTGAAAAACCCAACCCAATGCAATAAAAATCAAGGTTTAATTCTCCAAGTGTGGTCAGCTCTAATAAAAAATCTACCTCAATCTGAGCTCGGACTGTATAAACGTGACATCGTCCAGTATTGTTCAACGTCAATAACGTTTTATATCTGCATTCTGTTATTTGAGTTTATGAATAGCCAGACGGTTATGATTTGTATTTATTAATTTCTCGTTTAAACTTTAAGTTATACTATTTACCCCTGAAGATGTAAATCCTACGATTTACGAAACTTGTCAGGAACTGTTATTTCAGTATGTTGTATAACTGAATAATAAAAAAGTGGTGTAATCACCAAAATATGTCTTTTAAATCTTATAAAATTTTGAAGTTATTTAAAAGTTAATAACATTAGTTTATGCTATAAGTTATTGCCAAACTTCAGCAACAGTTTGTACTGTTGACTGAGACAGCACATCATAACTAAAAATTTATTTTAAATGTTTGTCTTACCTGTACAAAGTGAGCAAGTGCTGTTAAATGTAACCAACCATTTTGAAACAAGTGTATACTTGTGAAGACATTGAGGAAGTAGTGCAACTACTAGCAACAGCTGTTGATTTTCTTCTGTTGTGAAAACTGGAATGAAAATATGGGTTCCTTTCAGAGAAGAGATTAAAAAAGTTTAACGGAATGGAATCAAAGAACTATAGATTTATCCAGAAGTTTTCTTTCAAATGGTAAATGAGTACCAGGAGATAAAAATTTAGAAGGCTTCTAGTATTATTTTAGAAATATGAAAACAGTAGTACAGTTTGGAAAAAAGTAAATTCCTCTAAGAAATTTGTTATACTGTTTTCTTCATTCCAGTCAATAGATGAATTGGAAGACTGAACATTTCAAAGTTGTTTGTTTCCAGAAAATGTTCTTCATGAGAGCATATATTGTAAGATATTCAGTTGGAGAAAGGAACTGATTTCATCACTATGAAAAGATTAAACTTAAATGTGTGTATATGAGAGAGAAAGTATCTTTTATGAAATCTTTTTTTAAAAACAAAATTTATGTAAATAAGTATATTTTTTATATTAATTAGCTTATTATAATACTCTTATGAGATTTATTTTAAGATTTGAGGAAAGTAGTATTAAGCAATTAAATATATTGGGAATAAACCAATCTTCTAAAGCACTCCTTAATGCATCAACTCATCTTTATCTTAGAACATTTTCCTTCCATAGCATTTTTACTTAAAATGCTATTTTGCTCATCTTTCATCCTCTCTTCTGCTTAAGTGGTCACATCACATTAGATTTTTTTTGCATGTTCTGGATATTAATGTTGAAATTCTTTTTTTGATATCCTCATTACTGATGTGGTTTTCATACATATGTAGCACATTCATTTAAGAGATCATCTGCATAGATAGAAAACTCAACTTAATATCTCTCTTATTTACACATATTTAATACCACTTTTGTTGATAACTGTTATCAACAAAAATAAATAAGAGTAGAGATAAATAATGTGTACTCTTGCCTTCTTTTATTAATACCAAACTTTTTCTGCATATTTTGCAATTTGAGTATATGCTATGTATCATTATAATGTCCTATTTACACCTTATATATGTAGTATTTGAACATTTTAACCACTGGTACCCTGTCATTATGCTTTTTTTTTTTTTTAAATAAAATACATAGTGGTCTTTGTTATATTCCAATTAAGGAAGTAAAAATCTAGCTCTTGACTACTTGTATATGGACTAATAGCTTGCTTTTTACTTGTTTTCCATTTGATGATTTTCCTTGTTCTTTTCTCAGGCATGCTCACATAAATCTTTAATGCAATAAATACTGAGTATAAAAATTCCTATATTTCTAATTTCACTTATAAATTGGTACAATGAGAGCTTTATTTCAATCATCTGGGATGATTTTCATTGAATGATCTTGTAGAAACATTTACACTATACGTCCACAGATGTGAGATCCTTTGAACTTGTGTGCATGTCAGAAGGAGAATCCATTCCAATAATAGGGTAATCAGTTTATCTTGTGGGATGGGTTGTTTATTACATGTCGGAAAATTAACTTTTCTTTTATGAATATTGTAGTTTTTAAAGTGGTAACTATTTTGCTTGTATAACAGTTTGAAAACTTTACGTATAAAGCACATGATTTCGCGTATTGGTGACCAATTCATACATTCTTTATTTCTTTTTTCCCCATCAGCATGAATTGACTGTTCTTGGCAATATGCCAGACCCGGTTCTATGAATTGTGGGCATACAATACATCTAATTATTTCAGGTCACCACTCCACTACCTTCCCCATTTTAGATTTCTTATGGCTTTTTCTACCTCTAATGATAAATTTAATATACTTAGGAAAACATTCTCTTGAATATTTTATATTACATTTTTGTTGCTGGCTTCGTTAATTCTTTTTCAAAATAATTAATCTAGAATCTTCACTTCAGATTTAATATTATATCCTCTTTAGTTTAGTTTCTTGGGTCGCACTTTTCCGAGAAAAGAAGAAATTGCATTTTTTTAGTAGCTTCCAAAACTTTAATATTTATTTTCGAAACTGTTTCCAATATTTTCTCATGATTTCTGTTAAATTACTTTATGCATAACTTTTCTTTATATTTTACTACAAATCGCATGAAAATGCAATTTCTTCTTTTCTTGAGCTGCTTGTTTAACTCTTTGTATCCATTATAGAGTTATTATTTTTCTATCCTTGCAGAACATCACATGCTTCCCTGGCTAAGTCAGTTTTTTACCCTTTAGGTTTTTCCTACCCGGTCTCTGAAGTTTACCCTCTCCCAGTGATGGTACTGCTCCTTTTCATTCTTTCTTGTTTTCTTCACTGTACTTCTCCTGAATATTTTTTACTATGCTATCTTCCAGACTACCATCACTAGGATCCCATGTTGCTGCCGTGTAGTGCAACCCACGGACATCTGAGGGGGGGGGGGGGTCCTGGATCACTCAGCTAGTGGGCTTGGTCTACCTTGGAACATAATTATAACAGGGTCTCCAAGAGATGTTCATATTTAAAACTTTTTATATGATTCCAATGGATAATGCATTTGGTCTCAACCAGTGGTGAGCTATGGAAATTTTAACAAAGGGCTCACATCGTCAAGAAGTGTGGGGGGGGGGGGCAAAAATAGCACATGCTTATTTTATTTTCAAATAATCTATACACCGCCAAATAGACTAATTTTTGTTAGGTTACGGTATGAGTTTGTTGCTTAATATGTTTAATTTTTTTTTTTTTTTTGAAAAATAAAGTAAACAAGAAGAACAAGGGGCTCGCAAATTTGAGAAAAATTTAACAAAGGGCTTGCGCGAGCCCCTTATAGCTCACCACTGGTCTCAACAGTGTTGTCAAAACCTGAATTTTGAGATTTAAGATGCTCAAGATTATGGTGTACTAATTCTTGTTTAATAGACTAACTAGTCTCCAAAGTATATGAAATTACACTCGCAAGAATCGAATAAACACTGGCTTGATGTAGAAGTGAAACTTCAAGATTCTACTGATAGGTTCAGATATGCTTGAAATGTATAGGATCAGACCTCTGCAGTCTATTGTGATATCTTTGCATGTAATGAGAGAAAATTAAATCAAGTGGAATCCATTTGATTTTAAAAAGCTTTACTATAGTGATGAAAAGAATAAATGTTATTACTAAACATACACACGTAATCACAGTAATAAGATTATTTAATAAGTAAATGTTTCGTCCTAAGTATCATAAGGACATCTTCAGTACAGTTAATTCAAACAATACTAGGAATTACATACAGTTAGAGCGCATGCTTACAATGGAATCCCTCTATGCGTGCAGTAGCGTGTTATAGAAATAAATTAAAATATATCTGAAAAAAGAAAAAAAAACCATGATTACATTAAAATCAGAACAAATAAAATAAAATTTCCCAAAATTTAGTGATAGTAAGAACATCATTATGGTTCAAAATAGGTCTGTGACGTAGGGCTTCAGCACTTTATTTATATAAACGGTCATGTTTATATGAAAATCTATGTAAAAGTTGTTTTTTTTTTTTTAAATGGATCCTATGGTTTGGGTTTTCAATTCAGTGTTGTGCGAGGCCAGATTTCTGCAATTTGATGAGGCGAATAAGGTCTTGATGTTCAAAAATGTGTCTGTTGATGGATCTGTTTGTCCATAGTAGGACAATTTACGAGCATTGGACCTCGTACACCCCAGGTAGCATAAGAGATGAAAGTTTGTCTTTAGGAGAAGGCAACCAGTTTATATTTCTTAAAGATTTTTGAAAGACGTTCGGAGATACCTTTGACATACGGTATGGGAATCCTAGGGTTTGTTCTTATCTATTTTGACCTGTTTGGGACAGACAGAAAGTTTTCAAGTAACAGTTGGCTTACATCAAGGGTCAGCATTAAGTCCATTTCTGTTTAATATTGTGATGGAGGTGGTAACAGAGGAGGTGAGAGAAGATGCACCTTGGACAATGTTGTATGCAGATGACATCTTGCTGTGTGTAGATTCAAGAGAAGAAGCGGAAACTAAACTGGAAAGATGGAGAAAAGTACTGGAAGAGAGAGGTATGAGACTGAGCAGAAGTAAGACAGAGTATATGTGTTGCGCAGTGGGCGGTGGCCAGGAGACAGATCTGGAGCTGGAAGGAAATGTCATCAGGAAGGTGAGAGACTTTAGATACTTAGGTTCAACAGTGGAAGAAGATGGAGGAGGAGCTGAGAAGGAAGTGGGATGCAGGATACAAGCGGGTTGGAGGAACTGGAGGGAGATGGCTGGAGTGTTATGCGATAAGAAGGTGCCGATCAATCTGAAAGGCAAAATTAATAGGACAGTAGTGAGGCCAGCTATGACATATGCTATAGAAACTGTGGCCCTGAGGAAAAATAACATCAGCAGGATGGAAGTAGCAGAGAAGAGAATGCTTAGGTGGATGTGCAGTGTGACCAGAAAGGATCATCTGAGAAATGACTATGTCAGGGGAACAGTGAAAGTTACGAACTTAGGAGCGAAAATAGAGGAGGCAAGGTTGAGATGGTTTGGTCATGTGATGAGGAGGGAAGACGAATATGTGGGAAGAAGGGTCATACAGATGGATGTGCAAGGAAGGCGGAAGTGTGGGCGGCCAAAGAAGAGATGGAGGGAGCTGGTAGAAGAGGACTTGAAGATGAAGAACTTGGATGTGGTGACAGCCCAAGACAGGAAGGTGTGGAGGAGACTCATAAGAAACAGTGACCCCACTTAAGTGGGAGAAGCTGTAGAAGAAGAAGAAGTATTTTTGATTATTTCCAATTCTTGCTTTAAAGAACCTTTGGAGGAGCAGAATCTGTGTGCTCTGGTTACTAATGATTTAATGATGCCAAATTTCTGAGATGGATGGTGAGCAGAAGAATTGTGAATGTAGCGTCCTGAAAAAGTCGGCTTTTGATAGACAGAGGTGGAGATAGAACCATCTTCTTTCCATTGGATTTGTACATCCAGGAAGGAGATACTCTTTGGAGATTCTTTTTCGACCATGAATTTGATGCGCGGATGAAGAAGGTTAATTTTATCTAGGAACAAGTGTAGTTCTTGTTCAGAATGACCCCAGACAGCAAAGACTCCATCAACGTATCATAGCCAGATTTTTGGTTTAGGATTAAACGTGAACATTTTTTCTTCCAGGTGTTCTAGAAAGAGGTTGGCTAGGTTTGGTGATAAGGGAGATTCCATTGCTGTTCCTTACTCTTGCTTGTAAATTTTCTCTTTCCAGGTGAAGTATCCAGATGTAATAACAAATTTGAATAATTCAACAATGTCGAATGGGAATTTCTGAGTTAGCAAGTCTGTCATTTCCTTATGGGATGTGTTAGTGAAGATCATATATTATTTTTGCAATTTCGAAACGCAGTCTATTGGATTCAATATTGGATAGATGGCCGATGTTTCTTTCAGTCTTGTGTATAAAATCTAAATATGGAATGCGTTTAGGTGAAATGGCACACTTATGACCTCTTGGTAGAACATTTAATTCATCTTCTGTTAGTGGACAACTAGATAAGTTGATAACCCATTTTTTGGTCAGTAATTTGTTGGTATTTTTCTTGGATTGATTTAACAAGATAAGGTATTTTTTATGTAGATTAGTATTACTTTTTTCAAATGCTTGGATTCCTACATTTTTTGAGACATTAATAATCAATAGTAGCAATCCTTGATTTAATGTGCTAGATAATTCATTATAGAACAAAGTCTTATTACTTCACAGGGAAATGACAGCACAGAAGACACAGAGTAAGCTACATGCTAGAATCTCTTTTTTTAAAAATAGTGCAGACACGATAAACTCATTCCCACATTTGCTAAACTAACGGAAGTTATCAAATCACCAGGTGCACATAAAATTATCAGAAAGCAAGCCATTCCTTACTGCTTACAAGTTTCTAAAGACGAACTGGCAACAAATATTTTAGAAATCGCAGAATTATATAGCACGTTAAATCAAGAATTGCTACTATTGATTATTAATATCTCAAAAAATGCGAGAATCAAAGCATTTGAAAAAAGTAATACTAATCTACATAAAAAATACCTTACCTTATTAGATCGATCCAAGAAATTACTGACCGAAAAAGGGGTTGTCAACTTATCTAGTTGTCCACTAACAGAAGATGAATTAAAGGTCATAAGTTTGTCATTTCACCTAAACGCATTCCATATTTAGATTTTATACACAACATTGAAAGAAACATTGGCCATCTGCCCAATATTGAAGCCAATAGGCTGCGTTTCAAAATTGCAAATATAATATATAATGCCAAACCTTCTGACTTGAATATCTCTCCATCAGAATTGAAAGCTCTTGCCTCCTTAAAACGTAATAAAAACATAATTATCACCAGAGCTGACAAGGGAAATACCACTGTTGTCCTAGATACTAATACTTATGACCGAAAAATGAATGTACTACTCTGAAATCATAATACATATGCCCAACTTGATTACGATCCTACAAAATGATAGCTCAAGAAACTGAACAAGCTACTAGATGAAACCATTTTCTTAGATCAAGAAATAAAAAAAACTCTGGAAATACCATGCTAGGCCTAGAATATACGGTCTACCTAAACTCCACAAGAATAACGTTTCACTCAAACTTGTGGACTCTGTTGGCAGCCTGACTTACAAATTATCACGATATTTATCTAACCTCCTCTGCCCTCTCATAGGCCACTCAGCATCATCAATTAAAAATTCCACAGAGTTTCATGCAAAAGTAAAAGACATTCAACTGTTGGAAACTGACGTGCTAATTAGCTTCGACATTGTCTCCTAACAAGCCTCATAAGGAAACAATAGACTTGCTAACTCAGAAATTCCCATCTGAGTGTGTTGAATTATTCAAATTTGTTATTACATCTTACTTGTTCAGGACACAGGAGTATTATGGATCATTTAGTTTTTGGCAAATTTTGAGCAATTGATTATCATTTAGCTTTTTAGATAAAGTCAAATATGTTGAAAAGAAAAGAGCATAAGAAACTTTAAAAAAATAATCAGTCAATAAAGAAAAAAAGTTTGGGGAAGAACCATACCATGGAGACTCAGGGGCAGACTGAAGAAAACACTGATTTGACCATTAATTGTTTTCTGTTGAACTTTTTGAATGTTGCCTTACCTAATTATACCAGAATCCTAAGGATAGACCAACTTCTATCTGAAATTTAAATTTCATATTTTCAATAAACTTTGTTTTTCCTGTCTATACTTAATTTTATTTTGGAATCAGTATACAAATGGTATGGATAATACACAATAAGATGGTATCCTATAATCAGATATCACAAAGGCTGGGATTATCACCTGATCAGTGGCGGTTCGTGGCTTGAAATTGTGGGGGTGCTGCAACTTTTGAAATATACATACACGCTGTTAAACATGTTTGGATAAAATATCAAAATTATGGTAAAAATTTTAAAAAAAAAATTAATCTTGAAAAAATATTGTTTATTACTGATAAAATTATAGTTTGGTATAATTCAAAATTACTTAAAAATAAAATCCATTATCATAACCACAATAATGTTCTAAAATAAAAACTATAACAAATGTTATGTCTAATTGCAATGTTCAAATATTTAAAGAGACTGATTAAACACGATAAGCACTATGAACACTCTACTACTGACACAAACTGCATATAAAAACAGTGGAATTGCGTGACAGACAGTGTCGCATTATGCTAATACTCGCATCTCACTATGACGTGCATATGATTGCATGCGTAGCGATGTGGTAAACACAGTGCTGCTAGCGTCCTTTGTTCTTCGCTTTCCTAAGTGCTACAAGGTGAATTTTTATTATTTTTTATACAAAATAAGAGAATTGTACAGGATTGTTGATGATAAAATTAAATATTACAAGCAAATATATAAATAAATATATTTATATATTGAAAAAAATTGGGGGTGCTGCAGTTCCGTTCCGCAGTGCCTATGCACAAGCCGCCCCTGCACCTCATGCTTTTTTTTTCATTAGAGAACCACAAAAAACAGTGAATAGTTAGCCTGAAACTCAACAGAATTGAAGAATGGACATGATGTATGAGGGGTATCAGTAGAAAAATGGCGGCTGATATAAGAGAAATACAATGTTAACAGCTTTAATCACAAGTATGACAGTAATAGTGTAAAACACATTGGATACAGTAGTAAATTAATTGAAATTAGCATCAAATAAGTAACTAAAGAGAGGCAGAATACAGCAGCTGGTCAACTAAAAATTACCAGCTAGAAGGATCACACCAAGAAGATAATTGTTTTTGATGATTGCAGTGTATAAAAATCTCCCAAACTTTCAGGATGAAGAGGAATCACTAATTTAAATTCATGTAGCACATCTGAACTTTTTCTGAAGAGCTGTTCATATTTAAAAACTGCTTTTGTGAATTAGATGAGCATCATTCTAGCAGATAGTATGTTTGCTCCACCGTGTTATGAGAGATTTTTCAATTTTAAGGTAATAAATATATAATAATGATATTCATTATTAACCATCTTATCTCCAAAGTAAATTAAGTTACACTAACAGCTAAAGGCAAAACTTAAATTGTAGGTTCAAAATTGTCTGAAATATATGGGATCAACTCTGCATTCTAGTATGGTATTAGAATGGACATAATAGAGGACAATTATCCTTGGGTGTAGAGTCCAATATTGACGGAATACAAGGGTTATAACCTTTTGATTCCATTAATAATCTGGTGAGAAGCTCTTGCTGTCAAAAGATGGGAGGAACAAATGTTATGCATTCTGTTAAGGTTTTGACAACTCTGATTTTCTAGGATGCCTTACAAGTAGAACTTTGGTGGATGTATTTGCCAGAAGGATATACGAGACCAGTGTTCTCCTTTTCCCTAGTGAATTCAACACAGATATACAACAGCAAACAATCTGAATACTTGCATTTTAAAGAAAATTTGTAATTTTTGCAAGAAAATAAGTACAAAAATTAAACTTCAACTTTAACTAATAATTTATATGTGCTCCTCTGTTCCTAATTAATTCACTTAGACATGGACTCTACCAACGTAGAACACGTTATTCTTATTTCTGAATCTCGAAACCATATTTTTGATTTGATAATGGATTGTATTAGGTTATCCTTTGTATCACAGTTTAATTTTCCAAGTGTCCTTTTCACTATGGCCCACAAATTTTCTGTTGGGTTAATGTCAGGAGAATTACCTGGCCACTGAAGCAGCTTGATGTGATATTTGAGGAACTCTTTCAATTGTTTTTTGAAGTGTGGCATGGAGCAAAATCCTGTTGGAAGATTAGGTCTTTGTCTTTCTAGATCTGTGGGACCATTCTTTTCTCCAATATTTTTATGTATTGGTCACTTTCCATCATACCATCATGTGTAAAACAACCCCAGAACATCTTTTTAGCTGGGTGTTTAGGAGCTTGTTGAAATCTTCTCAGCCACTGATTTTCCAAACATAGGGTACTTGCTCTCCTTGGACAAAGAAATGGCTCTCAGCTAAGAATATACCTTCTTCTACTTCTCAACAGTCCAATCTTTGTACACTTTTACCCACTGGAGCCTTTGTAAACAGTTTTTTTTTTTGGTCTGTGGGCAGTTCTCCCTGCTTCCAACAATCTTTGACGGTTTGTCATCCCAGAAATATTAATCCCACTAGCTATCTATATGTTCCTTGGGCATCCACAGATGCTACATGGTCTCCGATGCTCGGTCATGTGCCACACCAGGCCTCGCCATGTAGTCCTGTTGTTTGCTTTGCTGGAGACTTCAACTCTATGAAAATTAGTTGCTCCATACACACCATCTCATTGATGGTTTACTCCCTTCCTTTTTCCAGGAACTTTATTTTCTATTACTGTTCTGAGAAGTCCTCCTTCCATCTTATTTCAATGTGCCCAAAATATCTTAACTTTCTTTTGTCAATATCCTTAAGGAGCCTTAAAGTTCTACTGATCTTTTCTAACATTCATTTGTATGTCCTCAATAGCCTTCTGTAGCACATATCCTTTTCTTATCTGACTTTAGGTTCCAAGTCTAACATCCATAAGTTGCTGTTGGAAAAACAGCTGCATCCAAAATCCTCAACTTTGTTCCCATGGAGATAGATCCATCCGTCCAGATTTTAGAGAAGTCTGACTGTTGTGTTTAGCCATTCCTGACATCTTCTGAACAGCAATTCTTCACATTAATAAGGGATCCCAAGTACTCAAACTTGCTGACTTTCTCAATTCTTTCTCCATTAAGGTACACTCGTTTCTCAAGAGCATCCCTGTTTGTATTTCCTTTGAGAACCATAATCTTTGTCTTGCTAGGATTGAGTTGAAGTTCTCTGTTATTACTGATCTTGTTAACATTGTCAAGAATTTGTCCTAGTTCTTCCATGTCATTACAGAGGAGTACTGTATCATCAGCATACCTCAGATTACTGATCAATCTACCTCCTGTCTTGAGCATATCAAATGCTTCATGCATGATGCCCTCCGTATATATACTAAACATTCTGCCTTACTCCTTTTCCAATCAGTCAATCCTACACCTGTTCTTACCATGGCTTCTTTCTCCCTGTACAAGTTGGCTATCAACGTGATAGTGTGTTGAGGAAACCCATTCTTTTCATTACTTCCCACAGTTTCACATGCTGAACACAGTCAAAAGCTTTAGTAGTCTAAGAAACACATTACCAGAGGAAGTCTAAATTCTTTATATTTTTCTATGATCTGTCTAAGGCAAAGGATCTGATCTCTAGTGCCCTTACCTTTCCTAAAACCTGCTTGTTCCTTGAGCATCTCTGCCTCAACTTTGGCCTCGATCCTATTTAGCATGATCTTCAATAAAATTTTGCTTGCATGAGATATTAAACTAATAGTTCTTGCATGCTTTCTTATGTAGTGGTATGAAAAGGTCTCTAGGCCACGATCCTGTCTCCCATATCCTTGTAATCAATCTATGAAATGCTCTTATACCTCCATCCCCTGTGATTTCATCTACACCTGGTGCCTTATTGCTGTTAAGCTGCTCTTTCAACTTGATGCCTAAATGGAGGAGGTTCCTAATCAAAATTTTCCTGGTGAGAGGGCTCCTCCACATTTTCTTTATCCACTCTACTGTACAGTTCCTCACAGTATCCTTTCCATCTGGTTTTGATTTTCAGTTCTTCTGTTAGTAATGCTCCATTCCTGTCTTTGATGACATTCAATTTGGACAATGTTTGCTTTAAGTCACGAACTAAATAAAACATCCTTTTATAATTGGGCTTCCTCATCTGGAATTCTATCTCTTTACATTTATTAGTATAGAACTTTTCCTTGTCCTGCTTGATGGCTCTTCTGACTTCTCTATGTAATCTCTTATATTCTTTAGTCCCTGTCTCTTTGTTTTTCCAACTGCCTTCTTTGGATTAGAAGGCAGTTGGAAAAACTTCATTCCCATGTTGAATCTGAGATCCATGGGTCTGTTGGTCTTCTTATTGGCCCCGAGATACTTCTTGGCTGTATCATGTATTATCACCTTGACTCCTTCCCAAAGCATTTCTGCTGAGTTTTCATTGGTCTCCAGAAAATCATCCAGCCGAGTTGATGTTTCTTCTTTGAATCCACTAGGAATTACTCTACATCCAATCTATTGGAATGAACCTGACTTGGAAGTTTTCGGAGGCTTAGTCTTACTTGCTGATGGTCTGTACCATAATTTGCTCCAGGACAAGTGTGCACATCAGAGATGCTTGTCTTCCACTGCTGGAGAGCCAGGATGTAATCAGTCTGGTGCCTTGACCTATCAATGTTAGATATCCAAGTATAGATCTGTTGTGGGTGTTTCTGGCAGCAAGCGTTGATAATAACTAATCTGTTAGCATTGGCAAATTCCAACAGTCTTTCACCATGCGTGTTGCATTCACCTAGACCAAACATGCCACACTCTGGCCATCTGTTTTCACTTCTGCATTTAAGTCCCCTAAGATGTAAAGTATGTCTCTCCGTGGTAGGCAGTCCAAAACAGTTTGTAAGTTTTCATAGAATTCCTCTCTCTCTTCATGCCTATCCACATGTAGGGTGCATAAACTACCACGATTGATACACTGGTAGGCTGAACCTTAAGTCTAATAGAAAATATCCTATCATTAATAGGGTTATAACCAAGAAGCAAGCTACCCCATGTTTTGAGTCACCACCTGAGTAAATAACCAGCTTACCATCCTGTCTTTTGAAGTGACCTCCATTCCATCTGGTCTCTGTAATTTCCAGGATGTCAATTTCACACCTATCGATCACTTTACAATCTCGAGTGCCCATCTGTAGATCCCTAACATTCCACATGCCAATGTAAAATTCCCTTCTAAGATTAATCTTACATTTACTAGCTGCCCAGTCTCTATTTAAGTCTACAGCAGAACTAGTAAGTGATCTTAAATGTAGTTTTTTTTTTGCCCACATTTTCCCTTTGTCAGGAGAAAAGGTACACGTCTTCCTAAACCTCTTTAAAATTGCATTAAAAGTACCCAAACCAATGCCACACTCATTGAGTCATGAATGTCTGCTGAGAAAGAGTACCTATTTTGGAATGCTTTCTTGGAGATGTTCATTTTACAGCTACATAAAATGATTGCAGCACTTAACCAAAATAGCAAACAAACAAAAACCTGACAAAAATTCGGCTTGTTCGAATTAATTTGTTTACTACTGCATGTTATTGATTTGATGTACTATTTCACATATCCTGATTTATAATACAATCAGGATACTGTAAAATGGGGATGAGGGGTGGGATTATAGATTTATGGATACAGTTCTGGGAAGCCCTCTATCAAAAAGTTTTTGTTCATGATCATACTAGCACCCAACTGGAAGGAATGACTGATATTAATGACTAGACAGTTGATAAAATTAGATAAAATTATCAAAATGTGAGATTTGGATGCAGGACTGTTGTTAGAATATTTGCTAGTGTTACATATATATATGTGTTAAAGATGCCAAGCTATTTTAAACCTGGTTTTACTCCATTTATATATATACATATTGTGAAATGAGTTGAATGACTTAAACCGAGAGTAGAGTTAGGTAAAAGGGGATTTAATAGTAAAACACGACTAGTTTCGGCTTATAACAGCCTTCTTCAGGTGACATTATAAAAGAAAAAACACTAAACACTGAAGGTTAAAAAACTATGAACAACGTAGAGAGTCTCTATCCATAATTAGTATGAAATTGCAGCATTACGTGAATGCCAGTACATGATTGCATCTGAATGACTATCTGGGAGGTTGTAGCTCAAGTTATTATTTAGATGTTCAGGGTTGAGGATGATTTCTCTAGATTCTATGATTTTTCTCTCCAATTCATCATGGCAATGAAAGATGTTAGTAGATCTGTCCCAGCAGACTGTATGACTTGGGGTTTCATCATTAGGATTAGCCAAGAAAAGGATATGGCTTGATGAGGCACTGGCTCGCTGTCTCTTGTAAGCAATGTCCCTCCATGCATAATTCAATAATTTGTCTGTCTGGCCAAAATAAGGAATATCACAAACACACCAAATTTTGTACACACTAGGAAATTTAAGATGACATGGTTTTTGGTGGCTTATTAAGAAGCAGATTTTTGGAAGTGGAGTGAACAAAGTTCTGATATTGTATTTTTATATATATATATATCTACTCTATAATATAAAATGATAAGCCTTTTTTTGTAAGGTTTTTGTGTCACGTTTTTTGTCAAGTTATTTGAAACTCAGGGCTACCCTGAGTGTCGAGTCTTCAGAATTCAAGGAAATCAGGCCTACCAGTCTGGAACTCAGGGGATTGGGTGCCGGGGAGGGGTGAAATCCCATTTCGAGTCATCTGAATTCAAAGAGAACCAGCCTACCAGTCCAGAACTCGAGGGGGTTGGGCGCTGTATGCGCCAGGAACCCCCCTTTCGAGTCATCAGAATTCAAGGAGAACTGGCCTACCAGTCCGGAACTGTGGGGGGGGGGGCTTTCAAGTCTTCAAAATTCGAGTCATCAGAATTCAAGAACTGGCTTACCACTCCGGAACTCGGGTGGGGGGTGGGGGTGGGGTGCTGTAGGCATCAGGGGACAGAACCCGCCCTTTCAAGTTTTCAAAATTCAAGGAGAACCAGCCTACCTGTCTGGAACTTGGGGGGATGGCGTAAGCATCAGAGCCCCCTAGTATATATATATATATATATTAATGGTCAAGATTTGGCAGCTGTCTAAGCCCCCCCCCCCCTCTTAGGCATTGCTTTAGTTGCTTATGATCCTGCTTGGTTGTGCATTATGTAAATGATTCAAAAGCACTCTTGGAATTGAAAAGAAAATGGGCATGAAGATTTCTAAGGAAATGAGCAAGCAATGAAGTTGCTTAATTGGATGAAAGTAGACAGTAACAGCTTCCACTATCTTTAAGAAAGCATTAAACAATATAGGTAAATACTTCTTTAGTTTTCTTTTCATATTACAGCATCTATTGTTTTACAAAAAAGCACTGTGCAGGATATATACCAAAGATTTGCCATAAACAGAGAACATAACATTTATTCTTTATGTTCACTACCCAGACCGGTCTGGGTAGTGACCTCTCCTCATAATGTAAAACAGTAATACATCTCCTAGGAGCTGTGTTTTACATTATGAGAAAATATTAAGGATAATGATAGAGCTTGCTCCACCTTTGCAACGAGTTGGCTTAGTGTTGTACTATCCAGGTGATGATTTACGCCTGGACTCGCCGATAGTTCTTTGGCATGAAACTCTTAGATTTCGATCTCTGAGTTTCGTATTCAGCTTTAAAATAATGAGGGATTTATTATCCCCTTAACTTCATTTACTCCACTGGGGGGGGGGGGGAATAGCCTCTTGGCTCTTTAATATTTATTTTTTGTTGTATGATGAAACCTGTGGAGCCTTCATGACTAAACATACACACGTAAGCACAGTAATAAGATTGTTTAATAAGTAAATATTTCATCCTAAGTATCATAGGACATCGTCAGTGCAGTTAATTTAAACAATACTAGGAATCACACAAGGTTAGGACGCATGCTTACAATGGAATCCCTCTATGCATGCAGTAGCGTGTTATAGAACTAAATTAAAATATATCGGAAAAAGAAAAAAAATGATTACATTAAAATGAGCTAACATGTAAAATTATTTTACACAATTTGGGATGATAATTTTCCAGACTTTAGGATAGTAAGAACGTCATTACAGTTCAAATTAGGTCTGTGACGTAGAGCATCAGCACTTTCTTTATATAAACGTTCATGTTTATATGAAGATCTATGTAGAAGTTTGGTTTTTTTCCAATGAATCCTATGGTCTTGATGTTCAGAAATGTGTTTGTTGATGAATCTGCCTGGCTGTCCATAGGAGGACAATTTACACGAGCATGGGACCTTGTACACCCCAGGTAGCATAAGAGGTGAAAGTAGGAGAAGGTAACTAGTTGTGGATTTGGTTGAATGGTTTGTAGGTAGCAGCCAGTTTATATTCAAGATTCCTTTGACATACGGTATGGGAATCCTACGGGTTTGTTTTTGTCTAGGTTGATGTGCGGGGAAGTGACTGATAATTTTTTTTTATAAGTAATACTCTAAGCGTTAGTGGTACGAGCAGTGCCCACCAAAATGCTCTATATGCACTTTTTTGGCAATAACTATAAACTGCTTTTTACAATAAAGAATTTTATGATGCTTATCTTGTCTTACATTGCGTTGATATGATAAAACTGGCCTAAGGGCAACACATACCCTCAAGCTGGCACTGTCAAAAGCTCCTAGCAGTTAAGTCAATACATATCCTATGAGAGTGTATAGAGAAAAATGTAAGAAAAAATAAGCCATGCATAGAAATAAAATATTTCTATACAAAGCTTAAAATATGACAAAGATAGCAAAACATTTTTAAGTCTGTTGGAAAAGAAATGGAGGAAAGAGTACCTTAGCAATTATATACTTGGTTTTAATTATTTTCCCAAGGAAGCAAAGATGTTTTGCACGTGAAATATGGTCATGTCTGAGCTACTTGTATATATATATAGAGAGGCCAAGAACTTAATAGCACTTGCCTTAGTATGTATCCCATAATGCAAAGCGCGCCCCTCTTTCAGATATGTATAATGCTATGCATAATGAGAAGGTCACTTACCCAGACCCGGAAGGGATACCAAGGTTGAAGTAATGCAGGTCATGTATATCTCATATGCAAGTAGCCAAAAGGTGCTTGACCTTATTAATCAAAATCTCTGGATGAGAGAAAGATGCAGAAAGTTTTTTGCCTTGGGTTTATTATATACGTTAAAGATACCAAGAAATTATATACTTGGTTTCGATCCTTTTCCCAAGGAAGCAAAACGGTGTTTTGTGCACGAAATATATTCACATCTGAGGTACTTGTATATAGAAGCCAGTGACTTCATATCACCTGCCTTAGTATGTATCCCATAATGCTATGTATAATGGGAAGGGCCACTACCCAGACAGGTTTCGACCTTTGAGGACATTGCATTATGTGATGCATACTAAGGCAAGCGATGTGAAGTCATTGGCCTCTATATACAAGTAGCTCAGATGTGAATATATTTCACGCGCAAAACATTGTTTTGCTTCCTTGGGAAAAGGATTAAAACCAACCATATAATTTCTTGATATCTTTAACGGATAATAAACCCAAAGTAAAAAACTTTCTACATAGAGAAGAGATGATAAAGTTGACATAAAATACTTGTGATAAAATTCAGAAGTATATCTATGCTTGAGATGTGGGGGGGGGGGGGCGATCAGAAATTGAAATGTGGAAAGACAGCTGAAGTAGATGATATTCAACCAGAGATGCTCAAATATGGAGGTATAGAAGTTTTACAGTGGCTATTAATTCAGAAGCTCAAATGGGAGATTTGTGGCTTCATAATTCTAGTAGCAAGGCTTATACGTTGGTTAGACATAACTGGTAATTAGTTTACAGGATTAACAATGCATATAAAGTATATTAATTAAAGGTAACTTTAATGAATAACTTCAGCTCTAAAAAACGTTCCTAACCTCAACAAATTTGGGTGCATGAAACTACCCCAAATTTGGGAGACTTACATTATGAGAACTTCAGCCCAACTGCCAAGACTACCAAATTAGCCCGCAAGAGCATTAGGACTTTAGGAACAATATTAGTTTCTTGCTTTCTTCCTCATTTGCTTTGTGTTAGTGCCTGCGTGCACATACCATATCTTTATGTTCCTGAAGATGGCAATGTGACTTTGCCGAAATATAGAAGTTATTCATTAAAGTTACCTTTAATTAATATACTTTATATGCGTTGTTAATTCCATAAACTAATTACCAGTTGTGGCTTCATAGATCAGGAAAAGGTAGACAAGTAGCCAAGATAACTGTTTAAATGATAGAGGATTAAATAAGACAGACAGAGCAATGCATGGTCTACATCTGTCAGAATTGAAGGTACTGGAAAATGGTTTGATATAAAATCAGAATGCATATTTTCTCAACCTTTGTCATCCCTGAAGAGCTTTTTTTAGTCAGTTTTTTTTTCCTAATTGCTCCTATACTAGTGTATTAATTTCGCGAGTGGTTTACTGTTTTTTTCTTTTTTTTTTCCATGTTTCAATTATGAAATCAAATAGGAATGAGGATATTACTATATGAAAGGAGAACCATGCAATTTTCTTGTTCCTATTGGATGACATACACTGGTTTATCACATGTTTCGACTTTAGTAGTGAAATTATTTTTGTATCATTCCTTATACAGCATGCATCAAAGGGATATTCTATTATTTATTCAAAATTAACTGTATATTTCCCCATTTGTTATATGTCCATTATCTTTTATGTAACAAAGTTATATTGCTGGCAGCATGATTCCTAATATTTTTTCACACCAAAAACTAATTTTGCCTTCGCCTGGGGAGTGGGGGAAGATCACTCCTTTTGGGAAACACTCATTTATGTTGATCACATTTTGAAGACAAGTGCCATAAAAGTGATATTAAACTCAGCTCTTGACTACAGCTGATTTATTAAAATAAAAAATCCATTACAAATCTTCAGGATTCTTTAACTAAACTGAACTCCTATAACAAACTTGAAATGAAAATCAGAATGCTCTTGAAGTCAAGAAAATAAACAGGAACACAGCAAGCAACTGCATTCTCAATGGAGAGCCTGCAGAATGGAAAATACTTCAGCTATTTAGGTACGATTTTTAGTGAAGGTGGCAAATTAAATATGGAAATTGGGAACAGAACTAAATAAATTTATATGGAATAAGACAGAAGCCAAAACAGTAAGATGGGATCTCAACTAATTTTAATTTATGGATCTGAGCTGGTTAGAACTAACAGTTGGTCAAAGACTAAAAACCAAATATATGAGTTCTGAGAAAAATTAGAACAAACAGATAGCATCAATTGCTGAATCATACAAAAAATGATATTTTCTTAACATTCAAAACGTGGAAGGAAAACTAATCCAAGGTGGTATTGGTCACTTAAATGGAAGCAGAAAGATTAGCAAAATAGATATTTGATGTTGAAATTCTACTGTGTTATTAGTCATATTTTGGACAAACTGACCTTTTAATAAAGGGCAGAGATTTTATCCACTACCAAAATATCAAAAGGGGTGATTCACAGAAACCATTTTAAATATGAATGTTTATTTAAACAAAGGTTGAATATTATACAAAAATAAATAAACAAACATGAGGAGAATTGGCAAAGATATATACAACTAATTTTCTTACACAGCTTCAAAATAACACAGTTTAGAAAACAAAAGCAATTCTATTTTTACACAGTATATTTTGATTTAACACAGTTAAAATGGTGCTTATTTTTAAAATTTCTGTGTGAATTCAGTTCTGTTAAAAAGGGTATTTTCATTATAATTATCATTTCCTAGAACGATACATATGTACTTAAACTTGAAATTTGAAGACACCCCCCCCCCGTTTTAAATATCAGGGAATACTCTACGCTATAGAATATAGACAATTGTGGTGACAAAAAAAAATCAATTTTTGTAATTACAATTCCCCGAAGTTAAGCAACAGATGATCCGATGTATATATTCACTTGCTGTTGGTTCGTGGAAACAGAAGGGTGGTATGCTGATTCCTTGAAGTTAAGTTGGTCCGTTACAGGAGGCCCACCTATATATAAAGCTGCTTGGAAGGAGTTAAACTGTTTGCTAAACAATCATTTCTTGTTTACAATTCAAAATGTTTACACGTCTTGTGTTTTGTTCGTGCAATACAGTTATGTATTAAATTTTGAAGTATTTTAGAAATAATTTCTGTAGGGAAATATTTTGGATTGAACAAAGCTACCATGAAAAAGGAAGTGGCCATTAGAAAATCTGTTCTTTATGGAACAAAATTAAGTGCTAAGTCGTCATCATATAAGAGAGACATAAAAGTGAAGATCGAAAAGGCCCTAGTGGTGGATAGAAGATTGTTCACAAAAGGAATACCTTTAGATGGAAATGTCATCAGACAGAAAGTTACGGTTGTACAAACAGATTCAGAAAAAGGAGCAACAATATCAAACAATTGTGATTTTTCTGGAAGGACAGGTTTGCTTACAAAATTTCTCAAAAGATACTTCATAATGTAAAAATAAAAGGAGAAACTGCATCTTCAGATGAGCTGGCAGCTATGGAATTTCTTTCAAAACTGTCCAAATTATTGAAAATCATGGCTACACTCCTGATCAAGTTTGTAATGCAGATGAGACCACCTTTTTTGGGGAAAAAATGCCAAGTAGAACTTATATTGCAAGACCACAAAAAAGTGTTGGTGGCTTTAAAGCAGCTAAGGATCGTGTGACTATTATTTTGCAGCAATGCTTCAGGAGATCGTATCTTAAAACCATTACTCAATAATTGATCCCTAAGACCGTGGGCAATGAAAAGTGCAGATTTATCAAGTGCACTGGTAACGTGTTAAAACATTACCAGTGCACTTGTCGGCAAACAAAAAAAAGATTGGATTACTAAAGAAATTTTTAATGAATGGTTCCATCAATGTTTTGTTCCAGAAGTTAAATGCTATGATGGGGAGGGATTCTGAACTTAAAAAAGTTTTATTGAATAGCGACAATGTGCCTGCCCATCCGGTTTAAGAACACCCGAATATGGAATTTTGTTTTCTGCCACCTAATATAACATCCTTAATATAACCATAACCAGGATGTGATCGCTACCTTCAAAACTTACTACATAAGAAAATTCCAGTACATTTTAGATAAACTAGATAAGGATAATTTACTGACAGTTATTGATGTGAGGAAGAACTTTTCTATTTTGGATTGCATCAAGCTTGCTAAGATCACATTATCAGAATTGAAATCATCAACTTTAAATGCATGCTGGAAAGCTACTTGGGCAGAATGTGTGAAAAAAAAACCCTTACAACTGAATATCCCAATATCATCAGATTAACACATGCAGTTGGCAGAGAAGGATTTGATGATTTTTTGTCAGCAGATATTGAAGAATTGATGGTTGACAAGGCTGTTAGTGATGATGAAATAATAGAAGCTGACCTTGAGAATCTCGATGAAAAAAAAGTGATGATGAAATAATAGATGCTGATCTTGAGAATCTCGATGAAAAAGAAAAAAAAGTGATGAAGAGATTCCACTGACTACAGGATTAATTAAAGGGCTTCAAATGGCTAGTAAATTGCAAAGTTATGTTCTTACACATGATTTACATACTGAATGAGCTGAACAACTGAAGTCATGTATAGTGCGATGAAGAATTATACAAAGATCTAGTTCAGAACAGGATCTCAACAATTAATTACAGAGTTCATGGTAAAAAAAAAAAAAAAAAATCAACCATTCAGAATTATTGGAAATTAGTGCTAATTTAGTTCTTTACCATTGCAGTATGAACAGGATAGCCAAAGTGTTTCAAGTGATTGGAGTGATTTAATACTATTTTCCACAAAATAATGTTGCTACTGTCAGAAAGTGACTGCAAATAAAATTTAATAACCATATGTGCAGGTGTATTTGGGTCTTTTTGAATTTCTGTTTTATTAGTGACTATTTTCTTTAAGAAAGGTATGTATGTATATACTTTAAATCAGTATTTAAAATAAAAAATATTCCATTAAAAATAAATAGTTTTATTCAGTGATTTTCATGTTTGTTTGAAAATAACTTGTTTGTATCGGGTTTTCACATCTGGAACCATTCTTTTTCACATGCATTTTATTCTTTTTTTTTTTACACGTGTTTTTCTGGAAACAATCTATACCATGTAAATGGAGAATTGGGTCTAAAATCAAAATGGACAAACTGTGAGACTTTGTAATTTATAATATGAGAATAATGAAATTAGTATTTGTCCATACAGAAATACATGGTCAGCCAGATGTAAAACTTATTGACTATATTATCACAATACTTTAAATTAGCCAAGTTAATCTTGGATGTAAGAACATAGAGGCTGTAAACCAAAATGGAACACACCTATCAACCAAGTTACAAAATTTGTCATTACATAAACATCCCCATACTAGGCAACAATATCAAAAAAAGACTACCCAAGAAGCTAATGACAAACTTATTTCTTAAACATAAGAGGAATGGAAAAATCTGAAACAAATCCTCACAAAAGCAGCAACAGAAAACTTAGGAATAATGACTAAATGGAATAGAAAAAAGAACTATGAAATGTGAACAAACAAAAAACAAGGGAAGAAATTATATTCTTGGTTTAATCCTTTATCCAAATGTAAGCAAACAAAGTTTACACGTGAAGAAACTTCATGACTGGACAACTCATAGAGGTTAATGACTTCACATCACTTGTCTTAGTATCTAATAATGCAGAGCACATATCCTTACAGACATGTATAATGCTATGCATTATGGGAAGGATCACTACACCCAGACCGATTTCAACCTTTACTGAAGTCTCATCAGTGGAAACAGATCCAGAAGCAATACAGAGGTTGAAGTAGTGCAGAAGTCATATTTCCATATACAAATAGCCAAAAGGTGTCACTACTTATTACTAAAATTCCCTTGATAGAAAATAGATGTTGAAAATTTTTCCACTTGGTTATACAATAAAAGATGCCAAGAAATTATATTCTGTTATCATGCATTGTACACATGTATCATAGCATTATACATGTCTGTAAGGATATGTGCTTTGCATTATGTAATACTAATATAAGTGATCTGAAATTATTAGTCTCCATATATGAGTTGCCCAGTTGTGAATTATTTCCATGTTCTTTTGCGTAATTGATGACTTTTAACTTGAATTTTGAAGAATATGACAATTGTTTTTTTATTTTAGGACATTTTTATGGGCTAGTGCTCAAAATATTGTTAATGCATTAACTTATCCTGCCAATGAGTTGCAGATGTATGAATGCTTTCAGAGTTCTGATTGGTTCAGAATCAGCCATTAATGACATCAATCAACAAAGTTAACAAAGGCTAGTGACTGGCGCAAGCCCATTCGTGGAGATAAGGTACCGGCAGTTTCGCCACAGCAACCTCAGGTCTCTCAACCGGTTAATTTGAACATGCTGTTTAACATCAGCTTTTAGCTATTCCCAAGGATATATATCAAATAATTTAGTTAAATTATACTCGACAAGAAACGATATTCTTGTTTTCATCCTTGACACTAACATGAAGCAAAAGAATGTAGAGAACCAACCAACTTTCTGATTATATCCAGTCCTCACCTTTATGTAGTGCACCCTGATAGTAGTGTTGGATTCTGAATGAAGAGAAATTTAAATTATTAATACTCTCCTCAGAATCCAACATAATCCACCATGGCAAAGGCTACATTTGTAAATATTATTTAATGTAAATCACTTGTTTATAATTTAATATTCATATAACTACCTTTAATTTTATCTAATATTTAATTATTTAATCAAGAATATATGTATTAATAGTAGAAAAACGCTGTGTTAAAATATTATCAAGCTATTTAGCTTATTTCTGTGTTAATATAGAATTTATATTTGATAATTTAACTGCGCATTAATTGAAATGTAAATATTCTTTATTTATTTATTCCTATTTGTAGAAGTTTAGCATTATGCAATACCTCAATTTTATTATGTTTTGTTTTGTTGTCATGGAGACGTATGGAAGTGAGCGAGCACGTTTTTGGAACAGCACGTGGGGAGAAGGTTTATTGAAAAGAGTTTTAGAAAGAAATCACGAGAATAATTTAGGCGGGAAGAATGGATATAAAAAGGAAGAACGCTGGAAATTATTATTATTGAGAGAGAGAAAAAGGAGAGGATTGGCATTAGGTTGGAATCTGAGCATTCGGGAATGACAGTGCGATAATAGCGAGTCGGCAAGTCACTCAAGCAGCTAATAAAGCCTACTAGTCGAGAAGCAGTTAGCTAATAAGTTGTAGAATAACAATTATAGCTATGGAAAACAGCTGAGAGACTATTAATTAGACTATGATACTTGAATTGAGATATAATTTCAGGGCCGACCTGTCAAGGATACACAGAATCTTGAAATAAAGCACGGAGATACTAGAATAGTAGAGGCCGTAAAATTGAAGTTTACCGTTAGCTGTGCTTAGAAATATATTGCCTAAAGAATTAAATGAATGCAGGAAGAATGAACAGCTGTGCATATAAAACCTCAAGTGAAGGAATTATTGTGTATTGCCTTAATTCATAAGTGATCAGTAGTATTTCATGCAAGAACGTTTATGTGTATAGTGACCGACGATTAATTCAGTTATTGCTTAGAAGATTTATTCAATGAGTGCCGTATACTGTTTAAAGTGTTTACAGTTATAGAAAGTGTATATGTATAAGTAGATGAAGATAGAAGATTATCGGTAAGATTATTCCAACCATTAATATTCCTATACAGAGAAGTGCGAGTTTCATCCTAGAATTCCCTTATGTTAACAGTAACTATTGCGAAGATTAGCTAAGGTGTAAATTTAAAAGTGTTTGTTTGTGAAGAGGTGTTACTGCAATATTTATTGTATTTGAAACGTAAAGAACTATGAGATATTGATGTGAATGATCATTAAGGAACTTTATTAAATAGTTAAAAGGAACTGTGAGAAGACTGTACTAGAGATAACAGATTTACCATTGTCTGAGTTTGTATGACAGTATTATCAGAAAGGCTGAAGTGTTTATAATAACTTAATTAGTGATTTGATCTTAAGTGTAAAATTTGTGATTCTAAAATTAAATGTTTGTTTTTGTTAATCAAAAGTTGTATTTTACCTGAATCTCTTTTACTGCACCATTCATAAAATATTCGAACCAAAGCGAGCAAATTAAGTAAGATAAATATTCCGGCCAATATATATAATATTAACACCTAAAAAGAAGGGTAGTTGAAAGTTGATTTCTCTTCAATTCTTGAACTAATTCAGATATAAAGTGGCACAGTCTTTAAATATAAATTTTCTTTATATTTGAGTTAGAAATCAACTTACAACTTATCAATTAGTTAAGAACATCGTAATAGTAATCATGTTGGATCCAAAGTATAGATTGAGACGAAGTAGGATCCAACAGTAGGCATCCACTGGATACTGAAGAAACAAGGATGGGTAGACTAATTTGGGACTTGGGTGATCAAATTGTACTCACTATTGGCTTAAACCACAAATAATATGTTGGTACAACATGAGATTTCATGATGGTTGGGGCATCACCCTGTTAAAGAAGGCCCCTGCTATTTTTTGTTGGGGAACCAGGGTGAACAGCTACTGGAACAAACTCCACCTCAGTATCTAGAAAAAGACATCAATGAATTAAAGACAGGAACCATCAATATGAGCCATTCACAAGCCAAATCGATTAACTCCACTGTTTGGATTTTTTAAAATTTTTGTGTCAAAGCACTTGATTGACTTCAAACTTTTTGTATTCATAATAAATTTCCCTAATAATAAGAATTAACACTGCTAAATGACAAAATTTTTGTTGGCCATCGAATAATAAATAATTTATTTCAGAAACCAATCTAATTAACTCCATACTCTAATGTAAATTGTTGCAATAATGCAATTCAAATGCAGAAGCAGGTACTTGATGATAACAGTAAATTGTTTAATGATGCCTCATCACAAAAAAAGTAAAATAATTAATCAGTTACAGTCTAACTGCTGCAGAAGTAAGTACTTGTGAATTTTAGTGTCAGTTGTTTTTAGAAAAAAGAAAAATTATACTGTTATAATATCAAGATGGATGAGACTAATAATAATTATTTGGATGTGGAAAATGATGAATCTGATGGTTCTTCAATACGATTTATTAGCAGAAAGCTCGGCTCAAGAAAACATTTATGTATTTCTTCAGATTCGTCATCTGATTGTAGCAGTGAAAACATTACAACAAATAATTCGATTGGGTGGAAAAGAAGTTGTAATCCTGATAAATGGGCTCGAAATGTCCTAAAGCATAGAAGAATAAAAGGTTTGGAATACAGAAATAGAAGGGGAAATTTAATACCTGCAAAAACATTTGCAGATATTGCACTTTTTCATTGCACTTCTGTCGATGTCGTCAGAAGTGCAATGAAAAAATTACTTTGGATAAAAGAGAAGCTGCCATGGAGGCAGTTTATAATTTAGACAGTCAACTTGAGCAAAATATTTTTTTAAGAGGTTGTATTAAAGTTAACGAAATAAAAAGGCGGCGCCCAAAGGATTACAGTAAAATGCTAAGATCACGTTCTTTCACATATTATTTTTGAAATAATCGAAAAAATTATATTTATGTTTGCAAAAAATATTTTAAAGATACTTATCAGATAAGTGACGGACAAATATACGACTGTTGTTGTTGTTGTAAAGAACAAGTTTCGTCTTTGATTGATCGTCGCTGTCGCCATGTTCCAGGCAATAAAATCGATGATGCACATGTTATATAAAACATATAGACTCATTTCTCGCCTACACTAGTCATTACACAAGAGCTCACAATCCAAGACAAAAATGTTTAAATCCAGACTTAAATATTAAGAAAATGTGCGAACTGTACATCGTGCAATGTGAAGATATAGTACTGGTGAAAGAAAAATATTACTACAAGGTATTCTCCACTAAATTTAATTTACATTTCAAGCAACCGTCTAAAGATACACGCTAAACTTGTGATTCTTTGCAAATAAAAATTCAGTCTTCAGATAGTGAGGGAATTCAGATGGCAAAACTGAAAAGGACGCAAGAGGCTGAACAGGCTCGTAGTCTGCAGATGGAATGGCAGCATCCGAAGAAATTTTTGTATTTTCTTTCGACTTAGAAAAAGCTTTAGCCTTTCCTAAACTTACTACATCGGTAGCTTATTATAAGCAAAATTTATATGTTTATAATTTCGGTTGCCACAATTTTAATAAAAATAAGCCACATGTTCATTTGGCCAGAAACTGAGGGATCTCGCAGATCTCAGGAAATTTCATCATGCCTAATAAAGTATATAAAGACTTATGCTAAAAATTATGAAAAAATAATAACCTATTCAGATTCGTGTACCAGACAAAATAGAAATATCAAAACTGTCTTAAGTTTATTGAAATTGGTTCAAAGTACAGAAATAAGAGCTGAGTCAATTGAAATTAAATTTTTGGTAAGTGGACATAGTTATTTGTATAATGATTCAAATTTTGCCATTATCGAGTCACATGCGAAAAAAATTCAAAGCATTTTTTCACCAGATGATTGGTACAAAACCAGTAAAAAGAAAGCACCATTTAATGTGGTTCATATGACTCATCAGGATTTTTTCTCAACAAATCCTTTAGAAAATTCTATCATTAACAGAAAAGTAACAGTTACAGGGTTACCAGTAAATTGGCTTAAAATGCACTGGATAAAATTAGAAAGGTCGAAACCCCACGTCATACAATTCAAATATGACTTTAACAAAGATTCAGAATTTCATGCCATTAATATAAGAAAATCTGCAGCAGGTAGACCACTAGGTCTGAAAAATGTAGACCAGCCTTTGTCATATCCTACAGGTAGAACTGTGACAAGAGGAAAGATATGAACCTGTTGAAATTCATTCTTCCTATTAAACATGATTATTATAAAAACTTAAGAAGAAATCGACATGACAGGACCTCAAATACAGCTGACGAAGAAGACATCATTTATGTTGCTGATGAATCAATTTAAACAAACTAATAATAATAATTGTAACAGTAACAGAACAGTTATTATTCATTTTTGCAAAAAATCTTTAATAAAAAATGTATGATAATGAAGTTTTTCTGTAATAAAAAAATAATTTGAAGACTGAATTTGATATTATTACCTTTTTTTTCACTTGCATCAATTAACTCCCTTAGTCACGCAAAAATTGTAATAATAACGATTACTTCAAGGATATTCTATCTTATACATTTTATATGTCGTTAGATAAAAGCTACATCTGCAATAATACATTCTACAATGTTTATTTGAATTTATATTTTAGAAGGAATTTTAAAAAAAAAAACAATGTATATTGTTTTATCACTTTTTTCCACTTTTTGTTTTATGGAGTTAATCGATTTGGCAAGCGAGTGGCTCATATAATAGAAAGAAAATCTAACTTGCAGAAGAACTGGAAAAGTGCCACTTGGACATAATTGCCATTAACTGACAAAGATGACAAAACAGGTGAGTTATATTATAAGTATAGGATGTTATATTCGGGCAATAACTATCAAGAAAAGGAAGGAGTAGTGATAACATTCAACACCAAACATGAAAATAAACTCCTTGACTGGAAGGCAGTTTCATATAGTTATAAGAGTAAACTTCAAAATTGGGAAATGTACAATGAAACCTATTTACACCTATGATACCACAAAAGATTATCCTCAAGGAGAAGTGGAGGAATTTTTGAAGTCACTAGAATAGGCAGCTGATAGTAAAATTGGTAATTGTTGGAGATCTATACAGGAGAGAAGGAAACAGAAGTTTTGGGAAAATGTGGAGAAAAGGATAAAACTAATAATAGCATTAAGTATCTGCTGGATTTCTGCTCAGGATACAAACTAGTCATTACTAACACAAGTTCATGTGGAGAGAAGATGCAAGAAATGAGAAAAGCCTCACTATGTCGTTGTTAATAGTGATATCTTCATGCTGGTTCAGGATACAGGAGTGTACAGAGAATTTGAGATGGTAAGTGACTATCACTCGGTTCTAAGCAGGATAAAAATGATAATCACATTGAAAAGAATAGTATGTAAGAAAGTTTTAAAAGTAATAAGTTGAGCAGCTTTCACAGGTAAACTGTAGACTCAACTATACAAATGTGGTGAAGTTGTCTGTAAGAATAGAAAAATAAGAACACTATGGTGAAGAGATGTTAAAGAAAAAGTCCTGGACAAGAAGAAAGCACACTGAAAGTTCCTAGCAAATAAATCGGCAGATGCCCTTAAACAATACAGAAAAATTTACGACAGTTAAGCTATCTGCAAGCTATGTTTCTAAACTCGGTAAGATTATAGAAAGTAAATATCACGAGGGTGGCAAAACGTCCTGGATGCTATTGGAAAAAAAAAAAGCTTAGAAATGGTGGAGAGTGTACTGTAAAAGGAATCAAAGACAATAAAGGTGAGATGAAAACTGAAGATAAGGATATCCTAGATGTCTGGAGTAATTACTTTCAAGGACTGTTAAACAAAACAACCAGTGACAGGACAATAGTAGAAAATTTTCAAGAGGAATGCAAACAGGTATTAATATGTAATACTAACTCAGGTATTACATATTAACACCTGAGTTAGAAAAAAGCCATCAAGAAATGGAAATGTGGAAAAGCAGTTGGAGTAGATGATATGCAACTAGAAATGCTTAAATGTGGAAGTATAAAAGTTTTGCAGTGGCTACACTTCATAAGTCAGAAACTTGTCAAAGGGTTGAATTCCAGATGATTGGAGTAGAGCTCTCATATTTTCCATCTATAAAAAATAGAATAAGGCTCAATGTGAGAATTACAGAGAAATGTCTCTACTAACTGTTGCAGAAAAATTGTAGAAGTGAAACTTGGAGAAAACAAGCTGGGTTCAAACAAAGTAGAAGTTGTCAAGATCAGATTTTCAATTTGCAACAAGCAGTTGAGAATGGAAATCAATCATGAGAATATGACAATGATCTGTACTTAGTTTTGTAGATCTGGAGAAAGCATATGACAACGTGCCCAAAGAAAAAGCTTTTCAAAACACTACAATTATATGGAGTTAATGGAGCATTATATACAGCAATATATAGTATATATTTAAATTGTAATTACATCAGCAGACAGAAATGAAGGAAATAGAGGTAAGACAAAGATGAACATTATCTCTAGTCATTGTGATGACTAGAGATAATGTTCATCTTTGTCTTACCTCAACGTGCCCAAAGAAAAAGCTTTTCAAAACACTACAATTATATGGAGTTAATGGAGCATTATATACAGCAATATATAGTATATATTTAAATTGTAATTACATCAGCAGACAGAAATGAAGGAAATAAAGGTAAGACAAAGATGAACATTATCTCTAGTCATTGTGATGACCTTAGAATGTATGCTTCCCAAATTTGGGAAGTTTTTCTTTCATACTTTTACTTGCTGTGGTGTAATAAAGTAGCCTTCTTCTAGCATATTGTGTGGTGGGTATCCTATGCATGATCAGCAAGACCTGAATGGCTGTATTGGTGGAACTGGATATAGTCCTCAGTGTTCGGATATTCATATATTGTCTGTCCTGCCTGTTTGGCCGTAGTAGGACAGTTTGCAACTGCAAGGGACCTAGTATAATCCAGGTAGGAAAACAAGTCTCCCTTTCCTAGACACTCTGATTACATGCCAGCTTGATGGGTCCTTGCTTTCTCTGTTTACAGAAAACCTACAATTACATTCACCAGCAGCCACACCACCCCGCCCCATCATCCCAATATGGGATTATAAAAACCCTATATTACAGGGCAAAATTAATCAGTTCAGATAACAATGCCCTAACTACTGAACTTAACCATATCCTTAACACGTTCTTAGTCATTCTCTCTACCCCCCCTCCCAAAAAAAAATATTAAAACCATTAAACCATAATCCCCCCCCTCTCTCTCTTTATAACAGAGATTACTTTAAATCTATCACCATTCCATATAACTGGGGTACATCTGAAAAACTAACAAACATCCTAAGAAAATATGACATTGCAACTAGTTACAAACCATACAAGAAATTGGCATCTCTTATTCGCTCCACCAAAGACCAGCACTTCCCCTAGACCTACCTGGAGTATATCAGGTCCCTTGCAGTTGCAAACTGTCCTACTACGGCCAAACAGACAGGACAGCCAATATCAGGATATCCGAACACAAGGACTACATCCAGTTCCACCAATACAGCCACTCCGGTCTTGCTGACCATCTATTGAACACCCACCACAGAATACACTGGAAGAAGGCCACTTTATTACACTGCAGCAAGTACAAGTATGAAAGATTGTTCCTTGAATCAGCCTCAGCTCTGAAAAACTTTCCAAACCTCAACAAATTTGGGTGCCCAAAATGTGGGAAGCTTACATAAATTCTAAGATCATCAGTTCAATAGCCAAAACAACTCAATTTAGTCCACTAGGAGGCACCTGTAGCACTCTAGGACTGACTTCAGTTGCCTTTCTTCAGCCTCATTTGTTTCGTGTGTCTGCGTGCACATATCACTGTTTTTTGATCACAGAAGATGGCAACGTAACATTGCCAAAATATAGGAAGATACTGATTGAAGTTTTTAATTAATATTCTAAGTATACATTGTCATTTCCTGAAAAATTAAAAGCTATGTATAACCAACGTATAAGTTTATCTCTACAAATATAAGTTTGGCTAATTTCTCTTATGAAATAAGAGAAATTAGCCAAAACACCAAATTAGCAGTATACAAAGACAGTGTTTAAATTAGTTTTTTTAAAGTTATGCATCTGACAGATGGGTTAGAAATAAAGCACTATGAAAGACTGAAGACTACAGATATGAGAGCTTTTAGAAAAATTAGGAGAGTGAATAGATGGCAGAATCATAATAAAACGGAACTTGATATTGTTAGCAAAAATGGGTGTTTAATGTCATGATGGCAAGAAAGAGACCCAGAGGAAGACCAAGTCTAGGTGGATTGATTCAGTCTGAAGTGCCTTAAAAGCGCAAAATGTTAGATATGATAATATCGGAGTACTGACGAGTAAC
The DNA here is from genome assembly GCF_054136105.1 of Typopeltis vanoorti. Taxonomy (NCBI): domain Eukaryota; kingdom Metazoa; phylum Arthropoda; class Arachnida; order Uropygi; family Thelyphonidae; genus Typopeltis; species Typopeltis vanoorti. Next base: position 67,340,054 of record NC_143553.1, on the reverse strand, counting down.
AGACTAATTTGGAGAAAAATTGTGGATAGGAGATTAATAATATAAAGTTAATCATCTGGTGCTGTGATACATAGTAACCCAAACAATCCTCCTTGAGGATACATATGAAGAAACTGATAATTCTAGGGATGATGCATACACATAGTGCAGTCACAACTTTTTAACAATGATTCTGTTGGCCATGTGGTGACTGACTTAATTCTGTTACTTTTCATGTGATCACCTATTGGTATGTGCTGTTGTAGGATATCAATCAGTTCATTTTTTCTATGTAAGGTGTTAAAAATGATTAGCATTACCTTTGTTGGCTTTAGTAACAATGATACCTTTGTGTGTTTTAATACTCCTATAAAACTTACCATCATCTTCAATTGGTAATTTCCCTTCTTGGACTGACCTGTATCTCCAGTCTTTACTAGCACAAGACACTAATTAATCTTTACAGCTGCTAACTCTATACAAATCTCCTCTAAGATGCTTGATTCTATCCAGAAGAGTACCATCCAGTTAATGATCCTTCTCTTACAGATCCACTCCAATCCCTCTCACATAATATTCAGTTTCTGCCATATGCTTGTTCTAGAGATACTTCCACGGACAGTGCTCTGCAAGTTAGCTGCTATTGTTCCTCCAAAGAGCTGCTGCTAATCAATGCCTTTGACAGTCCAGCTTGATACTTGCTGAACCAATTCCCCTCTCTCTTCTTTCATTCTCCATCTACTTCTGTTCCTTGGAATAGCCTCCCCCACTCTGCCTTCACCAAAGAATAGAACGTTCAGTTCAAAAAAATTCGTTTTATTTTCTTGCCCACACAGCACTGATATGCTAGAGTTCTTGTGACCTTTTGCACTTGGGTCAGATAGTACAATGAGAAAGAGCAGTGCTCATTGGCCAAATTTTAAGAATCATTTAGCACAGTTCACAAGCATTGGCAAAATGGATATATTGTATTAAGAAATAAAATCCACATAATAGCATTCAAGTGGACAAAGGAAGATCAAGAGTGCAGTTAATACTGCTTATATAATTAGGAGGTGCATTCGAGAATTGCCATGTATATGTAAACCGCATAACACGGGAAGCTTATAACATGGGATAACACAGGTTGCATTCCCAAATGAGTGAAATTGCAATCTTTCACGAATAATTAAAAATGCACCTATTTTCATACCTATTCAGTACATATAAAATAAATAAAGTAGTTTTTTATTTTCAAGAATCTCTCAATGGAAACCTGACTTGCAGTTTAACTTCTGATTGTAGATATCCTTGTAGCATTTAAGGAAGTTTTCAATCTCCCCTTTTCACTTTAAAACTCGTGGTCAGTCATGATTTTCAAAGAGATCCATGGCACAGTATCAGCTTAGAAGTTTGAGACATGACCTTCGTTGTGAGAGTTTTCTAAGGCTCAACCTTTGAATGACTGCAGTCCTTATCAATGTGCTTTTCCACAGCTAGAAGATCTTCATTGCTCAGGAGATGCAGAAGTTATTTACAGATAAAGATAATGCTGCATAGATCATAAGGCAATAGGGACACAAAATGGACACTGAGCACAGAAGAGGGAGGTACAGTGGCATACCTAGGGAGGAGCGGTGGGTGCGGTCTGCACCGGGCAGCACATATTTGGGGGCGGCATTTTTTATATTTAGTTATAGTTGTAAAAAACAACTTGTTCACTTTATAAGTTTACTATTCGATTTCCATGAATTATGAATTACTATATGATTTCGAATATTTTTCCTCATCGTCAAGTCAATGTAGGGTAGAAAATATTATCTCTAAAAATTTTGCTCGGATACAGACATCAATGGTGCCAACGTCGAGTAGAAGTTCTATGTACTACTCCGTGCTCGATGTTTATCGAATGCTTGGTATTACTGTTACCATAGAGATGACGCGGCTAAGTCGCACTCACGAGGCTACGTCTCTGCCTCCACTTCGTCCCTCAGAGGCCAACTCTCGCTGCGCGAACAGTTGGTGCTTGAAATGTATGCAGGCAATGATACTAGACGAAACACTGGCTGCCACGTATGAATAATCTTGAAGGTCCGCGATATCCGATATATTTTCATAAGTTAAGCGGTTGACCTGTACGCACTCTTTACTGCATGGTGGTTCAAATATTGTGTAACTTGCAAGTAGTAATTTATATTACTGTTTCAGTTTTCAGAAAATTGTTCTAAGGTAAGTTATTACAAATTAAATTTCTTTTGTTTTCTATTGCATTAAAGTAGCACAAATTATTTGTGTTTTATTGAAATTTCACAAAATTTATTATTTATTAAAAAATATGAAAATACGAAATAGACGTTTTATTTCTATAATTTATTTTTTTAATATATCCGTAGGATGAAACGAATAAAAGAAAGCGGAGCGTCATTTAGAAAGAAAAAGAAGGCAAGGGAGGAAATACAGAATAAAAATACTGGAGCACTACTCAAATACATCTCCCGTGAATCAACTTCTAGTTATTTTAATATTGTTGCCTCAAGTACTGGCAAAGAAGCCGCCCTCGAAGGCGAAAAAACTTATTCCAATGTTGTTGAAGAGGAAAGACCTGGCTCACATACTGGCGAAGAAGTAGAAAGTTCATCAAGTTCTGATGAAGAGTCTGCTGCACAAATTATTCCGTCTATTTCTATTAAAGATGTTGGATTATGGCCTAACAAGATTGACAACAATACAAGAGCATTCCTGGTACGTCAAGGTCCGTTTGCAATTCAAAATTTAAACGCCGATTTTAGTGAAGGAGTTAAACGTCCTGGTAATACAATTAAAGCCAAAGGTGAAACAAGAAAGCTTAATCGCAACTGGTTTTTTCAAATTTTGCCTAATGGTGAAAAGTGTTAAGATCGTGGATGGTGTATTCACCATCGAAGAAAAGTATTTATTGTTTTTGCTGCAAACTGTTTGATGATCTTTGTCAATCAAGTTTTAACACGGAAAATGGTTTTAACAAATGGTGGAAACTTCATCCCAAAATAAGACAACACGAGTTGAGCCCACTGCACATTCGATCATTTTCCCAATGGAAGGAATTAGAAATAAGACTTGGACATGGCGCAACTTTTGATAAACTACAACAACAGAATATTGATAAGGAAGTTAAAAAATGGAAGGAAATTCTTACAAGAATACTTGATATAATTAGATTCTTAGCAAAACAAAATTTGGCGTTTCGAGGTCATCGTGAAAGTGTTCATCAGGAAGACATCAATTCAATGGAAAATAGAGGAAATTTTCTAGAACTTGTTGGCTAAGTACGACCCAGTATTACGTGAACATGTAATAAAAATTAAGATGGGTAATAAATATAGTATCTCTTATTTGTCGCCGAAGATTCAGAATGAATTCATAGAGCTATTGGGAGGCGCAGTGAGAAAAACAATTATGGATCAGATAAAGAAAGCTAAATACTTTTGTATGATATTTGACAGCACTCCAGATATTTCTCATAAAGATCAAACCAGTCAAATTATTAGATATGTAGTTATTGATGATAGCGAAGTTAAAGTTGTAGAATCGTTTATTGACTTTGTAGAAACTAAAGGAAAAACTGCCGAGGAAATCACAAATATGATTTTAACAAAATTAGAAAATGACGGTTTAGATATAAAAAATTGCAGAGGACAGGATTACGATAATGCTGCCGTCATGGCAGGAAAGCACAGCGGTGTTCAAACTCGCATTAAGGAAATAAATCCAAATGCAGAATTTGTAGCATGTACAAATCATTCTTTAAATCTGGCATGTTTACACGCAGCTTCTACTGCTATCGATTCCATAACATTTTTTGGAACTATCGAACAGTTGTTTTCGTTGTTTTCTTCTTCCACTCATCAATGGGATGTTTTACTTTCTGTCACTGGTCAAGGTGTTAAACGCAGTGTAGAAACTCGCTAGAGCAGAAGCGGTAACTATAGTAAAAAACCAATTTTTTTACATTTTAAGCGCTTTAGAAAAATTGACATCTGAAGAAGAAAATAGTAAAACGAGATCAGATGCTGGAATATTACTCAATTCAATGCAATCTTTTTTCTTTTCTATGTTAACTCAATTTATGGGAACCCATCCTTTTGGAAATTAATGACGTGCAAAAATACCTGCAAAAAAAAGGGTTAAATATCCGTCAATGCCATATAAAACTAAATTCTTTGCAAACCCATTTCATGGAACAAAGAGATGCGCTAATACAAAACGCTGTTATAGCAGCCAAAACAATTTGTGAAGAGTTGGAGATATCGACTGAGCGTCGAGTTAGAAGGAGAAAAAATATGAGTGGGGAAAATTCACGAGATGTGGGGCTATCCTTAGAACAAGAAGTACGAAGAGAAATGTTTTTATCCATGGATAGAATTATAAAGGAATTAAAAGAACGCTTTGATCAGTTGCATGTCCTTGCAAGAAAATATTCGTGTATAATACCATGTAATCTACTAAATGAAGAATTTGAATGTCAAATAAATGACTTTATTGACATTGATAAAGAACAGTCCCATATTGAAAGAAAAAGGATCCAGGTTTTTATGGCTGTACCTACACTACAGGAAGAGGCAAAACGTTGGAAAAATGGGGGGTAAGGCCCTCTTGATCTACTAAAATTTATTCAACAGTATAGATTGGAAAATTCTGTACTCAACATTGTAATTTTGCTAAGAATTTTTTTAACAATTGCTATCAGTGTCGCTAGTTGCGAAAGGAGCTTCTCCAAACTGAAGTTGATAAAAAATTATCTTCGTTCCACAATGAGTGATTTAAGACTACAAAATCTTGCAATATTGTCCATAGAACAAGAAATTACAAATAATATAAATTTTGAGAGCATTATACACGATTTTTTTACTATGAAAGTTAGAAGAGTAAATATAAATATGTTTACATACACATGTGTGTACAATTTTTTTGTTTATCCAAAAGAAATGAAATTATCATCATCATCAAATTCCTGTCATGTACCCTCAAGGGGTGTACAGGATATGACAGTACTACATGAAAAAATTACATCATTACTAACTTCCTATCTACAATTTTCCTCCAAATCAGTCTGTTACTTGTCAAGACTCCAACATTATCAGATCTTATATTTCTATCATTTAAGGCACTTTGTACCGTATCAATCCACCTATACCTTGGTCTTCCTCTGGGTCGTTTTCCTGCCAACCTGTCAGAGAACACTTGTTTTGCTAATCTTTCCTCTCCCATTCTATTTAAATGACCATACCACCTGAGATTAGCTCTGCTAATACATTCCTGGATGCTGACAATGTCAAGTTCTTTCCTAATATCCTCATTTTTAATATGATATTGCCATTGATGCCATCTGTTCACGACTCTAATCTTTCTCAGGACTCTCATATCTGCGGTCTCTAGTCTTTGGTCAAGTGCTTTACTTCTGACCCAGCTCTCAGATCCATAAGTTAAAACTGGTTTGAACACTGTCTTGTATACAGCTAATTTAGTGTTCCGACTAATTTCTCTCTTATTCCATATGAATTTATTCAATTGACTTCCCACCATACCAGCTTTGCTGATTCTGTTGTCTATTTCTATATTTAATTTACCATCTTCAGTAAAAATTGTGCCTAAGTAGCTGAAATGTTTTACTTGTTCCACAGGTTCTCCATTCAAAACACAGTTGACATTTTCAATGATTCTGCCTATTTTCATTGTCTTTCATTTTATTGCTGACCTTCATACCATATCTATTACAACAGCTATTCAATTTAGTCAGAGAATCTTGCAGACTTGTAGCCAATTTATTTAGAAGTATAACATCATCCGCATAAAGCAAAGAGCTGACATTAACATCTCCAATTTTGATATCAGGTTTAATACCACTTTCCTTCATAATGTGATCCATATAGATAATGAATAACAGAGGGGATAATGTACATCCTTGTCTCACACCAGATTTAACATTAAACCATCTTCCTGTACTTCCTTCAATTCTAACTGCTGACTTACAACTCAAATAAAGACTAAGTATTGCTTGATATAATGCCCCATTGACACCATATAACTGCAGCGTATTGAATAGCTTCTCTCTTGGCACCTTGTCATATGCCTTTTCCAAATCGACAAAACTTAAATACAGATCTTTGTTATATTCCCATGCTTTCTCGACTATTTGTCGTAAAGTGAAGATCTGATCCTGACAGCCTCTATTTGGCCTGAATCCAGCCTGCTCTTCACCAAGCTTTTCTTCCACAATTCTTCTCAACCGTTTCTCAAGCATACTTGCATAGATCTTGCCAGGAACACTCAGTAGGGAAATACCTCTGTAATTCTCACATTCAGTTTTATTTCCCTTTTTATATATGAGAGCTCTACTCCAATCATCGGGAATTTATTCGGGACAATCATCGGGAAATGAAATTATTTATTTATAAATATAAAATAAAAAATATTTAATGGTAATTTTTTTTTGTAAATTAGGTATATGTTTTGTCTCATAGGTCTGGAACCTGTGGCCTCCGTAAGTTTCTTGTGGCCTTTAAAAAAGTATCTTGTATTTTTATAAAAGTTGCATTTATAGGTATATCAACTTATGCGGCCTCCTTTATTACTGCCTAATTTAAATATGACATCCAATGGTAAAAAAGCCCCCACCTATAGTTTGTCTCAATTACAATTATTTATTTATGTTTATTAATTTATAAAAACCACCATTTGTTTGACTTAGAAAGGGTGGCAAATTGGAGACCGCCCCGGGTGGCAA